>NC_090022.1:78642208-79337208 GCF_037176765.1 Anolis sagrei
CAGGTCTGACCTTTCATTCAGTCCCACCATATTCCCAGACATGATTGATGAAATCCTATGAAAATTTTAAATCCTTAGAACGAAAAGCCTTCCCAGATTTTTCAGTTCACAGGGTAGAGTTAAAACAATAAATATACAAGTGCTGGCATGGTGTGATACATATTGGAAAGAGGTACCTTGTACATGACATACTGGAGTGGTCTGATGAAAACAGGTCCAGCACCTACAATAGTTCTCAAATCCTGGAGCAGATTTGCTGTCCCGCTAACATGAAAGTCTCCAGCCATCATTTGTTGTCATAAACTAGTCAAATCAGTTTCCATTTATGATAACCCTAGATATGCAAGATGTTCAACTCCCCTCATCCTAAACAGCCCTTCTCAGGCCTTGCAGAGTTGGGGTTGCTTATTCCCTGATTGAGTTTATCCACTTGTAATGTGATCCTTCTCCTTTTTGTCTGCTTTCTACCTTCCCAAGCATTATCTTTTCTAGTGAGCCATGTCTTCTCATCATATGCTCAAAATAAAATGGTCTCAGTCTAGTAGCCTTGGATTCCAGGGAGAAATCAGGCTTCATTTTCTCTTCCAGCTGTTTATTTATTTATGCGGTCCACAGTATCTTCAGAATTTGCCTTCAGCACCACATCTGGAATGAATTTATTCTCTCTTGACACTAGTCTTAAACACATAGTCTAACACAGGCATCCTCAAACTGTGGCCCTCCAGCTGTTTGAGCCTCCAACTCCCAGAAGCCCTAACAAACTTGTTCAATTGTCCGGAATTCTGGGAGTTGAAGGCCCAAACAGCTGGAATGCCACAGTTTGAGGAGGCCTGGTTTATTTTCTGTAAGGAATTGAAAACTTGGCTGTTCTGTTGTGCCTTTGATTAGGCAGTTCCCACCTCAGCTCCTATCCAGCTATCCCAACCTATCCAGCTCCTGCACTTTAACACGGTCCCTTTCTGGTACTTCTAAAACTTTAATCGCCTAAGGCCATTTGCTTCCTAGCCCAGCCCTCTGATTGTCGCATTTTCCCTGGATCTACTTAGGATTCATTGCACTTAGTAATTATGAACCAAACCCAGCACTTTATTTGGTCAGCCCTGATAGCTTTTAATCATTTTTATAATGTTGTCTAATTTTATGTTTATTTTTGTTTGATATTGCTTGCTTTTGGATGCTTATTTTAACCTGTTATGTTGGGCATGTCCCTTTGTAAACCGTCCCAAGTCCCTTTGGGGTGATGGAGGCGAGGTATAAAAATAAAGTGGTTGTTGTTGTTGTTGTTGTTATAATGATGATGATGATGATGATGATATAAAAACAATGAATTTCATATTTAGACTTGGGTCTAATCTCCATGCATACATGAGTGTGAATACAGATATTTGTAAATCAAGGGGGGAAAACTTCAATATCCAAAACATTTCTGGTCCCCTCCATTTCAGATAATGGTGCTCAACCTGCATTATCATATTTCGTAAAAGAGCACCTTTGCTGTAATGTCTTAACAGTAGCAATTTATTTACTATGCTTATATACCGCAATTCTTAGCCCGAGGGCGACTCACCCTCAGCCCGAGGGCAATTCCACCCATCCAAGAGATTCCTGTAAAGCAAAATTATGCCTTCTGGATCACTGAATGTCCCTTAGCCATAGTTGATAGTCACTGGCAAATTTCCAGGAAAGAACAAAATGATTGTACCTAATAGGCATAAATATAGTGCTGGTTCTTGGCACATTGTTAAAACATAATTACTAGCCTCCAACACCAGTTTAAGAAGCACTGTCTAACTTTCACACTTCACAATTAGGGCACTATGCCCCCCCCCCCCTACACTGCCATATAAGGCTGTTTGAAACTACATGATATGGTCAGTGTAGACTCATATAATGCAGTTTAACTGAATTGAACTGCATTATATGAATCTAGAGTGTCAATATAATGCAATTTCCAAATTGCATTATATGGCTGTGTTGACAGGGCCTATGTTTTCAGTGTAACTGCTATGGTTTCATCCTGTGGAACCCTAGAATTTCTAGTTTGGTGAGGCACTAGAGTACTCTGATTAAGAAGCTCAAATGCTACTTCATGAACTTCAAATCCCAGGATTCTATGCTATGATAAAAATTAAAATGAAATCGCCATGCTAGAATTTTGTAGGACAAAAAGACAGTAGAAAATAATATGTTGAGGTTTGATTAAAAAATAAATATCAAACATGACAGCCTTGTCCTGTTCCTGTGCTTATAGGAAAGGATTAAAATACAATCATTTATCAAAACAGGTGCAGTTTTCTCACATAGGGCCTAAAAATAACTGTAAAAAGGAATTTCAGTATCCAAACTGAAATACATCTCACCACACTAAAACAGTGGACGTGGCTCTCAATGAGACATGCTGCATTATCACGGAGTGTGTGCGCCCTACACCACTGGAGAAATTACACCGTTTAGCCGGATTTTCACCACTTGACATCCGCCGGGATGTAGCAACCAATAGTGAAAGGACCAAGGCAGTGACATCTCCAGCCCGTCCCCTGTTTGGATATCAGACAGCACGTCAATGCTTTAAATCAAGAAATAGTTTTTTAAAGATCTACAGAGACACTCGCTGGAACACCTCAGTAAGCGAGAGTCCAAAAGTGGCAGGCTAAAACCCAGAACCTCAATCAATGACTGATACCAAATGAGAGTCTCCCTCCTGGGCACAAAGAAAACTGGGTGAAACATGGAAGGTACTGAACAGACTGTGCTCTGGCACCATGAGATGCAGAGTCAACCTGCATCATGCAAGTGTGGAGAAGAGCAAACCACAGACCACCTATTACAGTGCCGTCTGAACCCCACCACATGTACAATGGTGGACCTTCTTGCAGCAACACCAGAGGCACTCCAAGTGGCCAGCTCCTGGGTAAAGGACATTTAATATAATGCCAAGTTTTCAAACTTTGTTTTTTGTTTTTTTTTAAATACAATACAAATTTTTGGTTCACTCCTGATACAATAAATAAAGAAATAGTATCCAAACTCTCTGATAGTTTTTACACACCCAAAAAAATGAGTTCCACCCAAGCAAAAGCATTTGCTAGATCTAAAGAAGCAAAAGCTCTTTCTTTGTTCCAAGGAAGGGACTCATTCAAAAGGTCCACTGCTTATTATTTCAAAATAATTTAGCCTGGCCAGAAGGATTTTATAGTGAGGAATCTTATCAGATGGTAAAGCTCTTCTAGTCAGGCTGAATATATTTTAAAATTATTTCATATAATCTCTTTGCATAAGTAGATGCTAAAATGTTGTAATCTTTATTTAAAAGTATCATTGGAAAATATGATGAATTAAATGATTAATGTTTTTTGAAAAAAACATTTCTTGTAGGTCAAAGTAATCCTCACCTCATTGCATAGATCTAGGATCTTAGATATATATTCATCACAGAAGTTTAAAGAGATTAATAAGATATCAAGGAAAGTATTTTAAAATGCAGTAGGTATTCCATCTGCCTGGTGCTTTATTTAGATTCAAGGCATTGATCAGTTGAGATATCTCTTGGACAGTAATTGAAGCATTCAGCAATTTTCTATCCTCGCCACTAAGCAGTGTAAGCGCTTCTTTGATTAAGATATTCCAAGATATCAACATCATTAGGGTTCTCTGACTTGTGCAAATCTGTATAGTAATTCACACATTTAGATTCTGTTTCATTATTGTATAATGCAATTGTTGCATTCACACTGGAGAAATTAATTTTTTTTCTAGCTTTCCTCCTAAGAGCCAAAATCTTTGTTGTTTTTCTAAAACTATTTCTAATGGATATATGCTTGTGCAATTTGTGACATTTCGGTTTGTGTTGTTGTAGGTTTTTTTGGGCTATATGGCCATGTTCTACAGGCATTTTCTCCTGACGTTTCACCTGCATCTATGGCAAGCATCCTCAGAGGTAGTGAGGTCTGTTGGAACTAGGAAAATTTGGTTTATATATCTGTGGAATGACCAGGGTGGGACAAAGGACTCTTGTCTGTTGGAGCTAGGTGTGAATGTTTCAACTGACCACCTTGATTAGCATTGGATTGTCTGTCAGTGCCTGGAGCAATCTTTTGTTAAGAGGTGATTACATGTCCTCGTTTCTTTCCTTTTTGTTGTTGTGCTGTTCTAATTTTAGAGTTTTTTTAATACTGGTAGCCAGATTTTGTTCATTTTCATGGTTTCCTCCTTTCTGTTGAAACTGTCCAGGAAGGAAGAAGCCCCAGCTCAGTAGTACAAACAAGGATGAATTTATTTATTTAGTACATTTCTATACCACCCCTCTCAGCCTTCCAGCAACTCGAGGTGGTTTACAAGGCAAGAATTCAATGCCACCAAGGACACAATTACAATATACAATACAAAAAACATCAGCAACAATAAAATCAAACATTATAATGAAACATACTTCAATCGATAATCATTAAAACAATGTCCAGTTTCGCCATATAGTTATTGCATTATTATATCCGTTACTCCATATTTTCAAATGCCAGCTCAAATAGCCATGTCTTAAGATTCTTCCGGAATGATAGGAACGAGGAAGCCGATCTAATCTATCAAGACTGAGAAGCCTCAAAAACACCAAACGTAATATAAAAGGTCCAAACACAGGTTTATTAAACACAAAAAGGCTTTAGAGACACTTGCTTCAGTGTCTCCAGCACAAACTAAAAGTCTGTAGCAACCGCTACGTGAAAAACTCAATTTAAATATAATCCGGATTATCCCGGAGTATGATCTGGGATAACAAAAATAGACAGCAAACTGCTTGTAATTCAAAATGTCCAAAAAGGACCAAAAAACAATGTAGGAGCAAGCAAAATCAGAGTCCAAAGTCAGTCCGTTGTCCAGGCACTTCCAAAGTAAGAAGAAGCAATCCAAAAAGCGTAGTCGTTGTCAAAACACGGTCCGAAGTTAAACAGGGAGAGTTGTAGTCAGCACTTACGAAGTATCAGCCAGAAGTCACGGAAACACGAAGATCTGTAGCCCAAGGACCCAAGCTCGAGAGTAATGGCAGGGACAAAGATACACACCCGAAAAGACACTTTGCCTTCTGCAAAGACCCATTGAAACAAAACCAACTTATATCCTAAAGCTCCTCATCAGAGGATGAACTGCTCCCCACCCTTTCATCATCACTTTCAGCTGCCCCATTCCCTGCAGCTGAACACTGCCTCCCATCTCTCCACCTTTGCCAGCGTCTGTCAAGACTTAGGTCCTCCCAAGTGTTCCCCGATTGCCACTCTTCTGCAAACCCCTCAAAGTCATCACTGGAGGTAGGCTGAGTACAGATATCCCTAATTTCCTGTACACGGATCCAGTCCAAATCACCCTCCTCCTCAATGTCACTCCCAGTCCCATCACTCCCTTCAAAACCCATAAAATCTTCATCTTCTGTTGGAGCGCTAAGTATATCACGGATACGCTTCCTTTGGAGCTCTTCATCAGATTCTTGTTCATGAGTAGCCCACTTAATTCCCCTGCTTTCCTCTCCTTCCCCCATTTCACAGTCAGAGAAACCTTCGCTGCTGCTGCTCCTCCCACACCTGCGCAGCCCTCTTCTCCCTTCTACCAGTAGTAGTAACGTTACTATCACGCTGTACTACAACATAATCTCACTAGGAAGGGCATTCCATAGCTGTGGGGCCACCACTGAGAAGGCACTGTCTCTCGTTCCCGCCAACCGTACTTGTGATGATGGCAGGACCAAGAGCAGGGCCTCTCCAGATGATTTTAAAGTCCTTACAGGTTCATAAGTGGAGATTCGTTCAGACAGGTAAGTGGAGTCATCCTGAATATATACAGGATGGGGGTTCAAAGCCAGGCTTGTAGAGCTAGTCACCCAAAGGTATTTCTATCAGTTTTACTCAAGCTTTCGCTATTGTGTTTATTGAGAAAAGTGAAAATATTCATAGATTTCTTAAGTAAACAAATTGAGAGAATTTATTTTTAAATCTTCATTTAACTTTGGTGTATTTACAGTATGATCCTGATATCCAAGCATGATACATTCCTGGACTTTGTGTGTATATGTGAAATTTTGCAGAATAGTGAACCCTTATTGAAATGGTCCAAGAACGAGAGCCAGGGCCTTCTTAGTGGTGGCCCCTTGGCTTCCTAGGGAGATTAGATCGCCCTCCCTTTCCTCCTGACCTTTCGGAAAAGAGTAAAAACCTGGTTCTTCGAGCAAGCTTTTGGAACTGCAGCATAATCAGATAAACACAGTGTGAAGAAATAACAGAACTGCTTAAATGATGTAAATGGATAAGGAGTTGAACTGGAAAACATTGATTATTATACTTTTAATGGTTTTATATGGATTTTATTATTAAATTTAATTGTTTTTAACTGATGCATGTATGTTGCGGCATGCGGCATCTAATTGTTGCCAAATTGTACGCTGCCATGAGTCGCCTTCGGGCTGAAAGAGTGGGATAAAACGGCTGTAAATAAATAAATAAATAAATAAATAAACAAATAAGAATAGCATAGAGCATAAAGCCATGTTGGAGAACCCAGAAAATGTTTAGATGTTGATTAAAAAATGAAATAGTAGATGCCAGTCTTGTAGAAAGGGGGTCATATTACATATGGAAAGTGTTAAATTGACATTTCAATGAAGGAGGAAGACAAAGTATCTAAACAACAACAAGAAGAGTAACACATGGGGAAGATGGATAGTAAAGATGAAAGGACATACAACCTTAATTGCTTGGACTTAAGTTCTAGATACGTGGAGTCATTTTGGCAACCTGAGAATCGATTTTTCCTATGTTTATATTGTCAAGCAGGCTGCAAAGAATCACATGAAATTCTCACCCATGCCTAATCTCTACTCTTGGCCAATCACATCTGACTTACAGGAGTCTAAGCCTTAAATCCTGTGCACATTCATCTGGAACAGGAGTGAGACATATTAAAGAACATGGGACCTCTATCCAGCTAAAGATGCTATGTGTTTAACATACAAAGTATTATGATGCATGCCCTCACCAGCTTGTCTAATCACTACTGACACTCTCTTAAACAGATGATACAGAGTGACTTCAGGGAAAAATAACATCCACATAACATCTGAAAATGCGTACATTTTTACAGTATCTTTCATTTTGTACAAAACAGTTTCTCCCCCAGTAGCAAAATGTGGAGCCCAGCAGGAAGCTCATGTCGACCCCGATGGCTGCCAAAAGACCACATCATTCATGAGCGCTCCCGCATGCATTAAATTCCCCAAGCAAGCGGAGAGTATGAAAGAAGCTATTTAAATATTATCTTGGCAGCTGGGAGCTTTTGCAATTGGGCCTTTATCAGGAGAGCAAAAGCAGACAAATCAGGCAGTCCCTATAGGGAGATGAGCTTATAATAATCACAAAGCTTGACAGGAGAAAAAAGAAAAAGGGAGGCTGGAAATATTTTGAAAAAAAAAACCTGTTTCCAAATTAAAGGTTGTGTTGATGGAAAATGGAGATGAAGCACCTGGAAATGTAAAGAAAGGCCATGGGGACATCAGACAGAAATGGCAGCCCAATAAAGTGATTCATTTGAAGGATGCTTTTATCAAGACTTAGTGCATAGAGAAGGGAAACAAGAAGGCCAAATGATTAATTTGCACCTTTCTCAGTCTTTATGTAAGGTAAATTAATTTATATCTCCAGATTTTCAAAACTGTCTTGGCATTTATGATTATGGCAGCTTACTAGAACAACAAGAAGAATATATTATAAAAGCATAAAACAAACAAAAACACACACTAACCCCAAATATAAGTAATATGAAATACAAAAGCTGCAGCCATAAACATAACTTGGAATATTTTCTATAAATTGTGTACCCTAAAATGCTGAAACAAATAGGCAGTGAATGCAAAAACAATTAAAATATAAATCTAAATCCATTATTCAGGGAATTCCTTTATGGCTTCCACATTCATTGTCCCTTTTTCTCCTACCATTTTCCCTATGCCAGTGAAGTTTGCCTGGCATAATGCACCAGCAAGGTTCTGGCTGCCACCGACTATCTTTTGAACTGCACCAGCTAAGAGAATTACACCAAATTTACCCAAGATTTTGGTTCCTCCCAGGCAGTGGTTCTCAACCTGTGGGTTCCCAGGGGCTTTGGCCTACAACTCCCAGAAATCCCAGCCAGAAATCCCAGCCATTTTTCTGCGAATTGAAGGCCAAAGCATCTGGGGACCCAAAGATTGAGAACTATGCCCTCGATGGGATATCTTGGAGATGGGAACCAAGTCTAAACATAAAATTAAAATTTCATAAAATTTCTGCTTAATATATGCAAATAGCTTGATGGGAATTTTATGCACAATTTTTAAAAAACTAATTTGTGCATTAAACAAAATGTGTGCACATTCAACCTTCAGAAGGCATCTTAGGTATCCATATGGACAGTTTTGGAATATTTTGAAATTCTGGATAAGTGATGTTCAACCTGCAATACATAGTTCATGTATGACTATCTCATAACTAAAAGAGCTTCTATCATTGCACTCTTGACAGTTATTCCCCTTGAAAATAAATCAAGTGATCCTGTTGACTGAACCCACAGCTTCAACATTGAAAAAGGTTAGACAGTAGTTATTGCAGTTAATTCCTACAGGTGAAAGAAAAGTGCAGTTCTTAGGGATGGTGTTATTATGAGTTGGAGAAAAACCCTTGTGGTCACCTTGATATCACATGATAGCCTGTTTCAGTGAGCAGTATATACAGAGACCATCCACTCCATATATTCCCAGAGGTTCGCCATCCAAATATATCAAGCAATGTTATTGTGACTGGCACATTTCTAGCACATTAAATAGATGGGGCATGGAAGGAGACAGGATACATCAGCAGACTGGTATCTTTTCTGTTATTATTGATTGGGAAAGAAATCATCGCAAGGCACCTGACCTGGCTGCTGATTTGAAACATGAACAGTTCCAGGCATGGAATGGAATAACAATAGGCCAAATCATGCTATAATATATTCTGTGTCAATTTTGCTCTAATAGCATTATCTGGAGTCAGGCACGGTTTGTGGTGAAGTGGAACTTTCTTTGTATGGGAATTATAGAACATTATTATCCCTGACAGGTGTGACAGGCTGCGTGGCTACCCAGCAAAACCAGACCAGACAGAGAGCTACTGCTTCCATCTAAATCACAGGCAGGGGACTGTAGGTGAGGAAATTTCTATGCTATGCAGTGAGCAGGTAGAGATGTGGGGAGAAAGGCATGCAATAAGTTATTAGTACCACTTAACTGTATTAGATCAAGGGCTGCAAAAGGCCTCATAGTTGCGTGTTTAAACAGCCTCCATTAAGAACGGTAGCCTTTCAGATGGCTTGAAGCGATGGCCAACTCTGGTCAGAAGAAAATGATGCATGAGTGGGATTCCAACCATTGGACAGAAACCATTGGACAGAAAGACAGAAACCATTGGACAGAAAGAGTGGGGTCCCAACCATTAGACAGAAATAGCAAATTTATTTATTTCATTTATACCCCCTTAGTAGTTCATGATTAAAAAGCTTCATTCTGAAACTTTCCATGGAGTCCAGGGCTGAAACTTTCCACGGAGGGCCCGTCCAGACAGTACCTTTATTCCAGGAGCTTCCAAAGCAAACAGACACAGTTCCTTGTAAATGCAGAAGCAATACCTACAAATGGCAAAAAATGCGAGATTTTCCCAGAGTTACCTGTCTGCAATGGATGGCATGCCAGTAGCTCTTCTACAAAAAAAAAAAGTTAAAAAATGAATTGCAAGGCTGGTTTGGTTTTGTACATGGAATGTGATAGCACTGAACTTTGTCTTAGGCAGCAAAATGTCTTGGGCCAGCTATTCTGAAGCCACAATTTTGCTTTGTTTTGCTTTACTATTCCCTGTTTGCTAGAATAAGAATGTTAACTTAAGGCTTCTGTGTTGGTTTGGAGCCCCCTACTGCCAAGGCCATTGCTTGGATGAGAAAGCACTTTGGAGAGGAAATAAAAGTGTAGATTTTAAGAGAGAGAAGGCTTGATAAATGGAGGGCAGGAGAGAGGGGAAAGTACCAGGGAGATATGAGGCAGCAGTGATGTTAGAAAATTGTATGTTTTTGCATTACCAGAGCCTGAATTGGTTCAGCCAATGGCTTTTCCATCTTAAAATGCTTTGCAGAGAAAACAACTTGTTCTACTGAAATGAAAGGTGACACTCTGTGGAAACTATTGGATGACTAATTTGCTGTTATTGTGTGCCTTCAAGTACTTTCTGATCTTTGGTGACCCTAACACAGAGTTTTCTTGGAAGCTCTGTTTAGAACCTTCCTCTGAAGCCCAGAGTGTGCAACTTGCTCAAGGTCATCCAGTGTGTTGCAAGGCTGTTCTCCAAAGTCATAGCCCAATCTCAAATGACTACACTATGCTGGTTCCCTATGTGAATCATAAGCCTTATTTTATCATGAGCCCTGCTTTATAGTGAGGGAAGACACAATAGTGTAGTTACTTGCCTTTAGTCTCAGAATTCATGTGCCCCAAAAGATTGTCGCCCAATAAAAGCAGAGATTGTGGTTCAAGATCAGTGGCATTTAATGAAGCTCTCAGTATCTGCTCCTTACAAATGCAATTTATTTGCTCAGCCTACTTAACCAAATGCATTTGATGTATGGAAAAAACCTAGTCTGACCTATGAGATTTGGGTGCAAGGCTTTCATGTTTAAGCTCCCCTCTGGCAAAATGGCTGCATTATATCTAGTGCTACTTTTAAAATTTCTGTTGATGTAAATTGAGTTGTCACTCTTTATTTCTTAGCGCTCCTTCGAAAAGAAGGATTACAGTCCCCAATTTCCTAGTGTAATAATGCAAATCTGAGGAGAGGATCTGGTGAACCATGACGTCATAAATTTTGTTAATTTCTTTGTTGCTTACCTGGCTTCTTGAGGAAATAAAGAATAAAATACATTAAAAACATTACTTTAGAAATAAACTACAAACCATTAAAAAACCATTTAATAAAGTAGTTTTAAAACCAAAGGTAAGATAGAGTAATTTTGTTTTTACTTCCCACCAAAGCTCAGAAAGGATGACAAAAATCTGAACTCTTTCAGGAAGAAATTCCCCATTAATATATTTGCTATGTAGAAAGCCTTTCTTGCATTCTCAGAAATTTAGCCAGTTGGGGTCACACAACAGGGTTTCTGTGGAAGAGCTCAAATTCATATGGTGGATTCATATCGTGGGTTCATATGGAAAGAGGTGATCATTTAGATATCTTGATTCCAAAAAGCTTAGAGCTTTACCGGACAAAGCCAGTAGCCTGGAATAATTCCAGAAACAAATTGAAAGTCCATGCAATTAATTCAGGACCCATGGCAATTGGTTATTTTGGATTCCAGAATTACAGAAGACTGTAACTCTTATCTTCTCTAACCATTAGCCATGTTGGCTATGCTTCATAGGAGCTGTGCTTCAATAATATCAACAATATCTGGAAGACTGCAGGTTAGTCCCCTAATGACACTGTTCTAGGGCATAACATTCAAGGTTATAACAATGATGTGTGTAATATACACATATAAACACAGGCACACATGTGTGTATGCTTGCATGTGCATGGATGAACATACCTACTCTTTTGTAACACTTATGGATCATGTGTTGTCAAAGGCTTTCATGGCCAGAATCACTGGATTGCTGTAAGTTTTCCAGGCTGTATGGCCATGTTCCAAACACATCCTCTCCTGATATTTCACCCACATCTACGGCAGGCATCCTCAGAAGTTGTGAGGTTTGTTGGAAACTTGGCAAGTGAGGTTTATATATCTGTGGAGTGTCCAGGGTGGAAGAAAGACCTCATGTCTGCTTGAGGCAAGTATGAATGTTGCAATTGCCCACCTTGATTAGCATTGAATAGCCTTGCAGCTTCTGAGCCTGGAATCTAGCCATCTCATTGTAACATTTAATAATAATAATAATAATAATAATAATAATAATAAAATAATAATATTTATTACCCACCGCTCCTTGCAAGTCAATGCAGAGCACAACATAGTTAAAACAAAGCACTATTAAAATATATATAACAAATACACACAGGTAAAACACATCTTAAAATTTACCAATAACATGCAAGTTAAAATTCACAAGTTAAAATTGACTGAGTAGGCCTACTGAAAGAAATAGGTCTTAGATTGTGTCTTAAATTCTGACAGCTCATTTAGCTATCTGATCTCTTTCAGTAGATAATTCCACAGTCCTGGGTGCGGTGATGAAAAGGTCCTCCGGGTGATGGTTGCCGGTTGAGTTGTGGCTGGTTGGAGTAAGGGTCTGCCAGAGGACATAAGTGTGTGAGGCGGATTATATGGGAGAAGGTTATCTTGCAGGTAACCTGGATCCAACCCATGTTACACTGCTAACTCCCATGCACTCACTGTATTTCCAATTTAGTTATTTTTGCAATGTAGGATAGCTTCTTTGCCCTCTTATCATCCTATTTCAAGTTCAGGTGTGTGAGCCTGATAATAAGGAAGTTCCAACAGAAAGCCTCAGGTCTTTCATTTATTCTCCTGATTGGAGCATGTCAGGCTGCAGTTAGTTACCTGTGGAGCTTAGCTTCTCTGGAAGGGAAAATGTAAATCAGAGTAATGAAGAAGACACTTTTTCCATTTAAAAAATGAGTTAGTATTCAAAAAGGTGAAACACATTGCAATAGGAAGGCCATTTTAGCAAGTGAAGTTTGACAGAGCCTCTGTGCAAGATGTTCTATGTAACATGAAAAGGAAAATAATGTCGAATTCCTTTAGCTATTTCTGGGGAGGGGGGAAGTAACTGTCTTCTGTATGTGATTACGTTTGAGGAATCCTTATCCAGAATTCCATAATCGCCTATATAGAAGCCAAGTTAGTGACACATTTGCTTTCTTATGATTCAGTATACACAAACATTATTCCATGCACAAATGTCTTATAAGTATAACCTATAAAATTACCCTCAGACTACATATATAAAGTATACATGAAACATAATTGAACTTCATGTTTGGATATGGTTTTCATTGCCAAGATGTCTTATTATGTACATAGGTGCAAATACAGGTATTCCAAAATCTACTGCCACCGCGGCCCCAATCCAAAACAATTCTGCTTTTATTGTAAGTTTGGTTAGAGGAACGGGATGGGGCAAGGAGAGAGAGCTTATCTTGTTACTCTTTAATCAGTGAAAAATAAAGGTAAAAAGTGATCTGAGTAACCAAGGCTTGCAGTCCTCCAATAGTGGTGGAGCGGGCTAAAGCTGAGACCCCAGCATCTGGAATGCCTTATGTTGCCCATTAGTTAAAAAAAAAACCCTCCAATAATTGAAGTACATTAAGGGCAATTAATAAAAATTCTGAACATATGACTTTTAAAACGGTATTCTGTGCCTAACTTGAGTCACCTGAGGGCTGAGAAAAGCAGTATATAAATAAAGTAAATAAAGTAAATAAATAAATAAATAAATAACTTAGTTTTTTCTATTTATTTATTTATTTATTTATTTGCTTTATTTCTATACCGCATTTTTCAGCCCTTAACAGGCGACTCAATGCGGTTTACATGGTACAATTATCAAACAGTGTCAGTGCAATTAAAACATAACAATGCAACAAACAGGATCAACAGCATCAATCCACAACAGTTAACAATCAACAAGACAGATCAACAAAACAGACATAACATAACGCCTCAGTTGAAATCAGATCCGTTCTCATAATCCTTGTGCCATTCCTATGTTCCATTTACCGTCTTCCTATGATTGGTTGCACTGCTTAACCAAACGCTTGTTCATAAAGCCAGGTCTTAACCATTCTCCGAAACGTCAGCAGCGAAGGTGCCTGTCTGATGTCTGCCGGTAGGGCATTCCATAGCCGAGGGGCCACCACTGAGAAGGCCCTGTCTCTCGTCCCCGCCAAGCGCGCCTGTGACGCAGGCGGGATCGAGAGCAGGGCCTCCCCAGACGATCTTAATGTTCTGGTCGGTTCATTGGATGGTAAAATAATCAGGAGAACTTATAATATTGACATATCCCAGAATTTTAAAACTGTTTTACCTGGTTAGCAACTTATTCTGCCATATGCTCAGACTGAACTATAGATGCAACTTTTTTGATTTTGCTACAGGTTATCATCCTAACAAAAATGGTCGAGTGCTTGCAAATAATATCTTCATTTTCTTTGTCACAAGCATTATTGTTTAGGAAATGTCAAAAATGTATTTTACAAGTTGAAGAAATGGAACAGAATGAACCCAATAGCATGATGGCAGGTGCTGTTTACAAAGGGCAAGAGGCAAGATCAGCATTACTATTAAGTTTGATGTTGATCAATAGCCATCTTTGTTTAAAAAGTGATATTTTCATACTCCATTGCAAGGTTTCAAAATATTCATTTCCATTTTTCCCTGAAAGGAAATAAAGACTCGCTCTGTACCTTAGCATGAGAATTGAATTGTGTGCCCTCTAGATATTGACCTGCAAGCCCCAGCAGTCCTAGCCAATACAGCTAATGGTGGCAGATGCTGTGAATTACAGATAGAAAATCCACACAATCTGGGATCTAGAATCTGCTGTGCTGCTTTCATAACTCTCGATAGGATAAAAAAATGGCAAGGGCACATTAAATTTGTTATCCAGTAATAGGAAAAGTTCTTCTAGGCAATAGTTCAAGTAAACTTGGACCTAGCAACTTCCAGTCAAATCTAATTTTTGACAGCTACTACAGCCTATGGTTTACGGCCCCATTCATAGAAGGAGTATCATCAGTGATCCCAGGTTGACTTGTATAGGGGTCCCTTCCATTTGCCATCCAGCTCTTTCTCAGTGGACCTCTGGTACTGTATCAGGATGTGAAGGCAATGGGAATAATCTCATTTGTGATCTCCTAGGGTCCTTCCAGACAGGCCCTATATCCCAGGATCTGATCCCAGGTTTTCTGTTTATCCCAGATTATCTGGCAGTCTGGACTCATACAATCCAGTTTAAAGCAGAAAACCTGAGATCCTGGGATATAGGGCCAGTTTGGAAGGGCCCCCCAGATGTCATTCAACTTCAGCTCCCAGTCTCCCTCATCACTGCTTATTCTTGCCATGGCCAAAGGGAACTGAAGCTCAGCAACATGTGTTAGGACTTTGTATTAGCACAGCCACCTATTCTCCAGCTCTTACCCTTTGTTGAAAATGTGATGATTGAAACCTGCTGTTTCAAAGTGACTTCCCTCTTATAACAAGAACAATGATTTGCCTTCTACTTGCCTTCTGATTCCATGAAAACTTCTATATGTAATCACATATATGTAATCACTTATGCCAATATATTTGGCAGAAGTCAAGGGAAGGATAGAACAATGTGGTAGTGGCATTCTGGGAGGCACTGCTCTTTGACAGCACTTCCTGGTATTGTGTTTCGACTATTCATTTCTAGGACTTTGAAAATCAGGGGAAAACAGCAGTGGTGTTGAGCAGAGAAATCTGAGAAAATAGGTTTCAGTGGCATTGGGAAACTAGTCACGAAAATATTGTCTCTTCATGGTGGCCTTTGTGAAATGTATTGCAATTATTATTATATTTGAACAAAACATAAATTTGGGCCTTCATAGCACCCAGAAACTTCTCCTGAATACTAAACATTTTCTTGAATGCTCAAGGTATTGCAAATCTAGGAGTGGTGCCTGGATAACCATCCTCTGGAGAGGGGAGCTGTAGCTCTCAAATAACCCGAGGCACAGCAGTGATGCCGAAATCCAAAATATGACATCTTGTCTCTGGCTAGTAATTGCTTCCAGTCAGGTCTGTCTGTCATGTATCTGGGGAATGAAAAAAGGATAAAGGCAAGCAGATGTTCTGCTGGCAGCTGAAGGCAGAAGGCAAAGACAGCAAGGTCATCTCTAAGGACAGACCCCTCACCCACCTCCAGAAGGATAGAAAACCTGCAGAACATCAAGGTTCATTCTGGTTCTGCTGACTAACAAGTGGAGAGAAATCTACATCACAGTTGTATCCAACTGGCTTTCCCCCATTACCTGGGAAAATAGCAGTCATTGGGGAGTGTTCCCAGACAGACATAGAAGAAGCACACCCTCACATTTCAATGGGGTTAAATGCTTTCCTCACTCACAACCCCAAACTTATTTTGTTATACCCAGTGAAAACATTGGTGTGTTTATATGTCATCATGAAATCTGTTGACTTAAGGAGATCCCATTGAGTTCTTTGTTTAAATTAATATTTTTATCGACAGACACAATTTTATGTACAGTGATATCTTGACTTAAGAATTTAATTTGTGCCTTGACCAACTTCTTAAATCAAAAAAGAACCATAAGGTAAAACAAAGACTTTCGGGGGGGGGGGGGGCTACCTACGAAATTTAAAGACCTAAAAGAAGATCTAGGCCTGCAGGATATATGGAGGCTCCAACATGGAAATGAGAGGGACTTTACCTTCTTCTCATGTAGGCACAGAACATGGACACGCATTGACATGGTCTGGGGAACAAAAACGATATTAAACAAAGTCACCAAATCTAAAATCCTACCAATGATAAACTCAGACCATGCCCCGTTACTAATAATACTACAGGAAGAAAAGGAAGAACATAGAATATTCAGGTGGAGACTTAATAATAATATACTAAAAAACCCCAAAGAACAGGAGACGAATAAAATCTTATTACAAGAATTCTTCAGCTTTAACACAGAAAATGACACATCTATAAATATAATATGGGATGCAAGTAAGGCCTTTATAAGGGGCCACTTAATTGAACAAGGAGCAAGACTAAAAAAATTAAGAAATGCAGAACAATATAGATTAGAGAAAGAGGTAATAAACTGGGAAACACAATTAAAAAAGAACCCACAAGATAAAAAGATATATTACCAACTCGAGATACTATTTTATTTATTTATTTATTTCCGTCACTTTTACCCCGCCCTTCTCACCCCCGGGGGGGGGGGACTCAGGGCGGCTTACAAAGGAAGGCACAATTCGATGCCTTGTCACATATACATACATATATAAGCAAGTTAAACAATTACCTATTAAATTTTTTTTTAAAACATCACTACGTAAAATACAGTAACACAATAGTGGGCTAATCCTGAGCTCAGCATTCGAAGTTTCGTAAATCCATTCCGTCTCATCAGATTCCAGCTCGTCATCAGGTCTTCTTTAGCTGCCTTGATGTCCAAATGCCTGGTCCCATATCCAGGTTTTCAACTTTTTCCTAAATGAAAGGAGGGACGTTGCCGATCTAATCTCCCCGGGGAGTGAGTTCCACAGGTGGGGGGCCACCACCGAGAAGGCCCTGCTCCTCGTCCCCGCCAATCTCACTTGTGATAAAGGCGGGGTCGAGAGCAGGGCCTCCCCGGAAGATCTTAGGTTTCGAGGTACTAAGAAAACAAGTGAATACGTTACAAGTAGAGGAGATGGAAAGGAAACTCAAATTTGCTAGGCAAGCTCACTTCGAAAATGCTAACAAAGTGGGAAAGTGGCTTGCAAGAAAAGTGGCAATCAAAAAACAAGCCCGACATATAGTGGAAATTGAAAAAGGGGGGAAACACTATTACAAAACTAGGGACATACTTAAACAATTTGAGTAATATTATAAGACACTCTATGAGAAAGACAACATACCAAAGGAAAAGATAATGGAATATCTAGCAACGTTAAGTATCACAAGGTTGTCAGAAGAACAAAGGGAAAGGTTAAACAATAAAATTACACAAGAGGAAATAAGGAAAGTTATAAAAAAGATGCCGATAAACAAAGCACTGGGGCCAGATGGCCTAACGGCAAAATATTATAAAATATTTCAGGACATCCTAATCCCACCATTGCAAAAGGTGATGAATAAAGCCATGGAAGAAGTGACCACCCCAGAATCTTGGAAAGAAGCCACAATAACCATAATACATAAAGATAATACAGATGGTACACAACTTAAAAACTACAGACCAATCTCATTAACCAATGCAGATTATAAAATATTATCTAGTATACTGGCAAACAGATTAAAAAAATCTATTAATAGCAAGGATAGAGGAAGATCAAGTGGGGTTTCTCCCGAAATGTCAACTAAGAGATAATATAAGAATGCTAATGAATGTCAACGAATACTATGAGAAGAATAATCACAAAGAGGTTGCCATGATGTTCCTGGGCGCGGAAAAAGCGTTTGACAGGATAAACTGGAACTTCATTAAGGCGACAATAAAAGAAATGGATATAGGTTATCAATACACAAACACAAAATACAATCAATATATTCAAACCAAACAGCAAAGGTTGTAATAAACAGTCAAATCTCTAAAAGCATACCAATACAGAAAGGAACCAGATAGGGATGTCCGTTATCCCCGTTATTGTTTATCCTAGCCCTAGAAATACTACTAATGAACATAAGGAAAAATAATGATTTACAAGGTCTAAAAATAAAAAATTACTCATACAAAGTCCGTGCATATGCAGACGACATAGTCTGTATTGTAGAAAATCCCATAGACAGGATAAATAAATGGTTGGTGGAAATTGAAAAATTCGGAATGGTGGCGGGGTTTAAAATAAACAAAGAAAAGACACAAATCATCACAAAGAATATGAACAAGAAAAAGCAGGAAGAACTACAGAATATATCAGGAATTAAAGTAGTTGACAAGACAAAATACCTTGGAATAATATTTACAGCCAAAAATACACAATTGATAAAGAATAATTATGAAAAAAAGTGGGCAGAGATTAATAAAAAGATGAAGAAGTGGGAACATCTGAATCTATCCATGCTGGGGAGAATATCTGTCGTAAAGATGAATATACTGCCGGAGGTCTTGTTCTTATTTCAAACCCTACCAATATTGAAATCCAAAATAATGATAAAAAAGTGGCATAGGGACATAAGGAAGTTTATATGGCAGGGAAAAAAACACAGGATAAGTTCCGTAAACTTAACAGACGACAGAAACAGAGGGGGACTGGCTTTATCCAATCTCCAATTATACTACGAGGCAGCCGCCCTGGATTGGATAAAGGAGTGGACAACTCTAGAGAAGAAGAAATTACTAACCCTGGAAGGGTTTGACTTAGTTAAGGGCTGGCACGGGTATCTCTGGAGAGGAAAGGCAGAGAAGGAGAGGAATTTTAAAAATCACTCGATAAGATCTGGATTAATCCAAGTATGGAATAGATATAAGGAAAGATTATATACAAGAACGCCATTATGGTTCTCACCCAATGAAGCTAACCACATAAAAGAACTACCTCGAGATAAATGGTTAGGATATAAACAACTGATAAAAATAAACACACAAGAAGTAACACTCAAAACACAGGAAGAACTAAGGCTACTAGACCCAACACTCTCGTGGTTTCATTGTTTCCAAATTAGAGAGAACTTTAACATAGACAAAAAAGTAGGCTTTGAAACAACGGAAGGATTCTGGGATAAGGTGATAAAGATAGATAAAAAGATAATAAGCAGAATCTATAAACAACTACTAATATGGAATACAGAAACAGAACAAATAAAAGAAAATATGGTGCAGTGGGCCAGAGACGTAAATAGATCAATATCCATGGCAGAGTGGGAAGAAATATGGCAAAAGAAATTGAAATACTCATATGCAGCAGAAATAAAGGAAAACTGGTACAAAATATTCTATAGGTGGTACCTAACACCAGAAATAATAGCAAAAATAAATAAAGGAAGAACAGGAGGAAAGTGTTGGAAATGTGAGGAGAAAACGGGGAACTTTATCCACATGTGGTGGAAATGTAAAAGAGTCAAAGAATTCTGGCACCAAATAGGGAAGCAAATAGAGGCCATATTATAGATAAAAACCAAATTAAAACCGGAGACCTTTTTATTAGGGATAACAGACAGTAAAATGGATAGGAACACAGACAAACTTTTCTTCTCCATGACAACAGCGGCAAGGATTATCCTTGCCAGAGTATGGAAAACAAAAGAGGTACCTACAAAGGAACAATGGAATGTGAAAGTCATGGATATACTAAGCATGGATAGGCTCACCGAAAGAATGGCACAAAATGATGAAACATATCAAAAAACAGACTGGACGAAATTTCTAGACTATATTAAAAAAGAAAACAAGGAGATCTATATTAGTAAACTTTAATAAACTCTCAGAGGTAATGTTTATGAAGAAAAACAGAGACATGAGATGAAGATCTAAGAGGAGAGGTGAGGAAAAAGGAAGAGAAGAAGGAATAGAAAACAAAATGATAAAATCATAATCAACTTGGGGGAAACTGGAAGTCTACGTATTAGGCCTGGGCGGTTTCGTTCGTTAATTTTGTAATTCGTTAAATATTCGTTATTTTTAGCAATTACAAAACGATTACAAAACATATTTTCAAACCCGGAAGTGTTTTTAAATATCGAAACGGCATCCTCCATCTTTTTTATGGTCTTCCTCCCGTTTCGGAAATGACGTTTTAGGGATGGAGGATGCTGGGTGTGCTGGGAGCCAATCCTGCGCTCCCAAGCACCGTGGCTGATTGTGATTGGGCGGGCTGCCCTTTAAAAGCGGCTCCGCATGGCCACATTGCTCATTGCTGGGGAAGGCGAGGAGACGGGAGGTTCGGGAGGGAGGCTTGGCTTCCATTCATTCATTGCTTGCATTCATTCATTCCCTGGGCTGGGAGCAGCGGGGAGGCTTTGCCGTTCGCTCCACAACAGGGCAAGCATTTTTAAATATTTCTGAAAAATATCTTTCTTTGATGCTTCAAAAAATTCAAAAAATATTCTAAAAAAAGAAAAGACCCTTGTGTGCCTGTGTGTGTGAGTTTGTCCCTGTCCTGTGGCTGTGTTCACTCCACAACAGGGCAAGCATTGTTAATTTTCCATTTTTAAATATTTCAAAAAATATTTATAAATAAATATTTCAAAAAAATTCAAAAAATATTCTAAAAACGAAATTAACGAAATTAACGAAATTTCGTAAATACTGAACTTTTTCAAATTGTAATTATTTTAAATATCGAAACGCAAAAACCCCCCAAATACAAATCGATTTTAGAAACAAATTTTTGCGTTGTTACCCAGGCCTACTACGTATGTGTTATGGTTTTGTGTCCGGTCCTAGTTCTAGGCCACTCTGGAGTGTTTTCTTTCTTTCTTTCTTTCTTTCTTTCTTTCTTTCTCTCTTCTTCTCTTTTTCTTTCCCTTTCTTCCGTCTTGCTAGCCTTAGCTTAAGATCTATGAAGAAAAGTACTTATACAGCGAAGGTGTACATCTAAGCAGGCTAGTATCCCAGCTATTCTTATCGTCTGTGTATGTATTTGTGTATGTATCGCTGAATGTATAGTGTTTAATGTGATTGTACATATGTGGGTAAATGTTCATTTTAGATTGAAAATCAATAACATTTATTTAAAAAATGTTCTTATCTCAAAGCGAATTTTTGCATTGAAATGCTATTGATCCATTCGGATCCCAACCCTCCTCCTATTTTTAAACATGTTTTTAAATAAGTGAATGCCTTTTATAAATAACAATTAATGTATAAATGCACATTCACATGGAGAAATAAAAAGAAAGATCAACTTTTAAATGGTAGAAGCACAAAACTGTAGCAAGGAACCACATTTGAGGCAACAAAATGTGTGTTGGCCATTGTAACAGCAAGGCAAAATAGCATCATTTTCTTCATACTGTATGTAAAGTACTAATTCCAGCCTCCCTCCCTTCCACTTTTGCTCTCTCTCTTCTTGAAGTGGAACACATCAGGAATAAAAAGCCCACAAAATGAAGTAACCCAAACTTCCTCAGTGGACAACAATCTTGGAAAGCAGAGAAGAGGCAAGCAGGCAGCAATCTCCCAAAGCTCAGAAGAGCACGTTGCAAGTAGGCAAAGGCACACAGGCAGAGGCTTGGAATGAATTAAATTCTTAAGTTAATGTATCACTATATATCAAGACAATGTGAAAGGAGATACTACACAAAAACTACACAAACCACAACTTTACTCATCTAAGATAATTAACTGAACTAAAATATATAAACCACAAACATACCAACTGAAGGAGAAATGGGGAATCTGAAGAAGCAGAAGTAGATCAGTTCTATGAGGATCTGCAGGACCTACTGGATAATACACCAAAAAGAGACATTATTTTCATTACAGGAGACTGGAATGCCAAGGTGGGAAGTCAAATGACAACTGGGATCACAGGCAAGCATGGTCTGGGAGAACAAAATGAAGCGGGACGCAGGCTGATAGAATTCTGCCAGGAAAACTCGCTGTGTATAACGAATACTCTCTTCCAACAACCTAAAAGACGGCTTTATACATGGACCTCACCAGATGGTCAACACCGAAATCAGATTGACTACATCCTTTGCAGCCAAAGGTGGCGGACATCCATCCAGTCGGTGAAAACAAGACCTGGGGCTGACTGTAGCTCAGATCACGAACTTCTTATTGCCCAATTTAGAATAAAACTAAAGAGATCAGGGAAAATACACAGACCAGTTAGATATGATCTCACTAACATTCCTAGCGAATATACAGTGGAAGTGAAGAACAGATTTGAAGGACTAGATTTAGTAAACAGAGTCCCAGAAGAACTATGGACAGAAGTCCGCGACATTGTTCAGGAGGCGGCAACAAAGTACGTCCCAAAGAAAAAGAAAACCAAGAAGGCAAAATGGTTGTCTGCTGAGACACTGGAAGTAGCCCAAGAAAGGAGGAAAGCAAAAGGAAACAGTGAAAAGGGGAGATATGCCCAGTTAAATGCGCAATTCCAGAGGTTAGCCAGAAGAGATAAGGAACTATTTTTAAATAAGCAATGCATGGAAGTGGAAGAAGACAACAGAATAGGAAGGACAAGAGACCTCTTCCAGAAAATTAGAAACATTGGAGGTAAATTTCAGGCAAAAATTGGTATGATAAGAAACAAAGATGGCAGGGACCTAACAGAAGCTGAAGAGATCAAGAGAAGGTGGCGAGACTATACAGAAGATCTGTATAGGAAGGATAACAATATCGAGGATAGCTTTGACGGTGTGGTGAATGAATTAGAACCAGACATCTTGAGGAGTGAGGTTGAATGGGCCTTAAGAAGCATTGCTAACAACAAGGCAGCAGGAGATGATGGGATCCCAGCTGAACTGTTTAAAATCTTAAAAGATGATGCTGTCAAGGTGATGCATGCCATATGCCAGCAAATATGGAAAACACAAGAATGGCCATCAGACTGGAAAAAATCAACTTATATCCCCATATCAAAAAAGGGAAATGCGAAAGACTGCTCAAACTTCCGTACAGTGGCCCTTATTTCTCATGCCAGTAAGGTAATGCTCAAGATCCTGCAAGGAAGACTCCAGCAATTCATGGAGCGAGAGTTGCCAGATGTTCAAGCTGGGTTTAGAAAAGGCAGAGGAACGAGAGACCAGATTGCCAATATCCGCTGGATAATGGAGAAAGGCAGGGAGTTTCAGAAAAACATCTACTTCTGCTTCATTGACTATTCTAAAGCCTTTGACTGTGTGGATCATAATAAATTGTGGCAAGTTCTTGGTGGGATGGGCATACCAAGCCACCTTGTCTCTCTCCTGAGGAATCTGTACAAGGACCAAGTAGCAACAGTCAGAACTGACCATGGAACAACAGACTGGTTCAAGATTGGGAAAGGCGTACGGCAAGGCTGCATCCTCTCACCCAACCTTTTTAACTTGTATGCAGAACACATCATGCGATGTGCGGGGCTGGATGAATGCAAAGCTGGGGTGAAAATTGCTGGAAGAAACATTAACAACCTCAGATATGCAGATGACACCACTCTGATGGCCGAAAGCGAGGAGGAGCTGAGGAGCCTTCTAATCAAGGTGAAAGAAGAAAGCGCAAAAGCCGGGTTGCAGCTAAACGTCAAAAAAACCAAGATTATGGCAACAAGAATGATTGACAACTGGAAAATAGAGGGAGAAACCGTGGAGGCCGTGACAGACTTTGTATTTCTAGGTGCAAAGATTACTGCAGATGCAGACTGTGGCCAGGAAATCAGAAGACGCTTACTTCTTGGGAGGAGAGCAATGTCCAGTCTCGATAAAATAGTGAAGAGTAGAGACATCAGACTGGCAACAAAGATCCGCCTAGTCAAAGCCATGGTATTCCCTGTAGTAACCTATGGATGTGAGAGCTGGACCTTAGGGAAGGCTGAGCGAAGGAAGATCGATGCTTTTGAGCTGTGGTGTTGGATTAAAGAGGATTTTGTTGTGCCCTTCCTTGACCCTTGAGGAGAGGCAGGCTAATAATAATAATAATAATAATAATAATAATAATAATAATGTTGCAATCCCAGGTGACAGCAGGATTGAAGAGAACTGGAAAAGCTGACATGATATGAGGATTTAAAGATTGAACTGCAAAGACTCTGGCACAAACCAGTAAAGGTGGTCCCAGTGGTGATCGGTACACTGGGTGCAGTGCCTAAAGACCTTAAACACACTTAAACACAATTGGCGCTGACAAGATTACCATTTGCCAGCTGCAGAAGGCCACCTTACTGGGATCTGCATGCATTATTTGCTGATACATCACATAGTCCTAGACACTTGGGAAGGATCCAACGTGTGATCCAATACAACAGCCAGCAGAGTGTCTGCTGTGGACTCATCTTGTTCTGTTTCAAATAATAATAATAATTTCATGCAGGCAAAGAACACTCAGGGGTGGTTTTGTAAGTTCCTTCCTCTGAATGCCTGAAACTCTTGGTATTCATTAGTAGCCTCCCATCCAAGTACTATTGATGACTAATCCTTCTTAACTTTCAAGATCAGATGGGATATGATACCTTTAGAGTATTTTAATATTATTTTGCTTTATTTTCCAAGAACTGGGTGAGAATGTGGCAACTATAATGATAACTAGAAATGTGCACCTAGGGATATAAACATTTGACTCATGTGTATGTGAGGTGTTATAATTTTTGTAGATTCCTCCCTCAGCAAGAGAAAACAAATCTTTCTCCATGGAACACAGCTTTTCTTATGTGTATAGTATGCATAGTATACAAAAAAAAAAAAGGAAAGAAAAGAAAAAAGAATATATTGATCACACCACAATTGGGATATTCTTTCAGTGATTTGGAAAACAGCCAGTTTCAGCTAATTCAGAGGCTGCCTCAGGTCTAAATACAAATCTATTAAATCTAGATCTTTATGCTTTCCATTAACCATACTTGGAAATCAACAAACTGCTATACATTAGTGGTTGGAAGACTGAATATTGATGGGGCAGTGACTCATTTTCTGTGTTTTAATCCAAATTTTAAAGGAGCTATCCTATGTGCTAAACCTATTTGTTAAGCGATTTCAAAATTTGAATTGAAATCTCAAAGAAATCCACCACCACTCTGATTTAAAGGCCAGCTGATCTTGCAATTATGATTTTTGGCACTTGTGTATAACACATTTGGATAAACTGGAATATATGACCTCTGTTTTGGCTGGAGGTAACAGCTCTCCTTGCTTCATCTATAGTTTTAAAAACTGTATAGGTGAATTTATGTGAAAATGGCATATAGCACAGAAGTGTTCAGAGAGAAGAAATCTGCAAAATATTCACAAATATTTGTGCAGGAGCAAGGGATTTATGATGAATAAAACCAATGTAAGCTTTTAAAAATAACCCGCTGTTCAATTGACAGCAAGTGCAAAGCAATAGAAATGGCTGATGTTCAAAGAACATACCATGTAAAATGAAGAAAGACTTTGACTTCAAGCAAACACCTAATATTAAACCCTTCCAAGTCCAGGGCTGTCATGAACACAAATTTTACTTTCCTTCTGTTGAGGGAGAGAAGTAGCCAAGAGCAAGGTGATCAATACCTCTCCCAAAAATATCTGAGACTATATAGAGTCCTGGGCCACTTTCACATTACACAGTTATAGGGCTAGGATTCTCCTTTATCTATTTTGACAACATCCTATGGAATCTTGTGCTTGGGGTGTGTGCAGAGAGCTCTATTGCCTTCCAAACTACAACACCTAGTACTCCCTAGGGCCCAACCACAGGAGTTAAAAGGGTAGCACAGCACTTGTAAGTATGCAGTGTGAAAGAGCCTTGAAGCTAGAAAATACAGTCCCAGAACCACATTCCATCTTCACCCTTTTCCCCCCTCCCACTCTGGTATTGTGCTAATATGGGCACCTTGGAGATCGTTATATATAATTTTGGAGATGCCCTATCAGTGTGTTTGCATCATCTTGAATTCAAATTTCTAATAAATATTTTAAGAGTATTCATATCTGGCTGTGATCCTAAATTGGTCCAAATCAGCCCAATTCAGTATGGGATTCTGGAATTCTTCAAATGAGAGCCACATCCCGACTGTGTCTGTTTATATTAACCGATTGAAAACTATACTTCATGCATGTAATGAAATGGGGTCAAATTACTGAAAGCCAATATGGGCTGTTAATGAATCATTTAAACCAACCACCAAACAAACAATATTCTTCCCATTATTAATACTGGGGAAAGGCTTATGGAAAAAAAAGATTGGAATACATATGGCTTAACTAGGTGTTTTTGTCTGAAGTTTGCCCAGAGCAAAACCACAATATGTCTCCCTGCATGTTAGCAAAGAACACCATGTTTTCATATATCTAAGTACTGGTTTTGAGTTGGAGCAAATCTGAGAGGAAAACTGAACTGAGCTGTCCTTTGCTGGCAACTAACATGTTATTTGTGGATGCAATTCTCCCCATAGAAAATGAGCAGTGCTATTTCCAGGGCTGATGCATGTATTTCCCTTTTCCCAATTTTATTCCTCCCCAGCATCTCACGGTGGATCTTTTGTGCTTGTAAAAAAGGCTGAGTGTTTTTGGTGGTGCTGTGGGAGGGCTGAGTGGGATGACTTATGAATTTCATTGCTCTCAGCAGATTCTTTCGCATGACTCTGCCCAGCTAATGGAAGCGATTTTCACTTCCTTTCATCTGGAAAACCACAAGCAAATAATCTTGCAAGCAAGTTTCCCTGGTGGAGGGAGAGGTGAAGAGACACAAAATTGTGTATTTCCAACAGGTGAAACTCTTTCCAACTCCTCAGAGATAAATTGCTCCATTTCTCCTGCAATCTAGAGAGAGTTCACCACCTCACCCAGTCTTGGCGTTTAGACAGCTAGCTTGGCATATAATGAGAAAACAGCTGGGCAGAGATGCATTGTATTTTGGGGAAATTACTTGGCAAGGCTCGTTTCATCTGCAGAGGTCTTTAGTACTTGTATGTCATATAGTGTTCCCTGCAGTTGGAACTCAACATGCTCATCTCTCTCTGATTTTGAGCAGCAAGCAACATTGCCTCTGCATTTTGCTTAGTATTGGTAGAGTTTCAGGTAGGCCCCAAAGAGTTGCAGATGGTGGGCTTTGTCATGCATTGCTATCTGCCCTGTTTCAAGGGGACCCCGAGGAAGAAGCAGTAATAACAACAACAACACCAACAACAACAACAATAATAACAATAATAATAGCCAGTAAAGGTGGTCCCAGTGGTGATCGGCACACTGGGTGCAGTGCCTAAATACCTTGGCCTGCACTTAAATGCAATAGGCGCTGACAAAATTACCATCTGCCAGCGCCAAAAGGCCACCTTGCTGGGATCTGCACACATTATTCGCTGATACATCATGCAGTCCTAGACACTTGGGAGGTGTCAGACATATGATCCAATACAACAGCCAGCAGAGTGATCTTGTTTGCTGTGGACTCATCTTGTTGTGTTTCTAATAATAATAATAATAATAATAATAATAATAATAATAGTAACAACAACAACAACAACAACAACTTTATTTATAACCCGCCTTCCCTCCCTGGAGGGACTCAGGGCAGTTTACAAAAAAATAACAAAATGGCAAACATGCAATGCCCAAAAACAAACAAACAAAGCAAAGCATAAAATAACATAAACTCAATACAACTTACAAACTAACTTCTAATACTTTGTATACATTGTTGTCGAATACTGTCCTGAAGTATGGTCTAGAGTCCTTGCCCATAAGATCATATAAGGGAACTTTTCCAATGTTAGAGAGCTTCTTTATTCATTTATTTAAAACATTTATATCCCACCCTTCTCACCCTGCAGAGGACTCAGGGTGGAGTACAACATATATATATACGGCAAACATTCAATGCCAGGACATAAAACCATAGATATATACAAACATTAAAGTCATCTAAATCCACTTTAAAATCAGTTGCTTAAAAGCCATCTTCTACATCCCAAATTTCTGGCATGCTGCAGCCAGATTAAGTCTCTTTAGGCACCAGGATTCTCTTTAGGCACCAGGATTAAGCCAGATTAAGTCTCTTTAGGCACCAGGATTCTTCTAAAATGTAGTAATTCACTCCCATCTTAACCAATTCCCTTTTAATGTCTTTTGCTGGTTTTTGACTATACATGGAATAAACTATCTTTGTTCTTGCCCATAAACCTGCATCCTCATAATGAGGGTGATTCACAATAGGTGGAAGAGTAGACAGTTTTACACTTGCCATTGTAAGCATTACACCAGCAAAAACAGCATCTTGTTTAATGTTTGGTTTTATCCATAACAACAGTTGTTCCTGAGGTAGGTTGCTAAATTCACCCACAATCCTCCATTGTTTCTGAAGGTTTGCTATTCCTTTATATATCATAATTGCTAAAATTGTCAGAACAAGTGTTCTAGGCTGGATCTTGGAAAACACGTACCCGAACAGTTTCTTTGAACATATCAAGGATACCATGATGCACATATGTTGTGTCGGAAACAACTAAGCAAGTTCCCTTAACACCTACATCAGTTCTGGGAGGCCCATGACTAGCAGGATAATAAGTCCAGTGAAGTAAGAAGGCATGCAACAGGCTCTTGTTTGATAAAGCCAGGCTCACCTAGGGCAACAATAGAATTATTCAGCACCCTGGACAGAGTTCTGCAGTCATTGGATTGCAGAAGCTGATCCTCCCGGTGTTGTTATTCTTCCAGAAAAGGACTTTGTGCTTCTGAGTAGCCTAGTCAGCTCTGATTTCTCAGAACTTTTGACTCCACAAGTTACTAGCTAAAGCTCTCCTGAGCCAAGTCTCATATACATGTCTTTGAGCTTCTTTGTAACTAATGGGATGAGAAGGGCTTAGAAGAACCTTCCATGGGAAATAAAGCCCTTTGGGAAACAAATGGCATTGGCAGTTCATTTTCAGGTTTGGAATTCTCTTACCATTGAATAACTTGAAGATTTCCTTCTCATGAATTTGAAACTGATGAATGGACACATGCATTTTAGTGTAACGATTGCACTGTTCAAATGAGATTTAAGATGGTCAGGTTCAAATCTTCAATGAGCTATAAAATATACTTTTTGACCAGTCACTCTCTCTTTCAGTAGATGATATTTATTTTTCTCAACCAAATATATGAAACCAGTGATTGGGAAAGGATACATCGCCTAGCATCTTGTGCCAGGAAAACCAGCTACTGAATTAAATGGGCATAAACAATTCTTACCCAGTACTTGTACTCAGATAAAAGTATCTTGATGTTAAAAAAATCTGACATGTGAAAAATATATTGATGTCTCTTGCTTAGGAAAAACCTTGGGGATATGTGTTAAAAATGAGCCTCTTTTACTGTACTGGCCTTTAGACAGTGAAGTTGTTACAGAGGATAGAACTTTTTAGCATATGGATGATATACTTTTTTATTGATGCATATTGTAATGGCTTTTATTTTATTTTATAAGTTTTGTTCTGAGTCACTTTTAGTCCCAACTTTGAGAGAGAAAAAAAAGGGGGGGGGGTATAAATGAAAAACGTATGTTTAGATACAAAAATGTGATCAACAATAGGAGACATAGGGTTACATCTCCTCAATACATACATATACAAAAAAATATCTCCATTTTAAAAAGTTAATACTTCTCATTTAAAACAACAGCAATACCATCATCACCACCAAAAACAACCTGGTCCTTTAGACATCTTAGACATCTCTTTACCATGATACTCATTAGTGTCTACCTATTCATTTGTAAATTAAATCTCTTCTAATTTGAAAAACAATGTAAGTTTATGTTTTACCCTAAAAGTCTATATTCTACCACCCTCTATTTCATAATTATGCTACTTAATTGCCCCCCATGTCATTTGTCAGACTTTCAGACTGACATGTTCTCCAGCCTTTTCATGCATATAGTTCCTTAATATAGGCATACATTACACAGGCAACTATGCTCACCAATGAGGTTTACAAAGCACACCTTTCTTCCATATTGCACTTCTGCAAGACATGAGAAATAGAAGAATGGAAAACCATGTATGGATACTAAATGGGGACAACTAAAAATACACACAGTTACCAAATATATCAAAATGTTAGAGTCAATGGGGAAATGTACAAAATGTATACAAAGTGCATACATTAGCTATCCTCAGAGGTTGTGAGAATGCCTGCCACAGATGTAGGTGAAATGTCAGGAGAGAATGCTTCTAGAACATGGCCATTCAGCCCAAAAAACCTACAACAACCCAGTGATTCCAGCCATGAAAGACTTTGACAATACATTGTATACATTTTCTCCTCAATCAAATTAAACAGCCTCGACAAACTTTTGCCAGCCCTTGGAGGCTGACAAAAGGAGTGAATGAGTGAGAAGGAATATCAAGAAAGTGAGATAAATGGGCTACAGTGATGTTTACTAAGAAACCAACAGGAATGCCAAATGGCTAATATAATTGCATTCTTTGAGCTAACCAGATTCCTAGCAGGCAGAGACATGGGTGGATCTTAATAGACATCATGATTCCTGACAGATTGATTCAGCGAGTTATGAAATGCCCCAGCTCTTCCTAATCAACTTGTCCCGGAACCCCATTGCACCTCAAGATTAATATGGCAATAAGAGAAAAATTGGGTTAAAGCAGTGTTAGAAACAGTGCTGTGTGCTCAAGTATACACATGGTGTTATCACATCCATGTGGCCCAGGGGGAATGACAAGGCATTGGCAAAAGAAAAAAAAGGGTCATGGTGCAGAGATAAGTGAGAATATGATAAAGCAGAATTCCCCAGCTTCAGCACTGAAAGAAAATTGACATGTTATTTAAAAGCATTCTCATCTTGGACTGTCTGCCCACCCACCTAACCACTGCTGCTCTCAAAATGAGCGAGTTCAGCTTCACTGGTAGAGGTTGCTGTTCACAAGAATACACACTCCTTATCAGAACAGCTTGCTTCACTCTGTGCACACCCTTTGGGATAGATAAAGGCAGGGATGGATTGCACCTGTCACTATGGCATGTGCCTAGCCACGATTTCCCCTCTGTGCTGCTTGCAGTTCTCAGAGACTTGTGGTGATAAAGGCTCCTTGCTTGTCTTGATGTTTTTTATTTGTCTTATGCAAAGACTTTGACTAAGAAGCTTAGAAGGGACTGACCACATGGTGCACCTGCCTGCAACTTGCTATGCATCCACACACTCAACATCATTGGCAGACATAATGCTGCTGATCATTCTTCCCAACAGAGAGTAGATAGAATGTAGAGTCAATTCAGGTGGTGAAGAACTGGTTTGTCTTTACTCAGAGAAGGAAGGAAATGGGAGCATACTCATAGATGGGTCCCTTTCTCTAGAGCTGCATGATCTGAACAATCTCCCTCTTTCTTTCCTGCCCCACAGCTAAGCAAGGGGCCTGGTCTGGTTTTACATTGTACAATTAAATCAGTTTGACTCCATTTTAACTGCCACGGCTCAATGTTATGGAATCCTGGGAGGTGTGGTTTGGTGAGGCATCAGCACTCTTTGGCAGAGAAGGCCTAAAACTTTTACAAAACTACAGTTCCCAGGATTCCATAACATTGGGCCATGGCAATTGAAGTGGCATCAAATTGCATTAATTCTAGAGTGTAGATGCACCCTTGGTTGCTGAGGGGGGAAAGGTAAGGATAATTTTATGGGGTATTGAACAAAGGGCTCAGAATGGCTGTATGCACTCCATCCGAAAACATAAATGTGTGTGAATGTCATTAATAGAATTTTATCCATCATCTATTCATTTTCCAGATGGTCTATGCTTCCTTAAGTGGGCAAGGAATCGTATCTTTTGGGCTCCAAATGTCTAAGACTGAATTGATGTCAGCAGGATAAAAGAGGAAACAAGGCAAGAAAGCACTTTCTGAGAATAGCATTAGATTTCTGTGGGTGGACTGGCACTATGACATTGGTAGAGAGGGGGCAAGACCACTTACTATCCCCAACAGTAGGCACAGCTCTGCTTGTGGATGGAAAATCAATATCAGAGAAGTCTCTTGCATGTTTCTAAAACATACTCCGCCTCTCAGAAAGAGAAAAAGAACATAGCTGTACCTAAAATGTTGGGGCGCTGGACTTTAGATTGAAAAAACAAAACAAAATATGAATGAATTTCTAGGTACACTGCACATATCTTATTTGTAGTGCAAAAACATAAAAGAGCAATGCAATGTTTAAAATGAAGAACAATTTTAATCAGCATAAACTTACTAGTATTCCAATGGGAAGTTGGACCTGCTTTTGGCTGATGAGACTGTCAAGTTAATTAGGATTGTTGTTTCTGTGCCTTCAAGCCGTTTCAGACTTAGAATGGCCCTAAGTCTAAAGTTTAGGACAGGGGCCAGGTAGATGACCTTGGAGGGCTACATCTAGCCCATGGGCCTTAGTTTGGGGATCCCTGGTATAGATAGTTGAATCAATGTATGTAAAATCTGTGGATATGGAGAGCTGACTATACAGTAGTAATAGTTTGCCATAAGTTTGCATCCTTAATTAGGGAGAGCTAGTATGAGAAGAGGAAACAATCATTCTATGAGAGAAGTTTCCTTGTCTCGTCCCCCAACTTCAAATGAAGTCTAGAGGAGGGGAACACGAGGATGCAAACTAAATGTGTAATTTTTTATTAATGGATTGGGTTTGCATAACTGTTCCTAAATTGTGTAGGCAGCAAATGGCTGTGGTGTTGACTGAACAAGATCAACAGATTGTTATTCTGTTCCAAATTGAAACTTGCTGACTGAAGATGTTTCTTCATTGTCATCCATCATTTTTTACTTGTATCATATCCCCTGGTGTTTTTTATATCCCGCTGTTTGTTTGGAGTTTTAGTTTTCTTTCTCTCTCTCTCTTTTGCCTTGTGCTAACTGTACTTCTTGACATGTATATTTAATAAACTCAAGAAATATGGCTTTTTTAAAAGGCATGTCAGGTAGCAGTGGCAGCCTCAAGCTGCTGCTACAGCTAAAAGGGGAGGAGGCCAAATGCAAGCAGCAGAAAAGAATAGTAGAGGAGAAAGAGATGGCAGGGTTAGTACTGGGCAAGGAATGATGCAGTGATGGTGGAGAGAGAGGAGTATTTTTCTGGCTTTGTGGTGAGAATGAACTGTTTTCAGTTGCATTTTTTTATCCTTAGTTTTTCTTTTGCCCCTCTTCCTGGTTCTGTCAAGAGGGCAGATATCAGGGGGCTTGTCACACTACATCATCATAGTCCACTTTAACTGTCCATAGCTACATTCTATGGAATCTAGCATTTTTCCCTTTATTCAGAAGCATTAGAGCCCAGTAGCCAAAAATATTACATGGTCCTCATTATCAAAGCAGATAATCTGGATTTTATATGGCAGTGTGAAAGTGGCCTCAGTACCACATTCTACATGAAGTGAATTTATTTATTGTCTGCCTTTCATGTCCAACTGTAGAAATCATAAATTCCATTGAATGGATGATCACATTTTTTTTGTTCAGTTGCCTGTCTTTAAGATTGAGAATTCCATCCCATTTTTATCCCATTTCTTCCCAGCTTGCTTTTAAAAGTGTTTTTAAAGTCCAAACTATAAAAAAACTGTATTTTTTTTGTGTTTTGAGGGTATGTCTGGTGCCAATATTTATCAAAGACTTTGTGTACAGTGTGAATAAAGTGTTTTGTTTTTAAGAGGTTTGTGTGAATTGATAGAGAAGTTCAAGGAAAGTGTCAACTACGAAGGACTCCGGGGGATTGCATTTTCACTACATATAGAAATGAGGCCCTAAGTCATCTTCAGGAGTGGGGTCAGATGGTTCTCTCTGCTTTCGCCTGCTTTCCTGCTGCTCACTGATGGCCACATAGAGCATGCACGTGAACAGATTCTGTTGGATAGGCAAATGGCAGTGGATTATTATTTTTAATTAAGAGAATCAGCCCCACTCCTCAGCTACAAAGGTACTTACAAAAATTTAATTTTTCCTCAGGCTTACAATGTACATGAGATCAATAAGTATTACATAAGTCACAAAGTTGCTGTGTCTTGCTAGCTGACTCCTGCCAACTCAATGGCAGTTGAAAGTGGTGAGAGGGGCTCCAAACAGCTGCTGGGTTACACACAATGTTGCTGTTTCTGTTGCAAATCATTTGCAAATCAGTCATGGTTCTGTTTATCCTATAATTCACAACAGACTTGCATTTCAAAAAGTTTGTGTGAGATGGGTGCTTAAAGAAGTTCATGTAAGCACACAAATAGAAACATTTGGACATCAATCATTAACCAAGAAAAAGTTCAAAATTCAACCATCAGCTGGAGAATTGATGCTTCCAGTTTTCTGGGATTTTCAAGGACCAGGATTAGAATATTATCAGGAGAAAGATTCAACAATTAATGGTGATCATTACAGTAAGATGCTCACTGAAGAGCTGAAGCCTATAATTCAGACTAAATGTAGAGGACTGCTATCCAAGGGCACTGTGTTATTGCATGACAATGCATGTTCACACACCACTGCCAATACTGCCGATACTCTCTAAAAACTGCATTTTGAAGTGTTAAAGCATCCTCCCTATAGTCCTGATCTTGTCTCAGTGAACTATCATCTGTTTGGACCCCTGAAAGAAGCCCTGTGAGGATGAAGAGGTGAATACAGCAGTGCATTTGTGACTCATAGCTCAACCTAAAACATTTTTAATAAGGTAATACAAATGCTTGTCAACAGATGGAAAAAATGTATTGAAAAGCAGGGAGAGTATGTTGAAAAATGATGCTTTTGACTTTTCTGACAGTTGATTGAAAATAAATTCCACTAACTAAGTGTGGATAATTTTTGACTCATCTTATATGATTATGGAGATCAAGGTTCAGATACCTTGAAATCCTGCTGCCTGACCCTGTGTAATTCATCCACTATCAGCCCTAGAAAACCCTGTAGTAAGTTTGTCTTAGGGCTTCCATGATTTGGAAATGATTTGAAGGCGTACAGCATGGACTTGAGAACCTCACTGAGCACCTAGTTGTGAGTCCTGCATTTTATCCCTTCAAATTTCTTGATTTGAACTTATGAAACTTCCTCCTCAAGGAAATCCAGCTGGTACATACCCTGCTGAACCTCTGGGATGGGAATAGATGGTTAAACTCATCAGTCCATTATTTCATTAATTTGATTTTTAGAATTGCTTTTAAAGAGTTTAAAAATATATTGTATTACACACTAGTTTGGCAATCCTAATGAGTGGGAAAGTGATTAAAACATATCCAAGTAATTTTTGGAGTACTATTAATAGTCGCAGTTGCAAGGACTGAGCAGGACTGTTGATGATAGGCCAACTTGGAAATCTCTCATTTGTTTAAGTAAAACTGACAATAGTTAACATCAAACTAATAGTAATTATTTATTTTCTGGATTATTTTTATTCCACTTTTTTCCAATGAATCCAAGTTGACGTGCATGGCTTTTTTATTTTCTTTCCACTTTTTCACAACAGACCTATGAAGTAGGCTAAGCTAAGAAAGAGCAATGGACCCAAGGTTGCATAGTGAGTATCATGGTTCCACAAGAACTTGAATTTCGATTTCTCAAATCTTAGTCCAGCCTTTTCACATGTTTAGCATGCTAGATTCCAGATGTTTTTGTCATTGAGGTGGTATGAAGTTGATTATGGTAGTGGTGATTAGCAAATTAAAAGTCTTAAGAGAATTTTTTTTAAACTACACTGCACTTTGATGGAAATGATGGTGAAATCCATAACATGATTTGGCTGACCAATGGAAATGTAGAACAGAAAGGTTGGAACCAGATGTGCTGTGGGAAAGACAATAAATGATGGATTTGTCATAGAAAGAGTGAATGGGAATGAGAAGTATAGCTGAGAACTTAAGTGGGTTGATGTTTCAGAAGTACTGATTTTTAAAGGACAGAGAAACAAGGGGTTGAGGAAAGGAGAAGGCTGTGGAAATGAAGAGGATAGTGAATACCATGATTCCATAGGGTGGGTGAATTTTTCTTCTGGGAAGATGAAACGGCCCCCACAAATTTTGGGAATGAGTTTCAAATGGAGTTTGTTCTTTTTATCAGAAGGGAATGGGGGGGGGGGGGGGGTATTTGAGTTTCACACACAACCAAACAAGTAAGAAATGTACCTTATCCATAAGGCACATCAAAGGAATGAACTAAGAAAACCAGTATGACACACTGAAGGAGGTGAGCAAGACAATTCTGTAACTCAATAAAAAGCAATTTGCTACCACGTTTAGTTTTGAAATCCAGGGGAATTCTTTTATAGCCAAATGTTTTATTCTGGTGGATTCCAGACATATTTGTCTACATTTGGCTGGGAATAATGGAAGTTGTAATCCAATAGGGCTGGAATGAAAGATTGGGAAAGGTAGCTTTAAGCAAAGAGATGCTGAATGAGGAAGCTTTAAATACATTTTTTTAATTGAATGGCAGGCTAGATGACTTCTCAACCTGTCAAATATCTTATCAGCTTTTTATACAAAAGTAAGACAGAAGTACAAACACAATTTTAAAAGAATCAAATATTGCAGGCATAGCTTATGTCTAGAACTGGATATTTAACCTGGTCTTAAAACTCTGTGTTGTTGAGGCACAGCAGTCTCCCTAACATAGCTGAAGAGAGTGTGTGGATAAGAGCACATATGCCAGCTTTTGAGGAATCTAGTAAAGTCCCAATGAATCCAAGATAATCCCTTTCAATCAGGATTGTTTTACAAATACTATAATGGGATGGTGGAGATGAAACAAGAGACAGGCTACTTAATGTCTTAGTTGGCCTGTGCAGCACCATGGAGAGCAGATTGTGCCTCATATTACTCACTGCTCATTGTAGATATAAAACGGGTGAGAGACAAAAATGTCATCTTGGTCTTGGAGTTGAATCAACTCAACTTTCCAAATGCTTTCCCTGCTTGTATGCATCCCATACAGCATCATGCCAGTTGTAGAAAAGACATCTGGAGTATGATAAGTCTCCTTTTAATTTAAAACCCATTTTTGGCCTAAACATCATATCTCTATTAATTGCCATGTGCTGAATTTATAAGGCCAGCTTCCAATGTAAAGAAGTGGAACATAACTAGAATAAATGCCAGCTCTCAGTATAGTTTGTTTAGCAGGTTCACCAATGAAGTCAGAGCAGATTTATTAACACTGTTGAGCTGACAAATGTTAAGTGTCTTGATATACAGGTTTCTTCAAAATGTGTACTGAATCACAATCAGTTTATTGTATGCCACATTTGCCACCCTACATTGTGTTTAATCATTTCATAAAAAACTGTAGTTATGATTATAATACTGTACATTATCATCACATTAACTGAATTATAGGTTGTTTTAAGCACATTGCTATTTTGGCTCCTCAGAAGTCACTTTGCTTGTCTTTCTGCCACCTGAATTACTCCTCCTGGATGCCCACCTCCAAATTTCTCTCACTTCACTCATTTAATCTGAAATGTGGTGCTAGCAGAGAGATGTATAGGACTGACAACATGATAAATACATGAATGTTAGAGGAATGGAGCCTGATATCTTCTTAAAAGAAAACAAAATGACCAAAGTGAGGCTAATACACTATGGACATGTTACAAGAAGACATTACTAATGTGAAAAGCTGTTAGGAAAAGTGCAAGATTGCATTATAGGAGGACAAGGCTCAGTCAAGAAAGCCATAGCTCTGAGTTTGCTGGACCTGGTGACAAGGGCTCTTGTAGTTCTTTCATTCATAGGATAAATTGAAGCTGACTTGGTAACAATGAATGGCAACAACACACATACACCCTCAAGTGGGCAGTATTTGACTTGTAGCAAATAGGACACAGTGCCATAGATGCTGTGGTTTGAAAGTTGATTGACTTTCATCATTGGCAAATAGTGCCACCTCAGCTCTTGAACGTAGTGCCAAATCAACAGCAGGTAATGCATTGGGAAGGGGGGGGGGGGAGTCTACATTGCTCTAAGAATGAAGTTCCAGTTGTCATGTCTAGCTCAGATACTGAGAATCGAGTTGCTGGAAGGTCCAGCAGAGAAGATGGAGGTTGGAAACTCATAGCAGTCTGCCCAGCCTTGCTTCTGTGAAGACTCATCTTCAGCAGAAGCAATCACTTCCTGGTACTCTGAGCAGGCCCCCTAGACTAGAGGAAATTGAAGCCAGCACTTCTGAGCAAGCTAGTGAATGATTAACCATACTTGCTCTTCTGGGGCACAGGAAAGAGTGATCAGGGCATGACACATCTATGAGATTAGGGGAGAAACGACCATTAAACAAGCAACAGCTGAGATCTTAAGATAAAAGGCCCTCAGTGTTGGAACTTATTGTGGCAGACAATGTTGTTGCCTGATTCGAGTTTAATGCCTGTTAGTGTTGCCTTGGAATCCATCTTTGCTCCTACTCTATGTGCTCTTCAGGGACTTCTGGCTTTCAACTTCTGGACTCTAGCAAACCTCATTTCTGATCCTGAACAGTGACCTTGGCTGTTGTTCCTTTGTCTTGAGACTTGACTGATGCTCCTCTGAAAAAGAGTATTTTTGACCTTGAACTGACTTTGTAGCAAATAAGACACAGCACCATAGATGCTGTGGTTTGAGGCACACAGGTGCCAAGTTGAGGACTACTCACATAATTGTTTAATTAAGAAAACCACTCTTAATTGCTGTAAAAGTGTTAAAGGTGTGACATCCATCTGATGCAACAATATGACAACAGAGTTGTTGTTTGGAAAATGTGTGGTAGAATGTCTGGTAAAAGGTGGGGAAAGTTCCATGGAGTGTATGTAGACATTCTTTTGCAGTTTTATCAAACATCAATTGCCATGACTCCATCCTACAGAATCCTGGGATGAGAAGTTAGAATTTTCTTAAAGAATAATTTCAAAAGATCAAAACCTTGCTGGCCAGCAATTTGACACTAAACAGCCAGGCATCAGGGTTTCTTTTTCTTCTGAAAAAGCTTTACACTCATAAGCCTTGAAGTTAGAGCAGAAGGACATTAAGTGAATAGGGAGGTCTGACATAGTATAAAGGTTGCAGAGCAGGGTTGAAAATATGTGTGATGGGCATTAAACCTGCCATTTGCATACAGACAAGAAAATGTGAAATTACCAATGTAGCTGTAATAAAGTGGCAGCAGGGAATCTTTTTTAGTGCTATTTTGTGGAAGCATTTTAAGTCAACACATACAGTTACAAAAGGAACAAGAAATTGGTCCGTGCTGTAAATTTTAGCTTTTAGATTAACTGAAAAGATTGCTGTACAGTTTATATTTTACAACCATTTTCTATAAGTGGTTTGGAAAAGGTCAGCATCCAAGGTCATATAAGAGGAAACTGCATGAGGTTTATGCCTTGCCTCTTTCCATTTAGAAACTCAGCTTGTGAGCTGCAGAACTGCTGAGAAGGGGAAAAAAGAAAGATTGATTCATGGTTTTGAGCTCAGTTTGGAGACACATGTATTGGCCTCAATGGGTAATAAAACCATGACTTTAATCCAGTCAAAATTTAATTACTTCCCACTGAAGATGCTGGAATGTAAACTATAAGCAGCCCTCCACTTCTGCTGGGATAAGGGCAAAAGTGAACAAAGTGAATTAAAATACTATTTTTTAACCTGAAAGAAGACATTTCTAGAAATCTCTACATCCTCCACACCACTGTAGTCAACATCTGCCAGAAGTCAGTCATGGAATTGCATTAGAGGACTTAAGACTTCATCCCATGCAATAAGCAAAGTAGTGGGGATTGTTGTTTTTCTCTTAAGCTTCACAATGCACCATTTGGAAATTAAACGAATGGTTTTCCTACCCCCCATCACATGTTTTTCTTCATGCAGCTTTCTTTTAAAATTACATTTGAAATAATGATGTATAAATGAAATTTTTAAATGGATGTATATGTTTTTATAGAATTTAGGACTAATGTAGTTATTTTTCTCCTTTTTGTTTTTATTTTCCAGCTTTTTGTATGCTGGAACATTATTATATGTAATTATGATCCATTTTGAATATAAGTAAATCTTTTTTAATTCTTATTTCTAAATAAATCAACAATTCTCTGTTCAGTAAGTCTTCCTTTATTGTGATTGTATTTAGAAATGCCTCTGATGGTTCTCTGATTGATTTAGATTCCAAATAATTCTTTTGCTGATCTAGAATATGTTCAAAATATTAGGAGATATTTTGAGGAGTATAAAATGAAGAGGTTGTTCTCATTGTTATTCTTGATAATGTTACCATATGCAAATACCATCCTGACTGGCTGGTTCAATTTACATTCATATTTATTTATTTATAAAATGTTTTGAATTCCTGGCTGAGAAATTCAAAACAGCATCTACACTATTAATTTTTCATTCATAGTTAATGCTTCGTTGGCTTCAGAACAGTCATTCAGATGGAAGTATTCACTTTCAGCCAGGGCCAAGGCCATCTGTAAGGGAGGAGTGGGTTAAATTCCCCCTCTGCGCTTACTCTGATGCAATTAAATATCACCTCTTCTTCTGATGAAAGCTATATTTTAAAAATATCAGTTTCACATTTTAGCTTCTGCTGTGAGTTTTGCTTTCTCTTGCTTGTCAAAATGCAGTGTAGTCTCTCCTCTACATAATTAGTTTACTGTACATAGGAAAGGTTACTGAAGCAGGTGAATTACATTGACTTTAAGTTTGCAAGACAGATTTAACTGGGAAATGATGACAACTTTGACATCTGGCTTAATAAAACAAACAGCATCCCAATAGACCATGGTGGGATGTCAGCATACCTATGCAGCTCCTTCTTCTCCACTTCTTCTCTTGGTGGACGACAACAGACAATATTATTATTATTATTATTATTATTAATAAAACTTTATATTCTTCCCTATCTCCCAGGTGGTACTCTTGGTGGATTTCAACAAAAAGAAACAATAAGTACAAGTGCAATAACCCCAAATAACCCCACATAAAAGGACAGCTTAAACATGACATCTAACTTAAATAAAAACGTAATCTATCGAAAATTATAGCAAATATAAAAAGTTAACATAAAACATCTGAATTAATTTACAAAAGCCAGCAAAAAGTTCAAAGATGTGTGCATTGATTGTATGGCCAATGATGTTAAATGGGCTAATATGGCCTAACAAGGCCCAAACACATTAATAATTTCCAATCAGAAGTCTAGTAGTAGTATCTCTTCATCTAATCCTCCTCCTCTCCATAGGCTAATGAGCAAAAATAGGTTTTCAGCTGTTTTTAGAAGAAGAGAAGGGAGAGGCCAGCTTAATTTATGGAGAGTTCCAGATTTGAAGAGTGATAACTGAGAAGGCCTTGTCTCTTGTCCCCCCCAGCCGAACTTGAGATGGGGGTAGGACCGAAAGCAGGGGCTCCTCTGATGACTGCAGTGCCCGAGTTGGTTTGTAGGAGGAGATGCAGCTAGATAAATAGACAGATGGGTAACTCAGGGGTACAGTTCTGTCCCATAGGTACTGATCAGCATCCTGGCACATCCTGGCTACCCTTGTCCACCTGAGCAAGAAGGAACTGCAGGGTAAGAATGCATGCAACCGATCCATGACTGAGAAGGCAGAGGTGTATATAGGAGCTGGTATCTGCTATTCTTCTGGGGGCAAGAGGCATTGTGGAAGAAAGCATCAGGTACCTTCTTCTGCAACACATCCCAAAATACCTACACTGGTGTCAGGGAGGGTTACACAGCCTATGTCAGCAAGAGGATTGCACCCATAGTGTGACAATACATAGTTTGCTATCATAATGTCATATCCTATTGTACAAATTGAACAGTATTCAGAGAAAAGGTGCATTGCACTGCAGAATTAATGCAATTTGACGCTACTTTAGCTGCCGTGGCTCAATAGTATGGAATCCTGGAATTTGTAGTTTGATGAAGCATCAGCAATTTGATGAAGCATCCTGTGATAACATAGTAGTGAGCCATGGCAGTTAAAATGGTGTCAAACTGCATTAATTCTACAGTGTAGAAGGAGTTGAATTGAGATTCTGTTGAAATCTATGGGACTAGTAGACATGGTTTTACTTAAGGACAAATGAGACTTGGTGAAAGTTCCCATTTTACATAAGAATGAAAGATATAGAAATATGATCTTTTGGCAGGGGGGCAACTGATCATACTGGGTATGCAATTTGTGGCATTAGTATTATTATGTTTATTTATACCCTGATTTTTCTCTCCACAAGAAAACTCAAAATGGTTTATAAATATCAAATTAGAGAGTAAGGTTTCCCCCCTTAAATATTTTGCATCTCATTTGCATACAGTGCTTTTATAGTCCTTACTTAGTGAGCTCAAAGCTAGATCAGCTCCCACCCTCTCTACTAGCTTAGTGATTCATTTTATTGTTTCCATTTTGGCTGCACCGGTAAGTATTTCCCCCCAAGCTTGAAATTCAGTCATTGTTTGTTTGCATTTTCTTAGGAGTGTAATCATGTTAAGAAATTAATTATACACCTGGAAACAAAAATCTGGCTGTTAAAATGAACATTAGGAACAAATGGCATACTTCAAATTAGATATGTCTCAGTTTGAATAAGTAGCTCGATGTGAGAGGAAAATTTCTGAAGATGTGGAGGAGGTTTTAGGGAGATGTGGTGTCTAAAATCTTTATCACAAAGGCACCTCTTCCTTTCTAGCTGGCAACAAACATACTCATTTTAACAACAACCACTGCTCTCTTTTCAGAATTTTGAAACATGAGAGCTAATTATTTGCATTCTTCATCTGCTTCCAATAATGTGAGCCAGACCAGTCCCACACTCCTATATGTTATATTACTGTTATCTTCTAGGGTATGATAGTGTATTAAAACTGCTGGGTTGTCTCATAGTATAATCCCAAAGAAAAGAAGATAGGGTATGTGATCATTTTATAGAGGAAAGAGGTGTGAAAATTGGAACAATAATTTAACATACGCAGATAACACCATAGTATTAGCAGAACACAACAGTGACTTAGAATGATTATTGAAGGAAATCAAAGAAACAAATACAAGGCAGCTGTATAGTTTAACACTAAGAAAACAAAAATAATGATTACAAGTTATTTACATAACTTTAAAGTAGACAACAAATGAAGTAATTCAAGATTTTCCATACCTTGGATCAATCATTAATAAAAATGGAGATTGCAGTCAAGAAATCAAAAAGACTAATACTTCTAAGGGCAGCTATGAAGGAACCAGATAGGATCCTGAGGTGCAAATATATATAATTGAACACTAATGCTAGTGTTTGGGCCATTGCATTTCTTCCCCCCCCCCCCCCCCCGGGCGTGAAAGCTAGACAGTGAGGAAGGCTGATAGGAAGAATATCAACTCATTTGAAAGGTGGTGCTGGAGGAAAGTTTTACAAATACTGTGGACTGCTAAAAAGACACATAAATGTGTCCCACTGCAAATCAAGCCTGAATTCACCCTAGAAGCCGCTCTGAGTCTCCCTGTGGGGGTGAGAAGGGCAGGATATAAATGTAATAAATAAATAAATAGAAGCCAAGATTACTAAACTGAGGCTGTCTTACCTTGGCCATATCATGTGAAGACATGACTAACTAGAAAATACTATAATGCTTGTTCAAGTAAAAGGCATCTGGAAAAGAGGAAGACCCAGTTATAGATGGAGAGTCTAGTCTCCAAGGCAAACTGCTATGTGTACCTATCTGAAGTGCTTCTAGGTGGATTTGTGGATGTTATGGTTCAGCCAGAGGCTGAAGACGAGGGGATTGTTCAATCAGAAGTTGTGAGGACTGATGGCTTTCCAGTGTGGGAAATTTTAGATCATGATTCTGTTTGGGAGAATGCGTCTGTGACCGGTGAGAGAGAAACGACTTCAGAGCAGAGATGGAAATGCTGTGGCATCAGAAGATAGGGAGAACTTTTCCTCTACTTGTTTCTTGGCAACAGAAGATAAGGAGCTGGAAGGGAGAGATCTTTCCCCTTGGAAACACCTGAGGTCAGTAGGAGTTTGAGGCTTAATCTGTGGGAGGAGGAAGCCAGGTTACAGAGGTCACAGAGACTCTTTGAGAAATTCTTGAAACATGAAAGGAGATGTCAAAGGCATACTTCGTGGCTTTGTGGTCCTTAAATTAAAGTTTTGTTTACAAAAAGGGTTAGAGCAGGCAATGCTGCATTACTGTGTACACCTTGGACTTGTTCCACATTCAAGTCTGTTGAAGTTTATGGGAAAGTTTTGTGCTCATGTTCATGGATTCATGTTTTAAAAGAAGTTCATGTGTTCCTGGTTATGGATTTATGCTTATGTTTTGATTCCTGATTTTCCATGTATGTTGTTACTTCTGAACAGAACTCTGATGAACTCTGATGTATGGATTATTGCCTTTTACTAACCTTTTTCCTATTGCTTTTTGGGATATTGCTTTTTGCATTACTTTTTGTCCTTTTATATTTGTTTTCTTCAATAAACTGTTTAGTTAGTAATACTGGACTCTTTTATGGTGCAAAGGTGAATCCAGGCCAAAGTGCAGCACTCCTGGGGTGGTGGTGTGTTTTTTCCCTGCTGGCTCTCCCCCCACAAGTAGCAATGAAGTCACAGATGTTCCTGCACTTCCCCATAGACTGCCAAATGTAGGCAAATATGTATTTGAAATTCTGTAGGCTCAATATAAGAAACATGTGCTGCTCTAGATGTTGTTGCCTTGTAATTCTCACCATCCTACACCATTATCTTGCCTGGTTGATAGGAATCCTAGATCAATAAACAATTGAAGACCTACATGTCCCTCACCCACATCATGGGGGAGAATAAAACAGAAGCAATTATGAGTATGAAACCAGTAAATGCAGACTGGTTTAAACACTAATTCCCTATACCTCTTCCTTCTGATGTACGGAACCTCTACGCTGTTACTGCTAAAACATTTTTTTCCTTTTAAAAAACACATTTTTAAGGCTGGATAGCTTTAGCTTTTCTATGTTAAGGCTGGTATTTCTTGCATGATATAAATCAGAGTCACAGGTTTTCTAACAGCAAGCATTTTTTCTCTTTTTGGTCTGGTCCTTAGGGCAACATATCTACCATTTTCTTTCTCAGCACCGATTCTAAATTCAACCTGTCTCAGAACTAGGAAAGGCTGAAGTACTTATATGTATCATGTGAATAGAATTGTGGCTCCTATGTTGTTAAACATGCTCAGATTTTGACAAAATGCATTTAGATTGGTATGGCTAGAAGGTTGCTATTTAAGGGACAGAACACCAGTACTTTCAATAATCATACTGGATCTGGGAAATTGAGGACCCTTTGATCATGTTGGACTACAAATTCCATAATTTCTAATTATTGACTGTGGGTTGGGATGAGTGAGGGAAGTAGTCTAGCAACATTTAGAGGGCCACAAATTGCCTGTACCTGATTTTTATGCTGTACATAATATGTCAGCCTGTGCTTATCTTTCATGACATACCGCACATTTCAGACACCTGGGACCCATTCACCTTACAAAATCTCAAACAGCATTTAGAAACTTCCCAATCAATATAGCAATGAATCTACCTCTAGCATTTAGTTCCATCCCTCAAAGAGCTATTAAACTTGCTCAAAGTATACTGGGAATCGTTTTGGGGATAGTTGGATAGTTCCTTTAAAGTTCAGAATAAAAGTCAAGGAATGCATTCTTCGTTTTATGGAAGCCACACTCTGCCACTGTAGAAATACCTGATCCAGAGAGAATATGTAAATCAATACCACATGGTAGGATACAACAGCAGCAAAGAACTTTTGCCTTGGATCCTGGCAGCATCTAGCTGACCACTGGTGAAAACATTCATTCTTTGTGCTTCCCACATTTCCACTAATCAACTTAAAGCAGCATACATGGCTGTTCTTCTCCACATTTATCTTTACAACAGGCCTGTGAAGTAGGATCAAGAAGGGCAGAAGGAAGGAAGAGATCAAGGGAGAGGGGAGAGAAAGTGAAGGAGATTGGTCCAAGGTTACCCAGTGAGCAGCCTTGCAGTAAATTGTAATTCAGCCAGTATTTATTGTTGTTGTTGTTGATTCATTCAGTCGCTCTGACTCTTCATGACCTCATGGACCAGCCCATGTCAGAGCTCCCTGTTGGCTGTCGCCACCCCTAACTTCTTCAAGGTCAAGCCAGTCACTTCAAGGATAACATCCATCCATCTTGTCCTTGGTTGGCCCCTCTTCCTTTTTCCTTCCATTTTCCCCAGCATGCTTATCTTCTCCAAGCTTTCCTGTTTTCTCATTATGCGACCAAAGTACTTCATCTTTGCCTATAATATCTTTCCCTCCAGTGAGCAGTCAAGCTTTATTTCCTGCAGTATGGACTGGTTTGATCTTCTTGCGGTTCAGAATTTTCCTCCAACACCACAGTTCAAAAGCGTTCTATCTTCCTTCACTTAGCCTTCCTTATAGTCCAGCTCTTGCATCCAAAGGTTACTACAGGGAAAACTATTGCTTTAACTATGCAGACCTTCGTTGCCAGTGTGATGTCTCTACTCTTCACTATTTTATCAAGATTGGTCATTGCTCTCCTCCTAAGAAGTAAATGTCTTCTGATTTCCTGGCTGCAGTCTGCATCTGCAGTAATCTTCATGTCTAGAAATACAGTCTGTCTCTGTCTCCACATTTTCTCCCTCTATTTGCCATTATTTATTGCTTATTAGCTTTTCCCCATTCCTATGCCACTTTTTTCCTCAAATGAGGCCCCAGGTGGTTTACAAAAATAATAGCTAAAATCTATCAATAACTTTTAAAATAAAATTAATACAATAGGTTTTAAGTTTAGAACTATTAAAAAGAGGCAAAAGTAAAAAAGAAAGCACTTCCCATCAAGCAGGATCACTGCAAACAATTATGCATGTAAAGCCTGCTTGAGTGGTTATCGCCTGCAGGATCTTGGCTATAGTCCATTTAAAGTTTGGGCTATACTCCAGGGTGGATTTGTCGCACCTGGAAACCACACACTGCCAGTAATATGTATCTAAATTGAACCTTCAGTGAAAGTCCCAAAATATGAAAGGGGATTCATTGGTAGTAAGTGTGTTTTGGAATAAATCCTAAGATATTTCTGTTTCATAACCATTTTGTATGGCTTCCTGTGATTCCAATAAGCCTTCTTCTATCCTGCTGTTTTTTTCTGTTGTGCATTACATAGGTTTGCAGTATCTTGAATGCAGCTACATCACTCCCTCCTATTTGCATTCTCCTTTTGAATCTGGACACTAGCATGTTTCTTTCAATTGTATGAGCTTTCTGGAAAAAGCAAGTTTTTCTTATTCTCCCCTGCTGCTCCCTCCAAAACTCTCCTTATACAAAATCTATACAAATGTAATTATCATTATTCCTATTACAGAAAGGGGTGTGGGGTGGGGTGTGGGTGGAGTAGCTACCTTTTCATGAAAGGGTGTTCCAGAGGGTGGAGGCACTTACTATTTTCAGTGTCCTGGGATGGTGATGTGACTTTAAAAGTTCTGTGGACTTTAAAATTCTGGCAGGTTTGTATAGGTAGATACCATGCTGTCCCTCCTTTGCGCTGATAAAGCCAAGTTTTGGTGAAGTTCCTCTTTGAACTTTACTGGATGGGTATGCAAGTCATGTCTCATGCCACCCCTCCTGAGCTGGCAAGATTGCTCTTCAATTTGGGGGCAGAGAGACCAAAAGAGTTACTCACAGCAGGTTGTTTCAAATGCTTTCATCTAGAGAATGTACAGTTTTAATCGAAATCCAAGACACCACTGAGCCAGCTCAGTAGAGGTGGCAGAAACTTTTTTCACAGCAGCTAGAAAGAAGACAGTTACTTTGCTAAATCCAATGAAATAAAACACACCAGTTTCAGAGGCCATTTTGTCACTGCAGGGGTTGGGGGAGTACTGCTTAATTAAAGACTGTAGATTACATATTAATTACAGCTTGGGCATTAGTAGCCTTGGTACTTTCCTGACCTGGCAGGTCTCCTTATACTCCACAATCAGTATCCTTCTCCTATCCTTTTGTACCTTTCAATGGTGCTGTGTGTGGGAGTCAGGAGAAGAATCTGCCAAGGAACAGGCAGGTGTCCATGATTTCCATGGCGGAAAACCATTTTCTTCACAGTTATTTTCCTTTTATGTTTAACTAGCTGGTACAAACCATTTCACTGCCCACCACTTGCTCTCTTTAAAGGGACAGTCTCCTGTTGGTGCCATATGGTACTGAAAGGGAAATGCAACTTCCACCTAATCACAACTCAATACACTGTATGAAAAGGATCTTAACGCATCACATCATCATTTGCTAGAAATGAGGTATTGTATACTTATGAATAAATCAACCTCATGTATAAGTCAAAATGGTGAATTTTGCTATGATTCATAAATATGTCAAGGGTAAAAATTAAGGGCATGCAACAAAATAATCTTTTCTGCTGGTGCTTGGCTCAGTCTAGAGGAGAAAGTGAGAAGAGAGGCAAGGAGGGAGGGCTGCTTCTCTTTCTTTGTTTTGGGCAAGGGAGGGGTAATAGTAGGAGCTTCTTGCCTCTGCTTTTTGTCACTTCTTTTATGTTGAGTTTCTATTCTATTCATGGATAAGTTGACCAGGTTTGTGTGTGTGTTTTTGCACCCGTGCACACATGTGTTTGTTAGAGTTTACGCACTTATACCGCACTGACTTTGACAGAGAAGGGCACCTTGGTACTTCCAGTCACCTTCAAGTCCTTAGCATTTTCCGCCACACAATATATGTACTTTGATGTGAGACCACCCAATAACAGTAGATGCTGTACGCTTTATTTCACAGGAAGCGACTAGCAAACTGCTTATGAATACTTCTTGCTCAAGAAAACCCTGTGAAATTCATGGGGTCTCTATAAGTCAAGAGGTAACATGGAGGCACATATACACACATCTTAAGAGGTGCCATTCAAAAACTCTAATTATTATTTCAGTGGTAGTAAAAGTATAGCAGTCACAAAAACTTGTTTCTGTAAGCTCCATCTTGCAAGCCAATGTAGCAAAGCTCAGAAGAAAGCCATAGATGTGGCTGAAGAATGACAACTATTATGGGTAATGCAGTACACAAATATCGGTGGGCCATGTTAAAAAACAATCCCTTATCACTTTGTCTGTAGATATAACATAATATGAGCCCCAAACTCATTCTTTTTAACCCCCCCTTTTTTTTTACATATGAGTGTCTATAGTGCTTATTCAAATTATTAGGAAAATACTACCTCAATTTACTTGGGATTAAACTACACTGAGCCCAAAGGGCCTTACTTCTAAGAAGCCACATATAACTTTCTGATCCAAACAGCCAAGTACCTGGCTTTTCATGAACTTCTCCTCTTCTTTCAGTCTTCTGTAAGTGCACTAGCACTTTACCGCCCCCTTTTGTTCCAGTTTTTCTTTTTTTGCCATCTCAGCTTGGTGCTTGTGAAGAAACTGACATCAACAATTCCTTAGCTAAGTACCACCTGTCTACAAAGTATACACTAGCAGATGTCAAACATCAAATGAGTCAAGACATGGATTATTTGAGCCTTTCCAAGTGTAACGAATTGGTTGTCCATTGACACACCCTCACTGAAAATGTAATTTTTACTATGACACACAGAAAAATTGTGTATACAATTATGTCCCTTTTTTCTGTTTAAAACTTGAAGGATCTGACTGTGCAGGAAAAAGTGGGACTACATTTTAAAAGTTTAGAAGCTGGAAATACTTAATGCACAACCCAATCCAAAAGCAAGACAAAATCTTTGGATGTTAAAAAATGAGCTTTTTTTCTTATGACTAGATTTTCTGTGGGATGCTTACTACGTCATCAGATGGGCAAAACTGACTGTTGTACAACACTCCCTCTTCACTTGCAACATGAAGCCCACCAGCTCCCATCCCATGATGTAGATCTACTTCCAGCAGGGCTCCATGGTGCAAGTGAAGAGGAAATGTAAGCCACCACAACAGTAACATGGGAAGTTTCTCATGATGCATAATGATCAACTGGGGGGGGGGGAGGGGAGGGGAGGGGAGGGGAGGGGAGGGGGGGGGCTGGCCAGTAGATGGTTCCCCTGAGGGATGGCTAAGGAGGAAGCTGGGTGATGCAGGGTGTAATGAATCCCTTACCTTAGCTAGCTGGCAAAAGCCTAGGGAAGTGGGCCTGGTGAAGCTATGGCATCCATTTTAGAAGAGGGAGACAGGGAGAAGCCATCTTAGGTTAGGTTTGCCTTAATGGGGCGTGTTCTAGTCTTGGAGGGAAAGTTAGAAGGCTAGGATTGGTTAGAAAGATGAGGGCAGAACCTAAGTGGTCTGAATGAAAAAGTGTCTTTTAAACTGAGGTTTGAGGTCCCAGTTTTCCAGGGAGAGTTTGGAAAGGGTAGAGAGAGAAGTGTGGGTGTTAGCGAGAGCAGTTTGGGTTTTGAAGAAGTAGTTTGGGTCAGTCTTTTGTAAAGTATTCAGAGCAGCTATTGAGAATATAGATAGAATACTGTGTGGAACACCACCCTGTTAATGGTCTGTTCATTTCCTAAGGAAGTCTAGTTCAGGGTTTTGGCTAGATTCCTAAGGGAGATTTTTTGGGAGATTCATTTCAGAGATTCATTTCCTGAATTTTCTGTGGTGAAACTTTTAGGACTTGTAACCCAGAAGTTTTTAAGATCTTTTCTCTAACATAACCACAAGCTTTTTTATGTCAGTATTTTACTGAAACCATTAAGCATTTGTACCTGAATATTTCAAGCCTGTTCAATAAACATTCTTGTTATTTTTATCAATTTATACCAGCCTCAGTGTGGTCAAAGCATTATCCAAGTCAGCTTTCAGCAGCCTCTAAGAAAACTATAGTAACACAGAGAGTGTTACTGAACAACCTCTCAATAGTACCTCAACCTGTTTATTATTAATATGGTGGCAGCGGAAATCTTTTGAAGAATCATTTTAAGACTCTCAGTTCAAGTGGTTCTCAGTTCCTAACTTTTAAATAGACAGTTGGTTCAGCAACTATACTCCCTCTATATTTTTGGTTAGCTAGTCTGTAGTAGAAGTGTCATCGTTATAATTTGGCTGAGCAGCGTTGGGATTATTTTATATATATTTCCCCATATATAAATTACATTTAAAATCTTCTCTGCTACTAGCTGTTCGTTATATAGGTCATGAGGCGATGGGTTCCCCATGCACTCACCCGGCCCCACTGGATTCATCATGATCCATGGTGAATCCCAGCCTCAGTGTGATGAGGTTCCTAACTGTGAATCTGCTTCCCTTGGCCATGAATGCTTCCAGGTAATCAAAGAAATATTTCCAGACAAGAAGTACATAATGAAATGAAAGTCTTTGGCCTTGGTTCCTTCTCCTCTTTGACTACAATATTTGATATGAAATTTCATACACTGAGACCAACCTCATCCAACTGGATACCTCCCACCTCCAGATACTTTGGACTTCAGCTTCTTTCAGCATTTGCCATGATCGATGGGGCTGATGGGAACTGTAATCCAAAGCATTCAAAGGGCACCAGGCTGGGCAAGCAGTATCAGTCCCAACATGCCAAGGGAACCTTCTCAATAGAGAGTAAGTTTGGGAATGGAGCCTAAAACTTTTCTGTTCAACAAAGCCACTTATGTATCATGATTCCAAAAATCTTTCCTCTATCCCAATACTTTTGTCTTCTGTGGGTTGACAGTGCCCTGAATGCAAAGACTCTCCTTCTTCCTGTTTACTCTCTTTTTGAATTTGGGCACTGGCATGTTTCTTTCAATAGCACGAGCCTCTTGGAAAAAGGAAATCCTTTCCCCTTTCCTATGCTTCCCTGCCCACTCAAATCTCCTTATACTAAATCTATACAGACACAATTAGCATTATTCATATTCCATATGCTCATATCACTGGTTATGAATATTAAACTGTTTTCAGTCCCCAGGCATGTTTAGATAAACGTGCTGGAACAGCAAAGACAGTCTGCAAAGCAACAGCTAGGCTACTGGGGAATTTCCTTCCACATTCTCTTAAAGGTAGAGGCTTACCTTTCTGTACCATCAGACATCAAAAAATACCCAGACATTTGGGGTACATGTTAGAACCTCATCCCCTTCCATATCAGAGAAAGTTCAAACACTGTGAATGAGAGATAGACTGTCATTTGAAAAATCTGTCACTAGGGGCATGCATGGTTCTTTTCATGATGAGTGAATTCAAGCGTTGTAGGAAAATGGCACCTTTTCACATGATTAATGTGAATTATTTTGTCATGGAGAAGCTAAGCATTCTGACAGATTAAGATAGCATATTGTCTTAAAACAGACATGTTGGGTTATGGTACATATTACTAACACTATGTGGCTTCAATGCTAGGAGATTAGTGAATCCACTCTGGAATACAGATCTACTTGAAAATACACGGGAACCATTCATTAGCTTTGTGCGTAAAAGTAATGGTGAATTCAAACCACCAAATGAGCAAGAAAGATTGTGGACAATCAATTAGAAAATATATAGTAAAGATGGATGACATTAGAATAAGTAGAAGTAATGGAACTGACAGGACTGTATTTTTATAAAGTTATGTGAATGATGTAGGGGCAGGGTGAGAGAAATGAAAAGAGAGACAATGTTCTAAAATGAAAAGTCAATTTTCTAAAATCTGCAGTGTTTACAAAAACATCTGAAAACAAATACAATTTTAAATGTTTCAATTAAAATCTGTTCAAAGTAATGAATAACTCCTCAGTTCACTCTAATAACTGAATGTTTGTGAAGCTTCTGCAAACATGTGTACAGACCTTTCAGTTTAGTAGAACCCTCACTGTGGTTAGAAATACATAAGTCACGGCTGAGTGGCTGGCAGCTCATTAGGGTTCCCCCATTTGTCCTGTGGGTTTCTGCTTCCAGGTCCCATTTTGGCTCTGTACTTTTTTGGTTCCCTTTCTTCCTGCTGTTCAGTTGTTTTGCATCTATGATTTAGGTAGCAAATTTTCACAAATCTCAACAATGAGCAGGGCAGGCAGGAGAAAACAGTGGACATTTCAATATTTCACACATGAAAAGCCATGGCACACATGGACAAGCAACATCAGAGAGTGGGCGAAATGACAAAGATGGTTAAGGTAGCAAAGGTGACAATAGGAAGAACAGACAAGCTGCAGCAGTTTGCTTTGGCCTAAGTCTACAGGGAAAGGAAAATATTCTGCCCCTTTCTTCTCTCCCTTGCCGAGTTTATTGAGCACACAAATGCCTTTTGCAGTTTGAATTCAGTTCGTATCAAGACCGAAGTAAGCAGAAGAAAAATAGGGAAAGGGTGGAGGAGGACAGAGGAAAGGAAAACATCTGAAAAGTCCTTCCAAAATCTGTGACAATTGGAGGATATGAATATATCAAATGTTTGTAGTTGAATTGAACTGATTTATCTAAGAACAACCTGATCTGCCTATTGCTTGATACTGACCAAATGGAAGGAAAGTCATCATGAATACCTGTATTTAGTGACAAGCTAAGAAAGCAAGCAGACTAATACATACATGTATACATTGCAGGTGACGCTTTCTCATTAGCTATATGATTATGATTTCAATCTAACTGCCTTGATTTTATCTAACGGAATAAGGTTTGTGTAGGGAAGGATATGTAGAATTCTCATTCTTCAAATGTCTCTGATTAGTTGACAGTGTCAGGATTCCATAGGTAGAGCCATAGCAGTTAAAATAGAACCATAGTGCTATAATTGTATAACATGAAAGGGCCTCAGGTTTCATGTATTGAAGCTGAATGAAAGGTAAAAAAATGTCTGTTTTCTGGAGGATAATGGTGGTCCCCTGCATCCTGGACTCTTCACCTCTATAATCCCATCAGTATCACACCTGGCTAGCCATTGTCCCGGGCTCATGAATTTAAGCTCTCCAAATATGGACTGGACTTCCTGGGGAACTTCCTCTGTTCAAGAAGACACCTCCACACAGCTGACTGGGCGGTCCAAAGCTCCCCCATCCAGCAAGGAGGGGAATCCTAGTTGTGTCATTAGAGCTTCTGCCAATCGGGAGGCAGGCCGGTCTAGCCCCTCTCCTGACCAATCAGGAGCAGAGGCATGGCTGGCAAGACCCTGTACTCAGCCACAGACCAGGGTGAGAGAACTAAACAAAGACAATGTTAGCAAATGGGGTTTTTTTTTACTGTATAAGATTGCTTGCACACCACAATATGGTTATGCTTGTACTTTTGACGCAAGCCTTACATGCATCCTTTCCTGGCCAGATCATAATTAAAAGCTTCTGTATCTGTCCTCAGCTCGGATGAGTGTATTCTTTAATCTGGAACTTTGGCTGTGTTAGCATAAATGCTTGCCAGGCAGGACCCTTCTTATTTGTGGTCCTTAGTCCAAATGCAACTTCATATAGGCAGATGAAATAGTATTATATTCATCTTCTCACACAGTTATTGGCTTTTTGGGGGTTTCATTATTCACATATTTGATTTTACAATGTTCTCTTTAAGAATTTCTAGTGTAATTCTATGGTCAATTTCCTCCAGTCATGCTGGAGGACCTAGAGATTTCTAGAGGAAAGATCTCTCTAGGAATCTCTAGGTCTTCCAGTATAACATAGAGTTAAACATAGAGTTATGCTGGAAGATCTAAGGGACAATATAACATTAGAGTTCTAAAGCACAGGTCCATGTTTCCCTATTGGTTATTTTGCTCCTGCAGAATTCTGGAAAATATAATTTAGGGTGCAGCCTCAGGAAGTCTCAGCCAGAGAAATCTTTGACTTCATTAAACCACATTCCCCAAAATCTGCAGGAGCAAAATGGGAGAAAGGGAAACACGGACCTGCACTTTAGAACTCTAATGTGATATCCACTTTCATGGCGGTCCTGTGTCCCTAATCCTAGTGACTGTGGAGGGCTGAATGTGCCAGGCAGTCCTTTTAAACCACCTTCCTGCATATTTTCAGTGACTGGACAATTCCAAGCAGAGTTGTTGTTTTCAATAAGAAAAAAGCCATGATAGAAGGCATAATGTGATGATAGAAGAAAAAATTGTGCATATGCAGCTTGTGGAACAATGTGCTTGTTTCAAAAAAGTAGATTTCTTGGACAACTACCCTTCTTAAAGATAAATAAATGAGTAAAACCCATATAATGAGCTGAAGTAGCATCAAAGGTGTTCTTAAGGAATACAAATCTTTTAAAAAAATGTCCAAAGTTTGTTTCTATTTTTAAAATTAAAGTTACTTTTACAACAGGATCAATTAGTAATGTTTTGAAAGGTGCTTATCTAGGAAGGAAAACTGCTAATGTAATGTGCCACCAAAATGATTTTGCCATTTTGAAAACTGGCCTGCAAGAAAATTATTCTTTACTGTCTTTCTCTTTCTGAAGAAAAATGCAGGAATGTTACATAACTCTGTTTAGCAGCATGATACGGTTTTCTAATATACAAAGAACCAACTCTGAGACTGGGTATCTTTGATTCAAACAAATTTAAAAGGTCATTGGAAGGTTCCTAATGGGAACATACTTAACCAAGGGAATCCTACTTATTTCTGCTCATAAAAGCAAAAGTGCCTTGTACCTCTGAGCTTTTTTAAAATCACTGATAAAGGTGCAGTCTAGTGTAATGCATCAATAGAAATATGAATAAAAAATAAAGCTGAATCTACCAGTATCTATTTTATTCATCCTTGTATGAACCCTCAGCAATTACCAAACATTATTATTGTCACTGTTCAGATTCATACTGAACTGAGCTTGGAATAAACGAATTATTTCAAAGACAATAGGAAGTTCTTCCACAGTTTATAAATATGGCCTTCAGAAGAAGGGCTCTTGCAGATAGGGCCCAAAATGCAGGCCCTGTTGAGAATTTTATCTGAGGTGTCCAAACAATGTTTAAAGAAACGTATTATATCTTGCCACCAGTTATAAAGGATCCTATATTATACCTTGGCACCGCTCTAAAGGATTATAGATTATTAATTCCACAGCTGTACACCACTTTAAAGAATCATAGTCTGAGATCTCAAAATATAAACCTCGCCGCTGGACACCAATATGATTCTGGCACGGAGCGTTTAGATGATTGTTGAGGTAATGTGTATACTCTGGTAGAGTTGCTGCCACCACCCAAAATAATTTGGGAATATTAAAGAATGGTTCCCTGGGGTAAAACTCTTGCCTGCCCACCAGCTCTCCTTTTGGCTCCCTGAAATGACTGTGATGTAAAGATGTTAAAAACCACTGGAATTATTCTCACAGAATTAATCACTACTGAGGTTTATTCAAAAGTTGAACTAGAGAAAATGTTTATTGATATAATATAAACAAATAATCAACTATCTTCTTTAATGAGGCACACAAGCTTGAATGGTTACTGAGGCACAATATTCTTAATGGTTACTTAAACAGGTTTCTTAACTTAGATAAGAGTAAGACTCCTCACTCTACCCTGACACCGTAGCAGTGAGTTCCCCAGACAAACATAACCAGGTTGTCCCCAGAGCAAATAGCTACACTCTAAGCAGAGTCCTCTAAAAGCTAAATTACTCTGACCCCAGAGAGCAAACCACTTGTGTAAAAAAAAAATCCCACATAAGCACCCAGGCGTCTACTTTGACCCTCCTGGTCAAATAATGCAGAATCGCCTGTCACAAATGCCCTCTGACAGTAAAAATCTCAGTTCACCAAACATCCACCTCTCTTCTCTGTTCCCAAAACCACCATCTTTCTTTAAAGCCAAAAATCAATCTCCCATCTCTGTTAAGTTGACACTTTTTCCCTCTTAGGGCTAACCTCCTCCCATCTGCCCTAACCAATCCAGAGAGAGCTCCAGCTCCTCCCCTCTTCTACTTTTACACTCCCAAGATGTCTGCCTCCCTCGCTTACACTCCCAAAATGGAGGCCTGCTTACTGACATCTCAGGCTCCTACTTCGGCCTACGAGGTAAGAATCATCACACAATGCCTCAGGTAAAAGTGAAATAATTTGAGACAAAGCAGGTAAATCATGCTTTGTCCTGAATTACTTTGATACTTCATTAGACCTGGGCCTTCCTGAAAGTGGAGTATAGGGCCAGTGGAGACTGACCCATGAGATTGCTTCTGCAGTCCTGAGATTAGTTCCCACAGCCCACCTTAGTTTCTTCAAGCTTCCAAAAGCCCAGAGAACTGAGGATGGCACCCACCTTCTCCCCAAACCCCTCCTAAAAGCCTTAAAAGAAAATAAAAACTTACTGCCAGGAGGAAGGGGAGAAATCACTCCTGCCCCCCACCTCCTGCTCCATCATTGGCATGCTCCAGGAGGCCTGCAGAGAGGTCCAATGGCTGTGGGGTAAGTTCTTATTGTCTTTTTAGGCTTGGAGGGTTGGTGGTTGAGGTGGCCCCATCCCAATGCAGTAGTCCCATCCCCCCCCCCCCCCCGAAACGCCAAGGTCTTTCGGTGCCCAAGTGGACTTAAACACTTCATTGTGGGTTTAAATCCTGCCTGGAAGTGCCAAAAGACCCCATGCAGAATAAGACTTCTGCTTTCTCTGAAAAAACACACAAAGCTGTCACTATTTGACATTAATGGACTCCACTGACCTGACCCCTTCAGAAAGCAGCATTTGTGTCATCCCTTGATTTGGTTTTGAAATGTTATTATTGCTCAGACAGGAATTTGGGGAGCTCAGCATATTGAACTGTGATATGTGCAATCATAGACACGAAGCTTATATGCATGAACAAAACCAAAACAAAACTCTAGACTCACCTCAAATCCACTACGTGGATGCAAAGCAAACTCCAGTAAGTATTCTGGGATTTTTTTTGCCCTTAAACCAGTTTGTACTTTTTTAGGCAAAGTAGGGAAACTCAGCTGTTTGCAGGAAACTCAAGAGTATCCTGGGGCTTTGTAGCACTCTGGGCAGCTGGATCAGGTGTATTTGGGACTGATCCACTGCCCATTCTCACCCTTTTTCTTCACTGATCAGCACAGGGAAGGAAGATGGCTCTTCCCTATATTGACATCGTTGCTCCTTGCTGACCTTCAAGTATCTGGCTATTGCAGTTGCATCTGTGATGTCTGAATAGGGCATCTGCGCAACCAGTGAGAAGAAGGGGAACACTCTACCCCCTCCTTGCTGGTTGCACTGACACCTTATTATGACTTCAGCAGATATAACTGAGATAACTGGGCACTCACAGAGAACTCTATGTATGGCAGAGAACAGCAGCAGGTACATGGAAGGCAAGGTGAGGGCTCAATGCAGCCAATGTAGTCTTGGCCAGTTTGGACCATCGGGACACCACAGAAGATTCTGCCTGTTGTGTATTTTGTATTTAAAATGTTGAAATGCATTAAGAATTACATTAAGAAAAAGAACTATAGAATATGGAAGTAACTGATGGTGTTATTCATTAATTTTCTTTTTATAAGTGGCTGGGGTCAAAATCAGTACATTTAGCAAAATTTGTATAAATAGTATGCTTTTGCAAAATAAACCATGTTTCATCTTTGTGGCACAAATATTAATTTGCAGAAAATGTGAGGTTATTTTTTAAATTAACAACAACATATTGATAGCATGTTGCATTAATAATTACTTATCATGTAATCCATTACTTAAAAATTAATGACTAATCAATAATGCAGTATAAAAATCCAAAGTACACAATAAGCATATTTAGGAATAAATACATATTTCCATTTTTTCTAGTACAATTCTCTTAGGTACCAGAATTTAAATCCCCTTGAGTCATAAATCCCAATATCATGTGGAATGGTGACAAGGGATAATATGAGATTAAAAATTAGTCATCTGATAGCCAATGATTGCTTAGCATGTGTCCTTGTATCCTTTGCCCACACTGCTTGCAATTTGTTGGTGTCATATTAGATTATTTCTTTATAAAGGTGTGGGTTTGAAAAAAATAGATGAATGCTTCTTAAATTATCTGATGTGCAGGGTGGGCAATTGTTTCTTTCTCTTGGTATGGTCAGGAATTGTATCATATTTGTACCAATTAGCTACAACTATTTCTTTGTATTGTCGAAGGCTTTCATGGCCGGAATCACTCAGTTCTTGTGGGTTTTTTCGGGCTATATGGCCATGTTCTAGAGGCATTTCTCCTGACGTTTCGCCTGCATCTATGGCAGGCATCCTCAGAGGGTGAGGTCTGGAGCTGGGAAAAAGGGGGTTTATATATCTGTGGAAAGACCAGGGTGAGACAAAAGGCTTTTGTAAGATGGGCTAGGTGTGAATCTTTTCAATTGACCACCTTGATTAGCATACAATGGGCTGACTGTGCCTGGAGCAAACTCTTAATGAAAGGTGATTAGATGTCCCTGCCTGTTTTTCTCTCTGTTGTTTTAATTTTAGAATTTTTTTAAAACTGGTAGCCAGATTTTGTTCATTTTCATGGTTTCTTCCTTTCTGTTGAAATTGTCCACATGTTTGTGGATTTCAATGGCTTCTCTGTGTAGCCTGACATGGTGGTTGTGAGAGTGGTCCAGCATTTTTGTGTTCTCAAATAAAATGCTGTGTCCAGGTTGGTTCATCAGGTGCTCTGCTATGGCTGATTTCTCTGGTTGGAGTAGTCTGCAGTGCCTTTCATGTTCCTGGATTCTTGTTTGGGCGCTGCGTTTGGTGGTCCCTATGTAGACTTGTCCACAGCTGCATGGTACACGGTAGACTCCTGCAGAGGTGAGAGGATCCCTCTTGTCCTTTGCTGAACGTAGCATTTGTTGAATTTTCTTGGTGGGTTTGTAGATTGTTTGTATGTTGTGTTTCCTCATCAGCTTCCCTATGCGGTCAGTGGTTCCCTTGATGTATGGCAGGGACACTTTTCCTCTGGGTGGATCTTCATCTTTACTCTTGTGGCTTGTTCTTGGTCTTGCAGCTCTTCTGATGTCTGAGGTGGAGTATCCATTGGCCTGTAGAGCCCAGTTGAGGTGGTTCAGTTCATCTTGGAGGAGGTGGGGTTCACAGATTCTTTTTGCACGGTCTGCCAAGGCTTTGATGGTGCTTCTTTTTTGACTTGGGTGATGGTTGGAGTTTTTATGTAGATATCTATCTGTGTGTGTGGGTTTTCTGTAGACTGTGTGACCCAATTGTTGATCTGGTTTGCGGATGACTAGGACATCTAGAAAAGGCAGTCTTCCTTCCTTTTCTTTTTCCATAGTGAACTGGATGTTGGGGTGGATGCTGTTAAGATGTTCCAGGAACCTGTTGAGTTCTTCTTCTCCATGGCTCCAAATGGTGAAAGTGTCATCCACATATCTGAACCATATAGTGGGCTTTTTGGTTGCTGTTTCAAGAGCTTGTTTTTCGAATTGTTCCATGTAGAAGTTAGCTATGACTGGGCTGAGAGGGCTCCCCATAGCTACTCCATCTTTCTGTTCGTAGAATTCATTGTCCCACTGAAAATAGCTGGTGGTGAGGCAATGGTGAAACAGCGCCGTGATGTCTTCTGGGAACCTCTGGTTGATGAGTGCCATGGTGTCTGCAACTGGGACCATGGTAAATAGAGACACCACATCGAAGCTGATCAGTTTGTCGTTTGTATTTAGCTGGAGATTGCTGATTTTTTCAATGAAGTGGGCTGAGTCCTTGATGTAGTGTGTTGTGAGCCCAATGTGGCTTTGTAACTGTGCAGCAAGAAATTTGGCTAAGTCATATGTGGGGGACCCAATGGCACTCACGATTGGTCTGAGTGGGGTGGAGTCCTTGTGGATTTTGGGGAGTCCATAAAGTCTGGGTGGAAGGGCTTCCGATTTACATAGCTGCTGTCGTATGTCGAAGTTGATGGAGGAGTTTTTAATTAGAGTGTTGGTTTTTCTGGTTATTTTGGAAGTTGGGTCTTGCTTAAGTTTTCTGTATATGGTAGGGTCCAGGAGTTTTCTGATCTTCTCCTTGTATTGCTCTGTATGCATGATGACTGTGGCATTCCCCTTGTCTGCTGGCAGAATGAGGATATCAGGATCTGAATTTAGGTCTCGAATGGCTTCTCTTTCCTTCCTAGTAATGTTACTGGAGGGGAGTTTTGCCTTTTTCAGGATCCTTGCTGCTTCCGCTCGTACTTCTTCTGCTTCTTCCTCTGGTAGGCGGTAAATTGCTGATTCGACATTGGCAATGATGTTTTCTACTGGGATCCTGGTGGAGGTTACAGCAAAGTTTCCTCCTTGATGATGGTCCGTGATGTATCCAGTTCTGGTTTCGGCTGTTGCTTTTGTCGTTTGTGGAATTTTTGTTTTTGTCTGTTGGTGTGGACAACCATATTCTTCTCCATCTTCTGGCTGATATTGATCTGCATATCAATATCAGCCAGAAGATGAATCCCCAGGACTGGGACAAAATAGACAATCTCACTTACAGGAAAATGGAGAAGAATATGGTTGTCCACACCAACAGACAAAAACAAAAATTCCACAAACGACAAAAGCAACAGCCGAAACCAGAACTGGATACATCACGGACCATCATCAACCTGACAGACAGACAACTCTCTGAAGACCAAGTATCCATACTAGCGAAAGGAGGAAACTTTGCTGTAACCTCCACCAGGATCCCAGTAGAAAACATCATTGCCAATGTCGAATCAGCAATTTACCGCCTACCAGAGGAAGAAGCAGAAGAAGTACGAGCGGAAGCAGCAAGGATCCTGAAAAAGGCAAAACTCCCCTCCAGTAACATTACTAGGAAGGAAAGAGAAGCCATTCGAGACCTAAATTCAGATCCTGATATCCTCATTCTGCCAGCAGACAAGGGGAATGCCACAGTCATCATGCATACAGAGCAATACAAGGAGAAGATCAGAAAACTCCTGGACCCTACCATATACAGAAAACTTAAGCAAGACCCAACTTCCAAAATAACCAGAAAAACCAACACTCTAATTAAAAACTCCTCCATCAACTTCGACATACGACAGCAGCTATGTAAATCGGAAGCCCTTCCACCCAGACTTTATGGACTCCCCAAAATCCACAAGGACTCCACCCCACTCAGACCAATCGTGAGTGCCATTGGGTCCCCCACATATGACTTAGCCAAATTTCTTGCTGCACAGTTACAAAGCCACATTGGGCTCACAACACACTACATCAAGGACTCAGCCCACTTCATTGAAAAAATCAGCAATCTCCAGCTAAATACAAACGACAAACTGATCAGCTTCGATGTGGTGTCTCTATTTACCATGGTCCCAGTTGCAGACACCATGGCACTCATCAACCAGAGGTTCCCAGAAGACATCACGGCGCTGTTTCACCATTGCCTCACCACCAGCTATTTTCAGTGGGACAATGAATTCTACGAACAGAAAGATGGAGTAGCTATGGGGAGCCCTCTCAGCCCAGTCATAGCTAACTTCTACATGGAACAATTCGAAAAACAAGCTCTTGAAACAGCAACCAAAAAGCCCACTATATGGTTCAGATATGTGGATGACACTTTCACCATTTGGAGCCATGGAGAAGAAGAACTCAACAGGTTCCTGGAACATCTTAACAGCATCCACCCCAACATCCAGTTCACTATGGAAAAAGAAAAGGAAGGAAGACTGCCTTTTCTAGATGTCCTAGTCATCCGCAAACCAGATCAACAATTGGGTCACACAGTCTACAGAAAACCCACACACACAGATAGATATCTACATAAAAACTCCAACCATCACCCAAGTCAAAAAAGAAGCACCATCAAAGCCTTGGCAGACCGTGCAAAAAGAATCTGTGAACCCCACCTCCTCCAAGATGAACTGAACCACCTCAACTGGGCTCTACAGGCCAATGGATACTCCACCTCAGACATCAGAAGAGCTGCAAGACCAAGAACAAGCCACAAGAGTAAAGATGAAGATCCACCCAGAGGAAAAGTGTCCCTGCCATACATCAAGGGAACCACTGACCGCATAGGGAAGCTGATGAGGAAACACAACATACAAACAATCTACAAACCCACCAAGAAAATTCAACAAATGCTACGTTCAGCAAAGGACAAGAGGGATCCTCTCACCTCTGCAGGAGTCTACCGTGTACCATGCAGCTGTGGACAAGTCTACATAGGGACCACCAAACGCAGCGCCCAAACAAGAATCCAGGAACATGAAAGGCACTGCAGACTACTCCAACCAGAGAAATCAGCCATAGCAGAGCACCTGATGAACCAACCTGGACACAGCATTTTATTTGAGAACACAAAAATGCTGGACCACTCTCACAACCACCATGTCAGGCTACACAGAGAAGCCATTGAAATCCACAAACATGTGGACAATTTCAACAGAAAGGAAGAAACCATGAAAATGAACAAAATCTGGCTACCAGTTTTAAAAAAATTCTAAAATTAAAACAACAGAGAGAAAAACAGGCAGGGACATCTAATCACCTTTCATTAAGAGTTTGCTCCAGGCACAGTCAGCCCATTGTATGCTAATCAAGGTGGTCAATTGAAAAGATTCACACCTAGCCCATCTTACAAAAGCCTTTTGTCTCACCCTGGTCTTTCCACAGATATATAAACCCCCTTTTTCCCAGCTCCAGACCTCACCCTCTGAGGATGCCTGCCATAGATGCAGGCGAAACGTCAGGAGAAATGCCTCTAGAACATGGCCATATAGCCCGAAAAAACCCACAAGAACTGAACTATTTCTTTCTTTTCTGAAAGCTCTCCAGGGACCAACACCATGGCCCCTGCAATTTGAATTGCACTTCACTACTCTAAATACTCAGCCTCTTTCTTGCTATTTATCTATTAATCATATCAGAAGTGAACTGAGAGTACAGTTGTAATGTATTTAAAAAAACACAAAGTTTTAAAAAACTTGGCATTATACTAAATGTCCTTTGACCAGTAGCTGGCCACTTGGAGTGTCTTGTGTTGCTATAAAAAGGTCCTCCATTGTGCATGTGGCAGGGCTATGACTGCATTGTAATAGGTGGTCTGTGGTTTGCTTTGCTCCACACTCACGTGTAATGGATTCCACTTTGTGGCCCCATTTCTTAAGGTTGGTGCTGCACCTCGTGGTGCCAGAGCGCAGTCTATTCAGCATCTTCCAAGTTGCCCAGTCTTCTGTGTGCCCAGGAGTAAGTCTCTCATTTGGTATCAGGTTGAGGTTCCGGGTTTTAGCCTGCCATTTTTGGACTCTCACTTCCTGAGGTGTTCCTGCAAGTATCTCTGTAGATCCTAGTAAACTATTTCTTGATTTAAGGCACTGGCATGCTGGCTGATATTTGAACAGGGGATGGGCTGGAGATGTCACTGCCTTGGTCCTTTCATTATTGGCTGCTACTTTTTGGTGGATGTCAGGTGGTGCAATACCAGCTAAATAATTTCTCCAGTGGTGTAGGACGTAGACATCCTGTGATAATGTGGCATGTCTCATTAAGAGCCTCATCTGCTGTTTTAGCATGGTGAGATATGTTGCTGAGGAGTGGACTTCACCTCTTCAGGTGAGAATTCTCAATCACTCACCAGAATACAAAAGATCCCATACTATGGAGCCATGCCAGTAGTAGTATCAAACTGCTATAAGTGTGTACCCCCTTTCTAAATTCACCAAACTGAATGATCACACATCACCATTTCCCATGTCATGATTCCAAAGCAATGATTTGTTAGAAATCGCCCAGCCTGACCTCCTACCAGCCTACTAATATTATGTGATTCTTTCTAGTGTAGAAATCTAGGATTCTCACCAAATCTCACCAAACTACAGATACTACGATTCTATAGGATGGATCCATGGGAATTAAAAGTGGTATCAAATTTAAGTCAAATTTAACACTTTCTCCATAGAATTTGTAGTACCCTCCTAAAGGTGCATCTATACTGTAGAATTATTGCAGTTTTCTATCACTTTGACTGTCAAGGCTCAGTGTTATGGAATAATGGGAATGGTAACAGTAAATCTACATCTTCCATGATTCTATAGCATTGTCTCATGACAGTTAAAGTGGCGGCAAAATATATTAATTCCACAGTGTAGCATCTCTGAAAAGGTGCATCTATATTGTAGAGGTAAGGCAGTTAGCCATGGCTCAGTGCTATTGAATCCTGGAAGATGTACTTTTACAAGGCCCTTAGCCTTCTCTGCCAAAGAGTGGTGGTGCCTCACCAAACCAATTCTAAATAGCCCTACCGAGAATGTCCAGTGATATGTGATTGTAGGAATTCTTGTCCAGAACACCTGGAGGGAGTAAAGTTTGTTCTCTCCCTGCCCCCTGGTTAAATATGTTTGCAGCTGTGTCTGCTAGCACTCAGAAAACTGAATCAGAGGGCAATGGGAATGTTTTCAGCTGTTCACCTGTCACTTAATTTGAAACTTGTCTCCTGCTGAAACTTTTAAATATGTGAGTCAAATCTCCAAGGAGGGATGTAAGCCCCAGGGCTTGCTCTCCTTCCCCGGGGATGACTAGAGGTCACTGTGGCTGCAAATGCTAACTATATCAGGGTGGATATGAAATGGTTTCTGTGTGTGTGCAGCACCAACAATTTCTCTTACAATCATGACAATGGGAAATTATACGCCTGTGCAATTCTCAAAATTGGGGCCTCAAAAAGTTAAGGTTTCCATGGCAACGATAACTCATTCTTGTCACACAGATATACAGCGGTATTTTTGAGTATTGTTTCTAATGCCCTTAAAACGATTTGTGGAGGATTCTGCTTCGGTGCATGGATTTGGGTAGATGGCTTTTGAAGTCCCTTCCAAAATATGGGTTGCGTTTAAAGGTTTAGGTGCTAAGCTGAAACACACACAATTTTGTATTTCTCTTCGCAAAATGGCAAATTGTGATAAGTATGTGTAACAGTCATTTTATGGAAAGCTGGGCAAATGAGTGCCTCTCCAGATCATTTTGAACTGCATCATCCTCCAGTATTGGCCAGGGCTGATGGAAGTAGTTGTTGAAGTAGTAGTTATTGGCTGGAATACTACATCACCTACATAGTTTAATTACATTTGTTGTTGAATCACCTACATGTTTAATTACATTTGCATAACTTTAATAAAGTAGTGTCTTGTTTTAAGGATTATTTTGGAAGTATTTAATTAATTTGGAATAACCAAGGTTATTCAAAATTATTTAGTTTTTATCAGGGGTGTCATTTGGATGCCTCCTTAAAAACCCAGACAGGTTCTGCTTTTTGCACCTGTGTAGATGGTCCTTGAGTTCATGCCAGACTAATCTTACCTCTTTTTTTGATAGTGTTACAAGCTTGGTAGATGATGAGAATGCTACTGTCTTCAACAAGGTTTCCCAAGATATAGTTGCAAACAAGTTAGCAAAATGTGAGTCAGACAATGCTACAGACAGGTTAATTTGCAATGGCTCCTCTTTCATCATGGCTCCTCTTTCATCATGGAACGCTGTGTTTAGGACAGGGCTCTGTCCTAAATACAGCTCTATTCAACAACAAATACAAGGATATCCCCAATGTGTAAAAAGAATAGGGGTGGGAAGAAAGGGAACCATACCAGATCAGAAGAGACATGGGGACAAGTATCCTCTTTGCTCATTCTGAGAGATTTGTGGTTCAGGATTTTCCTTCCCCCTGAGCAGGGATATGAGATGAAGGATCTTCCTTTCCCTTTCTGAGGGATGTGTAGCAAAGCACAGGAGGGGAAGAGAGATGGATTTAGCCCCTTTTTTATTTTCCCTAGCGATGCAGGGATGTCCCCAATGTGAAAAAGAGTGTGGGGCAGAGGAAAGAGCACCATGTTTGATCAGCAGGAACATGGGGCCAAGGATTCTATTTCTTCCTTCTGAGAGACACGAAGTTCAGGATCCTCCTTATCTCTTAAGCAGGGGCTTAGGTTGAAGAATCCTCCTCCTCCTTTCCCCTCCAAGGGATGTAAGGCAAAGTATTCTCTTTCTCCCATCTGAGGATTGCAGGTTAAAGGATCCTTTCTCCACCTTTTGAGAAATGTTAAGCTGAAGCCAACTACAGTGGTTGTGTGGGACCTGAGAGGGGAGAATAGGAATAAGGGTGAGGGACTTGGTCCTCTTTCTTCTTTTCCTTTTCCTTGAGAGAAGAATAACACTGCAGGAGTTGTCCTAGGTGGTCCAGGTAGAAAGGCTTAGAGATTGGCAGTGGAAGAGAGGCAGTGGTAGAAAGGCTTAGAGATTGGCAGAGATTGGCGGGCTGAGAGGGGCGGTCAATAAATGCAAGAAATAAATAAATAAATGCAAGAAATAAGTAATGGGAATGCAGTGGAGCAAGGTGGCGATTTTTGCTGCAGCATAGCATGTGCTGTTTTCCCTTACTTTATATAGTAATTATTGTCTTTGAAATTCACCAATTTTACAGAGGAAGGCAAAACAAAAAACAAAACCCCACAATGGCACTATTGAGGCAAACAAAGGTCCCCCTTCTGGACTGCTAGCTCCCTATAATTTGTACTGGTTTTCACCCTCTCTTCTTGGCTCTGCAGGCAGGTGAACATACAGAGAAAACCTTGCCATAGAAAGAGTAAGGACATGGAGGGCAGGCTTCTCGCCTCCCTTCCCTAAGGAGCTGATTCATAAAAGAAACAATGCCAATCCCCACAGGGAATGTGAAGGCAAACCTCTGGGGGAAAGAAGGCTAAGAAATCACATGGAAAGCAGAGCTCATTGCTTGACATGGCTCTGCATGGAGAACATTTGTCACAGTGAAAGGCTCCCCCTCCCTCTCTGCAGGGGAAAAGTTGCTGAAGATTTGTGTGAAAGCTGAAGTGCAGAAACAATTCAAAGTACAGGAATCTGCACAAATATTCCATGCAGGATCGATCTGATGTATTTATCTGTGTAGTCTGTAGGGAATGAGCTCCATTGTATGTGACGGGCAGAAAAGAGAAGAATTGCACAAAGCCAGCATACTGCAAGCATGACAAAACAAAAACCCTTTTGTAACTTAAATGTAGCTTAAAAGCATTAGACCAACCCTACCTTTTGAAACCTTTACGCTACTTTTTTGTGATAGCGCTTTTGCTATTTAAGGAGTCAAATCATTCTCACCCCCAGTCCTCTCTTTACATGACCAACTTCTTCAACCTTTCCTTGTATGATTTGTTCTTTGTAGTTTTATCAACTCTCTTGTCCCTTTCAGAACCTGTTATATCTGTCTATATCTTTTCTAAAATGAGTTGTCCAAAAACTGAATGTAGGACTCCAGCATGGACTATAGTGAAGCTATTACTTTCCTTGCATTGAAAACTATGGTTCTATTAAGACAGGCTGAAATGTGATTTACCTTCTTTGTTGCAATACCACTTTGCTGGGTCATGTTCAGGTTATGATCAATAATAATCACAAAGTCATTTTCACATATGTTTCTTCATGTATCCACCTCCTTTAGGTGTGCATTTGATTTTTGTGTCCTAAATGTAGAATTTAGCATTTGTCTTTGTTGAATTTCATTCTATTACTTTCTGTTCAATTTTCAGTCCACAATCTCTTCTTATCTTCCAGTGTATTAACTATTCCACCCCACTTTGCAACATTTGGAAATTTGATCAGGCTTGCCTCAAACCTTTCATTCAAGTCAATGGAAAAAATCTTGAAGAATGTCTATTCAATGACAGAATGATGAAGCATTCCATTCAAAACTTCCCTCCAGTTTGAAGCCCAGCCTTGATGATGATTCTTTGAACATTATTTCCCCTACTACTTACGGATCTATCTGACAGTGTTCCCATCTATTCCACATTTAATCAATGTGTTAATCAAAATATAATGGGGGAATTTATCAAATGTTTTACTGAAATCCAGATAAATGAACAAATGGATACCAAAATCATGGATGCCCACTCCCATTGTACAGAATGGGGTTTGGACTTCAGCATCTATGAGTTTTTAGCATTCATGATGCATCCTGGAACCAAATCCCAGTGCATACTGATGGCCATTGTATTTTACTTAAGGGGTTTGGTTTTTTAAAAAAGTTTGATTTCTATACCTATTTTATATACCTGGAGTCACATAAACATTTGTTGGGCAAAAACGTGTCTCAAGGTGAAAAAGCTTATGAAACTCTGATCTGACATTTGCAACACCAGATTGGCCCTGGGATAAGTGGTCAATGGAGAACCAGCCCAAGTCTACAAAAAAATCATGTTGTAAATTGTTTCTATCAGTCTCAAAGATGCTACAACACCTCTTGAACCATCACCACTTTTCCTTATGAGGATTAGTTTGCTGGGTTGAAGTTTAGTAGGGAAAGGAAGACAGGGAAGGTCATGGGAATATTTACTTTGTCTAATTCTGAATCAAGCATTCTTTTGTGGACACTTACACTTTACACCCAGACTGCTGGAGTGGTCTGAACATTGTATTATGACTGGAGACCAGGGCTTAAATCCTCGCTTGGTCATAGAAACCCACTGTGTGACCTGGAGCAAGTTATGCTCTGTCAGGCTCAGAGAAAGCAAAGGCAGCTCTCCTTTGAAGACATCTTGCCAAAAGTTGGAATCAACTAGAAGGTATCCAACAATAACAACACTGTCCCTGACTCCCACATGTATTTTCATTACTCAGGGCTAGCTCAAGCATTTCATGTTTATTTGGCATAGGGGATCAATTTGGATAACAATTGGGAGCTCTTTCATTTAAAATGCTAATCTACTACCTCATTATTCCTCTCTCATAGTATTAAAATGCTTCCATAGGGATTGGGATATCATTCAGATGATGATGCATTTGAGATGGAAAGTCTACTTTGAAAAGGTGGTTGCAAGGGGAATGGTGCACATGGGTGTTCCGGTTGTCTGTGCTGTTTATTTGCAAGTGTGGAAAAGAGGTTTGCTCATATGCTCATGACATTCTTCTTTTCTTTTCTACTTATAATATGTTTGAGCAAACATTCACTAGGGCAATGCTAATCAAAACAAACAAATAAAGGCTGCTAATAATACACATGATGAATCTGGGTTGGCTTTTCTTACAGGTTTTTTTTTTGTCGTGTCAGGAGCGACTTGAGAAAATTCTCTGGTGTGAGAGAATTGGCTGTCTGCAAGGACGTTGCCCATGGGATGCCCGGAAGAATTGATGTTTTTATCATTCTTGTGGGAGGCTTCTCTCATGTCCCCACATGAGGAGCTGGTAGAGGGAGCTCATCCGCCTCTCCCCGGATTCAAACCTGCGACCTGTCGGTCTTCAGTCCTGCCGGCACAGGGGTTTAACCCACTGCGCCACATGTGAAAAAGCAATGCCGACATTCCAAAAAGGGGTTTTATTTGTGGTGCTGGTGGCAAAATCCTTTCAGAGGCATTATCATGAACATATTTACATCTAGTCCATTTAATCACCATTTAAGACAAATTCTTTCACTCTTGTCAGGAGTTGAAATGCTTCTGGAGCATGGCTATACAGCCTGGAAAACTCACAGCAACCCAGTTTAAAAATAATTAGCAATTATATTCTGCTTGAAGTGTAATTTTCATTTTGTAATGGTACCATGTTACTTTTGAGGTTTTGTGGTGCATTACACGGAACACAATCTTTTCAACTTTCATAGCTCTGGGTGAGCCTATTTGAATCATAGTTCCTGGCTATTTCAGCTAAGAAAACTTGTAAAGTTATATGTAACTAAGGCTTGGCTATAGGATCAGGGTGATAGAAAATTAAGTTGCTCAGTTCTGTAGTGGTTCTCAGATGTTTGAGCTATTTCTAACAGCGGTGCCAGAAGAGCTGTTCTGGTGATAATCTAAACAGTGGGGATTAGAGGCAATGCCATGAGTTCTGTTTCTCCAGAAAGAGGAGGAGTGCTTTAATAGTCAATTTCATGTTGAAGAATAGGTGGCAGAAGGTTAAACTCTACTGGCTATTTGCCTTTTATGTGTTCATTATTTATTGGGCTCCCTAGGGTTGTTGGCACTTTCACCCAAATGATTCATAACCAACCATTTAATAGCCTCTATCAAGTGGACAGCAGAAGACAGTAACAGACTAATTGCCTCAGGTGGTTTTTCATAAGGTTGGCTGCTTTCATTCTTAGGGTTTGTTTGGTGTTAGCGTACGTGTGCTGATTTCTTAAATTTATAGCTCCTTTCTCAGCAAAGCCACCAAGATCCCTGCTCAAAATGGAATTAAATATGCAACCTCCATAGCCTTCTTTTAATTTTGTGTGTTTGTTTAGTTCTGGTTTGGATGAAAAGAGCAAAGTTGTCAATTGTGCATGGATACTATCAGCCTGCAACTCACTTTGGGGCTGAAATATCAACACATAATATGAGAGCTTGGAGGCAATTCAGCCATAGGCTATTTTTCTTCAGCATGGACACAAATACAACTGTGAGATTCTGGCTTCAAGTACCTAGCCAACTGAGAATCCTGCCTTTCCTTTTTATTTTGTAGCAGTAACTTTTATAAAACAACATCAAATAAATGCACAGGAGGCTTCGTCTTTTCAAGGAAGCAAGTGAATAGCTGAGCATATCTTAATATTGAAGTTGGTTCCAAGAAAAAGCAGATAAATGATTGGAATTTCATCTATGCATAATGTGTTCTTTTTTAGCCATATTTTTCAGAGAAGATGGTGGAGAGGAAACTAACCAACAGCCTTTTGGCAGAGATGCACTATTTCTCTCTGCTAAATCTGTTTTTTTAAGGATCAAATTGCCAGTTGCATAGATAAACTTCCCCTCCCTCCCTTCCCGGGCTTAGCCAAAGTAATTCCTCTGCCACTCTTAAGGGGCTTAAAGCATTGGGAAATGATATGCAAATGTCACTGTCTCAAAATTTTGCTATTCAGCAGTTCCTTAAACTATTGTACAGCAAGGAAAGGAAAAGAAAGAAGAGAAAAGAGAGAAAGCTTTTACTGGCCTGGATAGCAAAAGTGCATGCAATTAATTCAAACAGTTTTTATGTGAAATATGTAAAATACACCATGGGTCTTGGGCTCTCCCTTTGTATTGGTTTACTCTTAATTTTTAGCAGTATTCATTGACAGTACTATTAAGGGTTGAGAGCTTTATAATTTGCCAAAGTCGGGGAACTGTTGTTGCAAGTAACAGCTGAAACATGCCTCTCTGGCATGGGTAGGTGGTGGAAGAAACCATAGGTTAGCTGCAATGAAAGGACCCCAGGGTCTCTAAATCTGCATACATCTGTACATTTTTTAAAAATAACAAATGAGGTAAAGTCCTATTGCTCAATGAAAAACTGTCAAAGAAAATATTAAGTTTAACTGAAATGTTGGGATGAAAGGCAGGACCAACATGTGGAAAGACAGAGAGTAGTACCTAGCAAGCTTCACAAACCAGCACTCTCGGTTTTTTGCATGACACTTTCATTATCCACAACCAACATGACCAATGCTGTGATTTGGCTGATAAGAGTTTTAGCTCAACACAGCTAGGGAGTGCAGGATTGTGAGAAGTGTGTGTGTGTATAATGTCGGTGTCTCACTGTGTTATTCAGTCGGTGGGAGAGCTAAACTGAGCAAAAGTGCCATAGTTTGTTTCTCCCTTCCAAGGGCCAATGTAGAATGGAAATAGGCAAAGTAAGATGGAGGGGAGGCTAACAAAAATGGATAACAAGTTCAGTATAACTATTTGAAACCAAGTGTTACTGGAATAGTGCTGTCAGTAGTTGCCCACAGTGTAATGGATTGTAATAGCAGTTTTACTGCCCAGAGATGGAGGTGACTAAATCAGCATTTTATCCTTATTTATCATTTATCTTTATTTCTGTCCCCTGCACACTTTGATAGTCTGTGACTACTTTGTAAAAATACACCCAGAATATGTTCTCAGGCCCCCCCTCTCTTTCTTTCCTTTCTCTGCGGCATACTTCTTCCCACCTGTTTTGTTTAATTGCCACTTGCTCAGAATTGGCGCAGATATCCGAGGTCATGTGAACTGGACTCTAAATTTGCTTGTCATTTAAGCATGACTGTTTTAATTGTTTAACTGTACTGGCCTAATACATTGCTTTTCTTAGTGACTGATTAAAGGTGAATAATATAGGGATTGTTGTTGTTGGGCATCTTAAAGTCATTTTCATCCTATGAAAACCCAAAGGCCTTATTATATGCTAAAATTGGTCATGAATACAGCAGAGAAATGTGCAAAATGTTCATGCAAAATGAATATTAGGCTTGGTTGGTTTAAAAAATGGTTCAAAACTTGTTTCAGATGTTCAATTCTAAAGTCACTTCCAGATTATTATTTTTTTAAAAAATCAAAACGTTCCAAAATAGGAAAATGTTTTTATAAAAGACATTTTTAATAATAAATAAAATATGTTCCTGGTTTGAAAGTGTTATTTCCTGTTTCATTGGGTAGTCTTTACTTTGAAAGTAGTTGTTGTGCTCCAGAAACTTTGTTTGTGTGGCTCAAACTGTGTTAAATTGGGAGAGAACAGAAATCATAGTACACCCCATCAAGGGACATCTAGACTGACCTCCTAGACTGGCACCATCCAAACTCTCCTGACATCCTTTTGCTTCCTCTACTGAGTTGGAGGGGACCCTCAAGACACATCCATTTGTTTGTGTCTTTTTGCAGATGCAAAAAGTTCCAGTTTTGGCTAGAGGTTCAGGAATGTCCAGCTGGCATGATGAATGATTATTCTAACAGGAGGATTCTGGAAATTGTCATCCAGAAATACACCTACCCAAACCCCACTGAAAAACCCCATTTTATTTTATCATTACTTACTGACTGTAAAGGGCTGACTGGCTGTGGCTGGCTACCCCAGTGCCTTGTGCATGACAATCAGGCAAAGCAAAATTTGCTTATTGCTTTGCTGCCTTCTTTACACCTTTGTAGATTCAATCAGTTTAATTTATATTTAGATGAAGACAGCTATTTTGGGCCCTTCAGCCATTTTGGCTAATGAGCAGGCAAGCATTGTGGGAAATGTTGTTTAACAGCAAGGCCTTTTGCAATCTCTACCATTAGGGGCCTGGCCATCACAAACTACTACAGTTAAAGATGGCTGTGATTAGCCATGCCCACCACTTCCCTCCTTTTATCACCTGTGGCGCAGAAGGCATGAGATTTTAAAAAATCCCTTGCCTTTACCAAAACTGCTTAATTGTTGTGAGACATCCAAACATTATAGGATATTTCTGGGGAAAAACAGGTAAGTGGTTCAAATTCGGACACCCCCCCCCCCCAACCTTTCCTGCATGGTTCAAAACTGCATCAGATGTCCAAATTCATATGTTTTATTCTGAATTTCAGTCTCTTCCGAACGAACTATTCAACCCTAATGAATATTGCATCAAACAAAACTTTTAGAAACCAAAATTCAACTATTTGTGCTTATGTTCTTAGTCACTGATATTTACAGTTGGTACTACCTGCTATGCAATCCCTTGTGGAAGTTGGCTTGCAGAGTGAAAACTAGAGAGGACTCCTGAGCCTTTAATATATTTGTGGGAGGTAAAATTGTGTGATGAGCAACAGCTACTGAAATTCCTTTTCACACACAACCATTAAAGCCTTCTCAAGGTTTCACACTGGCAAAGCTATGTTGAAGCTACACGGAATAAATGATGGGTGTTTATATGGTATTTGGCCATTCCTTCTCTTTTTCAGTGGGGTTTGGGTAGGTGTATTTCTGGATGACAAAATTCCAGAATCCCCCTGTTAGAATAATCATTCATCGTGGCAGCTGGACATTCCTGAATCTCTAGCCAAAACTGGAACTTTTTGAGCAGCTGGATTCTGGAAATGTTAATGCAACTCTTCAAGTTCTCCCCTGGTACATACTCAGATCAATGAGTCATGGACAAACAGTCATGACAAAGGAGCATAGATGCATCTGTGAGCAGATCGCATGGTTAAATTACACAACTTTGCTTCTGTGATATGTGTACTGGATAAAATTAATTTGGTGCCCTCTTTTTTGACCATCAGGTCCCAAGGAGGTTAAATAAAGAGGTGTAGCCTGTGATTACAGAGAACCTGCTTTGAGCTCTATGACTAAAATTTCCAGAGTTGAAAGTATCTTGAAGTGAGTGTACTGTAGGGATGAAAATTGGATGGAAGAATGGGCTTTTGATGCCTGGTGTGGCAGGAGATGCATATAAAGCTGACCAAATGTGGAATGCTTGCTGGACATGTTTTCAGCCTGACCTGTTGTGCCTTCTGTGGACTAGGTAGCTGCTAGATATGGCTAGGTCAGCTTCCCTTGCTCATGCCTGAAATGATTCAACATATTTCTGGTGTTTTGTGGAGGAGAAGTGGGGGAAAGAAATGTAGAAAGGAGAGAGCTTTCATTTTCCCAAGTTGTGGAGGAAGCAATTTGCCAAAAGGGACTCTTTATCTGCGCAGCTTCATATTCTGCATAGAAAAAAAGACACATTCATTTCCAGAGGGGATAGGAGGAAATGAAACAGAAAAATGAAGTCCATTAAGAAAAAAAAATGTGGTGGGTGTAGTGTGGCTGTCTGGCAGGCTTTCCTTTTACTAGTTTTACCTTGTATTACCAGAGCCTAAAGGGAGCCATAGCCCATGATGGATGCCTCACTGTGCAATAGTGGCAGAGAAAATGGCTTGCGGTTTGGCCTTGCTAGAGACAATGGGGACAATTCTGAATGATTCACACATACACATACCATCACACTTCCAACCTTGTATCCAGTTCCAATATATGAATGACCAATGAGCAATAACATCTTTAATTAAATAAATTTAGTGCCAATGAAAGCAATATTTAAAATTAACTTTATTTAAAAAGTTTTAAAAGTTACATTAAAAGTCAAGAAAAGGAATCAAGAAAAGAAATATAGAGTAGAAACACAAAAAAAAAAAAAAAAAGAAAGAAAGAAAGAAAGAAAGAAGATGGCCTCCAACCTATCCTCACCTGGCCAAAAGAAAATAACATAAGCTCCACCCTTTATGCCTCCCAATGTTGACTCCTTTCTCGAACAACCACCTCCCTCATATTATTGTTCAAAACTCAAAATTGGCATGCCCTTCTCTTCCTCATGCAGAAAAAGTGAATAAAAGGTTTCCATTCTTTCAAATTTTTTCCAGTGTCCCTTTTTTTATAATAAAAACATATGCTATTTCTCCTGGGGCACTGGAGACAAAAGGAATTGAGAGAGGCAAGTAATAGAGAAAGGATGGCAAGGAATTTATCTTGCTCATTAGATGGAGGCATTTCTTTTCTCTCTCTCTCCTGGTTTGGAATGTAAGAAAATAGAGATGGAGAGAGAAGCAGCAAGGGACAGCTGTGACAACAAAGCACGGGCATTTTCTCAAGCTGGAGAAATATAGTGGTAATTCCTCCTTCTGAAAAATTAATTACAAGAGCTGGCATTGTGCTTAATCAGCATCTGTCAGCACACTCCCTTTGGGTTTGATGGTATTAGTGTTGCTTTCTGTAACTGCTTTGGGTTCTGCTGGTGTTTGCTTGTTAATCTGCACATTGATCTTTCAAGCGAGGTGTCTGGCTAGATTAGAACAAATCGTAAAAGAAGAGGAGGAGGGAGATGAGCTGATATATTCAAGGTGTTTGTGATTGGTACTCTCTCTACCAATTTCTAGTTTATCTATGGTCTACCACTTGTCTCCCTTTCCAGAGGAAATTCTGCCTTTTCGATGTATTCTCTGTCATGGCGACTGTTTCATTAGCTCAGTGGCCTGTACCTAGGAACCACTTAGTTGCCTAACCTTTACAATGTTGCAAGTAGAAACAGCCCTGACAGGAACAACTTTTACACCTTCCTCTTTGCAAATCTGGTTTATAAGATCCTAAGTGTGCTGTGGACTTTCAGAGGTGTTGTGGCCGAAGTTTCAAGTTTTCACTGCTCCAGATGTTGTTGGACCATAACTCTTATGAGATCTAGACCTACCAGGATAAATATGTTGAGAACCTTTTTTAAACTAGTTGTGAGAGAACCCTACAACTTGTCCATAAAGAATGGATTGATTGCATGGGGAAACAATGTAGTTCTCTGTGTTGTCGAAGACTCTCATGGCTGGAATGTAGTCCTCTGGATGTTGTTCGACTACAGTTCCAACAATACTAGCCAGCATATCCAGTGTGGAGAGAGATATGCAAAGAGGAAGGCATGCCAAGCAAACCCTTGTTGGGACCATCTTCTATCTGGAAATGTATGTCCTCATTATGAAAGACCATGCAGATTCAGAATAGGTCTCTACAGTCACTTATGGATCCACCAGCAAGACAATCATACTCGGCCATGAGAGATAGCCTATGTTGTTGATAATGATGATGCCATATCCTTCAGTGGTCTATAATGCTATCCTTAGAATAATTTTTCATTGTTTTCTTGTGCTGAAGTTCTTCTACATGCCTTCTCTCTGCAGAAGTTCCTCTGGGATCTGTTTCTCTCTCCTCCCATTATTTCCTCCAAATAGCACTCATATGCAGGTAGCACTCAGTTCTACCTCTCAAAGCCTAATCTGTCTCTATTCCCACTTGCCTAGCTTCTGCTCTTTTCTACCTCTTCTGACCTCCAGAAATTTCTTTGTTACTTTCCATATTAATTGACAGTGTAATCATCTTCCACAAAGTTGAAGTGCAACAATAGCCTTATAGTTGTTGGTGGCCTCCCTTTTTCTCCTGGTAACCAATATTTTTAGACCCAGTCTGCTACTCTGTCCCACATAATTTATTTTAAAGCCCCCCTGCTCAGGCTTTTGAGACTTTTAGTTAAAAAATTCCAACCCACCCCATGCCATAGGTTCAACTTTATTAAACTACCAGCTGTGGTCAAAGATGTCCAATATTTACTGGTAACACCATCAGCATAACCATTTGTCCATACCTACTATTCTCACCCTTCCGGGGACATGTTGTTCAGTTGGGAGGAGAGATGAAATGGCAAGCTGTGCATCAGGTCCTTCCACTTCCTTCCCAGATCCTCATCCCTTGTGATATCCTGAATGCTAAACCTTGCGATGTCATTGATTCCCACACAGACAAAAAGGGGACTTCTTTTCCTTACAATCAATTTTTTATGTAAGCTGGCCCTGTTCTTTTTAAGTTCTCACTTTCTGATTTTTGCTGACTTTTCTCTCATTCCCACTACCATTATAGGCATAATTGTAGAAGACGTGGGAGAGAGCTTCCTTAGTGGCTGCTCTGAGGCAGAGAAACTCCTTCCTACATTGAGTTAGGTTGTCCTTCACCCTTCTCTTTCCAGTGACAGGCAAACATTTTTTCTAATTACGCAGGCTTTTAGTTATTAACTGTTTGTTACAGAATGGTCTTGTAATGCTAGGTGCTGGGATGCAATGATGAGTCAAAATCTGGACATGAACTGATATCTTCAACATATGTCCAAATTAATTAACATACAAAAAGGCATTCACTTTATAAATACAGGTTGTTTCTGCAAATGTTGTGTTGTTTTAAATTTGCACATAAAAATGGACATTGCTTACCCATTCCTCCTCTTTTGACTGGCTGCTGGGTATATTCTACCCATTCTTTGTACCTTTCTGGAAAGCAGGTTCTCAGGAGGCAGATGAAATAGTGCATCTCATTTCTTTTGTCTGAGCCTTTGTTGGTTAACATATTTCAATGAGAACAATGATGGCAAAGCATTTGGCTCCTTAGAGTTCCAGCTGGCAACCTCCCATAGCTTACTGTAACAAACCATCAATCATATTATGAAGCTCATAGAATACATCATGCTTCTGCTGCTTCCCCTTGTTGGAAGCAGCAGAAGCATGATGTATAGGACAGAGAGGAAAAATAATTCCCCTGTACTCCTTATAGCTTTATGTGGAAAAAGTTTTATTTCTATAGGATTCCCATCCTGTTCAAAAATAGGAAACAAATCATCATCTGTCATTGTTGTAAGTAAGCTAATGGTCAGAAGTCAGTTAAGAAGAACAAAGAACTGCTCTTCGGTCTTCTTAACTGAATAATAATGTTATTGCTGTTGAGATAAAGGAAGGATCCAAGACTCCAGATGTAGAAATCCACCCTGCATCCACTCAGGGAGAGAGGGTGAATATAAATAAAGTTTTATCATTACAGGAACTCTCACAACTGAAGTTGCCCCAAACTTCTAGAAACACAGGTACAATGCTCTGGGAAAGTATGTTACTTAGTGACTAATACTTACTGCATTAATTAGATCTGTATTAATTAGACCATTGTTATTCAATGCTTTAGTTCATGTTTGAAAAAACCCAATGACCCACAGGTATTAGTGTATTTTAGAACTTTTAGAATTTTTAATTTTATCATTTGATGTTGTCTATTGTTGTATTCAGTCAAATTATGTATTGTTTTGATATGTAATTCTATTTTATGTGTGGCATCTTGAGTGTTTTGTTAGCTACCACAAGTCCCTTTGGGGAAATGGTGGCGGGGTACAAAAAGTTATTATTGTTCTTGTTATTATTATTATTATTATTATTATTATTATTATATATTTATTAGGATTACTATCATATTTAATATTCTTCCCAGATCTACCTTAGAGGAAATGCAGGATTTTATGATGAACCCAGCCCAGGATTTATACCAAGCTTTAAAGGATATATCTAAAGGAGTGGTTCTCACCCTTTGGTCCTCCATTTTGGACTTCCCTCCCCACAATTCTTAATCACTGGTAAACTGGCTGGGACTTCTGGGAGTTGAAGTCCAAAACACTTGGAGGACCAAAGAGTGAGAACCACTGATCAAAAGAATAGGTCCTATTTTCAAAATGAGTTAAGTACCTTAAACAGATCCTATATGTTTTGGCTAAAACTTGGAATGGAATAATCACCCAACTAAAATTTGGGTCATCCATCTTTCCTGGTTTGGGTTGCTGGATGTTTTATTGGTGAGTGCTGAACTAGCCATTCCTTTGTTCCTGTTTGACTGCCTAAATTATTTTTCAGATCTTTGCTTTGGGCTATAAAATTGATCTTCTAGACCAGTGTTCTTTTGGCAATCTGATATGAGGGACCAACAATTATTTTATTTTTCCAATGTGTCAGGAACCAGCACTAATTTGTGTCTACTGAGTCCAACTGTCTCTTTCCTAGAAACAGACCAAAGACTGGCAGTGGTTCAGAGACAGGTCCAGTAGCATAGTTCTTGGAGGCAAGATTGTAAATGCAAAAGAAATAAGTCTGACATTTGAGGGGTAGATGAGAAGGGTAATCAGAAATGCTGAACATGCTTCACTACAAATTCTACTAGGTATCAAGATTCCTGTCTCCAATTTGGGATAAAGTATGATTTAATGTGGACAAAACCAAAATCACATCTGATTCCACATCCTGCAAAAATGAAACTCATGGAATCAAATTAGTATAAATGAGTCTATCAGTCTTGGCAAATGCTACCCTTTAAATTGTATTGAAATGTTTTTAATGTAGGTTGCTTTGAGTCTCATTTGTGGAGAGAAAAACACAACAACAACAACAACAACAACAACAATAATAATAAGGATCTTGGTCTTCATTTAAACACAATCGGCACTGACAAAATTACCATCTGCCAGCTGCAGAAGGTCACCTTACTGGGATCTGCATGCATTATTTGCCAATACATCACACAGTCCTAGACACTTGGGAAGTGTCCGACGTGTGATCCAATACAACAGCCAGCAGAGTGATCTTGTCTGCTGTGGACTCATCTTGTTGTGTTTCAAATAATAATAATAATAACAATGTAATAATAGTACATATTGTTTACTGATGATTTTGTATTTCCTTTAAATCTTTTTTTTTTTTTGCTTTATAAGTAGTCCCTCATTTGCTAGGGGCAAGGGCATAGGACCTCCACAAAAGTGAAAATCTGTGAATAAAAAAGTTTCTGTTTTTACCTGTGGGACCCTTCTCCAGGAATCTCTAGGTTCTCCAGCACAATTTTATCGTTAATTTACAATAGAAGTTGGCCATAGAATCCCTCTAGGAATCTCTGGGTCCCCCATGACCTAAATCAAGTATTGGAGAACCTTGAGATTCATAGAGATTTGAATAAAATCCAAGAATAATCAAATCCATGGAAGTCAAGCCTGCAAATCTGTGTGTGTGTGTGTGGGGGGGGGGGGGGGCAATGGCATCCAGTTATTTATAGTACTCCAGAGCCTGATTTTTCAGTTTATAAAGTTTGACCTTTCATAGAAATGAATCAAGTGTGTAAGCAGAGTTCAGCCATTGGGTAAATGTCAGTTCAGCAAGACTAGAACAGAGTCTAGTCAATGCCAATGTATGGCATTGAAGTTTTGCCAGTTATGTGTAAACTGCTTTGAGTCCCCCTAAGGGTGAGAAAAGCGGTATAGAAATACTGCAAATAAATAAATAAATAAATAATTGTGCATTTCATTAATTCATGTAAGAACAAACACTTTCAAAAAGCATGTGACACTATGAAAGTAAGTGTTGATTTTATGCTGATATTTCACACTTTGGAACTTTTCTTTGACATGTGCAAAGAAAGATTTGCACAGTAGTGTATTTTGCACTGAATACATTGCTTTCTGTACAATAATGTTAGGGTTTCTCCAAAAATAAATAGGATTTTTTGGTCCACATCTTCATGCCAGTTGTCCATTTTCTCAATGGGGCGTCTCAAGAAGTCAAGTTAGTCTTTTTAATCAAAGACAAAAAATCTCTACATTACTGCTCTCTCAATGTTTATGAAACACATGGCTCTCATTTGACATCATGGTGAATCTGTTAAATGCATTGCCTCCTCAAATCATCTTTCATATCGCTGACAAGGTTTGCATGGAGTCTGTATACTTAGGGATGTGAGGTTTGTGCTCTGGAGATGACATTATTCTGAGATAACTCTTCTTGCATTAAACTGTTTGAATTTTCATGCCTGATTTTGTTAGCTGCTTACTTGGTTGTACATGCTCCTTCCTTCTGGGCTCTATATTATGCTGGGATAAAGGGATGATGAATGAATGCCCCTTTGGAAACCACTAGCCAGCACTGTCAGGATAATATGTTTCCACTATGCAATGGGGTTTATAGTCCAGGAACCAAAGCATCACTTGTCTGAAGGTTCCAAAATGTTTGGTGATCTCTTTGGCAATTAACAGATTCTTGCAAGGAAGACATGCCACACAAGTTGCTCCTTCTTCCTTTCCCTATTTCTAACAATAAAGATTGAAAATTAATTTAAAAAGCAGCAGAAAAAATAAGAACAAAAGTAGAGTCATGCTGGATCAGACCAAAGACTAACAATCTGTTCTTAGGGTAGTCAACCAGCTTTTGATGGGAAGACCACAAGTACGACATATGCATCACACCTTCTCACTCAGGTTCCCCTATAACAATAAATAGGGGATAATAACAGTTACCATTACTATAGGCAGTCCCTAAGTTACGAAAAAGATAGTTTCAGTAGGTTTGTTCTTATGTTGAATTTGTTTTTGTAAGTTGGTACAGGTCCATTTTTAAGTAACTTCAGCCAAATAACAGTTTGCTTTACTGTCTGTGTCCCCGTTCTGAAGATTTCACCTCACTTTCTGTCATTGGAGTTTGAAAAAAATTGCTTGTTGGGGAAACAAGGATTGGTGAGAAAACTACAGTGGAGACACCTTTTCCCCACAATAACTCTTCCAAGAGTGAATTTCCCTTCCTAGTGGTAGATTTCTCACCTGTTGTCTCACCCCCATTTGTAACTATGAGTCATTTGTAAGTCGGATGTTTGTAACTCAGGAACTGCCTGAAATAGCTTTGTCCTCCACAAAGTTCTGGCCATCTCCTATAAGAGTAAATTGTAGTGACATGCATTTTCTATTTAATCTCTGTCTGGTATGAAGTATTCCCCTTTATTTGTCCAGAAGCTGCCATCATTTAATAGGAAAACCCCAGCAACATGTCCCAAAAGCACTTTATTAGAGATTAAGATTGTCCGCACATTGCACCTATCCAAAAATCCTTATATATCACTCAGCACACTCAGCACTTTTTAATCTGTAACCATTACATTTGCCTGGCCTAGTTTTTATTGTATCACGGTGTGTTGTTTTATTGTTTACTCTTATTGCTTTAATGTTTTTGATTTGCTTTGGTTTATATGTAATTGTTATATTGTTGTTTTATTGTGGCCTTGGCCTTTGTAAGCCGCATCGAGTCCTTCGGGAGATGCTAGCGGGGTACAAATAAAGTTAATAATAATAATAATAATAATAATCATCATCATCATCATCATCATTTAGTGACATTGAATGACCCATGTCTAGTATTATGAAAGTAGAAGAAAAATACTTTTCCCACATCATTCATAATTCCATAAACTTCATTAATGTCTCTTCTTACTTGCCCATTTTTAAAGTCAAGCAAGCCTCAAATCTATCTTATCTGTCTGCCTGCCTGCCTGCCTATGTTCTCTGTCATCTTATATTTCACCTTTCTCCCGATAGCAGACCCAAGGCAGCTTGTGTAATAAAAATAAAATGAAATGCAGCAAAAACAATATATGTACCAAAGTATTGTACTGTATTGTCAAATGAGACCACTTTAATTGTCATGGTTCCTTCTGATAACTGTGGGATTTGTAGTTTGGTGGGGTTCTTAAATTGTCTAGTAAAATTCCCTGTTAGAGTTCTCTGGCAGAAAATTCTAAGTGTGTTATGAAACTACTAATTCCAGATTTTCATAGATGGAGCCATTGCAGTTACTGTTATGAAACTGCAATAACTGCGCTGTGTAGAGAAAAAGATATATACACCTGTGTCACATTTTATGTCCTAGCTCTTACAGGTAGCTCTGGCAAATGTAAAACTGAGTGACATTTAGTATATATGCATGTGTGTGTGCCGAAGAAGTGAGTAAATGCTCAATGCTTCTTCCCCACAACGGTGAATCTCTGGCATTAGCAGTCTCTCCACTTCATCACACAAGGAATTATTGCAACACTGCTACAATGCCCTTTACTCTTAACCTCTCTCTACAATTATGCTGTTGCTCAGATTTTGCATCTCCAGTGATAATGCTCAGGGAGCACATGCTGAACCTTGGCAACTACAACTGCCCTCAGGCAGGCCATCCAACTCTCCTCAACCAATTTGCTAGAAGGCCCTGATTAAAATCCTGCTCCCTGTTCCTCCCTGCTCCTTTTGGCTGGGTGAGCAATGCGTTTTCTGGCCTCTCAGGAGACCCAGTGGCTTGCAATCTTCCTTGCACTTAATACACTTAGAAAAATAATAATAATAAGACTTCCCAGCTACACAATTTTATCTACTGGCAACAACAGAACATTGGGTAAGTTTGTTTTTAAAAGCGCCTTCTTAAAAAAATCCTTTTCTCGCAATTCAGCATGTGTTTTTGATGCCCCCGTCATGACAAAAATGAACAGTTAACCTTCAGTCCTACTAGTACTAGTAGTGGAAATGGATTGACCTTCAGTGAAGGGAGAGCAAAGCCATTTCCCCTGTTTATTTCAGAAAGCACTGAGAAGTCAATGAAGTGAGACATGACATATAGGGATCACCTATGAAAATTTAAAGATGTGTGTTATTTTAGGGGGAAATTGGTCCCTGATTCAGCCCATGTAGCGAACATTTGTCTACTTGGTAAAGAAAAGGCATTGGAAGGACAGGAAGACCATACTACAGATGGGAAGCTGCGGGCCTAAGTCTGTCAGGCCTCAGTGAACTGTTGAGGATAGAGTAACTTGGAACTCTTTCATTCATGATGTCACCATAAGTGAAAGTCAATTTGATAGTAGTTAACAAAATCAAGAATACCACCTAATTAGAGCCCCATTCCTGCACATGCTCACACAATAACGTGGACAGCCAGTTTGATTTTGCTAGTGTTGCCACTTTCTCAAAATATCAATAAGGAACAGTCGAAAGGTATGGCATACGTCTTAACTTGCTTGAGGATGGGGCCATCTTGGTCTCTTTTGGGAGGGAGTTCCAAAGTCTGGGAGCAGCCACTGAAAAGGCCCTTTCCCTTGTTCTAACCAAATATGCCTGAGCGTTGCTTTGGAATAATCTGAGGACAAAGGGTGAAAGAGACAAACTGGGGTATTTCATCTTTTCTAAAGAGCTGTGTTTTCCCACAAAAGATACACTGTTCCCCTTCTTGTTCATTGCTATTTCCACAACTCCCTGACTGATCAGCACTTTCCGTATTCATCCCTTCCTCATTGTCTTCCTCCTCTTGCTTTCTCACCTTTGCAGCCTTCTGATCAGTGCTCTTTGCTCCCAAGGCTTAGTTCTGATTGATTGGCTGCCAACATAGATGCAAATTCTTCATATGCTTGTGTACTCATTTTTAAGGAACTTGTGTAGTCCTTACATGATTTAATAACAATGGGAAAAGTCTGTAAGTACACACTCTTTGGTCTTTTCCCAGGAAATGCAGCTGTTTGTGAGCCTTAGGTTCAGCAATGCCCCCAAACGTTCAGTACCTAAAATCCAGTAGATGTTTCACAATTCTCATATTCCTTTCATATGTCTGACCTCTTGTGGTCTTGTGAGCTCATTACCTCCTTTTCTGATTTTCTGAGGGTTGATATTTCTTCAGTTTTCTTTTTTCATGCTATTTTCTTGCCCATATTTTAGGCAGCCTAAAAACAGCAATGGAAGCAGAATATTAATTTTACTGATATAGACCTTGAATGCCTTATAAATTATTACAGGGTGAGCCATCCATGGCTCATTTGGAGTTAGAAATTTCTTTCTGAATAATTTATTATGCCCAATAATTTATTATGCCCAGGTTTATAATTCCTTCTTCAGGGACTTTTACTTCTCTTCCCATAAATCTGCACCAACATGCTCTTATATTCCATTCTCTGTTAAAAGAGGAAATATATTCTGAAACAAGTGGTGGAGGGGGATCTGTTTTAAGCAACCCTTTTGTTTATCCAAGGTGTGTGCATGTAGGAATTGAAATGTGGGAGGAAAAAAAATGGAGGTAATAAAAAGTTGACACTGTAATTGGAGTGAGGTATGTTTGCATTTGGAGAACCAGTGTGGTATAGTGATGTGAGTGTTGAAATATGACTCTGGAAACCAGGGTCTGATTAGGTCGGGAAAACCACTGTGTGACCTTGGGCAAGTCACACACTTTCAGATCTGGAAAACTTCATGATTGGTTAACTTTAAGTTCCCCATAACATGGAAATGACTTGAAGGTACACACAACAACAACAAGATGTTATACATTTCAGACAGGGAAAGAGTCTCATGGGAACTTAGAATATTTACCTTTTTGAGTACAACTCCCAGAATCCCCATGCCAACCTGACCCATTTCCAAGCTGCCTCAGGATTTTGTGGTACAAAATGGTGACAATTCTAAGCCAAGAGAACCAATAGTTGGTTGCAGAGATGTACTTCTCCCTCCTCCTCTTTCCTACCTCACATGGTTGATAGGATGGAAATGGAAAGCAAATATTTTAGAATTGAAATATCTTTTCAAAGACTCTAATTAGGAAATCTTTTCATCCCCCCAGGGCTAATAAGAAAATGCACACAAAACAAACCTGAGTCTCAGGCCTGATTTGATGAATCAGGAGAACAACTGTAACTACCGCAAACAGCTCTGTCTGCTTTGCATGGCAATTAAGCACTTCAATTTGAATTATTTTTTCAATTAGATTAGTCTGTAATTGTTATCTTAGGTGGGAAGCCTTTCTATTTTCCTTTTCTGGAGGGAGGGTAAGGATGATTTTCAATAATATAGCAGACAAAACTGGCACTTTAAAGGGTTGTTTGCTATCATGAACGATTATTTCCTTTGTTGGTTGTCTTTTATCTATTATATCTAACAAATGCTTTCTCATACCATCTTCCTTCAGTTTCTTAAAGTAACAGACATGAGCTGCAATCCATCGAAAAACCCAGTATTTCTTGGGCTGTTTTGTGATTTGGGGTTGTGAAGGCAGCCGACACAACTCATTTAATACTGGAGGCAGGTGAGGCTAGTCATTTGAAGGTCTAGGGCAGTGGTTCTCAACCTGTGGGTCCCCAGATGTTTTGGCCTTCAACTTCCAAAAATCCTAACAGCTGGTAAACTGGCTGGGATTTCTGGGAATTGTAGGCAAAAACACCTGGGGATCCACAGGTTGAAAACTAGGGTTCTAGGGCAGTGGTTCTCAGCCTGGGGTCCCCAGATGTTTTTGGCCTTCAACTCCAAGAAATGCTAACAGCTGGTAAACTGGCTGGAATTTCTGGGAGTTGTAGTCCAAAAACATCTGGGGACCCCAGGTTGAGAACCACTGGTCTAGGGCAATGGTTCTCAACTTGTGGGTCCCCAGATGTTTTGGCCTAAACTTACATACATCCCAGGCAGTTTACCAACTGTTAATATTTCTGGGAGTTGAGGGCCAAAACATCTGGGGATCCACAGGTTGAGAACCAGTGGTCTAAGGTGATACATAAACTACAACACCAAGGATCCACATGCTGTCCTGGTGATTTCTAACAGTTGTTTAACCCAGGTTAAAGTATTGCATAATTATGAGAATCTTTTCATTAGAAGGAACCCCAGGAAGAGTCTGCTGTATTCAGAGGTAAACTATTCTGTTGTCATGTGCTCTTATTGCCAGGCAGTTCTTGCCAATGTTAACACAAAGATTCATTATGTAATTCAGTTCAATACTGTATAATCAAGGATATGCCATATCAAAGTCTTCTCCATATATATTATATTCCTCCTCTATAAACTATATCTATTACATTCACTACATTTCCTTATAATAAATAAATTATTTTTCTTCTTTAAACAGCCAACTTCTCCAGAAAATCAGGGCACGGGTTGGACTACCTGCTTTGGTCACAGGGGCAATAGAAGGAGGAGCTGACCCTGGTCTTCCAGTTCCTCTGTGTGCTTGTTCCCCGGTATCTTCTTTTCTTTCACTGGGTGAAACATATATTTGCAGCACATAGGAAAAGGAAGATGAACCAGATCTGTAGGGTCAATGAAGTGATGTGCAGGGCTGTCTCTTCCTCTTACCTTTGTGCTGCGAGTATCTAGTTTGTCTGAGTGAATAAATAAATAAATAAATAAATAAATGTTTATTTGTTATCTGCCTCTCCTTACAGTGGGTCACAACATAGTTAAAAATGTCACCATAAAATACATACCATATATATACATACATTAAAGCACACCATCACAAAATATATAGTGCAAGGATTAAAATGCAATTCAAATACATATATCAAAATACAAATTGTATGTAAATCAAAATTCACTGTTTAAAACTGACTAGGCAGGCCTACAGGAAGAGAGATCTCCAATTCTGTCTTGAACGCTGACAGCTCATTTAGGCTGTCTTGGGGCAGCTGATTGGAAAAGGCCTTCTGGGTGATGGCTGTTAACCGGGTTCTGGCTCATCACCCTGGAGGACCTAAGTTTCTGGGGCAGATTGTGTAGGAGAAGGTGGTGCTATAGGCAACCTGGTCCCAAATCATGTAGATTTTAAAGGTTATTACAATACTTTGTACTTTGCCTGGAAATGGAACTGTGGCGCAACTAGTTAATAGCCAGCTGTATTAAATCACTACTGAGTGAGAGGTCATGAGTTCAAAGCGAGCCCGGGTCAGAGTAAGCTCCCAACCATTCATAGTCTAGCTTGCTATTGACCTATGCAGCCCGAAAAAAAAGTTGCATCTGTCAAGTAGAACATTTAGGTACCGCTTTAGGTGGGGAGGCTAATTTAACTAATTTATGACATCACAAAACCTTCCAGCAGCATGCAGAAGAATGAGGAAGTACTCTATTGAAGGACTCGGTGACACAAGTGGACAGTGAAGCTGGAAAAAGCTGGAATGCTAAATTGTCTCTGTGTCTGTCTATATATGTTGTATGTCTAAATGGCATTGTATGTTTTCCATGTATATGTACATTGTAATCTGCTCTGAGTCCCCTGCGGGATGAGAAGGATGGAATATAAATACTGTAAGTAAGTAAGTAAGTAAATAAATGGCAACCAGTGGAGTTATTTATTGTGTCAGGGGCAGACCAAACAGTTGCATTGCATTTTTTAACAAACAAATAAACAAAACACAAAGTTTGCAAGCTTGGTAGTTGATTAAATGTCCTTTGACCAGTAGCTGGCCACTTGGAGTGCCTCTGGTGTTGCCGCAAGAAGATTCTCCATTGTGCATGTGGCAGGGCTCAGGTTGCATTGCAGCAGGTGGTCTGTTGTTTGCTCTTCTCCATACTCGCATGTCGTGGATTCCACTTTGTAGCCCCATTTCTTAAGGTTGGCTCTGCATCTCGTGGTGCCAGAGCGCAGTCTGTTCAGTGCCTTCCAAGTCGCCCAGTTTTCTGTGTGCCCAGTGGGGAGTCTCTCATTTGGTATCAGCCATTGATTGAGGTTCTTGGTTTGAGCCTGTCGCTTTTGGAGTCTCGCTTGCTGAGGTGTTCCAGCAAGTGTCTCTGTAGATCTTAGAAAACTATTTCTTGATTTAAGTCATTGACATGCTGGCTGATATCCAAACAGGGGATGAGCTGGAGATGTCACTGCCTTGGTCCTTTCACTATTGGCTGCTACTTCCCGGCGGATGTCAGGTGGTGCAATACTGGCAAACCAGTGGAGTGACTTTACTATATTCATTTCTAGATGTTCCCATAACATCTAGGGAGATATGCATAGAACAGAAATATGTGGCAAGCAGATGAGGAACTGGCCCTGTAACATCATTCACCCAGTGCATCTGTTTGTTCTAATTGTCCCTCCTCTTCCTGTATGCCAAGGTTTCGTCTGGTATTTCCCTTCCTTAACCTGGGCAAAACAGAAAGTAGTGACACACAAGAAGAAAAAGATGAGCTGGCTTAACAGGGTAAGTGACGTAGTGCATGGAGCCAGCACCGCAAACATGCTGCGAGTGTCTATTTTGCCTGGGAAAAGGAAGGGAAGACCGGGATGAAACCCCTCATCCACTTCCTTAGGGTGGGGCTGCCATGTGAATGTTCATATGGCAACCCCGACTTTGGGAATCAAGACCACAAGTGTGGAACCTGCCAAAGTGGAGGGATAAGATGACTGCATACAATGTCTTCTCTTGTATATATGTTAGCATACTGCAATGAAAGAAGAGTGGAAAGTCTAGTTTAAACAATCTTTGTTGTCTGTAAATTTTATACATATTTTATGTCTATAGTTTCATATAATTTAAGTATTAAATGTGATACTAAAATTTGCCAATAAAAATATGAAAACAAAAAAACCCCACAAGATTTGTTTTCTCAACTCCACATACATTGCAAAATCAGATTTGACTAGTATTATGAGGCATCCATATGTCCACCATAATCCAGCTGCTATTTCACTGAAGCCAAACTATAGGTAAATATCGTATTGGAACCTAGCTACTAAATTAATGAGAAACTAATTTGATAATTCTTCAGTTATTAATATTTTATACCCTATCAAACACAGGCATTTTTATTTTCACCTGCTGAAAATGAATTACTTTCATTTCTCCAGTAACTATTTCTCCTTTGGCTTTCAGTCATGAACTTTCACTTTTGTTTGTTCATTTGTTTCTATGTTTCTATGCTTCTATCCTTAAGCTCAAGAAGTATCATGTCTACTCTCTCTCAAAAAGAGGTCCAAAGTACCATAGTGAGCCTGGAGAATGAACAGCTGATTCAGGCTGGATCTTGGGCAATCCAGTTTCTACACATCCAAAAGACCAATCAGGAAGCTGATTTTGGCTAGTGAAACTGTGGCAGTGGGGACAGTAGCTCCAAATGTGCTATTGGTCTGTTTGGGCCCCCAAAAGCTTCAGAGCACTCTCATGCCATGTCTGGAAGAGTTTTTGGAACAGTTTATACAAAATAGATACAAAATGACAAATACCTATACTCGAGTATAAGCTGACCTGAATATAAGCCGAGACACCTAATTTTACCACAAAAACTGGGAAAACCTATTGACTTGAGTATAAATCGAGGATGGGAAATGCAGCAGCTACTGGTAAATTTCAAAATAAAAATAGATACTAATAAAATTATATTAACTGAGACATCAGTAAGTTAAATGTTTTTGAATATTTACCCAAAACTGTAATTTAAGATGCAACTGTCCAACTCTGATTAAATCTAATTGTCAAGCTATTTAGTTTTAAACAATTGTGGTTTAGTGGTTGTATTTATATTATTGTTCAGGAGATCTATGAAGCAGTATCAAAGGGGAAATCTGATTTAAATATATTATTTACATTGGTCTTTTTTGCTGGTTTCAATGGCTTTAAACCATTCACTAATTACATTTATTTTTCCTTCAGAAAGATATATGAAAGAGGACACTAAAGCTCTGTATCAATGATATTTGCATATGATTTGAATATTGAGTATGTTTCTGTAGAATGTGCATTATATAAATACATATCACAATATGATAACAGATTGTGAGGGATTCATAAACAAAGCATGAGATCCCAATAAATTTTCTGGCCCTGGACAAAAAAGATCAACATTTTGGAGGCTATTATGTGACATCTTTGTATCATGATCTCTTTCTCCTTCTTTTCCTAATTATTTAGTTTTGTGGAGTATATTTGAGGGGTATGAAAAAAAGCAGACAAGATACACATGGACAGTGCTTCTGTATTAAGAACATTTTTTAAAACCCAAATTCACAGCATCTAGTAGGTAGGTGGCACTGCTGTGCTTTCCATTGCCCATCTTTATTACAGAGATTTTAAAATCTGAATGTTATCCATCTAGTTCTTCAGTATGGACCATGAAACATAATTTAGGCTGGGGGGGGGGGGCATTTGGACCATGAAAGCTGTGAAAAAGGAGGACAGCCTTGTTAATCTGGTCTAAATCCAGCTCTTTCTTTCTGGAGCAATTTTGTTAAAAATGTATGTGTGAGCTCACTTTTAGATGTGCTTGCCAGTACAATTTAGTTAAACCACTAGTTTCTTATTTTAAATCAACACATTTGTCAAAAGGTGCCCGAGAGGGGTCCTCTTGCCCCTATTTGATAAACTGGTCTACTTAGAAAAGACTTTTAAATGTTCGAGGAACAGAAATCCTTTTTGCAGAAACCATGCTGAAGAATCCCCAGTATGGCTTGCTGTTGAGATATTATTACAGTTTTGAAAATCTGCCTTCCTTTTTTCATTTTTCATTTTCTTTTGGACCAATTGCTAAGAAAAGAAATAGTACAATCAACAGTATTCTTGCCACTCAGCCAGTTTTTTGGGGGGAACAGACTTTGCAGTTTATGCAAACCTTTTGAACTGGGTTTCATTCACAGACTGACTAACATTGCTGGTTTTCAACTCTTGGAACCACATGTACTTAAAAACCATGACAAAACTTCATTTCGAGAAGTGGCATTCTTGGTAATTGACCTTTTGATAAGCAGTTGCATTGCTTTCACACAGCACTCACTGACTGTTGTAAATATCTGAAAGAACTTGCCCAGGCCTTTGAAAATTTAGGGCAAATGTCAAGATTTGTATCATTTACATTCTATTTCACTTGCGTAGCTGTTTATATATACTTTATATCATCTTGGGGAATGATTCCATCTCATTTCTGATCTAGAGAATGGGATGAGCTGGTGGGAGTCAATACATTTGATCTTATGAAGATCAAAAAAAGCTTCTCAGCATATTAATAATATCTACAGAATTCAATTCTACAGCAGCGGATTGCTACTGGCAAATTTGCAGACACAGAAAGAAAAAGATTGATACGATGCCTCCATGTATACTTGGCACAGAAGTGATGCCGAAATCTGTAGTTTTCAAAGCCCCGAGGGATGCATAATTTTTGCATAAAAGGGACACTTGTATAGCACAGGTGCTTGAAGGGTACAAGTGTAAAAATGTATTCACAAGCAGACATCTTTATACACATAAGTTTCCATTCACTGACACTGTCCCATTTTGAAATCTTCCTTCCCCCTCCCTCTTTGATTAGCCGGCTTAGCAAAGCCGGCTGGCACTTTCCCTGGCCTCTGATTGGTTGGGAGGCGGGTCTATGTTGGTGCTTTCTTTGATTGGTGGAGATCTGGTGTCATAGATAGGGAACTCCTCGCAGCTGGGCAGGGAAGCCCTGAGGCTTCCAATTGGCTCATGGAGGCGGTTTGAGGGAGGGAGGGAGCTCCAGGGGCCGTGCCCTCCCCTGGGTGTGTGGGGATGGAATGTAGTAAACAAAAGAATGTCCAAAAGCCAATCTAGCAGGATTATGTAAATACCACTGTCCACAATGGGAGTTGTTGTTCCAGACATTTTCCTATGTCAGGGGACAAAGGGAGAATCTCCACAATGTATATTTGGTGATGGGATCATAATCACAGCTTCATCTTGGACCTTTGTCCCACGGGTAGCTGGGATCTCCAAAAGGAAATTGTGGGGCTGTGTGCAATGGCCTCCTGCTGGGATTCTGGAAGGTCCTTTGTCCAAGGATTATGACCCAGCTCTGGCTGTCATCTGGGGTATAGATATGATGTCTGGAAATTCCTGAAGAGAGAGGTTACTGGAGTTATAGTTTCCAGGTTCATGTACATTTGCCTTCATTTTATAGAGCTTACTACTAAAAAAATTAGAGAAAAATAAGGAGTAGACTCTGTGTGGTACTTGGTATGAACGAGAGAGAGAGAGAGAAGAAAAAGAAAGAGAGAGAAGAGTGGGGGTCTCACCAAGGCTGAGCAGCTGCTAAGGATCCTCTGTAGTGTTTTGTTAGATTTTTAACTTATTCAGTTATGGGCACATTTGCAGAAAATAAAATAAAGAAAAATAAAGAAATATGGAGAAATATATGGTAGCAAGGAGAGAGAGGCATGGTAGCAAGGATTGCGAGAATAGAGGTGCTTGAATAATTTTTTTGGCCATCCAGCTTGTTCCTTGGCTGTGAGAAGGGGGGGGGGTACTTGAGCAGTTTCTGCTGACCCTGCGGAGATGGGGCTATGGTGTGGGGACTGATACTGGCCCTTGAGAAACTCCAGGAGAGGTGGGCGGGGAAATGGATGGGGACCATTTCCAGTTCATTTGGCTCTTCATCCTTGGGAAACCACAATTCCCACAGATCAAACTATGTCTTCTTCTTTTTTTGAGGGGTGGAGTTGGAGGTCTTCGATAACAGAAGTGACTGCCCTGAGGCTACACAGTGAACACTATCATGATGCATTTACACATACAGATATGAGAAAGACTGAGCACATTTATAATTCCTTAGAGCCACTAGTATCATTCAAAATGCAGTTATCCGTACAGATTGGCTGAGATTAGGGACCTCAGCAAAAGTGAAAAACTGTGATTTTTTAAAAATCTTTTTTTACCTGAGAGAACACTACTCTTGGAATCTCTAGTTCCTTCAGCATGACTCTATGGTCAACTTTCAACTTTCAAATGCATCATGACATTGTCCATAGAGTCACGCTGGAGGATCTAGAGATTCCTATAGAAAACATATTAATCAAATCCATGAATAATCAATCTGTAACCTCTCTCTTGAGCAATTACCAACCTTATTATCTTCCAGGGCTCTGCAGGATCCAGTCTTTTCCTCCCTCTTCCTTCTGTTTATCTGTCTTCCTTATCTGCTCCAATCTGTACACCTTCTTCCCATTCAATAATTTAAACTTACCTTTTAACCTTCCTACTTTCTGCATATTTTTAAAAAATTCAGAACTGATTCCAATAAACCACAGCAAATAGACCGAATGCTGCTTCTGTTTAGAACTACACAAAGGTCATGCCAGCTTCAGAACCATGGCTTCTTGACTAAAAGGCTTGTGCCAGATTGCTAGAAGCATGCAGATTTAATGTAACCATTCAATGGGGAGAGAAATGTACATTTTCAATATGTTTAGAACCTGAAAGTTCTGAGAGTGCCTTGGACTGCGAGAAGATCCAACCAGTCCATCCTCCAGGAAATAAAGCCTGACTGCTCACTGGAGGGAAAGATACTAGAGACAAAGTTGAAGTACTTTGGCCACATCATGAGGAGACAGGAAAGCCTAGAGAAGACAATGATGCTGGGGAAAGTGGAAGGCAAAAGGAAGAGGGGCCGACCAAGGGCAAGATGGATGGATGGCATCCTTGAAGTGACTGGACTGACCTTGAGGGAGCTGGGGGTGGTAACGGCCGACAGGGAGCTCTGGCGTAGGATGGTCCATGAGGTCACGAAGAGTCGGAGACAACTGAACGAATGAACAACAACAAACATACAGCAATTTAAAGTTAAAAACCTCCCAGCCATTACAAAACAAGTGCCATTATTTCAAATTTGCCATTATTCCCACAAACCGTTCTCCCTCTGTGTTGTGTTAGATTAATAACTGATTGAAAATGTTCATAAAAATGTAGCCTTTGAAAATAGCATCTAGTTTTGATAACATTTCATTTTATATCAACATAAAATGGGATTTCAGGCATGAAGACTACTTCAGATATCAAAACTATGGATAGATAATCCTGCTATGAGATGTAAAGAGAAACAACAAAGTTCATTAAATGTTAGCATTTTATTGGGTTTTAAAAAAAACATTTCAAGTAATATTCTTCCTAAATGAAATTCCCACCCCATCCCACCATGTTTTATTTTTTAAAGTGGCATTTTGTGCTGAAATACACTAAAACCACTATTTTGATAATTTCGAACCAAATTTTGCTTAATAATTAAAATTGATTTTATTAAATATTAAAAACTCTCAATCTTTTCAAATGCATTTTATCTGACATTTTGGAAGCTACTGTATGAACCATTTCAGAAATACTAACACTGAATGCTGTCAATAATATAAATGTTCTCAGCACTTCCCTCTAACAAATGGGAAGGCACACTTTTAATACCATAACAACACCCCTCCTCCCCTTCTTCTTTGCATCTTCTAAACCAATCTTTCATTCTTGTCTTGTTCATTTTCATGCCTGACACATGACATGTTCTTTTAGGCCAGTGGTTCCCAAATTTTGGTCCTTCGGATGTTTGAATTTTACCTTTTAGACTGTTGGCCAGGCTGGTAGGATTTTGAGGAGTTGAGGTGTAAAATACTTGGAGGACCAAAGTTTGGGGATCATTATTTTAGATCAATATCTCCTGCAGATTCGGATTAGGAGGATGAAGAGAGCCAACTAAATTAAAAATAGATGCTCAAGTCATTTAGTGGGCCTTTTGGGAAAATGTAAGTCCAGGATTGTATTAGAGCTGCTATAATGATTTTGTTTCCCATTTATATATTCAAGCAAAGACAGGGTTTCTGCCCAAGCCTTTTTTTCTCATTACTGAAAGGAAACACATTGAGCAAATGACTATAAAATGGATGACAACTTCTTGGTTGTGACCACACAAATACTTCGGTGTATTCAAATTTGTGTACTTCTTTGTGTGCTTATCAACACACACCCTATAATATAATCAGGAGTCTTGGAGCAATATCCCAGTCCTTGAATAGTGAGCCCCACATCAGAACTTATTAGTTTAGACTACTGTAACATGGGTGCAACCATTTTACAGCCTTTTCAAAGAAATCTGTCTTGGCTCATCTGTCTCCATATGTGATTCCACAAGAAAGCAGGTTCTTTACTCAGGAGACAATGCAGTAGATATCTCTGTGCTGTGCAGAGGACTGTCTTGTCTTCTGTGCATTTGCTCCTGGCTCCTCAAACACTGGGATCCACACACCCCTCTTGGGAAGGATCTTGGCCAACCAGAAGCTTTGATAGCATGATACAATAGCAGAGGAGGTTTTATCACATGCTGGATTCAGATTCCTAGAGAGAAAACACAAATGGAAGTATTTGGATTTGCTGCCAGAGGATATTTTTTAAAGTATTTTATAGTGTTTTAGAATCTGTTTCAGAGTCCCCAAGTCAGGATGGATGAGTTTTTTTCTACCATATTGGCTTTCCAAAACCACAACCAAAGCAACACCTCAAATCCTTTCAATACTATGTATAAAGAAGTGCACCAAATTTGGGACTATCAAATTTAACTAAACTGAATTTCACCTTCCCCCATTTGCATTTTAAAAATTGATAGGCACATTTGTTCCCAGCATGGAAGGGACATGGCATGCCTTCCCACTGCGTGGTTTTTAAAGATGAAGACTCTGTTGAGGAAAAGCTGGCAACTCTAAAACAATCCTAAACACAAACTATTCAAAATCAGATTTGATGCTCTCTGCTTAGATGGAGAAATCTCTTGGTTTCCTTTCACCAGCATTCTGATTGTTTCAATCTCAAATGCTTTTTGCTGAATTAATAAAAAGCATTCAAGGATTTTGGAAAGTTTGGCATTCAAAAACTATTTAATAGCTACTATCATAGATCACAGCATAGAAGAAGTGCAATTTTGAATGAAAACTCCCCAAATCTTATAACAAGCACGACGTTTACAAGCTTTGATACAGACATTTCTGCAAATAACTTCATCAGTTATGGATCTTAAGAACTGTGTCTTGTGAGCCACACAGTGCTCAGATGTTTATGACAGAAAGACACCTGTTGCTACACCATGTACTCCAAGGATAAATATATTTTCACTTCTTATTGAACACATTTCATTGGGATATTGCCCCAGGAAGATCAGGCTTTCTCTAGCCACCTGGGAAGGGCAGGCAGTTGAAGAAAGCTAGATTCACTCGTCCTAACAGAAGAAATAGTAAATAGTGACCGCAGTAAAATAGTAAAGAGTAGAGACATCAGACTGGCAACAAAGATCCGCCTAGTCAAAGCCATGGTATTCCCTGTAGTCACCTACGGATGTGAGAGCTGGACCTTTGGGGAAGGCTGAGTGAAGGAAGATCGATGCTTTTGAGCTGTGGTGTTGGAGGAAAGTTCTGAGAGTGCCTTGGACTGCGAGAAGATCCAACCCGTCCATCCTCCAGGAAATAAAGCCCGGCTGCTCACTGGAAGGAAGGATACTAGAGACAAAGTTGAAGTACTTTGGCCACATCATGAGGAGACAGCAAAGCCTAGAGAAGACAATTATGCTGGGGAAAGTGGAAGGCAAAAGGAAGAGGGGCCGACCAAGGGCAAGATGGATGGATGGCATCCTTGAAGTGACTGGCTTGACCTTGAAGGAGCTGAGGGTGGTGACGGCCGACAGGGAGCGCTGGCGTGGGCTGGTCCATGAGGTCACGAAGAGTCAGAGACGACTGAACGAATGAACAACAACAGAAGAAACTTTGTTAGGATTGTGTGTGATCAAAATTTGGAAAGTATTATTTTGTCCTTTGCTTCCCAGAACTCTCACTCATGCTGATTGGGGATTCTGGGACTTGTAGCCCCAAGTCTTAGTTTGTCAAGCTGTGCCTTTGCCTTTTAGACTACAGAAAAGAAGGGAAGGCTGCTCTAGTCTCTGCCAAATTGAAAGCCCCTGTTTTTATTGAAAAAATATCACATCGAGGAAGGGGCAAGCTTGTTTTCTGCAACTTTGGAGATTAGGGCATGGAGCAATAGATTCAAATTACAATAAATAAATTCCACATAAACATTAGGAAGGATTTTCTGATGGTAAGATCTTTTCAGCAGTTGAACTCTCTGCCTGGAGAGTGATGGAGCCTCCTTCTCTGGAGGTTTTCAAGCAGAGGCTGGATGGCCATCTGTTGGGGGTGCTGTGATTGTGCTTTTCCTGCATGGCAGCGGGTTAGTTTGGATGGCCCTTGTTGTCTCTTCCCACTCTATAATTGTATGAAAAGCAAAAACATGCCCCCTTAAGGACATTTTTCTTTTAAAAATCACTAAAAACATGCCCCTCTTGAACTGCAACTTCAGAATCCAAAGAATACAGCAATAATATTGGAAATGGAATCAAAGTGGTCTAACCGTGTAGTGTGGATGGAACCCATATTGGCTGCATTTGTGCTGGGGCAGGATGCTGCCTGTTTTACCACTGTGAGTTAAGTTGCGTATTTAGTTATTTGAAGTGCTGTATTAAATAAGAATAGACTGCACACGGCTTGGGAACACCAAGAGAAATGAAATCAAGAGATGCATCTCTCAAGACTATCGGGACTCAGATTTTATTTGAAATGTTTCTGTTTTAATGGTGGGACTGCGGTATGAGGGAATAAAATGTATTATTAATATGTGGTACGTTGACATATTGTTTAATATATGCCTTTTATGGAATGTATTTAGTATGATGATGTATTTTAATATGTTGTGCCCCATCTTGATCCACAAGAAGCAGATAATAGGTATATTATTATTATGCAAAAAGGCCTTATTTTACATCAAAACTGGTAAGAAGGCTAATGTCTGCCACTCTATTCAAGGGCTCGGTTAGCTCTTCAAATCATTCAAGAACTTGTCAGTGATATACAGACTTGGTGCAATGAGTTAATGGATTGTGGATATAGAAACCACAATGAGATGAGTGCTGTATGTGTTTCATTTCTCAGTTTAAACAACAGGAATGTGCATATAATCTACACATTTATAACCACGGTTGAGCAAAGAGGGGGAAATGGTCTGTATAAAGTGAAAAACTCACAAATGCTTTGCACTCTGCGGTCTGTAGCAAACTTGAGAATTAGTTAAAGGATGCATCAGTGAGGAAATAAAACACCACAAAAAAGAAAACAAACAAGATAAAATGACAGGAATGTGCTTTCTCGTTGTTGATGGCCCAGCAAAAATATGAGGTATGAAGGGATCACACTTTTGTCTTTGAGGATCATTCTCAGTTCACAGCATAAGAGGAAGCAAAGATAGTTTTGCTCACATTGAATTTGAAAAGCTGAACACACTTCTAGTGGAAGTGTTATGCACACCTAGTGAGTTTAGATCAAAGCTTTCCCAAAGATATTGATTGGCAAGAGGAAACCAGCTTAAATTCATCCATAGTTTATCACATTTTAACAGAGTTCAAGTTTGTTTGTTTGTTTTTTAAAAAGGAAGATAACTAAGATTTCAGGATATGGCAGTAGCAGGCAGTGGCTTTTGTGACAAAGGTCAATTAATCTGCTCCAGATTTTAGTACAAAGTAAGGGAACCTTCAAAGTTGTTGCACAGTATTTTGGAGACAGGGTTCAGCACTTTGGATAGCTTCCCCTTCTCTGAACTAAAATTCAGAGGTGATTCATGGCTACAATGACATGGAAGGTGGGAAGGGTGCAGATTTCTTGGTAAAGCAAATTATAGTTGAAATATTGCATTATTGTTGCATCTATATTTGAAGCTTGACAGGTTCCTCACCAAAAACTTTCTGAGACTCTGGAAATTTGAGCACTGAGAAAAAGAATTTGCCTCACTCTTGCATCATGAGGTGCCCACAACTGCTTCTCCAAAGGATTATCCCTGTGCACAAAAGAGTGCTCAGGACATCAGTGTCAGGTACTCTGATCTCCAGCATATCAGAAACACTTTTACTGGGATGGGAAAATAGATATTTGGTTTTTCTTTTGGCCATTCATGACCATAAATGTTTGAATATTGTTAAATCCATCTTATGATAGCATAATGGCTAAACATGATTCCAGCCTACGTTTCACTTTGTGGTATGGGAGATGGAAGTCTATGACAGATGTAGGATGGGTGACATCTGGTTTGGCAACAGTACAAGTGAAAGGGATCTAGGAATCTTATTAGAGCACAATCTGAACATGATTCAGTAGTGTGATCCAGTATTTTAAAAAGCCAATGTGATTTTGGGCTGCACCAATAGTGTCTAGAGATTGAGAGAAGTAATAGTACCACTCTATTCTGCTTTGGTCAGACCGCACTTGGGATACTGTGTGCAGTTCTGGGCACCACAATTCAAGAGGGATATTGACAAGCTAGAAGATGTCCAGGGAAGGGTGACCAAAATGGTAAACAGTCTAGAAGCTCAGCTCACCTGGAATATTGTGTCCAATTCTGGAAACCACAATTCAAAAGAGATATTGACAAGCTGGAATGTGTCCAGAGGAGGGCGACTAAAATGATCAAGGGTCTGGAGAACAAGCCCTATGAGGAGCGGCTTAAGGAGCTGGGCATGTTTAGCCAGAAGAAGAGAAGGCTGAGAGGAGATATGACAGCCATCTATAAATATGTGAGAGGAAGCCACAGGGAGGAGGGAGCAAGCTTGTTTTCTGCTTCCCTGGAGATTAGGACGTGGAACAATGGCTTCAAACTACAAGAAAGGAGATTCCATCTGAACATGAGGAAGAACTTCCTGACTGTGAGAGCCGTTCAACAGTGGAACTCTCTGCCCTGGAGCGTGGCGGAGGCTCCTTCTTTGGAAGCTTTTAAACAGAGGCTGGATGGCCTTCTGTCAGGGGTTATTTGAATGCAATATTCCTGCTTCTTGGCAGGGGGTTGGACTGGATGGCCCATGAGGTCTCTTCCAACTCTTTGATTCTATGATTCTATGATTCTAGGAGTAGCTTAGGGAGCTGGGTATGTTCAGTTTGCAGAAAAGAAGGTTGAGGAGACATGATAGCTGTGTTTAACTATTTGAAAGGATGTCACATTAATGAGGGGAGAAGCTTGTTTTCTGCTGCTTTACAAGGACATGGAGCAATGGATTCAAATTGTAGGTCCTAGACACTAGAAATAATCTCCTGATGGTTAGAGCTGTTTGGCAGTGGAATATGCAACCACAAGTGTGTGGTGAACTCTTCTTTGAAAGTTTTAAAACAGAGGCTTGATAGCCATCTGTTGGGGGTGTTCGAATTGTGGAATTCTGCGTGTCAGAATGGAGTTGAACTGATAGGCTCATGTGTTTTCTCCCAACATTGTGTTTTTATAGATTGTATTCTCTGGCTCAGATTTTGAGGAATTCAGGCCATCATAATACAGATATGTCTCAGCAAAACTTCTGCTAGTAAAGTTTCCTTTATGAAGGTTTTAGAGTTTCCAAAATCGTCATATAGTGAGAAGTGCGCTCCTTCCCACTTAGTGGAAGGGAAAATCCTTTCATTAAGGCCAGACCATCACCAGGTTGGACCTGTTGTGAATCAGCTCTTTAGGCTGATAACAAAGGAACTAGAGCACATTTTCCACCCAACTTGCTTTGGCATGATAGTCCTTATTAGTTATCCATCATTTCACTTTTCAGCTGCTTTTAAAATATCCGAATTTCTCTCTCCTACTGCTTTCTCCTTTGTATCCAGTTTATGCAAGCCTGAATTCAAAGTGCAAAGTAGCACTCAGCAGGTAGGAGGGAAAAGGGCAGAAACTTGCTCTTCCTAGTAGACTGAGGCAAAAGTAAGCTGCTTCAGCCTCACCTAGCTTCTGTGACCTTCCTCACTAATACCTTTTGCCTTCTTGAAAACATTCTGATGTTGCTTAGACAGAATTGTCCTTCTGTCTACATCTATCTACATCTGATGAGATAGATAAAGAAATAGGAAGTGGATGTAGAGGAACCCCAAAGTCATGCCCTGTAGAGAAATGTTTATTATAAAGTGTTTATTATACTGTGTTTAAACTGTATTTATGTTTTACATTGGTTGCCGTGGCCTAGCTGTGAGAGATAGGTTGCCATGGTGACAAGGCAGAAGAGGAGGTGGGCGGAGCTTAAGGAGAAAAAGGTTTGAAAGTGACAGTTAATTTTCAGTCAGGAGGATGAGACCCTGAGAGGAGGAGCAGAGTCAGATAGGACTCTGGAAAAGTAGTTTAGTCAGGAGGAAGAGACCCTGAGAAGAGGAGCAGAGTTAGTTAGGGCTCTGTGGAGTGAAGCAGTATAGATTCAGTTAGTTCTTAGTATTTGTGAATATTTCTTCAGCAAGGGAGCTGAAGGTGAAACCTAGTTAGATTGCTTGAGTTAAAAAGAATCTAACAGAGGGGGTTTTAGGATCGACAGTAGTGGAAGACTGGGGATCAGTGGTTTGATCCGGTATAGGACAAACAGTGAGAATATTCACAACAAGGAACACTGAAATAATAAAGCACTTCACTGTAGAAGGAGTTTATAAGATTGTAACATCTAAAGCCTGAATGTATCTCAACCAAGCCATATTGTAACCATCAAGCATATGCCAAGCTCAACATCTCAATATTGCAACAATTACGCTTTGTTTAACAATAAACTTGTTCTCTTTGTATTTTAAACCTGCCTCCTCCATTGATTTTACGTTCGGTGCATTCCACTCTACCAAAGTTACCTCACAACGCAAATAGGGATAAACAGAGACTTTAAGACCAGCGTCTCTAAATATATTGGTGGCAGTTTAATTTAATAGCAGTCTAGGAACTTTCTTACATTTTTGGTGGTCCCATTTGGTGGGATTAACGCACGACTTTACATTTTATTGGTGGCATTGATACGTCTTTACATGCCCCCAACTCATAAAAATATAGATCAGCATTCAACTTTTCAATGGCAAAACTGGCTGCTTCTGTGGAAGCTTTGGAGATCTGTCCTCACAGTTTTGGATTACCCGGGTATGTCTGTTTTTATTTTTTATTTTATTTAAATAGCCTAAGATCCCAACATCTCTAAGTGATATACAGGAAGGTTTTACTGGGATCCCAGCAATTCTGGTGGCGGTTGTCTTTGCCAATACAAGGGAAATACTGTATTTTCACAAAGAACTTCAGCTTCAATTATTAATTATTTTACACCCCACCTTTCTCCCAGAAGAGGACCCAAATAAAAATCTGGGTAAAGTTCTCCAGTTATAGAATATGTGCAGAGCAATAGGATACATCACTAGGAAGTCCAAACTTCCCAGGCCTACTGTGGGCACTGGCCCTGCCAGATGGATAATTCTCCCAAAATAACTTTTACGAGCTCTGGATCTGCACAGATAAGAGGCTGGGTTGTTGTTAAGCTTTTGAATGGGATACACTTAAATGGAAGTATGCTATCTGTATGAAATCATATCCTCACATTGACATCACATTGACATCATGACATATGACTGTCATGATTTTAAAAACTATGGTGGCCTTTTTTAGACTTGGAGAAACAGAAATATGGTAGATGCCCCGAGGTACTGGATTCCCAATTACAATGTACATGGAGAAAAAACTGATTAAAATAAAACTTGATATAAATCAAACTATAATAGCTTAAATTCTAGGGCTGGAAGCTACCATTTTAAATACAGTCCTTAATTACATTTACTGCTTTTTTTGTACAAGGCTTGGACTGCTCACTGGCATCAACTGAAATACGACCTTTAATATTAACTGACTTTTTCATTTCCCTGTCAAAGGGGGATGGATATAACTATGTGAAGCTGAAATTGTCCGTGATCTTCCTCCACAGGGCAAGCAAAAGGCAAAGAACTCCTGAGGAGAGGCCAATCTGTAGCTACTGAGACGTGAGCAGAACTCTTGAGAAGCTCTAATTCAGTCATTTTGCCAACAAGAAAGACACGAATGCAAAGAAAGTTAATGGTCTAGGTACGAGATCAGAGCAAGCCTCTGAGGGTGTCAGTGACCCACTTTGTTGCCTGCTCATCAAGTAGTTTTGTCATGCACAGGGACTCTACTCCTTTCCATTCGGGCCATGCTGTGCCACCTCATCTTTATTCAAAAGACATCAAGTGGTTCAGCCACCACTGCTGTCCCTGCCACTTTGGCCTCTGTGATGAATGCATTCAAGGGTCACTGCCTGTCACATAAATATTCTGGGACCAAGGGACATTTTCAAGGAAACCTCATTACAAGCCACAAGAGGTGACTTGGTTGTACATCCCCTGCTAGCTTGTTCAAGTACTGCCAGGGAGCAGACCCATTTGAAGGAGCTATTGACATGCACTGCAGCATTCGCATTTCTTTCTCCCTCACATAGGCAGAAATGCCAAATGTATGTGATCTTGCGCAAGGTTATAAGTGCCCTGTCTTGGAGCCAGCATAACAATTGTATCTGAGTTTGGGCAGACAAAGTGACCTCTTTATTATTATTATTTTTAAACCTCCATGACACTGTCAATAAAACTGAGGCAAACTAGAAAGAGCAAGCTTATCAGCAGCAGAGAGATGTGAGGCGGCAGAGGTGACTCTGACCTTACCTTGCTAAGCCCTGCTCAGGTTTTCCTTTCCAGTCTCACTGTAAATACTAATTCCATTACAGTCTGAACTTCTGACTTTCTATAGATGACTCATTCTGACTTTCCATCGGGCGTAGATTATCAACATACAGGAAACAGTTTTGAGATGTGTGTGTTTGGGGGGAGAGGGCTGTTATGTTGGAATTGGTCCTCAAATATGAATTCAACTAAAAGTGCTTGTTCAGTTGGATATTTCATTATGAGATTCTTCATTGAAAGCAATCCTAGACTCTGCACGTGTTCGTGTGCTTGTGTGCATGTGAGTGAGTGCTGTAGCACGGCAGTTCCTCCATTTGCAAATGGGAATGCTCAGGGGAAGGGGAAGTACAGGTAATTGAGGCAGCATGTCCCTCATTCAGTTATATACTGTCCTCTTTGACAACATCCTGAATGTATTGGAGCTGATAAGATTTCTCCTTGACAATGTGCCCTCTGATATCCTTTCTATATCTGCAGAGAAAGAACAAAAACCGTGATGAAAGGCCTATGTATTTAAGTCCTACTCTGCGTCAGCTGTCACCTGTGCCCCAAATTTTGACATTGGCCCCTCAGCGGCTTTGATCTCTTTTTTGTGTGATGCATGGGTGAAAATGAATACCAAATGCATAAGATAGTCTCATGTATAAGTTGAAGGCAAGTATTAAGCAGAGGTTTTATACAGCTTGTGGATAAGTCAAGGGTTATTCTGAAGAGGCAAAAGCACCAATGAAAGATTAGTGGCCTAGCATTTAAAAAGGCCAGAAGCAGCACTACTGTGGATGAAGTAGAGGAGATTGATGCTTCTTTGCATTCTCCTGGGAAAGACTAAGTTCCTGCCTTTTGCCACTCTACTCAGAGAAGATAGTTCCATTTTGATAAAAAATGTAGAGTATTTACATTGACCTATGGAGACGTTGACCCAAGTTTTTGGTGTGAATTTTTGACTAACATTTCTAGACTGATATATGAATATATACAGCATTTTAAGTGAGGGATGAAAATGGTGTAATCCATGGGCTACATAATGTGTCTTTTGGCCCTCCTGGGTCCCTGAACCCCATTTATAAACCAAACATGTATTTTGAAAAGTTGTTTTCAGCTGAAAACAAATCACAGGGAGCACATTTCACTATTTCTGACCCTTCTTCAAAAGAACAAGAATGCTCCCCTCCCTAAAAAAGAAAGCCTACCATACTACACACTCCTAAATAGACTGGGAATGACTTCAGTCACAGATAAGTATTAGGCTTGTGCAATTCGGCTGGAAGGCAATCTGGTTTTGGCTTCCGAATTTCATTGGGCACCCAGATCCGTTTTTTGGGAGCCTCCCAAAAATTGGCTAATGGAAATATCTGTTTTTGGCTAGGCAGCTGAAAGATCCAGGAAGATCCAACCAATTTGTGGCAGTGGGGAACTTACAAGGCTCCCCTTTCTAGTCCTGGGATCTTTTCCTTTCTTCCTTTCAAGGGAGTCTAAGCAATAGAGTTAAGGAAGCACCTTCCTGGGACCCTTTCTTTGCTTACCTTCAAGTAAGTCTGGGTTTGAGCATTGAAGTTAAGGAAGCAATGTGTAAGACATGTTACAGTTTTCTTCTATTCAGATTGGCCCAACAGGCTGGGCTCACAGGGACTCCCCATGCGAGCAGCATGCATCAGCCTTTTTGCGTGCCGCTGATGCCGAATAGGGGAGGAGGAACCGTGATCGGCTGCCACGTTGTCCCGTAAAGGATGAAAAATGTGACAGCTGGGTTCTTACTGTTACGGCATCTGACCAAGTTGAACAAGCCAAATTGGCCGAAGGGAACTAACCACTCCTGAATATATGCACAATAAATATACTGGTATAGCTTACAAACCGCCCCCCCTCATTTTCTGAATGTGCCCACTCCAGTTTTAAAATCAGGCTCCCATTTCCTTACTGCAAGTACTTTATGAGGCATATCAAGGGCAGTGGACCCCTCAATTTAAGGGGACCTCTCAATTTAATTACTCAGTATTTGATTTAGGCTTATATGCTTTTGACAAATAATTGTATGATCTCAAAGCCTCATCTCCAACTAAATTATATAGGCAGGAATGAAGGGAAATTACTTGAACTTCCTCTCTCTTATTCCCATAGCTGGTCTTACTTCTGGTCAAGGGAAAGGCATTGATTTCCAAAGATAGGAAGAATGGAGAGCAGTAAAACCCCATGTCACCAGCCAATATCTCCAGACCACTTTTTCCTCGTGAGTTTCCTTCATAATTTCTAGATTTACCATGATTGTCATAAAAGGCTATCTTTTTTAATACAGAAAACACATACTGATTTCCATCTGATAAATATAAGAAGATGGGGAGAATACAGACATTCATTCATGTCATGAGATGATTAGTCCCCACAGGGAAGCTCGACATTAATTGGTTCAGGCAATGTTTCTGGTAAACGTTCCTTCAGGAAATGTTAAACATAGCTTAGCATGCTGGGAAGGCAGAGAAGTTTTAAGCTGTCATCTTCCTGTATGGACTAGCAATTAGGTCAGATAAATTATTCTCCAAAGACTGATCCAGTCTGAGAACAAAAAAAAGTTATTATTCATCATTTCCTGTTCATTCTATGGTACTATGAGGGAAATAACTCTTCCTGGAAGCTCTTACATTTTCCTGGAAGTTTCTTCCTAGAGGTTGGTTTTAGGGAGACTGAAGCTTTTATTAAATTTTTCTCCCTTTCCTGTTTCCTAAACTCCCAGTGCAAAATGCATTTCCTACTGCTGCTAATCCAAAAATATTGCACAGCTATTTTATATTTCCCTACTTAAGTGATTTCCCACAGAATGGAGATTGGGGAAGAAAGTGACAAGGATTTGGGTCCACCTGAAATAATATAGAATCTCACTCCACTGAGAGTATGACTGACAATTCAACTCAAGGTAGAGCTACCATTAAACTAATGGAAGAGGCTTTTCACAATCAGAAATCCAAAACAGCATGAATCTGTAGTAAAAGCAATATATATATATATATATCAGTTTTAAGATACCCTCCCCCCACCTTCCATGGCATATAAACTTCTCTAAAAATGGGGTGCATCTTAGAATCACAGATGCTTTTTAAAATAAATTAAAATATTTTCTATTGGTTTGTACTGGTGTTTGTCTTACAATGGATGATGTCTTCGAATTTAAGAATTTCAGTAAAAATTAAACCGAAAATGGCCATAGAAGGAAGAAGCACCATTCAACAGTATCAAAGGACCTTTTCACTTTCAGAATACAACACAGCACAGATACTCACCCAAGCACCCCTGCTTTTAATCTTTCCACAGCAGAAAATCTAACTGTTTCCTTCTGTCCTTCCATGGATTTTGGAACAGGACAGTTAGAATTGTGTCACAGCTAATGGCCTGGCCTGGCTGCAGTTTAGGAAAAGGTGGCAGAGCTGAAAAATGAAAAGGAAGAAGGGAGGAAGAAAAGGAGCGCAAGGGGAGGGAAAGAGAAAGGGGAAGGAAGGATCTGTCAGTGCCACCAGAAAATAATATAATTAAGAGGTATGCGTTTCATCTTATTTTTTGTCTCCTGTACCTTGGCAACACAATGACACACTTTTTTCCATAAGCTCTGGTTTATATCACCCAGGCCTGGATTCAAGATGAACCAGTGAGGAAAACCAGAATTGCAACTCAAAACAGCCTCATTTGTCATCAGTAATGTGGTTACTTCTGCAGTGACAATGAACACATTTTTCTTCATATCTAATGTGAAGCTACAAATCACCTCTACACACAACTTAGAGATACAAAAGCTGCAAACAGAGTTTTTTTTAATACTGCATATATACTAACCCTGTTGCCCCAATATAACATATGGATGATGGCTGCTTTTGTATAACAGTTGTGGGGGGTGGGGGGGATGCATGACCAAATGAGAGGACAGAGGATAATACAAATTTGCATCAAAACTTACATGTGCTATACATGCCTGTTGCATCCTATGGTGTTCAGATGCTAACTGCTGATGGATGCTTTCAAAACCCTTCCTTGATCTCCTGTCCTATAACTCTTCATCTTTCAACCAGGGCTGGACAGCTATCCGAGCAGGATGCCTTCATAAAAATCATCATCTCCTCTGCCCATTCCCACCTGATTTATCTCTATGGCAGTACAAAGTCTAGAAAAGTATTCTTATGATATCATTTATCTGGAGACTTAAAGCTGAAGCTGGATGGCCATTTGTTGGGCATGCTTTGATTGTGTGTTCCTGCAAGGCAGTGGATTGGACTGAATAGCCCTTGTGGTCTCTTTCAACTTTATGATTCTGTGACTGGGAGAGTAGAAACTATGTTGACTTCTAGTGCAATTTCATTCCCTTGGAAATTGACAGCTGTAGGGCTGTTCCTTCTTGGGGCCTCACCACATGAAGACTTCCTTATGTTTCTAGATATTTTAAAAATCACATCCCACAGAGGCCATAAAATGATGCAAGAATACTTCCAGGAATTGCCCATGGGGCTCCCATTTTAAAGTGTCAGAAACTGGTACTTTTAGAGTATAGTGTTGCCCGAATCCAGAACTCTCAATTTACTTGGAAGCAGCGAAAAGCAGGTACTTTAATGTGTGATGGCAACTGCTGGGTGTCTGTTGTACTGTTTTATGATTGTAACTATAGTGGTGATTGCTGTTGAAACAATACGTATGATGCGGAGACAGCCATTCTCTGTACAAGGAAAGGCAAGAAACACAAAGATAGAAGACAGTTTCTCCTACTTTCCTCTGCTTCCTTCCCCCATGGGTTGAGGTCCTTTGTTGCCCAAAGATGGCAGGAAAGTGACTGAGTGCATCCTTATGTCCAGACAGTGGCCAAGAGACAGGAAAAAACTACACTTGAGAGTTCCCTTTCCCCAAGCTGCTGTTGCTTAGCTGTGTTGTACAAGGAGATACCGTGGCCACTTCCACACAGCTATATAAAATCCACACTGAACTGGATTATAAGGCAGTGTGGACTCAGATAATTCAATTCAAAGCAGATATTGTGGATTATCTGCCTTGATATTATGGGTTATATGACTGTGTGGAAGAGCCCTGAATTTCTCCTTGCACATTGTCTCCCAAAGTACATATGCTAGTATCCTATACAGACTACATATGAACAAAGGAAAGAATATTCTCAGTTATAGCACCTGAGATGTGGAATACTTTCCACACAGCAATTGCTTAGTTGAATTGATTTATCTGATTTCATTGTAGATTGTTTTGGCTACTTTTTTGTATTGATTCTATATTTTGTTGCTTTATTTATATTTTATTGTTCTATGTATACTTGTATGACAACATACTATCGGTAAGAATAACAGACACTTTAACGATGAACACCAGAGTGCTATGTTCTCAGCCAGCATATCACTGATACAGAAGGATTCGTTTGGAGGAAAAAACATTTCCATTTGATTATGGCCTAGTTACATTTTCAGGTGACAGCCCCACAGGAATCTGACACAAGGTGATTCTTACCACAGAGAACAAAGGGAACATCTGGCAGCAGTTTTCAGAGAATCTGAAGATCTGAATACAATGTTTTGGAGATGAAAGGTTCTCTGTTGACTAATTTTTGCCTGACCCCTTATGCAACCTAGACAGACAATTCTTAAAAATCTAGAAATTCGTCCCTGGTGATGAATTACTGTATATCCAATTTCATAATTGCTTTCTCACGTCTGTTATGAATAAGTATCCCTTTAGCTTACAACCATCAGTTATTTTCCTACTTAGTCTATTGTGCTGCTTATTACACTATTCCAGTGCATCCAAAATCTCAATAATTTTTATGCATTCTTTCATTTGTCATCTCTTGGATTCTTTATGTGATAATGGCATCTTATTACATAGTACAACAACATTTTATTATGGTCCAAAGGCCCTTAAAATACACAGTAACCTAAATACTCTAGCCAACAGATCCCCTTTTATCTTAGAAGCTAAACAGGGTCAACCTCCTTTAATACTTGAATGGAAACTGCAAACGAATACTGGGTGTTGAAGGTTAGATTTCAGAGGAAAGAAGGGGCAAGACCACCTCTGAGTTTTCCTTGCCCAAGAAAACCTAGGAAACCCATGGAGTTGTTATAACTTGACAGGGCACTTAAAGGCACGGGCATGCAAACACACAGCACTACAAAGGAAAGAAAACGAGGGAATGATTGGAATCTCCCCCAACAAACTTCCCCCAACAAACTGGACATGAAGTGGAATGAGATGTAAAACTCCTCTCCCCCTTCCCACTAAAATTCCAGACAATGACTCAACTACACCTGCATTTTGCATTTTCCAAAGCTTTTCATTCAATTGCATATTGTATGAACAGTATGGAATCAAGTTAGGCACTTTCTGTGACAGTGTTTTCTTTACTTAGAAAATGAAAGCAGAATAAATTAATGGGTCAAGTTTACAAAAATGCAGAATTGTCATTAGCATGCAAGGAGAGTTTTTAAAGAGTAAACATAGTTCTCAATCTATTTATCTCTCTGCAAACCAACTGATTCAGGTTGCAATGCTACACTCATTTACACAAAGGATGAAACCCACTATACCTAAGAAAGATTTCTTATTGTCAAAGGCTTCAATGGCTGGAATCACTGGGTTGTTGTAGGTTTTTTGTGCTATATGGTCATGTACCTCTGAGAATGCCTGCCATAGATGCAGGTGAAACATCAGGAGAGAATGCTTCTAGAACATGGCCATATAGCCTGAAAAAACTACAACAACCCAAGAAAATAAAAAACAGTTACAAAAAGAGATATGAAACATATTAAAGGTTATCATTAAAATCCACTCCCTTTCAAATATTTTATTTATCAAAGGATAAGTCCTTTATTTTACACAGAGGGCATTTGATCCACAAGGAGATCCAAATGTGCATAGCTAATGAAGACCAATCAGTAAATCAAGAATGTAGAACACTTAATTTGCATTTTTGAGAGTCTCTCAGCATCTATAGAATATTTTTCTGTACAACTGAACCACTGCATTTCCGCTTCCTCACTCCCTGTAAAGGTGTATGGAGTGCAAAGGCCAGTGTAAGATTGCAGGTTCTGCATGCTGGATGAAGCCAAGGGTCCCAAATAAAATCTGTGGCATCCTCACTTTTTATAATAAAGTATATTATATCTTGTCTGCACCTATTTTACCTTAAGTGGATAATTAAAAGGAGTAAGAAGCTGAAGGAAGCGTAGGAGGGGTTGGGTAAAAAGCAGAAAGGGTAAAGAGAAAGAAAGAGGTGTAAAGCCAAGAGCATCAGTGACTAAAAGTGGAAAGAGATGAATATTCCTTTTTGTTTTATGACCTCATACCAGCATTGGTCATGGAAAAAACAGAAGAATCAAATCTTTGTTGGCACTTCCTGGAATCATGCTTGCAAAAGCAAGTGCTATCTGCTAGCTGGAAAATTTCTTTTCAACTGACCAAGTCGTAGTACTAGCTTTAGATAAAAAGTTTGGGAAGAAACTGGAACTCAGATGTGCTTGTGAGAAGCAAGGAGTACCACCACTACTGCTACCTTTTCCTTAGCTTTTTAGGAATACAATCAGTGCAGCCTGGTTATCAGTTGTGCCCACCTTCTTGGAACCTAAATCTTATTATTATTTGCTTAAGGGATTACACAATTAAGCCTACATGAGCTCTTTCCACTGCTGATTACGTAGGATCTCCTTCAGTACTTTAAGCTTTAGATATGTGCCAGTCTCTCCCCATTCTCAAACATCTACTTCACTATTAATTGCCATTCAGTCTCTTCAAAGGAACAAAGGCCTTCCTAAGAACAAGTGATTATGATCTCATTTGTTTGTTAGGACCCTCAAGGAGACAATTTTGTTTCTTCTACTGCACAACCAAATCAATATGAAAGTAAAAGTATCAAACATCTAACTTATGCTCAAGGGCATAAAGGCTGCCATTTCCCAATCTCTAGCAAGACCCTTGTGATTCTGGGGAGCTTCCTCTAATTTGATAACGTCTGGGTATCCTATGCTGTAATTTAGTGTTAACAGCTACAGTCTTGATATAAGAATAGGTAATTGCACTCAAAGGACATAGCTGGTGATCGGGAGCTACCTCACTTCTTTCTCCATTACAGAATTGTAGCCAGGTGTTGCCTGGCTGCCCCATTTTCCCCTACCCTTTCCACAGCCTGTAAATAACCATGGCTACAATCCCAGAAGTTGGAAGCTGCCAGGGGAAGGGAGCTATAGATTATTACATTCTATATACCAATGATTCCCAAACTTTGGTCCTCCAGGTGTTTTGATCTTCATCTCCCAGAAGTCATGAGTAGTTTGACTAACAGCCAGGAATTCTGAGACCTGGAGTTCAAAACATCAATAAGGCTAACATTTGGAAACCACTATTCTACACCTTTTGATGAAGAACCCTTGCCTTATGTGCTAGTCTGCCAGTAAAACACACACACACCCATGTTTCATAGTGAAGGTTACTATTGGACATTTTTTCTCTTTTACTAATAATTTTTAAACCCAAGTGACTGGTATTTCATTCAGTAATTGTCATCACCAATCATCATCATCTACCCCACTTTTCTTCCAGATTGGGGCTCCCAAATTTGATCTTGTTCATTCCTTGGTGTTTATAACTCACACTCATGAGGTGTTATATAAAAAGAGATCCTTTATGTGTGCTGATATCACATTTATAAGCATAAATGTCATATTTTTGGTATAGAAATTTGTGCATATGCCTCTAAAAATATTGTTGCTGTGTACATTCAGATAATTACTGATTTATGTTGACCCTAAGGCAAATCTATAACAGGTGTTTCTTCTGAGATTTGTTCAGAGAGGTTTTGCCTTTGCCTTATCCGAGGCAAACAGAATGTGACTTGCCCAAGGATTACCAAGTGGGTTTGAAACTATGGTATCCCAGTGTTCTCACCCAAAACTAAAATCACTACATATTTTGGTTCTTATTACCCTCGTAAGAGAGATACTTCTGTTTCATTTTGTTTTAAAAACGTATTAGGAATCAAAGGTTCATCTTGTACATTTGCTTTAATCATTTTGAAAATGATTCCTGAATGAATTTCTCAAGTTTGAGGGTAAACCAACTTTGAGTAAGAGCCAGTGTGATGTAAATATTAGAACAGAGCTCAAGGAGACCAGAGTTCAAAGCTTTACACATCTGTGAAAATCCAGTGATTGATCCTGGGAAAATTACTCTCTCTCAGACACAAATGAAGACAATGGCAACACTCCTCTGAAGAAATCTTGTCAAGAAACCCCTGTGATTGGTTTTCCTTATGGTCACCATCAATTTCAAGAAGTCTTGCTAAGAAAACCTCATGATAGGGTTGCTGTACATTGGAGCTGACTTAAAGGCACTTAACCACAAACCCTAATTTATTTGAGTATTCTCTATCAGTAGATGCTTGGCCCATAAAATTGTCTACAAAGCTTGTGCCACTTAAACATTTCACATGAATTCAGAATCAAAATAGATGTTATTCAGTTTCAGTCCTTTTACTACCATCAGAACAATATTATTGAGCCTGCAAGGTCACTCAGAAACATCTTACCTTTCCAAGCTGTCTCGGACAAGAGAATTTCCCTTTTCATCCACTGTATGCAGCTGTAGAGAATTATTCTCCAGTTTACACTGTGCCTGATTAAAGGTCTTGTCCCTCATCTCCTGGTTGAGAGGGATTTTTCTGGTTTCTGGTACCACCTTCCTACATCGGAGCAACCTCTGATAAGCTGTTCGGAAGTCCCTGTTCAGTGCAGCATACAAGATAGGGTTCAAGGCTGAATTGGCATACCCAAGCCACACGACAATAGTCAGTAATGTTTCATATACTGCACCCTGTATGCCCCGGTACATGAACACTGTAAAATAAGGAAACCAGCAGATAATGAAGGCTCCCATCACAGCAGCAAGGGTCACAGTGGCTTTGTGTTCCTTCAAAGTTGGCAATGCATTTCTAGCATTCGTGCAGCAGCTGGTGTAGTTGATTCTCTGTGCTTGTTCCCTGGCTATTTTGAATATACGGTAGTATGTAATGCACATGACAACCAAAGGGAGGTAAAAAGTAAGCAAGCCATCCACTAGTACATAGAGAGCATTGACCTCAAGCATGCATTCCTGTTTTCTATCCATGACATGTGTATTCTGGATAGTTGTATTATTGGTATTCCAGCCCAAATGAATGGGCAGGAAGGAGACCATGAGTGACACTACCCAGATAAGGATCAGAGCTACACCTGCCCGGAAGGGAGTGACCACGGAATGGTAGCGGAGAGGTGCTGTGATGGCATAGTAGCGGTCAAGGCTAATCACGAAGAGGTTGAGGATGGAGGCCGTGCACAGCATGACATCTAAGCTGATGTAGATATTGCACCAAGTAATGCCCATGGACCATGTATGGGAAGAGATCTCATATGTAGCTGAAAAGGGCATCACCAATAAGCCCAGTAGCAGATCTGTGAAGGCCAGGGAGACAATGAAGCAGTTGGTCAGGCTGCGGAGCCTTCGATTTAAACAGACTACAAGGCACACCATAACATTGCCACAAACAGTCACAACCACGAGGACTGTAAGGGTAATCCCAATCAGCACCTGGTGGAGAGAACTGTCTGTAACATTTGTAGAATTCATGATGACAAGAGAAACAACTCCTGTTTTTACTTCATGCAGATTTACATGACAGTGGCCTCGGAAAGAACTGCTATGTTAGATTCTAATTTATCTGCATTCTTCTATTTTCCCCCTATCAGTCCCTATAAACTGTGACAAAATGCATTTCCTCAGCAAGAGAAATCCAATACCATCTCTGATTATATATCTGTAGGAAGACTGGTATGGCTAAACAAGTCCTCATCTCATTCATTCTGCTCCAGAAGGATCCAAGAAAAGTATTGTGCTGAACATAATGAAACTCTCCTGTTCGCAACGTTCCACCAAGAGTTTCTTTTGGAAATCTGATGCCAGCCTCGATCTCTTATAGTTCCTGATTTAGCAGGTTTCCTCTCATGTTTCTTATGTTCTAGCCAGTTCTTTTGGTTTTGTCTCACCCTTTTCTTCACCTTCTTTTTCCTGCTTTCACAGTAATCATTGGGACATATTAAGTGATGTGATACGTTAGAAACTGCACTCGGTTTCATAGGTCAGGCCAAAAACGAATTGGTAGAGTCCCAGCTGTGTTACTCTTGGACAATTTCTCCACTTACATATCTTGAAGGTAAATTAGAATAACTGAAGAGAAACAAGATGGATACTCCTTCTTGGACAAAATCTGTAAGAAAAAATAGAGTTAGGTGATATGAATGGGATTCAGGGAGCTATGTTATATCAGGTCAGAAAGACATTTAAGCAGTAGCTTTCAAAAGTGTCAGATAGGAAGGGTCTTTCCCATCACCTGCTACTGATCTTCCCTAATTTAGCTTGAACATAGAGCACCGTATCCATTTATGCACAAACTGAATTCCTTTCCCCTATGTTCTAAGTAGAACTTGGAAACTTCCATTTTTGGATTACAACTCCAAGAATCCATCCATGACACTGGTCCTAAGAAGCAGGTAAAGATTTTTGTTTATGAACCCTTAGGTGACAGCTCAGTGAAGCATCCTTGATATCCCTAAACTTCCCCAAACTGCAAAGGGACGCATCACAGCAGGCTCATCTCATCTCATCTCAATTCATCTCATCTCATCGCAGTCTCTCAAGTTGCTCCTGACACGGAAAAAAAACCCTCATCTCATCTCACCCAGTCTGTTTATACTTTCAGTTGCATCACTATGGTTACTGATCACATCAGCCATGGCTGAGATGGGGCTAAACCAAAGGCTGAGATCAGATAAATATGTAGGACCAGCAATCTGCTCAAGGTTATGGAGCACGCCCACACAGTGTGTGTCCTGATTATATTTTGGATAAGAGTAATGAAGGAGGATAACAGCAATTACTTAATTACTTTAAGAAATTATATACTATGACAGGCATGTAGCCGGGGGGGGGGGGGGGGGGGGGCGGCTCAGGGGACTTCAGTCCCATCCCCGTCCCCCCTAAATTCTTATGGTGGCTCGTGAAAAGGCCTTACTGGTGCATTATTTAAACTGTTATGTTTATTCATATCATGATCTGATCACCATACTCAATATATCCCATATGCATGGGGGTATTGGGGTAATGATACAAATGATAGACCCTCTTTCACTCAGACTCAGCCCCCCCCGAAACTCAGCCCCCCCCAAACCCGCCCCCTGAAAAAAATTCAGCCCCCCCCCCCTGAAACGAAATCCTGGCTACGGGCCTGTACTATGATCACCATGAAGGAGATATTCCAGAGCACTGCCACCATCCATGGATACCCAAAACAGAAAATAATAGAGAATACTATATTATGACTAGGGAAGTATATATCAGAATAACATTGGAGGATCTAGAGATGCTGACAAACACTTCATTTGTAGATTTCTTAGGTACTCCAGTGCTATTATCTCATATACCTGGCAGGAGGAATACCATAGAAGTGCACTAGACAAGCCCACAAACACTTCTGGAGGGAATATTTTTGCAACATTGCTAAGTGAAACCTTAGATAACAAGGTAAGGGGGCAGGCTGTATTTCTATATACAGAAATGTTGCATTAAGTTTATTATTTCTTAACCTCTGTCTTCCATTTTGTCCATGGGTATATTGGTGATGTTAATGCAACACAGGTACACATTTACAATAAAATAGTTCAGAAAAATTACACTGATGGCTGCAGCTCCTGAAATCCTGCAGCTAGCATGACCATTAGCATGTAGAGCAACTGGAGGAAGCAGCTGAAGAAAACAATGGAAAGGAACAGCACTGTTGATGCTAAAAATGACAAGTGTGTATTGAACGTTTTAAAAAAAACATAATTAGGCACATATAAATGTGGAAAGGTAGCAATGCTTTTGAGCTGCTCTGAATCCCCCCCCTCCCCCGGTGGTTGAGATGGGCGGGGTAAAAATACTGTAAATAAATAAATAAATAAATAAATAATACTTTTTCTGCATGGCAGGGGTTGGACTGGATGGCCCATGTGGCCTCTTTCAATGCTATGGTTCTATGGTAATTTATTTATATATTTATTTAGCACCATCAATACACATATTTTTCACAAAGCAATGCCTTATTACTTTTGTATATGTGTATAAGTCTGTAATTTAATACACCAATTTATACTGCACATTTCCAACAAGAATGTTGTTAAATGCAGCATTTTTCTTCTTTTGCCTGCCACCTCATAAGAAGAATAAGTTCAAACTGAAGCAAACCAGTCAATGATCTAGAACGATTTCAAAAGTGATCATGAACGAAGTGATTAATTAAGAACTGAGCTTCACCTACAGAAACAGAAGATACGACTCCATTTAAAAAAACCCCCAGATATTTATGGTTGTAAACCGATTTTCTATAAATGTAATATGGAAAACAAAGCAAATGTTTATTATTAAAATGGCAAAAAAGCCCCAAATCATTACCTGTAATGAGAGTTGGGGAAGCAAACAATCTTTTTTCTAAACATAACTGGATATGTTTTGAAAGTGATTTAATTTTTATAATCAACAGAACTGCAGAAAGCATTTATTTTCTTTGATCTCCAGTGCCCCTCTTCCTCTGGAATATTGGACATTATTATAAACATAAATTATTTTTTTAATGTATAATTTCCCTTGTGTATAAGTTGAGGGCTGGTTTAGGGGCCAAAATTATAGATTTTGATATGCCTTCTGGAAAAGTTGAGTATCATTCCATGGAGAGGGGAAAGCATTAATGCAACCTCAGAGGCCAGAAGCCTCTGACCACCACCACAATCTTCCTATCGAGGCATTAAAAAAGCCAGAAGTGATGTTATGGCAGAGAAAATAGAGGGTTGGTGTGTCCTTTGAGATGGGTCATGCTCTTGCCTTTTGCCACTCTATTCAGAAAAGGGGGTTGTTTCTTTCTTTTCTTTTTTTTTATAAGAGTTAAGGTAAAGTACTGACATTGTCCCTTGGATAAGTTGACCCGGTTTTTGTGGGTTTTTTTTTTTTTACTAAGATTTCTTGACTTAAAATCTTAGAATTATCATCACTGATACTTAACCTGTGTTGGACAAGGTGGATTTCTTCTAAAGAGTGGAGGAAATTAACTGGGAGTTCATTGACCTTGCTCTGCTTCATGATTATTTGACAGCCAGATCTGCATTCATCTGTAATGTTTATGCAGCATATCCAATGTGGTGTAGTGGTTGCAGTGCTGTAACAGGGCTCTGGGAAACCAGAGTTCAAATCTCCCACTCAGCCATGGAAACTCACTGGATTACCTTGGACAAATTGTACACTCACAGCTTCAGATGAAGACTGAACAAATATGTTCAAGAAATCCCCACTAGAGTTGTGAGCGGATCTGTTTTCCTTTGTTACATCTATTCTTTAATTTCTTTCATTAACTTTGGGAGCATGTAACAGAAAGCCCCTTCCCGGTACAGAAATCAGCTCAACATGAAAGCAAGTAGGAGCTGATCACAGCTCTTTGTCTGCTTTTCGTGAGCCACCTCCTTACCTTGGAAAGTGTGTGTGTGTGTGGTATGCAGGCTCAGAAAGCATGCATCTGCCTGCAGCTGAGCACCTCTCCTCTAGAGTAGATAAACAGGCAAGAAGCCTTCCTAAAGCATGTGCCTGCCTGCACCTAAGCACCTCTCCTCTAGAGTAGAAACAGCTTAAATGCCTATGACAGGAAGGGGACCTTGGAACCCCCCCCCCCCCATAATGGGATGATAGAAAATGAATATTTCAGCACCCCAGAGCTTTTTCATTAAAATAGAAAAGAAAAGGGAGTATTTCCTTTAGTGTGCTTTATAATTTTTTATATCAAAATGTACTGGTTGTTTTAATTTATACAGTGTTTAAAAGACCTGTTAACTGGCAACCTCAAATATGGTGTAGAGCATGTTAGAGAATGTGATATGACTCTTTCATACTACACAGTTTTAGCACTCTCATTCCACTTTAACTGTTGTGGCAATTTGTAGCTGGATGAAAATATCAAATGTATCACAAAATGATAGAATTCCACACTATGGCAATTAAAGTGGTATCAAAATGATGTAGCTGTCTAGCACGAGCAAGACACATTTGTAATGGTGTTGATGCCTACTCGGGCTCTTGCCAATTGGGAAAAAAGGAGGATGGAGGATATTTTTATTCTTATATCCCATCTCCATCTCCCCCAAAGGAACTCAGGGTGGCTTACATGGGGGTCCAAGCCCAATATGAACAAAGGTTACAAAGTAACACAATTAAAAACATATAACAGTCAACTATATTAAAACAATAAAACCAATAAAATGTAAGACATTATAAAACAGAAACCAAACAACAAACTACCAATAGCATGTGTAGATTTGAAATTAATAGGGCAGGACAAGGGCTTATGCAAACACAAACTGTAGGGCCGGGAGTGGGAATAAAGTGCTGGAGATCCAACCAAAAGATTAGGGCTAGGCAGACTTGATCATTCAAAGGCACATTGGAACATCCAAGTCTTCAGGTCTTTCCGAAAGGGCAGACAGGGTGGGGGCTAATCTAATCTCCCTGGGGAGAGAGTTCCAGAGCCAGGGGGCCACCACCGAGAAGACCCTCTCTCTTGCCCCCACTGACCGTGCTGGTGATGGAGATGAGAGTGACAGAAGGGCCTCCCGAGCAGAAAGGCCTCCACCAGTTCATAGAGGGAGATATGGTCACAAAGATAAGCAAGACATGAACTCATGTCTTGCTTATCTTTGTGACCATATCTCCCTCTATGAACTGGTGGAGGCCCTTCTGCTCGGGAGGCCCTTCTGTCACTCTCATCTCCGTCACCAGCACGGTCAGTGGGGGCAAGAGAGAGGGTCTTCTCGGTGGTGGCCGCCTTTTTGTGTTTGTGCTACTCTTGGAGACTAAAATTTTGACATGTTTTTGGATTCAGATTTGAATAAACAATATAGAATTCTGAAAAATATGATGTATTAATCAACATTTCAATTTTGCCCACAGAAAGAGGAAACTGAACAAAAGAGGGAAATGTATTTGGTGGAAAATGAGAAATGATATTATTGCAATAAGCACATATACAACTAGGGAATTAATTATTATGATAATGTGTGAGACTGGGAAAAGTTAACAACAGGGGCTCTTGGAGTTCTTGCATTCATACAGTCATTTTAAGTCAACCCTGACTTGACAGCACATAACAATATAACAACAAATTTATCAACAACAAGAAACATGTTCTGGGATCAGAGTACTAAACTGTTTAATGTTTACTTTTTCTTCCTTTTAAGGCTAAAACTAAATAGCTCTTTGGGATTTAATTACTATATCTATATCTATATATCTATATCTATATCTATATGAAGTTCTAATAAAGATAAAGTTAAATACTACAAAAGGAGAAAAATAACAAAGATCAGAACTCTTACCTTCTTGTTGCTGAACTATTTTCTACTCCTGCATACTAACTTCATGTTTCATAACCACACAAAGGTTTGAAAGAAGGCAAACTGCACCTCCTTCAAAAACTTCCCTCTTTTGTTTTGTTTCCTTTATTTCTCTGAGGCCTCAATAATCTTCATTTAAAAAAAATGTTCTGAAGCTAAGAGAGGCTGCCTGGGGAAGGATTAGCACAATGAAGTCAATGGAGTTGTACCTAATGATGTAAAAAGAACAGGAATTACATACAGGAGGGAAAAATAGCCTCTTTAATTTAGGTGCTTGAAGATGCTATGGGAAAGCAAAACACTAAATAGAAATGTTTGTGTAGTTCAGAAAGTGAAGGTGAAAGGAAGCAAAGTGAATGGTGTGAATCTAGACCTGGTCCAAACATGTTCCTCCTACTTAAAGCAAAAGATAACATGCACACCAATTCCATGTACAACATAAACTGGACTGGCAGTTCAATTTTGCTTCAACACCAGTAATGGAACAATGTCCTGTAAGGCTCCCAAAGGCAGTAACCTTTTTGCTCTGTGTATGTATATGTGTGTGTGTATGGGAGAGGTGTCAGCTGACAGAATGGCAACAACCAAGGTCCGGGGGGTTGCAATGCTGGCCTCAGCATCTGCCATCTGAAGCAGTTGTTTTGTTCTGCCTAATGGTAGGGCCAGTGAGAATGCACCATAATGAATGATATAATCAAAGGACTGAATTACAGGAGTGTATTCAAGTGACCCAACAAACCACTTCTGAAAAGGTGAACATGCTATGGTAAAATAGGAATTGAGAAAAATTGTGGCAATCATTTTTTAAGATTGGTGTTGATAAAAATTTGGGGAAAATATTTTAAAATGCTATATACAAAAACACCATTATGGATCTCCCTCTTAGAAGCTATACATAGAAGAGAACTTGGATAAGATAAATGGCTCATGTATAAACAGTTGTTAAAAAAACAAAACTGAGAAATGATACTAAAAACACAGGAGAAAATTAAAGGAATAGACAAAAATATATCCTGGTTTCAATATATACAAATAAGAGAAAGCTACAAGAATGATAAAAATGGGATTTACAAAGAAAGACATATTCTGGGGGAAAAATAATGGTTACAGAAAAGAAAATAATAATGAATATATATAAAAAGCTCTTGGACTGGTCAAAAGAAAAAACACAGATTAAAGATTGCATGGTCAAATGGGCAGCAAATGTGGGGCCATACAATAAGGCTGGAAGAGTGAGAAAAATTTGGAATAAAAAATTAAAATTCATATGACTGTGTTGTGCTGGCTCAAATAGAGCCAGCACAGAGTCATGCTGTTTCAGTGATGTTCCAGAGGTACAAGCTGGTTGTTGTAATAGTGTTGAGCTGCAATGGCCCTATAGGGGGAGGATTTGGTAAGCACAAAAGGAGAAATACACAGATGTAAGGTTGGCTTCAACTTGCATGTGCCACTAGCAAGATGACAGCCAAAATATTTCTTGCACCCAGCTTTTCTCAATACTGGATAAATGGGAAGATTTGTGGCTCCAATTTCATTGGGAGTGGGAGTGAATCTGCCCTTGGTTTAAGTCTGAACTTTAAATAAAAAGGATCCAAGGCTTTAAAAAAGTGGATCACAAGAAAGTACCAAGAGATGTGATTGTCTATTTTACTAAGAAATGCAGAAATTAAATTCTACAGAAATACTGAGAAACTAAATAAACAAAAATATCCCAGGACATATATTGGCAATGAGAAAGGATTATTTCAGGAAGAAAAATGACATATACAAATGAGAGGAACTGGAAGGACTATCATTTTATTTCCATAACAAAAGATTCTGGATTACTACTCTGCAACAAGCGAAATAATTTGATGATAATCTCGAACATGATTTGGAATTGGAAGAAATTGGATAAACTGAGCTGATTTTAAAAAGACAAACCAACACAAGGTTTTAGAAGAGCTGAAATCTTGGTCCATAATATTTATGTAGGATATTTAAAGACGGGCCTGTAACGTTGTTTAATGACCAAAAATCATTGATAGAAAGAAGACCAACAGTAAGACAAATGTTAGACAACAAAATTATTATTTGTTTACTATAGATATCTTTTTAAAAATTTCCTCTTTTTTCTTATGATACACAGGACTTCAACCCACAGAACAGGGCAAGTATTTGTGGGAGAAGGTTTTCCATAAAGCTTCGCCATAACCTGTTTTGAAATTAAATGGAAGATTTTTCTACCTCCTTCACACCTAATTCTTCTCTATGCTTTCATTAAGATTTATCCATTTTTTTGCCATCACACGATAAAGACTTGTTTCCCTCATTGGCCCTCCCATGTTTTCTTCTTTTTAAACAACTTCTCTCTTTGTATCTTGGGACTTCATCTTACAGCCTGAAAAACTCACAGCATAGAATAAGAATATATATATTGGTTATCCTTTCATTCTTACAGGAAGGAGGAGGGATATAAAGCTTTACCTCTCTTAAATCTCTTTCTGCTATCCTTTTGATAGGCAAAAGCAGCACAGCAGGAGTTTCAATAAGAGTTCACAAGGACTTTTTTGACCCAACACAGGAAGAGAGAACTGAAAGAGGGAGCTTGTTAAGGTTACAGAGACACAAAGCACAGATTTGCATGCTTGCTATGTTCTCCTGAATGTTTTGAATACCTTGTTTGCTATACCTCCTCAGGCCCAAAATGTTAATGGTGGCAGAAAGGAATCAATTCTGCCCATCTTGGCTCCTCCCTCCATAATGATGTCAACATTTTATTTAAAAACAGGCAAGGGAGGGATTCCCATTACATGTTAAATTTGGCGTTTTTACTCATCTCTACATGGGGAATTAAGAAATAAGTTGCTTGCCAATTGACTTAAGAACTGTGGGAAAAACCCCCACCTTAGAAACAGCAAGATATCTCTGTCCACATTTGAAACTTGCATCATATGAAGGGCACCATCTGTGGCAGATTCTTAAGTGTGTAGAAATGCTCATTTAATTGTGTGTGATGAAGTCAACTGTTCGTTAAGAGTATCAATAACATGTTGTGGATATTATCCTGGGGTATGTTGGGGAGTTTTTTCCAAAATATGATAGTTTATTATTGTTAGAAGGTTTACAACCACCAATGTTATAAAACTACATTCCATGGAGGAGGCAGCATTCGAAGGTCTGAAGATAGTCATAGTTTAGTAGTGGGCACTATACAGTTTAATTGTACAGTGGTAGTGGACACTATATAGTTGTAGGTGTTGCTAGTTTTACATATCATTTGTGTGTTATATTTTTCTTGAATCTCTACATTTGAGTTCCATTCAAAAGTTATTCTTTCCCTCAATGAAGCGGGAAGAATATTACTTGCTTATCTTGTCAGCCCTTCTCAACTGGTCAAGACAAGAAAGGGTTTTATGTCTGTGGGATTAGATTAGGGGTTCTCAAACTTCGCTTCATGGAGCCCTTGGGGCTCTGCGAGGGATAGTGAGGGGCTCTGTGGCACCATGCTGCTTCTCACCTCCTCCTCTTTTCTCCTTCTCCTCTTGAGAAATGCAGGGAAATTAAAGTTTGGAGCTTCAAAAACAGCAGCAACAGCAGTGTCCTCTGGGGGCACAGACCCTTTCTTCCCTGCTTACCTCAATGCCTAGACTCTTTTTTTCTCAATGCCCAGATCCTCTCCCCCTGCCTTCTTTGCTTTCAAAACCCCATTTTCCTCCCACCACTCAAGGGGTGCTTTGATTGTGCTTTTCCAGCATGGCAGAAGTGGGGTGGACTGGATGTCTCCTGGGGTTTTCCAATGAAATACTGTTAAGTTTATGTTGATTAACATTTTTTCTATTTTAAATATTGTATTATTTCTTTCTTTATTTGCGCTACAAGTGAAATATGTGCAGTGTGCATAGGAATTTGTTCATATTTTTTTCAATTCACACAAACACTCTCCATCTATCTGCCACTGGCCCAACCTGTCTGTCAAAATTTTAAACGCAATGTGGCCCCTGTGACCAAAAGTTTGCCCATGCCTAATATAATATAATATCAAAACATTTTGGGGCTCCACAAGAAACTTTTGCTTCAAAAAGGGCTCTGCAGCTGAAAAAGTTTGAAAACCCATGGATTAGATCAAAGCAAACAACAACAACAACAACAACAACAACATCAAAGCCTACTGAAGCCTGATGCAAAAAGAATCTCCTTAGAAATAAAGACTTCTGGGTCAAGGAAATTGCTTTGGGTATCAGAAAGGAATCAAGATCATAGACCACATAAATTCATTCTTGGTTATGCCAAATCTTCCTCATTTCAGCAGCATATTTAGAATGAGACAAGAATGTTTGCCATTTTGTTCCTACTGTTTTTAAACAATTTGGAGCCATAAATTGTTGATCTCTGCAAACGAGCCAGAGATCTATCACCACTATATCCATGATTACAATAAACATTCACAATACTAATCACAGGGGAAAAAACCTACCCAGTTTTAATTATTGTGGTTGAACAGAAAAAGCTTACAAACATTTATTCCATACACTCTAATGTACTAGTTGCAAAGTGTTCTGCTGAGGGATTTGATAGTCAATTGGTACCAAGGTCTTAACTCACAGTTCCCAATGCCAGTTCTTCCTATCCTACTCTTCCTAGCTTTCAATGTGTTTTCAAATTGTTGCTTCCACTTTTTGCTTCTCCGGAATGCAATCCTGCAATATGCACACTGGGATTAGCATAGTGACTAAGTTCAAACAAACTATGTTTGCAATTTGTTTTTCCTGCACAACCTCACAGTCTCACAAGCTCCATAAATGCAGTAGTCTGCCTGTGTCCCACTGTGTTCCCAGTATTCATAATATTGAAATCTGGAAAATTGCTATTAAACTACAAACAATAACTACAAATATACTCTTCCTAAATGAATAAGGATTTCTCAGAGAGTGTATGCATATGTTGTGGGGGAGAGGATTGCAGAGAAATTAAGAGATAATTTTATAATCAAAATATAGTGACAGATGCAAGGTCTGCATTTGTGCTGCTGGCTGAGGAAGAACTTATACATCTTGGAAACTTTTTCTAACTCAAGGTTCTTTGCATTACAAATAGCATCCCCCTCAAGAAAAAAAAAACAGCCCACACAGAAAAGGACTGCTGCTGATCTGCTGCATTACATACAACATGTCTACCCACTGCCCCAACACCATGGTGACAGGTCATGCACAAGAAGTCAAACAAAACAGATTTCCTTGTTTCATTCATATAAAGGCATTAAATCAGCTTTGAAAAACAGAAAGAAGCATTACCTGCTTGGAGACGAGAGTAAAGGAAAGCCAAGTAGTGGTAAGAAGAAAGAGTAGCACTATCTGGTGAAATAACTATGGTTGGGCTTCCTTCAAAGTTCTCTTTCATTTGCAGCATGCTCTTGAATGTGTAGCCGACAGAAAAAAAAATGCTTAGGGCTGTTACAGCGAGTGGTAGCTCCTTCCTCTTTTCTCTCTTTCTCTTCCTCTCTCACTCGTTCACTCCTTCCTCTCCTCCCACTTCCCTCAAACAGATCAAAGCAACCAGTGAGTCCGATTGATTGTAATGTGAATCAGGGAAGCAGTAGGCAGGATTAGACTTGCCCCCACTCTCAAGGGCAGTGTCACAACCCACAAGAGTTAGAATTCATCCAGAGGAAGTGCAATGCCCCTAAAGAAAATCACACTTTAAATATCCAGATAGCAATGTGATTGCAAACCACAGCTTTTTAATTCCCAAGTTCTATGTGAGGGGTGAAGCTGCAGAAGAGCCAAATGAAGGGCCACTCATTGACACCCTGCAAAGTATGTCAGGAATAAACAATATAGCAAGAGGGTGGTATCCATGAGAACAGGATTCATAACCATTTGCCATATTTATAATACACCAAGTTTGGAATTATAGGCGAAAATAGCATAAAGTAAAAACTAGAGAATATATAACACTGGGCTCAATGAGTGATTTCGCGAAAAAAAAAAAAAAAACGCTGCCTAAGGGGGAAATAAACAGCTTTCATTGTTTTTGGAAATGAAAAGTCTGACTTAATGCTGCATCATATTTCCCCTTCACTGATTCTACAGTGAATCATTTTTTTTCTAGAAATGGGCCTGACTGTGGTTATTAAGTCACAAGCTATAGATTAATTGTATGTTTTTAACATCAGTGCAGCAGCAAGGAGAGATACCAGGACATGTGGCAGAAGAGGCAAAGCATAAAGTGGGTGCCCTTCAATATCCCAACTACATATGTTAACTGTAACATCAGTGGGATAGGATTCTCTCTAATACTTAAGGTGATGGGATAATTTTGGGCAGCAGTCCTCAAACCTTTTTGGTCATGTTCCCCTTCAGAAGACTTCTTAACCCCACAAAACCCTAACTATGTCCTTAAGCATTGTGAACCCATGAAGCTTTTCATGTACTCCTGCTTCCTAAGTGTTTTTAGAGCATGGTAGGTTTGGGAATAAAGAGAAAACATTTAGATATAACTGTGTTAATCATAGAATCAAAGAATCATTGAATCACTGAGTTGGAAGAGACCTCATGGGCCATCCTGTCCAACCCCCTGCCAGGAAGCAGGAAAATTGAATCCAAAGCACCAGTGGCAGATAGCCATCCATCCTCTGCTTAAAGGCCTCCAAAGAAGGAGCCTCCACCACACTCCAGGGTAGAGTCCCACTGATGAACAGCTCTCACAGATAAGAGGTTCTTCCTAATGTTCTGGTAGAATCTCCTTTCCTGTAGTTTGAAGCCATTCCTCCACGTCCTCGTCTCCAGGGCAGCAGAAAACAAGCCTGCTCCCTACTCCCTATGACTTCCCCTCACATAGTTATACAGGGTCATCATGTCTCCTCTAAGCCTTCTCTTCTGAAGGCTAAACATGTCCAGTTCTTTAAGCCACTCATCATAGGGCTTGTTCTCCAGACCCTTGATCATTTTACAATCTGTTTTAAATTTGATTTTAAAGATTTCTTTGTGTGGAAACCTTATGATACTTTTGTGGAATCCTAGGATTCTGGAGAACATAGTGGAAACTGCTGATTTAGAAGATTAAGAATAGGACATTTAGCTAAAAGAGTTGTCATCCAAATGAGAAGATTTAGAAAGTTCAGAAGGAACTGCCAGCATAAGACCCTTAGCAACATACCTAATGCATGTTATAACCTAATGCCTTTAGGCCTTACCCAATAAAACTGCCCTTTGGATCATACTGGACAGGAATACTTTCCCCTGGAATTGCATCTGACAGCAAGGCCTTTGCGAGCTTTGATGTGCTTCTGTGACCTTGGTTCTTATTTGCCCTTCAGTTGTGCCTCTTAGTTCCTCCTTTTGTTTTAACATGTTCTGTGACTCTAGTTTCACATGTTTTTACTCTTCTCCAACTTGCTGCCTGTGGTCCAGCGGTATCAACTGAGGAATATGAATCTTTCACAGATTCTCAGTAGATGCCAGACATGGTTTGTTAATAAGGTTGTCAGATCTTATTATCAATTCTTATCCCAATAGTGGCTGCCCTGGCTCAGCTAACACAGACAGAGGAAGGAGGAACCAATTAGCTCAGAATTCAGAGATAGCTGAAGCAAGGGCAATATATCAACAGGTCTCAGAAAGTGTCCTTGCCTGTGAGAATTTATTTGTTAAAAGCATAGTCAAGGCCAGTCTGGGAAATAAGCAATGGCATCAGCAATCTAGGGTCTAGGAATCCAGCAAGGCCCCCAGGCAGTTCAGGGGTCATAATCAAATAAGTCATGAAATAGGAATGCCAGCCAGAAAGCGGGCCAAATGCTTCCAGCAATTGACACCAGGCAGAGTTGACTCTTACATGGGCTGCAACCAGCCGCTCCTAATCAGGAGCAACAGGTCATGCTGCCTAGCAAGGAGCCTCATCGACTGTCTCTGCTCTGCTTTCTTATCTTCTCTACTCACTGGATCTGTGGACTAGGGGGCTGTGCTGCTTCTTCAGCCAATTCCTTTGATAGGCCAGTGCCCAGTGAGCCCTGGTTTTGTGCTTCCTGGGGCTGCCCTTCAACAGGTAGAGTTTCAGATTATAAATCTGACTCCTGGCTCATGTCATTGGCCAGGCACCATGTCAGTAAGATCCATTCTGGGGTTTAGTCCAGAGGTTAAAGGTATTACCCAAAGTACTGATCCTATTTTGAAGATAGGTTACAACACCTTGGATAGCTCCTTTGAACTCCTCTATGTTGAAAGAATGATGATTAAAAATGAATGCGTTAGCAGAAGCGGATTAGAGAAAAATAATTAGAAACATGATTGTAAACCCTTGATAGAATTTTGAGGAAAAAAGAAAATGATACAATGCCTGTTGATTTTGAGAATTAATATGAGATAGGCATCAGAAGAAGTGTAAGATACAATTTGTTAGAGAGTTGGGTAAGATTACTTTAAAGCACAGGTACAGGGGAGGCCATTTTTTCTTAGCGAGGAACCTTCCACACTCTCCAACTATAGCACTATGATTCCAATTTAAATGTGGTGATTCTGATCTATGAAAGCCTGGGATTGGCAATTTAGGAAGGAGAATTTTCAAAACAGAGAGTTCTTCTAGTGCTGCCTCAAATTATAAACTCTGGGATTCCATAGGATTCAACCATGGTAATTAAAATGGAATCATTTGCATCGCATGAACAAGCTCAAGATGATAAATTCTATTTGCAGAACTTCATTTTGCCTTCACGTAGGAGGCTGGCTGCTTAGAATCAATATCAAACTCTGTTCTAAATGAAAAGGACGTATTTATTCAGGCTTCCAGGAATGACAATTTCTTCACTGAATTAATTTTTAATTTAATTCTGAATGATAGTCCTGGGTGGTCTGGAAGTTGCAAAACTGACAGTACCAAATATAGTCTGTGGCTTGCTTGCTTGCTATCCACAATCAAGGAAGAAGAAATCAGAAAAAATAGAAAAGGGGAATAACACCAGGCAGCATCACTAGGACTGGTGTCACTTGATGTGATAACTCATGGTATTACCCCCCCTCCCCCCGCCCCCGAAATTCTTCCTGTATCAGACCATATGAAAATACAGCTAAAATTTGACAAAATTAGTACCTATGAAAAACAACACAACAAAAACAACATGCTTGTAGTAGGTGCTGATGAAACCATGTCAATTCAAGCATCACTGTAATTGGGTAATAATGAAAGTTGTGACCAGAGTACATGTACCTCAGAAGGTTCAAAAATGAATTGGCATAGAGTTTTAGCCTTGTTGGTATATTAAATGTATGTGTAAGCTGGTCATATCTAATTACACAGATATTTTCATAAAAATAATACATTTCTGCTGAAATATTGCAAAAATGTAGATACCTCCTCTGATGGTCTCACCCACCACTGCACACCCCCCCCCCCCCCACACACATACACTCCCCTAGTGATTCTGACTCTGATAACTCTTACTCTATTGCCTCCTACAAGTATATAGTCATATGAAAAGTGTAGTTGCTGCTCAGAGGTTGTTTGCCAGCCAAGTAAAGGGATTTTGCTCTTGACCTAGTCTAAGAGAGGCTTTGCACAGATTCATATGATTTCTTATTTTGGTATTTACGACCTCCAGCTCCCAATTTGAGGAGTAAGTAGTGAGACCAGAGAAGACTGGAGAAGCATCCAAGGCTGTTATCTTGCTGGCAAAAGCACCAGCCATCATTTTGTCATTTTTCTAAAGTAAGCTTTTTCTTACAGACCTTGTAGTAGCTAAATTAAAAAGTTCAAAGACTAATGATATAGGCCCTTGATATGATGAAGTGAGCAGAGATTTAACTCACCTGGTAAGAAGAGAAGAGATTTAACTATGGACTTACAGCAGAAATTAAAACAAGACACGAAATGGGGCAAAGGGGAGAAGAAAGGTGAAAGGAGAAAGAAATCAGCAGGATTTGAACATAAAGAACAACTAAAAGATAAGAAGTTCGCTGAAAACTGAAATGATTAACAATCCAAGCATCAATGATTTTGGTGGAAGAAATGGACAAAATACTGAAATTTAGTCAGCAGAAATTATACCAATATGCAAATAAACCAGGCAAATGGCTTGCATTTTTTTAAAAAAAAATCAAAATAAACATGTAATCTCATTAAACATGAACAAAGAAATTAAGGAGGGCCAAAAGGTAAAATAATAAAGATTTTTAACAGGATCTATACAAAAATGAAGAGGGCCCAACAGTCACATACTGTTGTAGAATACATTAAAAAAATCAAAAGCTACCAACTCTCTCTGAGGCAGACCAGGAATGACTGAATGGATCAATTACAATGCAGGAAATTGATGAGGCTATGGAAAGAGATACATGGCAAGAGGCCAGTATTATTTTAATTTCCAAAGGAGATCAAGACAAAGAATTGGTTCAAAATTCCAGACCTTAAAGTTTAAGATTAATTCGGGTGTTTAGAATGTTCTTGGTCTGAACTATTCTTGAAATCAGTGTCACTTGAAGTGGGTAGAATAGTGCCCGGGAATACTCCATAGACATGTGTCTTGTTTTCTCATTCTTTAGATTTATATATCTGGAACTGGCAAGATTGTTCCAGTAGACCATTTAACTTGGCATAACTAGAACCATACACATAAATAGAAGTTTTAAAAAGACATATGAGCATGATGTTAAATGCTGTGTCTTGTTTCCAGTAAGTCTCTCTTGTCAATGAAATAACAACTTTGGGTGGAATATGGAATAGCTGTAACTGTGTGCGGCATGCAGCAAGCTGTGATATCATGCCTGCTTTTTGCACCTCTTTACATACTGGCCTGCGACTTTCAGACATCAGCTAGAATTTAACACTCTTGTGTGGCCTTTGTGTATAGAATGTGTGTGCATCTGCCATTTTGTATTTGCCTTGGGCAGTGAAATGTTGATCTGGCTCTACAGAAATTTTTAAAAAACCAGTCTATTCCGGACACCACTGGAAACCACTATTACATTTAAGGAAATTGCCTTCTTGTGAGTTTTAAAAATGATGGCTGTAATTTGCAATCACAGTTGCAAATGCCTATCCTTTTGTATTCACAAAAGACTAAGCATTCACAATGATGGCACTATTGCCAAAACTGTAAAAGTCCTCCAACCTGTAATAAAATTTCTGTAATGAAATTTACTCATATTCATAATCCATACAATATGCCTGAACGACTTAGCCCAAACAAAAGCACTAAGGTATTTTTTAAATTACGTATGTACAACACTAATGTGGCTTCCCAGCCACAAATATTTTCTGAGTGGCTTTCAGGGTAAAAACAAACAAGTAAAATGTTGAAAATAGCAATTAAAACAACATAAAACACATAGCATAAAACTCTTTCTGACAGGACTGGAATAAATTATACAGAAGCTCAGCTGACAAATCATATACAAACATTGAGAATTAAAAATTTCCTTGAAACACAGAGTTTCCCCATCCAAGTCCCCAGAGGAATTACTTTCTGGAGATATTTAAAGTATAGCTTGGATTGCCCTTTAAAAGCCAGGAAAGACATTAATTAATGAATTGACAACACAATCAAGATTTGTTTATGACCTAATTCCTCTGGGTCTGGCTGTTAAAGACAATTCTATCATAAAAAAAATAATATTGGTGCAAAGACAAAAGTCATTGTACCACTTCTACAAATACTTCAAGTCCTTATGGCTCCCCTGACTGCTCTATATTAAGATTGTGCAGATTTTCCCAGTATAACTGGGGAGGGGCCAGTACAGGATGAAACCGCCCTTTTCCTCTCTTTCTTAGCTACATCTTTTCCCCCATTATCTTGACACAGCAATACAAGAGAGTCTCTGGCACCACACATGAAATACTTTATCTGAAGAATGAGCCATAGTTTTACAAACACTTGTGGCAATGACGTTCCTTGCACTATAAAGGAATGCAGTCAAAGCTTAGATATCGCTGTCCTGCCAACAACACTTACATAAAAATATTTCTACCAATGTAGAAAATCTCTTCACTCTCCCTGTGTGTGTTTCTGTGTGCATCTATGTGTCTCTCTGTATATGAAAAGACAGACAAATCGATATATAGATAGAAGCACGGCAATGTCACCAATATATCTTGCATTTAGTGTTCTTTGTTTAATTATTAGTCACTCAACATAAATACAGGCTTAATCTGGTACCATGATTGCTGCAGAGATTTTACATATAGAGATGCCTAATAGGGAAATGCAAATTACATAAATATTCAGTTCCTTAGTAGTATACGATGCCTTATATGTGATGTGCCTAGACACTAAAATTCCATGTTTATCGCTCATTCTTTAGAATCAATATTCTGAGATTCTAATTTGTCGGAGTGTTTAATTGGAGTGTTGATTCTGTGTGTTTGGACTTCCAACTCATGTGATTCATGAGTTGGAAGCCCTGATAACCAGATATTGATAACAGGGACCTCCAAACAGATACACATTTGCTGACAAATGATTAAAAAAACCCACTCAGTTTAAAGAGATATAGACAGTGATCCATGCCTTTGGTATATCACTTTAAAAATTAATAATTTTTATTTAAGCGTTTTTTTCTACAATAAAACTTGGTGGGGAGGAGGGGAGATAGAAAAAAAACGGAGAAGGGAGGGATGGGAAGGGGTTTGTTTCTTCCGTTTCTCTACATAGTGGGATTGGTATAGATTCTTATTTCATAGATTTTGTTCTCTTCTTCTTCCATTGGTGGTGGGTCTATCAGTACTATGTTATCTTTGCTCTATTTATATCATTAACTTTATTATTTTTTAACCAGATCTTCAAAGGTGTCCAGTCTGTCATCCTCATATGTTTGTTCTGTATCTTTGATAATAGAAATGTCAATTTATCCATGTTCATTATGTCAAGGATTTTCATTATCCAATCTTCTTTTTGAGGCCTTGTGTTTTGTCTCCAAGACTTTGCGTAAATTATTCTTGCCGCTGTAATCATATATACAAAGAGCTTGTCGTCATTAATATTCCATTGGGTGTTTGTCAGTAATTTGGTATATTACTGAATTACATCATATCCAGCATCTTGATGTCAATAGTAACCAATCAGATGTATCTAGAAAATCACAGAAGATGGTATGAAGGTTTCTCCCAGTAATTAGTAGGTGGAAATGTTTTTCTGAACTGGGGGTTCTCTTACACCTTTATGCTTTAAGGCTATGGTGGATACAACTTCCATGAATGAATCCATAAGGCTGAGTCCATCACTGCATTTTCCTGTAGCAGAGAATTCTATAAATTAATTCTGGGTTTTGTATCAGTGCAATTCTTTCTAATTTTTGTCAGATATGGAAAAATAACCCATAATCAAAATGAAGAATATAAAGAGATGCTGAATCAGAGCAAACTCTTATGTAGTCCAGTCCTATATAAAGTGTTGACTCCTTAATCTATGTTGGTCCCTGTACCTGTGCAGTCCCTGTTGAATTATTAAGAAAGAAAGAAAAAATGTCAGTCAATGACACAACCATAGCAGTGGATCTTTGCATACATTGGAACAAAGTGCAAACCAGAGAAGCTAGTTCACTATTTTGTTCTCATAGGGAACAACCCATGGGATGGGAGTAGAGGCCATTATGCTATAGGTGACAAAAATGCAGAGCTATATAAAATCTTGTATTGAAGGGCATATATACCCATCATGACTTGTAGCTACTTTATTTATTTATTTATTTATTTATTGTATTTGTATCCCACTTTCTCTTTCTCAAAGCAGACAACACACTGAAATTGTACAATGTCACAATGACTTCTCTGTGATTTGGCTTACGCAAATTTGTCTGTTGAATGAGCAAAATGAATATCTCAACCAATATATATATATATGTTAAGCAGTTTACGGTTACAACTTCCTGAAGCAAGATGCAGATTATTTATAGGATTTAGTCACTTGCAAATAGCCTTTCCCAAAAGCAATTTTGAATGTTCTATTACAATCAGGAATGCTTTCAAGTTGCAAGCATCACCAGTTGCAAAGTGAATGCTATTATAGATACCAAAGGAAGTAAATGTTTGAAAAGTTTGTGCTTCTGATTGTGTGGGTTGCTAAGTGAGCAATAAAGGAATTGCTTTATTTTATAAAGAGGAGAAATATGATACGGAATCATAATGAAATATGGTCTGCTTTTAAATATCCCATAATATTCATTTCACAGAAAAGGAGAAGTACTAATCTGTATGGCAACCCCCTCTGTACAAATGGCAGTAAAAACCCTTGGCAGATTCACTTTTGAGTCACCATAAGTAAAAGTGCCATACTGGTATATTCTTTGACAATTGAATCTGCAAATGCCTGTTTTCTTGTAGTAGTTTAAAAATCTGTTTCTCATCAAATAATCTCCCACAATTTCAGAATTTCTTTTATACTCAATGCAAAACACGTCTTATTATATTTCACAATAAGCAAATGCAGAGTAGCATAAAATGTATGTGAATAGGAAAATATATGTACCTCTTAGGATTGTAAAAACTTCTCTTCCGGTTCCCATGAGAAATGATTGTGGTGGCACAAAAACAGGCTGCTGACCAGTCGCTTGAATCATAAAATGTAGCTAATTTTACACAACCCGTTTTAGGGAACGGGCAACAAATGCTTTTATAAACAGTAAGCCTTTTCAATGAAAGGAAAATGCATTTCCTTTTGGTATTTTTTTGTGTGCTGCTTTTACTGTTTTATTGCTTCTTTCATGCTAATGACTCACTTCCTTGCACTTGGGCTGCTGATCTCTGCTGAGTATCACATATTTGCCACCTGCTACTGTTTTCCATACATTCCTGTGGTACCAGAAGTTTGGCATGCCTTCTTGCGGGAAAGACAAAACTTCAAAATTGGGATTTGGTCCCAAATTGCTCGAATCCATTCAATTCTTCATAGCATTTGAAAACTGGCGGTACAATGTATGCTGCCAAGTGAGCTCAGTGTTGCCAGATAAAATTTGTGAGACTAAGTGGAAGGGAATCAAGTGAGGTGGTGTGATGGAGAAATTAACAGCCTCTCAATTCTAATTCCATCATGGATTTTGCTCTGCTTGGCTACACTTGCATCTTGGGGAAGTTTCTTTGGGATTATAACTCCCCAAATTCCCCATCAAAGGGACTGCAGTCCAGAAAAATAATTTTCCCAAGCCATGACTTCAGAAAACTCAAAAGAATGTAGAATTGCTACATTATATATATTTGAAATAATCTTGATATGTTTTTAAATTTATTTGCCAAATCATTCAGGTTCAGGGGAGCAGCGACCACTAAAAAAACTGAGTTGTTGTAAGGTTTTTGGGCTGTACGGCCATGTTCCAGAAGCATTCTCTCCTGATGTTTCGCCTGCATCTACGGCAGGCATCCTCAGAGGTTGTGAGGTCTCAGACCTCACAACCTCTGAGGATGCCTGCCATAGATACAGGCAAAACATCAAGCGAGAATGCTTCTGGAACATGGCCATACAGCCTGAAAAACTTACAAGAACCCAGTAATTCCGGCCATGAAACCCTTCGACAAAAACTAAGTTGTTGACTTTTATGGATTATGGTTATGTGGTTTAACAAAGGTGATATCGGTTTAAATGTTTTTAAATGTTCTGGTGTATTTTATAATTTTATTTAAAATGCTTGTTTTAATTGCATATTGTTTTTAATGACAATGAATAGTTGCCTATGTGTAAAGCTGCCTTGAGTCCTCTCCAGGTTGAGAAAGGCAGGGTAGAAATGGTGTAAATAAATAAATAAATAAATAAATTTTATTAATAAAAAGGCTGACATCGCTAAAAGAGAACAATGTCTATTTTTAACTGTTAAAGGTTTGCACAAATTAAAAAAGAAGCATTGATATTGTGTTTGCCTGGACATGAGAAATATTTATTAAAACACAAGTGGGAAAGCCTCAGTTCAAATCTCACATCGTTGCTCAATGTAATACATAACCTTAACGAAAGGTAGGAAATATGGGATAGCTAGCATGCTGTAGTGGTTTGAGTGTTGGACTAGTACTCTGAAGACCAGGACTCAAATTGCTGCTCATCTGTGAGTGTCAGTGGGCTAGTCACACATTCTTCTCAGCCTCATAGGAAGACAAAGTTAACCGTCTCTGAACAAATCCGAAAAAGCTTGTGATAGGTTTGCCTTAAGATAAACCGTACATTGGAAATGACATGAAAGCACAATACAATAGAATTTCTTCCAAATGTTTTAGATGAAAACTCAAAGATACCTTGATGATTGGTCATGATAGCGGAGGATCTTGGGAGACTGTAGCCCAAAACAGCTGGAGAGCACTATAGCACATCTCTGACTTAAGGCTTCAGAATGCATGAGCTTCCCCCATCTCTTAATATATAGATAATAATGATGGTGCACATTACAGGATTGCTGCAAGGACAACTAATATAATGTATCTTAAAGGCCCTAGACTCTTATCAATTGTATAATATTAAGAATCAGTAGGCTAAAACTAAGATGGTAAAGTCATTGCATATTTTGCTTCAACCTGTATTGTCTCATAACCCATTTTAATTTTGTAACCACTTTGAAATTACTGATAAAAAGTGCTTTATAACTTTTTTAAAAAGAAAAATAAAAGTAGTATAATGTTGTACGACTTCTGTTGTTCCTATTCGATTAAGGAGATTTTAGGTTCTCTAAGCAACAGAGGGCCAACATGTCTGTGTCTCATTCTCTGCCAGACTACCTCAGAGAGCAGTTATAAGGAGAAATTTTTGATATGGAGACAGTTTATTCTGTTCTAATCTCTTGGATATATACATCTCAAGACCTTTACTGTGCTTATATATATTTCATACTTAGTCAGTATGAGTTAATGGTAGCCTACCCAGAAAAGTTCCATCTATGTCTGTTTACTTCTATTGCTATATCATGGGCTTCATTTCCAGCAAAATTAATGTGATAACATAATGCATAAATGCCCCATGTATATATTTTCAGAAACCAATGTGTGCTTTGCCATTTATCCATTTAGAAGACAATTCTATACATAATCATCTGAGGGAAGCCTTCACTAAATTACATTAAACATCATGCTGAGTAGACACACTTGGACTTGTGGGGTTATGATTTTCCTCCATGTGCCTTTCTTCCCTCCACCTGTAACATCTCTCTGTACCAGTCAAATCTCTACTTCAGATTGAGAGATTCAGTCAAGAAAGTTATGGCCCTGAGTCTGCAAAACCTGAGCAGAGCTGTTGAGGATAGGATGATTAGGGGTCTCTCATTCATTGGGTCAACTATACATTGAAGTTGACTTGGTTGCAGTTAACAACAAGAGTACCTAGGTTTTAATGCTCTCCAAATGAATCCTAAATAAGTATATATTCTGAGATTTGTTTCAAAGTAAACACCACCTACTTTTCATCACAAAACTAGTTGTTTTGCACATACTTAGAACCAGAGACCTTTTGGGATCTGCAAACTTGTGGAGAGAGTGTAAGCATAAAAAAAAAAATCTGATTAGCTGAATACTGACATTAAAAATGAAAATGATCTCACTTCTGGACAAAATAACAGCCCACCTTTATTAAAGGGCCAACTTTTCCAGGACTCAAATTCCCATAAATATGTGACTGTTCACACTCACTCCAGATCTTCCTGGCAACATCTAATCTGGAATCACTCAGGCCATTCTGTTTGTAGAGAAGTCTGCACATCATCTGAAACACATGATAAAAGTGGATGGCTAAGTGAGTGTGACTGTACTTAGTATTTGGATTTCGTTGCATGTGCTTAGGTGTCTTCTTTGTGTTTTTTCTCTTTCTTCCATCCTCTCCTGATACACTTATAAAAATTCTGGTCATTTATCTGAACTATTTCAAAGGGAAACTATTAACTTGTTGCTTCTGTTGTTGTTGTTGCTGCTGCTGTGTGCCTTCAAGCCATTTCTGATTTATGTTCAAGCAACTCCAGAGATGTAGTCCAATGTACAAATCATGCTGGCTCTCTACTCACTACAATGTTGCTAATGTTCATGAGTGCATACATTAGCCTCACATCCTTTCACTACTTCTCAAGATTATTTGTCATATCTCAAAAATAGACTGAATAGCCCAGCAGATTAAGTGCAAATCTACACTAGTCAGTAAATCTATAGCCAGACTGGTCCTGGAGGACTTGAAGGTAGCTATACACACCTTGCTGAATCAGCTGTGGTGCTGAGTTCGCATGCACATGGTCCATCTGGGTCCGCAGCAGCCCCACCACACGGTCATTTCACCATCTCTGTCTTCATTCCCACTCCTAGTAGTTTACAGTGTTTCATGTGAGCTGCTGCCCATTGTGACTGATATGATCAGACACCAACTGAAGTGCCAAGGCACAAGGTGGAAAGGCAGGATCAGGGAGCAATCTCTTTCACATTTAGCTTGCGGCTTCACATTTAGCTTATTATCTATTAGAACCCTCTTTATGCTTGCAACATGCATTGTTGTCAAATCAGATGCCACCTATTATATATTTATGCAATTCAATTTTCCTTTCTAGGTTGTAATTCCCAGTTGAAATTCACATTTATTAGTTGTGGTCCAGCTCCACAATCTAGTGTGAATTTTGAATTTTGATCTTGTCTCTGGATCCAAATTATCTTGTTCCCCTAATTTTGTGTCATTATCAAATTTGATAAGTATGCCTTCTATTCCATCATCTAAATCAGCGGTCCCCAAACTAAGGCTCGATGTGGCCCTCCAAGGTCATTTTCCTGCCCCCTGACCTAAACTTTAGACTTAGGATCTCCCTAAATCTGAAACGACTTGAAGGCACACATCAACAATTAATGAACTTGACTATCTCATCAGCCAAAAGCAGGCTCATACTTCCCATTAAAATACTGGCAAGTTTATATTGGTTAAAATTGTTCCTTGTTTTAAATATTGTATTCTATCATTTTTTTGCACTACAAATAAGATATGTGCAATGTGTATAGGCTTGTTTTCATTTTTTTTCAAACTATAGCTTGGCTCCAAAACAGTCTGTGGAACCATGAACCAGCCCTCAGCTTTAAAAGATTGAGGCTCCCTGATCTAAGTCATTTATAAAGATGTTAAACAACAACATACTGAGAACAGAACCATGTGGCACCTTGCATGTCATTTGTCTCCAGGATGAAGAGGAACCTTTGCTGAGCACTCTTTGGGTTTAGTCTGTCAACCAGTGAAAAGTCACATTACATCAGCATTGTCTAGCCCACATTCTTTCCTTCCACCCACCTATTGCCTACATCCTGTTTATTCTGCATTTAGATGCTGAAAAAAATAAGATCAGGTGGTATTAAGAAACCACTTCAAACTTATGCTTTCATTAATGTTTGATAATACCCATTTCTCACTCTAGAACAGGAACAGGGAACTACACTGTAAAACAATTCAGATTGACTCGGTACAGGAGGAGACATAAACAGAGAGGGCTAGTACACTGGTACTCTATTGCAGTTTGATGCTTGTTTGAGGTAGAGGTATCTACAAAATGTATATCCCCAGTACATTTTGTGGGATGCATTTGAACAGAAACAGCATCTTTAAAAAACTACTGGAAAATCTGGAACAAGTCACAAAATCCACTGCAACTGATTGCGTACGGCTTTATATGATCAGTGTAGAACCAGGCTGAACTGCCCTGAATTCATCTTGTTAGCACCACACCTACCTCTAATATATCATACTGAAATTGCTGTCAACATCCAAAATTCAAATCAGCCCAGTTTTAAGCTGCTTGGGGCCCTTCTACACATCCTGTAAATCCCAGAAGTAACTGGATTAAAAAGGTGGTGGGGGTGGCTAAACAACATTTAGTCAAAGTGCAAGAAAAAAATCAGAATTGTGTTAATAGCTAAAAAACACATGTGCTTGAAACCCGATTCAGCCTGTAAAAAGTGCACCTTTACTTGACTGTATATCTCTGTAGTCAGGCAAAACATGTGCTTTCTCCCCCCCCCCCCCCCCCCCGTGTAGACTTCTCCAGCATATGCTCCAAACAACTCATTAGCTGATAGGGCTGTCAAACCAACACACAGGTGGCTCAAGAGAAGCCCAAGTGGAAAGCACCTAGAACTCTCTGAACCTCTTTCTTTTACACTTTATAATCTTAAACAGAGCTTGAATTAACAATTGGGGTAACAGAGAGATCCAATTGAAGGGGTTTTTTTTTAAACAAAAACACTCAGTTATGTGCTGGACCTCATATGTGCACATGTGAACCTGCTTGTGTTTATATTAAGATATTGGTATGTGTGCATACGGAAGTGGATTTTTTTAAAAAAAAAAACTTCTGCCAGATTTTCCCCATCCACCCTCCATTTTGATCCCCTTCAAAAGAAGGGTGTGAGGACAGCAGGAGACCAATCCCATTGTTGACAGGTCTCTGTGTGGACCTGCTTTTCATGTCCCGGGATTTTTTGTCTTAGATTTAAAACATGGATTTTGGTCCTGTCTGGAAGTGGTTTACTTTGGGGTAAGTGGCTTACTATTTACCTGGCCTTGCTTATGCCATCTCCTTGCTTGGTTCCAGTGTCCAAGGTGGCATATTCCTTTCATCAAGCTCACAGGGGGCTAGATGGCCCATTGGGCTGCTTTGGAGCTGCTGAAGCCACTTAAGCAAAGTGGGAGATGGACAAGTGATTCTCCACTTGTTAACTTAAAAGTAAACCATCCCTCCTCTGTTCTGAGATTGTGGTATTCACAAGAAAATAAAGAAATCTGTAATGTTTCAAAATGTATACCCTAGGAAGTAGTACTGGACATTAAACAAAAATGGAAATGTTTGTCACCCAAGCAATTTATCACTTTACCCTCCAACCCAACTTGATCTAGATCATACACAAATAGCAATACACAGGTACAGGTTGAGGTTTTCTGGAAAAGTGCAACGCAAGAAGGAAGATTTAGTATATTGCATTAAAGACACTCCCCACTGTGAAAAAAAGGTCATATATCAGCTGTCAGGATCAAAACAGCTATGAGGTGAGTATGATTTTTTTTCCAGTGTAGACAAGCCCTTAGACTACACTGTAAAAGCTCCACTCCCGGTTGATGCATCAACATTTCAAACAGCACCCAATGTCACATAATGGAATAGAGCTGAGATCATAAATCTGGTGTGCCTGGTTTTGTAACTGAAATACAGTAGCTCTGTGCTATTCTGAGTTTCTGGGTGTTTTTTTTTTTTAACTCAAACATAGAGGAAATATTGGGACTTTGCCCTGTAGATTCTTGAACCCTGGCAGTGCCATGGTGATATTTATTCCTGGTTCCTTTTAATCCTTGCCACCTTCAAAGTCTAAGCTAGAGATAAACATTCATCGCTTACTTCCAGATTCTTAGGGAAGAATGTATTTAGAAAGCACCATATATAGAGCCATTTCTAAGTCACTAGATTGTAATTTCTCAAACTGTGCTCCTCCAGATGTTTTGGACTTCAGCTCCCACAATTCCTAACAGCTGGTAAGCTGGCTGGAATTTCTGGGAGCTGAAGTCCAAAACACCTGGAGGAGGAGAGTTTGTAAAACACTGCACTAGATAATAGGTTAACAAAAAGTAGAAGGAACAAGTTCTAATAAAAGAAATCTCATCCCTACTCCGTATATAACAACAACAACAACAACAACAACAAAACAACAACAATTTAATTATAACTGGCCCTCTCTCCCTGAAGGGACTCAGAGTGGCTTACAAAGACAAAAACAAAATAGCGATAAACAGTAAAAAAAACATTAAAAAGCAATTAAAATTCACAAATAACACAATAATAGTTAAAATAGGTGATAAGTTCCATAAATAACATAGTGAATTAATAGGTTCAGCATGAGAAATGAACAATAAAAATATGGCTGTGCAATGAGTTACAGCAATATATTCTCAGCCAGGCTCATCAGGCAGAATAAAAGCATAAGTAGTTAATAAAGGCTAATCCTCCTCCTCTCCTAAGGCCGGTGTACAGAAGTGTGTTTTTAATTGCTTCTTGAAGGAGAGGAGTGAGGAAGCTGTTCATATTTCCAAAGGGAGGGAGTTATAAAGCAAAGTGTGAGCTCTTTGGGTCCAGATGGAGAAAACAATCCAGCCAAAGCTGCAGATGAAGAAATGCTAGGATTGAATAAACATTGCTAAGTGTAGGATAGGTGGATTTAATTGAGTTGTAGCAGCAGCAAAAACTACATTTGTGGCTGCCATTACCCTGTGCTCCCTCTTTCTTAATTGGATCTTGCTGGGATAATATTTCCTGTTTGAGTTAGGTAAAAAAAATGAAAACAGATTATGTAGCCTCCAGTGTAAAGTTACATTTTCTTATAGTTTCTTATAGTTCCTCTTTTAAGTGAAAGACTCTTGATGGACTATTTGGGACATACTGGTCTTACATTCTTTTAAAGGTAAAACTAGGAAATGTTATCTTTTGGGTCTATAACTCCCCAAGTGTCCATGTTGCTGAAGGACTCTGGACTTGTAGAAAAAAAGGAATTTCTCTCTTAAAACTTTAAATTATGCTAAGGTCTTACAGTACTTCCAGGCTAACAGTTTTACTTTGATATGCATTTAAAACTATAGCCTTTGTGATGATTAAAAATAAAAGTTAATGGTATAACAGTATTTATCATTCTTTCCGAAGGCATACAGCCTAGGGTATCTACAAGAAGGATGCTAATACCTGGGTGGCTTATTACTTCATTTCCAGATCTTGTGGAACATGAGTAGACAATCTATGGTTTTCCTAATGTTATTGGGCTCACCACTGGCTAGGCCAATGGTTCTCAACCTGTGGGTCCCCAGATGTTTTGGCCTTCAACTCCCAGAAATCCCAGAAACAGCTGGTAAACTAGCTGGGATTTCTGGGAGTTGTGGCCAAAACACATGGGAACCCACAGGTTGAGAACTACTGGGCTAAACTATCTAAAGATGATGGGAATTGCTGTACAACATCTGGAGAGTTGCAAGTTGCTCACCTTGGTTGTAGAAGATAGCAGTACTTTGAGGGAAAACAAGGATGTATTCCAGGGATATTTCAGAAGTACCAGGGAGTTATTTTACTCCAGTACTCCTATAGCAGTCATTGCTATAGGACATAATGCCTATATGGCACAATGCTTATAGACATAATGCCTATATGGCACTACAAGCTACTTGCTCATGGACTTCTCAGAAGTATGTGGCTTGCCAACAAAGGAAACAGAATGCAGAGCTCCTTGGACCACCCCTCTGATTCAACAGTGCTCTTGTGCACAAAACACAAGGAAGCGATTGTCAGCCACTTTTCTATCTAATCTTCTCTTCTGTAAATGACAATTCTGTTTTTAGATTTTTGCACTGCAGCCAGGAGAATCTTCAGGTGATATTTTCCCTGCAATTAGATCAAGAAATTCCTAACACATGGGAAACACAAACACATTGAGAAATTTCGAAAAGATACCATTGACCACTTTTTGACACTGATCAGTTTATAGGACTGACTATTTTTCAGTTTTAGAAAACAGCACCCTAAATTTAAGATATATATTTTGCACCCATAATTGAATTAGACTAGGATTCTATAAAGGTGACAAAGGATTGGGATGTTATAAATACTACAAGCACATTATCAAATAGGATGAGACAACAAAATAGAGGAAAACTGAGACCTAACTTATTTGTCAATATGCTGACATTAATGAAAGAATTCAGAAGGACAATATAGACAGAATGAACACACAAAAGAGCAGAGCTATTTATTCATTTATTATTTCCTGCATTTGTAACGTTCCCTTCTCACCCCCGAGGGGGGACTCAGGACAGTCTCACAGCAAGCACCATTTGGTGCTGTCACAATTATAAACGTTCAACAATACAATTAAAAACATTAAATGATTAATTAAAACAGTTAAAAACTGTTAATTGAGAACAGTCAACTAAAACAATATATTAAAACATGCCAATTAAAATCCAAAATCCAAATCCAAATCCAGCTAGAAGCATTGGGTATTGGAGAAAGAGCTTACTATATATGAATTTGGCAATAAGATTTATGTTAATGTGACTAAATCTAAAAGTGAAAATTAATACCATAATTAGGGGTATATGGACTTATATAAAACAGACACATCTGGTGGTGCTTTCTTGGATAGATTTCTGACCTATTGTCAATATGGTCCACTACAAAGATATTGGAGGAATTTTTCAACTCTCCATTCACAGATGCAAAAATAAGATCAGTTATAAGGAAAAGTGGCAAGAAACTAGGAGTGGATAGGTTTACAGCAAGAATCTATTAAAAATGAAGGAGTGATAACACCACATTTGACTGAAATATGCAATAGCATTAAAGAGGGAGATTGGAAATTGAAAGAACTTTAGATATCCCCAAACCTGAAAATGAAATCACCAAAGTTTCATCATTTAGGTTAATAACATTATTAAAGTAGGACCAGAAATGTACAGTAATACTAGCACAGAAGCTAAACCTTTTTCAAATAATTTGAAACCCAATTTGTCTAGAAATTAGTAAAACGACTGGATTGTTGTTGTTCATTCATTCAGTTGTTTCCGACTCTTCGTGACTTCATGGACCAGCCCACGCCAGAGCTCCGTGTCGGACGTCACCACCCCCAGCTCCTTCAAGGTCAATCCAGTCACTTCAAGCATACCATCCATCCATCTTGCCCTTGGTCGGCCCTTCTTCCCTTTTCCTTCATTTTCTCCAGCATCATATTCTTCTCTAAGCTTTCCTTTCTTTTCATGATGTGGCCAAAGTACTTCATCTTGACCTCTACTATTCTTCCTTCCAATCAGCAGTCAGGCTTTATTTCTTGAAGAATGGACTGGTTGGATCTTCTCGCTGTTAGAAATATATAAAACAGTAATGGAACAAGGCGAAAGATAGGCCCATCTACACTACATATAATGCAGTTTGAACCTGCATTGTACAGCAGTGTAGATTTTTATGGTGCAGACAGATCTGCATTAAACAGGATTATATGAGTCTATACCGCCATATAATCTGCTTCAGTCTGTATTTTAATGAGAGTGTAGATGGGGCCTTCATGTTTAAAATGGATCTATATTCTGGTTATATAGTAAGGTGAAGGAGGAACTAGTCTATTGCAGTAGTGGGATTAAGAAAGTTGGGAGAAAGGAAGCTGCTTACTGTCACAAAGTAAGGGATGGAAAGCTATGTAATCTAAACTGATCCATGTTTACTTTGGAGTATATTTCAATGTGATTTACTCACAATGCTAGTGTATAGGGTTGCAATTGTGTTCCCCAATCCTATGAAATGGGTTAAATTCAATGGAAACATGCATAAAACCATATATTAAAACAGACTAAACTATGAAAATTGAACAAATATGCAAACCATGTTGATCTTTGTGCGGTCCGTCGTCCCCGTCCCCGTCCCCCCCGGGTGCATCTTATTGTGGGTTTTGGGTTTTGACTGCATTGGATAATATCCTTCCCGATGCTCTGTGGCTTGGATCAAGCAAGAGCCTCAACAGCTGGGGCAAAAAAACAATCAGCAGCAGCTTTATACAGAGAGGGACTCTTAAAAAAGATTGTTAGAAACTGCCAGGTTTGTTCGGTAAATCTCTTTGTGGTGGCCTAGGTGGATGGGTGTGTTTTCTTTGTCAGTTTTCTCTCAGAGGGGAGCAGCAGCTGAAAGCCTAATGGCTGTAACAGTAAATACCTCCTTGGGAAGCCCACAACATCATTAGTCACTGTGTTTTTATGCCTTGGCTACAAAGGGCAATCAATGGGGTGAAATGACTTATGGGCCATATCATTGGGCTCAATTAAGCCTGCTTGACTTGGGCAGGTGGTAGAGGGGAAGTGTACTAGACATTTTAGTGGTAATAATGAACAGTGAAGACATGTTGTGATAACAGCAGGGGTGCAGCTCTGTGATAGGTCAGCAGCAACCAAGGTAGGTTGCCATGTAAATTATTCATTTTAATCCATAAAGAGGCATGGTGAGTGGGCAACAGGCTGCAGTGGGGGCAGAAAACCATATATAAATGAGCCTCCTCTAAGGTATTCTAGCTATCAGTGAGCAACTCTGAAAGTCAAAAAACTGCCATGTTCTGTAGAATGCACAGTACTTAAATTTGTCTTCATAGCAGAAAGCAAATATTACTTTGGGTTGCATAAAATAAATAACATTTCTAGCCTACTTAGTCCTCCCAATGTGGCTTACCTTATAAGAAAAAAAATCATACATATTCTGAAAACCATTTAAAGTATAAATGATATGTAACAGGATCAAGAACTTTCCCACCACTGCAGATGTTCTATTTCCCATTGTATCTAAGCATGACCAGATAATGGTAATAACTACAGAACTGCAGAGCATTCATCTATATGAGGCACGGGCAAACTTCTGCCCGTGTTTTGGATCAGGACCATTGGGCTCTTTCCTCTGGCACTGGAGCTTTGCACAACCGTGTGTCACACCCTTCTCTCACTCGGAAGATGTGGCAGGCTGCTGCATTCTCTTGCTGAGAGGCGGGCCCTGTAGTCACATGCAGCTGCCCAGGGCACTCTCACAAGCTTTGGGCAGCCATGTGTCAGGCACCTGCACTCTTTAGCAGAGAAGGCTAAAGATCTTGAAAAACTACAACTCCCAGGATTCTATAGCCTTGTACCATGGCAGTTAAAGTTGGGGTCAAATACATAAATGATCCCCCCCCCTGCCAACCACCACTATGCAACCAACCACCCCCACCCCCTCCCTCCCAGCCCAACCATCTGCCAAATTTTAAAATGCAAAGCAGCCCCAATGTGAAAGGGTTTGTTGTACATCAAGATCACCATTAGATGTTGTAGTTGATACAGTTCCAGTGTAGAGAAGTGTGGAGAAGAGCAAACCACTGACCACCTGCTGCAATGCAACCTGAGCCCTGCCACATGCACAAGGGAGGACCTTCTTGCAGCAACACCGGAAGCACTCCAAGTGGCCAGATACTGGTCAAAGGACATTTAACCAGCTACCAAACTCACAAGTTGTTTATTTTTCTGTTTGTTTGCTTTGTTCTGTTAGAAATGTAATATAATGGACTGGCTGCTCTGACACGACAAACAAAAACCTTTCCTTGTTACATGGGCACCCCGTCATTACATCACACAATGCGACCACAAGAGCCACTTGAACTGTTTCAACTACAGCAGGAAGCTCCATGGCCAATGCTGTTGATGACACAGATGACAAGGTAACAGCCCAGTGAAGATGATGTGATCTTGGGCCAGCTGGACCATCTAGATACCAATGTGCCATGGCAGCAGGTTCAGATGGAAATGTCTGGCCATCTCCATGGTTACTAGACCAGTGGTTCTCAACCTGTGGATCCCCAGATATTTTGGCCTTTAACTCCCAGAAATCCTAACAGCTGGTAAACTAGCTGGGATTTCTGAGAGTTGTAGGACAAAACATCTGGAGACCCACAGGTTGAAAACCACTGCTCTAGACTGACCCCAGATCTATAAACATAGTGTTGGTGTGCTAGTTCTGTGTCTTTTATACAACAAGTAAACATTTTTTAATTTCTCCAGGGTTTAATCTCAGATGTTTTCTTAATTCTGATGTAGTTTCTCCGTAAATTAATATTTTAGAGGCAGAGACCTCTAAAATGTGGAAAAGATCAGTTCTTGCCTTTTCTTTCTCCCCTCCCCCCCCCCCCCCCCCCCCAGAAGCCAAAAAGAAAGGAAAACATTGCTTAAAAAGGAAAACAAAGAATGAAAAATGAAAACTATGAGATACTGGCAAGCCCAGTTACAAATTTAGTTGTTTCCTAAACTGGCTATCTATTAATACAGTAGCAAATGCTGGCTGCTTAGCAACCCGAGGCAGTCTGCTGGAATAGTCATGATGAGTGGAGGAAATTAGGGTTAAGCCCTTTACTTACAATTATGTTGTCTGTACGTGAAGCAAGCAGAGCAAATTCCAAGGCTGTCTGGGTGCCCTGCAGTTTCTTCTTCATCTGTTGGAATGGATTCCATTTCCATGTATAATGATTCCACAATGACAACTTGAGGTCAGACTGAACTTTGATAAATGTCTGCTGCCTTGCCCGTTTCTTTGGTGCTGTTTGAATTTGTCAGTCTATCAAGGAAAATTATGGGATGAGTCTTGTAGGAGGAGTAATCCATTAAACATTACATTGGGTTTCAGGCCTATACCCACTTAACCTCAGACTAATCCCTACTGAACTCTGTGTGAATAGAAATGCATAATATTTCACTGTGAATCATTTGACATTACTATGGGAGCACTTTTATTTAAAACTTTCTGAACATTAATTTTATGTTCAGATCAGATTAAATATATTCTGCTAGAGAACAGGGTTATGTAAGATTCCAATCCTGGTTACCTACAAACTCCACTTAAAAATATTGAAGAGGTTTTTATAAAAACCATGATGAATTATTATTATTATTATTATTATTATTATTATTATTATTATTATTACCCTGCTTTATCTCCCCAAAGGGAACTAAAAGTGGCTTGACATAAAAAGCATTGGTATCCAATTTAAAATCTTCAAATATACAAATATTAAAACAGTATTAAACACAAACAGTATTTAAAAATTCAGTTAAAATCCATCAAACATATTCAAAGTTAAAAACCATAGCATCCCTTGACCAGATCTTTATCACCTTCATTTTTAAAAGCCTGTCTGGATAAAAAGGTTTTAGGCTGCCATTGGAAGGACAGCAGGGAAGGAGCCATTCTGGCTTCCCTGGGAATAAGGGAGTTCCAGAGTCGAAGGGGCGCCACTGAGAAGGAAGTACTATTTCATTCCCACCAACCGAGCTTGAAATGGAGTTGGGACTGAGAGAAGGGTCTCTTCTGAAGATCTCAGGGCCAGGACAGATCTGTACAAGGGGATGCAGTCAGTCAAATAGCCTGGACCTGAACCATTTAGGGCTTTAAATGTCATAGCCAGCACTTCGAATTGTTCTCAGAAACAGCTTGGCAGCCAGTGGAGCTGCTGAAAAAGGGGAGTTGTCCACTCCCTGTAACCAGCCCCAATTAGCAACCTGGTTGCAGCTCGTTGGATCATCTGAATTTTCCGAGTACTCTTCAGAAGCAGTCCCAGTTAGAGCGTGTTAGGGTAATCCTGACGGGATGTAAATAAGGCACGTACCACAGTGGACAGATCTAGTTTGTCAAGAAACGAGCACAATTGTCATTCAAGTTTTAATTGTCCCTCCTGGCCACCACAGATACCTGGGCCTCCAGGTTCAGCGCTGAGTCCAGGAGGTCCCCCAACGAAGAGCCAGAGAAGGAGGAAGAAGAGGATGCCAAAGGAGGACCTGTGTCTTCAGGGGGAGTGTGACACAAATTCAGCACAGGCTGAATCCCTATTCCCTGATCTACCTTCCGACTGAACAGAAGCACCTCTGTCCTGTCTGGCTTAAGTTTCAATTTGTTTGTCCTCATCCAGTCCATTGCTGATGACAAGCACTGGTTTAGAGACAGGACAGCTTCCTTGGTATTAGGTGCAAAGGAGTAGTAAAGTTTGGTGTCATCTGTATATAGGTGGCACTAAACTCCAAATCTCTGGATGATCTCTCCCAGCAGTTTCATGTATATGCTGAACAACATGGGGGACAAAATGGAACCCTGGGGAACCCCACAGGTCAACAGCGGGGGGTTCGAACAGGAGTCCCCCAGGACAACCTTCTGAGTACGGCCCTCCAGGGAGGATCGGAGCAACTATAAGACAGTGCCTCCCAGTCCCATCCAAGTGAGATAGCCCAGAAGGATACCATGGTCAATGGTATCAAAAGCCGCTGAAAAATCCAGGAGAACCAACAGGGACACACTCCCCCTCTCTAGTTAATGAACATTAAAACATACATTTATATAAGCCATTCTATAAATGCAGTTGGCCTTTTGGCAGTGACATAAAAGATAAAATTCAGTGGATGTAGTAATGCCATTTCCATTTTAAAAAGCATTCTTACACCAAGGTTGTGATCCTGCCTTGCCCAGGCCAGATTATAACATTCTGTTCACATAGTTCCATCCACTTAGCTGAAAAAAGCCTGTTTGAAAAAACAGGAACATGATCCCCCATATGAATATCCTGAAAGTGATAATTTATTCCAAACAAGTATAAAGTGATACATAGAGCAGAAAATAACAAAACTTCACTTATATACTTTTGGAATGCAATGGGGGAAAGCGAAGCAGTGACACTACCCCCCCCCCTCCGCCTATGAGATGGGGGTCAAAGTAAGGTGGGCGATGTGGGGCATGTAGCCACAGCTTCTCCATGCCCCCTCCCCATTGTGAACCCATGGATTTGCCACAATGGATGGCGAATCTATGGGCCTTTGTGATGTGGTCATGAGAAGGGGAGAAGCACTTTCAGAAGGCAGAAAATTCCTTGCGAGCTGGAGTTGCGAGCCTGAATTGAGCTGAATAAAACAGGGGAAATTTGTTTTTACCCTGCAAATGAAGATTCAAATTAGTAAGGTGGCCAACGATATATGTTGCAAATGCCAAATCCCGTTGCCAATTTTTATTGTGAAGAAGTGCACGCTTAGCAGGAAGTTAATTCTTTTCTTCTTGGAACTTCGGAATGTTTTCTTTCGGGTCCCAGAACCTTTCAAATGCCATTTCCCATGACAGCCATCAGGTGCTACAATGAAGCATAAATTCCCCTTGGTATTCATGTGATTGAAGGAGTCTGCAAAATTCCCGTTTGTTGAGTGCTACAGTACAGATTTTCTTAATACATTGAATCAGTGGTTCAAGTACATAAGATAACTCTGTGTGCTTGGCACAGAGGACTCCTTGATTGATAATACAGTGGTATTTGAAAACATTGAATTTCAAATAATCTTCCAATAAGGCCACAAAACCTTGTATTTTACTGATCATTGCAGGAGCTCTGTCTGAGTGAAAATGGAGGGGATGGTTCCATAAAAGGCACAATAATTAAAAAAGACACAAAATTCTTGGAATCATGTTGTTGTGCTTTGTTTCTCAAGTACCTATCGATAATGTTTGTGGGCCGGTGCACTCGTTCCCTAGGAGGAATAAGTGTGCTCTAGCAGAAACAGAGAAAACTACAATAGTGGTGGTATGAAAGAAATGTAGCTTCCTGACAATACATTTAATATATTATTGAATTTACCTAGTGGCAAATGTGTATGCCATTTAAAAAGTGTCTGCATGCCACTTGTGGTATGTGTGCTGTGGGTTGGCTACCCTGGACTCAACTGAATGCTAGTGCAGTTCTTCCCTGTGAAGTATACATTCTTGCAACTATTTTACATTTTAGGACATTTAGCTTCCTGGTTCCTCCACTTTCAGCTTTTTAATTTTTTTTAAAAAAGAGGCAGTCGATTTCTTCAGTGTTCCTACTATATACAGCCACATGAGTTTATAGTCATCCTTCCTGTGCAGGCTTCAGCAACCGTGATTTCACTGTCAAATACGAGACCATCATTTAAAGAAGTCTGTGGTGAGTGTGTCCAGATGGTGTGAGACAGTTAATGTCTACCAGACTGCACAACATGTACTTGATAAGTATCACCTGGCAATTGCTGAAGCAAGGTCCCATTGAAGCAAGGTCCTGCCCTCATACCACTGCATGGGCATGAATATTTAAGTGCAGAAAGTATCCCTATATTTCCACTTACATAATAGTTACAATTTTGATATAACATGGGCCACTGCAAAAACTAAATTATCCTTCCCTTTGCTATTGCTGTCCACAATCTCATATACAAATGTTACAGTATACCAATGTAAAATAATTCTCATTGGATGATCAATTTTGTGTAACAAATGTGGGTTGTAGATACTAGCTGGCATTCTCTGCAGGACAAATTATTTGTATAGTGCAAACCTAGGTAATGCAAGGCAAATCAAAAAGGGGGCTTTTCCATAAAGTAACAATTCCATAAAGTAACAATTTTACCTTCAAAGTAATTCGGAAATAAATAAAAGCCTCTCTTTCTCCTCTAGGGCTGATCGGAGACCTATCAATATGATAAATTCCAATTGTCTCTACAATCATCACGTGTAAATGGGTCTATCAAGGTGAACACAGCTCATAATTAAAGAACAATAAACCTAAACTGATTCATACCTTATTCCCCAAATCTCCAAACATCTAATTTAAATATGGAACTAAAAGCTAGGCAGAACTCAAGTGTGGCTATCAATATTATTAGGGACCTCATCACATGGAGGTCCTTGATGCAGGGGACATTGGGGGGATCCATAGGGTGGCATGGCAAATCATGGGACAGCAGGGTGAATCCATCACCCAGGACCCCACACTGCCCCACATCAGCTGCATCACCCACTTGTCCATCACCTGCATAAAGCATACCTTTCCAGCATGCTCCGTGTTGTCCCATGATTTCCAAACTGAACATGGCTAGTTGGTTAGTATGTATTATTGTTAAATCTGGTTAGTGAAGAAAACTGATAGGAAAAAAATTCTATCTGTCCTGAAAAAGAATTGTGAGAATATTGTGATCTACTTAAAAGACACATAAATGGATTCTAAATTAAAGCAAATTTCTACAAGTCATAATGATTGAACTGAGACTGGTGTACTTTGGACATATGTGAGAAGCCACTAGGAAAGACAACAAAGCTTGGTGAGGTAGAAGTTGATGATAGGGCTATTTGGAGTTCCCTTATTTGCAGAGTCATCGTGTTTCAACATTGACGTTATAGCAGTAAACAACATAAAAAAGAAATAAAATAAAGAAGACCCCTGACTGAAACACTGGATTGTTGCTTACCAGTTACTCCAGGCAAATTGATCTTCAGATATTTTACACTACAGTTTTCATAAGCCCTGAAAAGTTGTTAATAAAACACCCTGAGATCCAATGATGTGTGCAAGTTAGAAATACGTTAACAAGCAAATAAATTCAGAATATCCAGCCAGTACTTGTAATGTATGATGCCCTGGCACATTCAAAGTTCATTTGTTTCACTAATCTCTAGCAGAGCAGAATCTGAAATGCTAATCTTTTTGCGGCTCCAAGCCAATAACTTATACAAAATTGTATTTGTCCAGCTCTGCTTTGTTCCTGAGTTCCCATAGCACCACATTCCTTCTATGTACATATGTGTTTTCAAGTCTACATTCCTGAGATGACCCTTAAGCTGACTTGCTAGAACCCATTTAGTTTTACTGTGGGAGAAAGTGAAAAATGTTTATTGTGATTTGTACTTCATTTTAGAACGGAATACTGGAAATCATTTAAAAGAATTCCCATAGAAGAGAGAGAAAGGGAAAATAAGAAAGAAAGAAATACCAAATATAAAAGTGAAGATTTATTGCCTCTAGTGCTTCTACATTTGCAGGAGTTAGAGGCATGGGGTCCCTGAGAAAGTGGAAAAAACATGAATATAAATAAAAATTATAAACACTATTTTTCTAACCTGAGAGAAATGCCTTAAATTAGAGAACATTTTAAGCATCTGAGGGTCTTCTACCATGATTATATGGTCTACTTTGATGGAAGTAGACCATAGAATTGTGCTGGGGGACCTACAAATGCCTAAAGCAGCGATTCTCGACCTGTGGATCCCCAGATGTTTTGGCCTTCAACTCCCAGAAATCCTAACAGCAGGTAAACTGGCTGGGATTTCTGGGAGTTATAGGCCAAAACACTTGGGGACCCACAGGTTGAGAACCACTGGCCTAAAGAGAACATTTTATTCAGATGTGTGCAGGGCAGCAGTAGAGGCGGTAATGAATACTGCAATCCATGATTGATTAAATCTGCAAATACTTAACCAGTTAATGTGCGGGGCGATTGGATTTTATTAACAGAACTTAACAAACAAAACAGATTAATAATGTAATACAGAAAATATTTCGCTATTACTCACAGTCTTTTCTTAAAACTGCTAACTTGGTGTGCATTTACACTCTAGGGCTAATCCAGTTTGACATCACTTTAACTGCCATGGCTCAATGCCTTGGAACCCTGGGATTTGCAATGAGGCATCAGCGCTCTTCAAATCCCTCCAAGGATTCCACCAATCACCACACATTCTCAAAAATCCATTTGCTTACCCTTCCAAAAAACTCCTTACCAATTTGTTGCTATTATTCAATACGTACAAAACCAAAATACATTAATATACAAAACATTTCTTCAAAAAGTCCATGACATCACAGGTCAGTGGGTTCATCTTTGGAGGTAGCCAGGCACAGACTCTGTGGCACCCAGCTCTCCAGCTACCCACGCTGGCTAAAATATTAGGAAAGCATGGGTTCTACTCCTTTTGTTTCAAGATCCTAATGATGCACTAGTGATGTTTCAGCCCTTTCTCTTTTCTTTCCCAGGTAATTTTGTTCATACCAGCAGAGCAGGGTTTTTTTAAGGATATATTTTTGTTTGCCAGCCTTCTTTTCGTCCCCTTTACCCTATCTAGCATGATTTAATCTGTATTGCGCATGCTCTCTCTCTCGCTCATTCATTCCCATTCTCACTTCCATTCTCATTTTCACTCTCATTCTCATTCTCTCCCTGTGTGTGCACATGCATGCACACACCCACAAATGTCTGCTTGTGCAAAGGAGAGAGGAAAAGAGAATGAGGAAGAGGCATCTGCTTTGGGTGGGAAGGAGAATGAAAGCATAAAGAGAGAAAAAAAGTCATTAGTATTCCTTGCTCATTTCAAGGTTCCAGAAGACTTTGTTGTAGATTATGCATGTCTGTGAAATCTCATTCAGCAAAATAATGATGGCTGGATCATGCATTTCATTTTTATTTTTTAGAATGTGGGAATGGTGAGAAGCAGTCGGATGTCACATTAAAGGTCACTTGTTGAACTGGCCCTCATTGCCAGCTTAGACAGGTTCTTTTTCTGTTAAGAGGAGGAACTGGCCAGGAGTCTCAGAAGAAATAGCTTGGCATGGCTGTCACCTGAACATAGTTGATAGAATCACAGGGTGCATCTAAACTGTAGAATTAATGCAGCTTGACAGCACTTTAACTACCTTGGCTCAATGCTAAAGAATCATGAGAGTTGTAATTTTGCAAGATCTTTAGCCTTCTTTGACAAAGAGTGCTTGACTAAACTACAGATCCCAGATACCATAGCATTGAGCCATGGCTGGTAAAGTGGTGTCAAACTGTAATTGTTCTATAATATAGAGCTGCAGTTCTCAAAGTGTGCTCTTGGGGCTCCGGAAAACATACTGAGAGGCTCTTCGGTTTATTTCTCCCTCCTCCAAGGTTTTCCTCTTCTTTCCTGCTCCTCCCCCAATCCCCACCTCCCTCGCCCCAAAAACATTTTTCTCACCTTCCTCGCCTCCCAGATAATTTCCCCCTCAACTTGCTTGCTTCCAAAACCCTATATTCCTCCCACTGCTTAGGGAGTACTTTGATAGTTGTTTTCCTGCATGGCAGAAGGAGGTTGGACTGGATGGCATTTCGGGTTTCTCTTGTGGTGGTGGTTATTATTGTTGTTGTTGTTTATTTGTTCAGTCACTCTTCATGACATCATGGACCAGCCCATGCCAGAGCTACCTGTTGGCCATCACCACTCCCAGCTCCTTCGGAATCAAGCCAGTCACTTTAAAGATACCATACATCCATCTTGCTCTTGGTTGGCCCCTCTTTCTTATTCCTTCCATTTTCCCCAGCATCATTGTTACAAAGGTTGGATGGCCATCTGTTGGGGGTGCTTTGGTTGGGTTTTTCTTGTGTGGCTGAAGGTGGTTGGACTGAGGTCTTCCACTGATGCCCCCTGGTATCTTCTACTGATATACCGCTAAGTTTATGTTGTTCAGAAAGTTTGTCCATGCCTGATATATATGCATTAAATATAATATAATATAATATAATATAGATTTATTGGAGCTCCATGAGAAACTTTTGCTTCAAAAAGGGCTCCGTGGCACATAATGTTGGAGAACACCTGGTATAGATGCACCTATAGAAGAAGACAGCATGGATTATCTAGTCCAATCCCTTGTAGGAACACACAATCAAAGCACCTACAACAGATGGCCAGAGTATTATTAACTTTATTTGTACCCCGCTAGCATCTCCCGAAGGACTCGATGCGGCTTAGAGCAGTTGGCTAATTCTGCTTAACGGGACCCTACTTACAGTCAGTGTGCAGCAACTATCTCTTTCTCCAGTGCTTCAACAGTGAGGCACTGCCAATATTCTTTCTGCTGAATCTCTGTTCATTGAGAACCTTTTCGTGTATTTCTCAATCTTTAGAGTTAGGAACTTAAGAGAGTTTCTTAGCCTAAATATAGTTTCATCCAGCTAGGATACAATCTCACCCATCCACGTAAGGAGATGCATGCAAGATCAGAACACGTTGGGGGAGGGCTGCTTTTCTCTTCCACCCACCTGTCATTTTCAGAATCATTGTGATTCTCCTCCATCTCCTGAGGTTATGTACTTGGGTAATGAGCCATCCATATAACAGAGTTGACAGGGGTCCTTGCCAACAAATTACAAAACACCAGCCATTTACAAGAATATGCCAACTCCAGATGTCAGCATTGCACAATTAGCCTTAATGCTCGAACACAAGTTTGTGAAGGTATTTTTAGTCCTTTGCCAGATGCTCCTCTTGTCTCTATAGATTTCTGTTGGCTGATGTATAAACATTTATTGTCACTGTGCAGTGTTTCATTGTTCCGATATGCGATGGATTATCTGGAACCCAGCAAACGTTGGCATCTTTCTGTGAACATCAATAATGTTTATTCTGAAGCTACTGAATAGTTTGTCAAGTAATGCTGAAAATTTCAACTTGGAATGTCTGTGATACATTCACAATGATGGCCCGTGATACAGAGTGAAATCCCACAAACTCTATGAGGCTTCATTCTAGGAAGCGTCTGCAGAATTGTAACGTCTGTATCTATAAAGGGTGCAAAGAAAGTAAGAGCACACAGGTTGATGAAGTAATATTGTGGGGAATATACTTGCTTCTAAATTACTTCAATTAAATTCTACCTCGGGCACAGTTCTATGAAGATTAAGCAGTACTTTCTGTCTTTCCCATAAACTAGATGCCTGACATCTGTGGAAGAAGTGCTGTATTCCAGGAGAAACACTGTAAAGTGGAAACAGAGTAACAGGGAGCCTAATGCACCCATATGGTGAAAATGTACTATGGCTCTGTAAACATCTGTGTACAATACTAATGTCTGTGTAAATATCTGTCTACAAACAAAGGAAGAGGTGAGTCTAAAATATTATATAGTTCAATGTATTTCAGCTTATACATTAGACTGAATAGCCTTATTCGGGGGCTACACTACTCATAAAAACAAATACAAATACCAGTAATAGATTAGGATTCAAAACTGAGAAAGGGATAATATATAATTCAAGCTTTATGTAAAATAATTCAAGTTTCATACAGATCACATAAATTGTCTTTAGTACTAAAATATATACATACCATTCACTATATCCACAGCAAGACTTTCTGCAGTTGACAACTCCCCCAAATAAACACCACTTTCCATTGTCTGGACTATAAAACAATAAAAGCAGAACTAGGCTTAGAAAACTACTTTTGATATCCTATTATATTGGCCACAGACCAAACATTACTATGGAAACCAATGGAAAATAACACCAGTCTTGGGTCTGTCCTAAATGGCAGTCTAAAGTATTAAATCTACAAAAACCTCAAACCCAAGTCCAGTCCCAAGATTCCGTTAGAAGAGAATGGAAAGCTGTCTTTCTCAGGGGTCCTCAACCTTTTTAAGCTGAGGGACGGTTCATGGTCCCTTGGACTGTTGGTGAGCTGGACTATAGTTTGAAAAAACCATAATCAAATTCCTATGCACACTGCATTTATAGTGCAAAAAACATAAAAGAACAATACAATCTTTAAAATGAAGAACAATTTTAACCAGCATAAACTTATCAGTATTTCTATGGGAAGTGTGAGCCTGCTTTTGGCTGATGAGATAGTCAAGTTCATAAGGATTGTTGTTGCTGTGTGTCATCAAGTTGTTTTAGACTTAAGGCGACCCTAAATCTAAAGTTTAGGGTGAGAGCAAGTAAATGACCCACAGGCATTAGTTTGGGGACCTCTGCAATAGGTTCATGAACCTGATCATATGGAAGATTTCACTTCCATATAATTCAGGTTTAGTGTAGATTAAGATCCATCCAGTTTTGAAAATGCCATAACCACAGTCGGATTAATTTGTTTCCACAATTCAGCAAACCTTGGAACATTATATAACAATGTCTCTTAATGCACAAGTTCCATTTATCCACAATGACTGATAGCTACTGATAATTGGAGCCATAAATGAAGTTGTATAATATAGAGTGCTCTTGTTCCATATTGTAGCAAACCCACCCATTAAACTTGGTTTCAGAACAATCCATTCCATTTCCCCTCTCATGTTTTTTACCCTCTTAGAAATAGTCAATCTTCAGTGTCCATTGAATAGATGCATTCCTCACTGAAGCCTTTGAGAGTCTCTCATCTAATCTTTTAGGGATTTTATCTTAAATATAACTGTTTATGTCTTGCCCAATGTCTGCTTGTATCTCATTTTTATGTGTGGATGAACAAAGAGCCTGCTGATAGTCTATGGGATACATGTGTTGTCCACAAATATATCAAATGTTTTTTTAAACACAAGTGCACTAGAAATGCCAGCTGGTAAGTCCATAAATGGATTTTCAAGACCAGAAGGTTCTTCTTTTCCCTATAACAAAGTCCAAAATGTGCCCTGATTTCACTGCATCTGATCCATTAGGTCAGTTTTATTGATGGTGCAGCCACTCTCTTGTTTGTATATATGAAAGTGCTGTTTATCTTTTATAAGTACTTCTTATAAACATGGTCTCTCTGACATTTTTTGCTTCCTTTTGTGGTTTTGAGATGCATTTCCTACATTGATTCCAGCTGTACTTTCAAGAACTTGAGAATGTAAAAATGTTCATCCCATCAAGGCACCATTTCCAATCAGTGCTGTTTGTCCACTATGGCATCTTTAACAAATTTGTTCTTTCTGTGTTATTGGTGACACACTCCAGAAAAAAGGAGATGGACACCAAGCTTGGGGTTAAATAGGGTTACTTTTATTAGCTATTTAATGTTAAACTTTTGAAATGTGAACTGCAATGGAAAGTGTTACTTTGTGGGAGATTTTACTTACCTCTTCCTCAACCACCTAGCCTTGGGGATGCAGCCTTGGTGGTCCCCCTGCATGCCTTCTTCTTGGAAAGCATCACCTTCCCTAGGTCTGAGGACATTACCTAGGATTACCTAGGTCAGTGGTTCTCAACCTGAAGGTTCCAAGATGTTTTGGCCTTCAACTCCCAGAAATTCTAACTGTTGGTAAACCGTCTGGGATTTCTGGGAGTTGTAGGCCAAAACATGTGGAGACCCATGGGTTGAGAGCCAGTAACCTGTCATCTCTTCCTTGGGTCTCAGAATGAGAAGGGGTAGTTCCAAAGATGTCGCCTTCACTAAATACATGCTTAGTGGTGCTCACCATACTTATTACTTTATTTCCACACCACCTGCCAAGGATAAGAGTCCTCTTTTCTCCACCAAGCCTATCAACTTGGTAAGCACAGCTCCTTTGCAGGTCACCCTCGAAAATACATTTTCCTGCTCAGATAGATGAAGCCAACCAGTTCCAGCTTTTGGAAAACTATCACGAGCAAAAAATTCCTAACTCCATACCCAAAGCTTTTTTGAACATCCCTGCTCATATTTTCCCTTACTCTCTTGAAGAAGCAAAGCTTGCTCTCTATGTTCCAAATATGACATGGCAGGACAGAAACCCCTAGTGAAGATTGGTCTCTGGAGTTTGCATGATTACCAAAATTAATTGATGCTTTAATAATAATAATAATAATAATAATAATAATAATAATAATAATAGTAATAATAATAATACTTTATTTGTACCCCGCTACCATTTCCCCAAGGGACTCGGTGCAGCTTACATGAAGCCGAGCCCAAATAACAACAATACAAGCAATAAAACAACAATACAAGCAATAAAAACATAGACAATAAGATATACAACATTATCAATAAGACAACACACAGTTAAAAACAGTGGGAAGGCCAAATTTAAAATTAAAATTGGAAGTAATGCTGGGACATGGACGAAAAGGTGATAGTGGTGTTTGTGGAAGGGCATACGAGCAGACCTAAAGAAATGTAAAGTGCTTTGGAGGACAAAGTGCTATGGGATCATTATTCCGGGAAGGCACACTGGAACAGCCACGTCTTCAAGCATCCCATTATGGATGATACTAAAGTATGTATTTGGCATATGAATCCCTCTTCTCTTTCACTCCCTACAATCTGAGTGTTAACATTAGGCTATGGGGAATAAAGAAGAAAAGGCATTTAATGGGTTAGACCATCTCACTAACAAAATGTGACTCTTTTTATCTGCACCAAACCTGCTATGTGAGTGGCTATCACAACTATTTTGAGTAATATTCCCATTCCCCTCTCACAACCATGAATATCAGTGATCCATTTTCCTCCTCTGAACTGGTTTGCTGCAAGCAACTCAAATAACTAGCTCTGTTTTCTGAGTGCCAATGTTGAAGACGAGGAAATTAGTAGGACAAAGCAGGCTTATAAACCTTTTTTCCCATCCATTTCACCTCTGACCCAATCCCAAGTACCACATTGGAAGTTTTTGTGCTGGTTTATATCAATTTCTGTCAACTTCAACTTATGGCCACCCTATTGTAGGATTTTCTTGACAATATTTATTTTGAGGTTTGCTCTTATCTTGCTCTCAGCCTGAGAATGTGATTTGCCCAAGGCCACAGTAGTATTTCCCATAACTGAGCAGGAATTTGCACCCTGGTCTTTTAGAGTCCTAGTTCAATACTCAAACCACTACAGCATGCTAGCTCTTGCATAGCAGTTCACCACAGATGGCAATTAAATTACAGCAAGACAATAGTGTTTTTGCCTTGTTTCTATCACATGATATTGCTCCTTTCCCACTGCTCTCCCAGTGGGGAATAGTCTGGAAAGTGATTCTTTTATAAACACATATAATACAATAATGATCTCCTTTTGCAAAACAGTCTCCCATTGGGAGAATACTAGGAAAAAATGACATCATGTAATACGTCCAAGGCAAAAAAAAAATTGTTCTGCTGTTAGTGTGATTTGCCTGCCTTGTGTGATTAGTAGGCTTCGGCAAGTTCGTTCGGATGCTTCTAAAATCGCAATTAATTTGGAAAAAAAATCCCTTTTGAACCAATTTTGAGCCATGCAGGAATAGTGGGAGGAGTAATTCCGAATTTAAACCACTTACCCATTGTTCTGAATTATTTTCAGATGTCTCCCACAGTTATTTTGATTTTTAGAACAATTAAGCAACTTAGGCAAAGCTTCAAGGTTTCCCTTTTTGAAGGCCACATTTTAAAATCTCACAGTTTCCCTTCCCTGGCTGGCGGTGAAACGGCGATGAAGAGGAACGAGGTGGGCGTGGCTAAGCACAGCTCTTCTTGAAGGCCACTGGGAGCATGGCCTTCAAGGAGAGCTGTGCTTAGCTGTGCTTAGCCAAACCCACTTTGTCCCTCTGCATCACAGCTCGCCACCAGAGAAGGGAAACTGCGAGATTTTAAAACTGTTTGTTTAGGCTTTCTGACTTTGTCTGGAGAGAGGGAGGGACACCTTCCATTAATGAAGCAAATGAAGCTATTCGGATTTCCTGCTTTTTCCAATCTTTTTTTCAAGAAAATTTCAGAAATCATTTTAAAATCGAATCGCCAGCACCCCCTATATACGAAACAAGTTTAGAACCATTTTTTTCTTGATCGCCCAAGCCTAGTGATTGGCTTCTTATTGTGTATGGCCCTTTCTACATCACTGTACACACTGCTTAGAATGGGATTTTATGGCAGTGTAGACTCATATAATCCAGTTCAAAGCAGATAATGTGGATTATCTATTTTGATAATTTGGATTATATGGCAGTATAGAAGGGGCCTACGTGTGTCTATTCAGAATGGAGCCTCAAGTTACTTAGGACTTCTTCACACAGCCCCAGTCTCCAGCGAAACAACAGACACCCAGGGTGCCTCATGGTGCCCCTTGCATCCTCCCTCCTTCCTCCATCACGAGGTGAGGATGGGACAAGGAACATTGGCTCCCTGTCCCCATCAGATGGTAAAGGGGTGGTTGCTGTGTTGCTCTTTCCTCTGCATTGTGGTAGAGGAAGCATGTTGTGATGCTTTCCCTCCACTTCAGGAGGAATGGGGGTGGGGCCAAGCTAGCGTCATTTGGTGGAGCTCAGCAGGGCTCATTCAAAGTGGAAAAAGGGGCCATAAAAACCCCAATGTGATGAGGTCGTTAAGAAGGTTGCTCCATCTCCAATGGGACATCTTTATAATTATGAGGCTGCTGATCGCTCCACCCCCCTGCTCTCCTTAGCTTTTCTAAGCCAGGCATATTTACTTCCTCTAGAGCAACCCTGCAAGGTAGGCCAATCTGTTACATCCTTCATTTCAAAAGGTCTTGCTATTATCTGCAGTTTCATGTAACTTGGTAAGGCAACTCCTTATGGATATAGGGGTCATACTGCACCAATTTTAGGCCAAGGAAGGGACACAAAAAAGTAAATAAGCTTTTTATATTTCCAATTCACTCTATCAGGTGAGATGCGAAAGAACCTGGGAAACAAAGGTTCATAATTTCCACCAGGGTTATTTCTGATAAATAAGTATTAATTCTTGGATGCATCAAGGTGAATCCTAGCACAGACTTTCAGGACTAGCTGCTCTGTCAGCAGACAACAAATGAACATGCCAGTTAGAAATTCTTTTAAAAGTATATGTTTGTCTCAGAATGAGAAAGAATGGCAAGATTCTTCTTGTAATGTTATGTCTTCAAAAGTGGGTTCATATTGGTGGAAATTAAAATTGGGAAGTTCCCTGTGTTTGCATCCAGTAGAGGGCTACTGTTACATTACTATGTGGCAGAGCCAGCAAAGCAACTAATGTATAAGGGACTGATCATATTTGAATGCAAATTTTGCTTTTTAAGTCATTTCTGCTGTGTTTTTCAGTGTTTTTATGAGTGATGGTCTGTTGGCCTGATAAGTGTATTGTGTCCAAATTTGGTGTCAATTTGCCCAGTGGTTTTTGAGTTATGTTAATGCCATAAACTAACATTACATTTTTATTTATAAACTAGGAAAATGAGGTGTGTGTGTGTGTGTGTGTGTATACACACACACACGTATACATACACTAGATGTCCCTTGCCACGCATTGCTGTGGCCCAGTCTGTGTATATGTGTTTTGTGTGTGTATATATTTGTGTATATGTGTATATATGTGGTTTTGCGCATGCATTATAATGTATTTTTTTGTTTTTTGGCTTTTTCAGTGTTTTTATGAGTGATGGCCACTCATTGGCCTAATAGGTGTCTTGTGTCCAAATTTGGTGTCAATTCATCCAGTGGTTTTTGAGTTATGTTCATCCCACAAACAAACATTACATTTTTATTTATATAGACTAGCTGTCCCCCACTATGTGTTGCTGTGGCCCAGTCTATATATGTTTTATGTGTATATATATATGTGTATTTATATATATATGTGTGTGTGTGTGTGTTTGCTTATATATATGTGGTTTTGCACATGCATTGTAACGTTTTTTGCTTTTTAAGTTGCTTCTGTTTTGTTTTTCAGTGTTTTTATGAGTGATGGTCACTCATTGGCCTGATAGGTATAATGTGCCCAAATTTGGTGTCAATTCGTCCAGTTGTTTTTGAGTTATGTTAATCCCACAAACGAATATTACATTTTTATTTATATAAATGATATGAGATTTCAGAAAAAAATAAATTCAATCAGTTTTAAAATGAGAAATTTGAATCCCCTACCAGAAAGTATGCAATTTGATACTGGCGTATACTCAAGTAAAGTTGGGAGGCTGGGAAGTATATTAAACAAGAGCTGCCAAAAAAACAAAACAAAACTGCAGCCACCACTGTTTGTACTCTGCTGCATATGTGTCAGATGTTTTTTATAGATTTTTTTAAAAAAAGACATTAGAATGGTTTGGAGGAATCTGGGAATCTGAACATTGATGGGGGAAAAGAGTCAGTCAGAAACTAGAGAAGTGAAGATGGCTGAACTTCACAAGGTGGTCTAAATGCTGGATATAATGCAAAATTGTATTATGAACATGGATATTTAGTATTCGACAGTTTTTTGAATGGCTAGGGTTGTTATTGCCAATATTTTCTGGGTTTAATTTCTTTCTGCTCTCAATGCCCACAAATCTTGTAAATCTCACTGTGTGTTTCTATATGTAAAAATGTACGCATGAAATTCTGGTTAAAAATGTTTCTGTGGATGAGGCAGTCTATGGTCTCTGAAGATGTATAATACATTTGGATAAAATACAGATTCATGGAATAGGTTAAGATCTTTGGTTCAATAAAAAATGAACTGAACCCATATAAACATGAAAGATGAGCCTTTCATGAGCAATGAGTGGGCATTCATCAGCTTTAATAAGTTGATAAATGACCGCTCAGTGTTCATTAAAGGCCTTCCTTTCATTATTTTTTTCAGATGAAATGCTGAAAACTTCAGTTATCTCATCCTTAGCATGAATTATCTATTTCTGTTATACTTCACAAAATTTTCCTTCATTTAACTTTTGCAAAACATTTATTTATTTATATTTATTCATTATTTATTTATGAATACACTGAATTTAGTCAAGAAATATATATAGTACCATTTTATCCACATGTATCAGTAATAATTCTCACTTTGTGTACATTGACTGTGGCCCAAAATAATCTTTCCTTATTTCTATTAGTCCACTTTTCTTCCTTACATGCCAGTTTTCATAGTAGAGAAATATTTTTTCGTATGTTAGAGATTTTGGTCACATGAAAGACATGAGTTTAGTCTAAAGTGATATAATTCAGAAGTAACTGTCTTATTGATAATTATGACTGTATATCATGTGCTTCGTGCATTAGAGGCAAAACCATCCTGTCTGTTGAGTAACAGAAACAGAAAGATTCTCGTCAAAGTGTTGTCCTATAGAAAAAGTAACTATGTGTACCTGCACTATACAGTTACATTCATTTCTTACCACTTTCACTCTTGTTGTTCTCTTCTACCGAATTCTGGGATTTGCAGTTTGGTAAAATGCCAGAGAGCTCTAATGTTTGTCTGCAGAGTAATTTAAGACCCTCTCAACTACAAATCCCAGAATCCCATAGGGTGGATCCAAACTACAAATCCCAGAATTCCATAGGGTGGAGCCATGGCAGTTAAAGTGATATAACTATGTCATAAAGATACACCCCACATCACATTACAAAACAGCTTCCATATAAAATGATGGAAAGAAGAGTGGGGAAAACATGGCCCTCCAGATGTCATGAACTATGCTGCCTAGGACTGATGGGGGCGACAGTCCAATAAGAAGCATATTGTCCTACTGATTCTTCACAAGAAATGATCCTTCAGACAACTTTTTATGTTTTCTGCTTCTTGGCACAAATGACCTTTCTTCAGCCTGGAGCTCTGTCTTTTTATTAAAGAGAATCTGTCTGAAAGCAAAGTCAATCTATCTCTCATGGGTTGTGGATGAATAGTTCTTATGCCCAATTCCTTAAGGATCAAAGGCTTATAAAAACCAAGTTGATTCTTTGGATCCCACTCCCCCACCAATGTATGCGTGGGGAGTATGTAGCCTGCCTAAAGTTCTTGATTCCTTGGTGTGTGTAAATGTTAAAAGTTTAATTATAGCATCACAATCATAATTTCTATGCAGATGCTGCTTCTTGTATTCTTTTGACAAGTAGCTGCTGAACAAGCTGAACAAAAGTTGGTGGGGATAAGCTGAATGATGAATTGGCATCTTCCTAAACAATTACAGGCTTCCCACCCTGTTTCCTAATTGCATCATTTAAAATATATTCAAAGCTATCCCACACAATAGTTTCAGAACTGCTATCCTATGGAATACAGGATGAAACACTGGTGTGACTCACACAAATAAAATGACAACTTCCCCACATTACATCAAATTACTTCTTTTCCCCTCATCATTTAACGTATTAGCTCAATGGCATTGTCTATGAGCTGAATTACACAGAAACTAAAGTGACTGATATAATGGGAAAGTAAATGGAGCTTCCTGCAGGAGAGACAGGCTGAAACTATCCAAACAAGCTTATTGAGAAAGTCAGCCCCATTAAATACAGGGAGATGTCCTTCTGAGAATCAAACTAGATGTTAAGGGGAATATGTTTGTCCACTAAGCCATTTACCTGTCCACAGTGCAATTTCCTCAGGTAGTAAGCCTATGTCTAAGTTCAAGTGATCAGCCACAAAATAAAGCACGCCTAGTGCAAGATATGTTGATGAGGAATAATGGCAACAGAAATCTATGACTACTTTGATGGATTACCTCTTCTAACAAAGGTGCTGAGAATTTTTAAGCAGCCTTTCCAAAGGGGAAACAACTCTGAGGGTTATCTTTTAAGGTAACAGAAGAATGTTATTGGATTTCAGAACTGATACTTATGCCAGAATATTGCTTTCCCCAAAAAAAGAAATAGATTGGTTCACATTTAGAGCAGTCCTGTTAACATCACTAGCACACAGAAGTCACGAGTAAAGTTTTCTTGATTTCAGTGCATATCTGAGTGAAACTAATTTTTGGTCCTGCTCAAAAAATGCTGGATATTTCATAGCCATGTTTACACTGTAATCATTTATAGTCATGTGTTTAAGACTTTGGAAAGAGAGGAAGGTGGGGGGGATGACTGTGTTTGCTGACCCCACCTCCAACCTGTTCACGCATTGAGGGGCATATCTTCATAGGGGCAGTTTGCTAAACCCATCTAGGTATTATTTAATCCACTTGTTAGAGACATGACCGCTTAATAGGTGAATGCATTGGAAAGGTTTACAGTGAATGTCAGATAGCAGGCATGTAGCCGGGGGGGGGGGGGAGGCTTGGGGGGCTTCAGCCCCACCCCCCACCCCGAAATTCTCATGGTGGTCCGCAAGAAGGCCTTACTGGTACATTATTTAAACTGTTATGTTTATTCATATCATGATTTGATCACCATACTCAATATATCCCATATGCATGGGGGTATTGGGGTAACGATACAAAAGGTTTGCTAAGGTAGACCCTCTTTCACTCGGACTCGCCCCCCCCGAAACTCAGCCCCCCCCCCCCCCCCAAAACAAAATCCTGGCTACGGGCCTGTCAGGCAGAGTCCCACTCCACAACATTTGTTTACATGGGAATTAATACCTGAAATTGCAATTCATCTTTTCAAGATATTTATATGGTAAACTGCAAATAATAATACTAGTACATTGTACACAGGGGTACTAGCATGGTATAACAGTCTGAATGTCAGACTAGGACTCTGGGAGTTTCAGGTTCAATTCTGCACTCAGCACTGGAAATCCAGCAAATGACCTTGGGACAAGTCACATTCAGCCTCAGAGGACAGCAAAAGCAAACCTTCTCTGAATAAATCTTGCCCAGAAAACCATATAATATGGCTGTCATAAGTCATACTTGGAGGTATAAAACCATTGTGTTGAAATACAATATTAATAAAATGTCAATTTAAAGAATAAACCTGACATTCTTTCTAAAGCTACTTGTTTCAGTGAAAACTTTGAATTAAGATTTTGAAAAATTTCAATGAAGTTTTTGATATAAATACAAGATCAGAAACAAAGCTTTGGGAAATTATTGTGATATGGTTGAACATGCCCTATATGGAATTCTGAAATCCGAAGTGCAAAATTGTCAACATGGTAAGCTAAGATAGTGACATCCTTGTTTTGTGATGGTTCTGTGTGCACAAACTTTGTTTTGTGCTCATAATTATTTAAAATATTGTTTAGAATTGCCTTCAGGCTATGTGTATAAGGTATATAAGAAACATAAATGAATTTCTTGTTTTTATTTGGGTCCTATCTCCAAGATACCTCATTATGTACGTATATGTATATGCAAATTTAGTCATTCGATAATCTGAAATCCAAATCACATTTGGTCCCAAGTATTACAAATAAGGGATTCTCAACCTGTACAGTCAAAACATTTGAAGAAATATTCATGTGGCTTCTATATGAATTTAAAGATGCAAAATGCAGTGTACCAATTGAATTGTGCAGTTATCTATAACCTTGTTTCTTGAGTCCTATTAAAAAGCCTAAGGCAATCATGCTGAGAGAGACTTGGCTTCTTTGACCCTGAATTCCATTCTTGAAGATCTAACTTTGCTCACCCAACATTTCTGACATGGTGATGACAAGAAATACTGTTGGTTACCACTCACAGACAAGATCCCAAAGTTATTTGTGGACTAGTTGCTGCTGTAGACTGAAAATATGGTTTCTGCCACCTTGTGTCAAGATCAAGAACAGGCCTGGATGCTGTAGAACATTGTATTGCAGCTATATAGCCTGCTTTCGATTCCTTCTTTGTATAAAAAAACAATCTTGCACACTGTCTCACTATTATTGTTATTGGGTGCCTGCAAATTGTGATTTATAGTGACCCTAGGGCTTTCTGGGATTGAAAGTATACAACTCTCCCAGAGCCACCCAGTGGGTGTCTGTAACTGAACAAGGAATCAAACCCAGATCTCGAGAGTCTAAGTACAAGACTCAAACCAATACACTGAGCTGAATCTTATTTTCCCATACCTCATATTGAAACCATGTTTTTTCCCCAGTCAGCATTGAATGGCACCTAGTTATTCCCATTTCACTGTTGTAGTGAATCCAGTCTAAATTTGAAAGGATCTACCCAAGGTTCTGCATTTATTAGGGATATTATTTATTTACTTTATTCTTACCATGAGTCGTGATATATGGAATCAAGGATATAATTCAGCACCTTAGGAGGGAACTAGCTCAGACTTGAAATTGTACTGAATTCTCGGCTCTACAGCCATTGAAGCCACCAGTCACCAGTATCATCATTTTGGTCTTAGTGGTCCACTTTATCAAAATGTTTAGATCTCAGACCAGTTTTTAAAAATATTAGAAGTGGCATCTCTTTCATCTTTGGAGAAAAGGCTGCCACAAGCCTCAAATATAGATAGAAAATATGAAATTGTGGTGGTGAGATGGGTTAAGGTTTTGGCTGGGTGGGAGTGTCTAGTGGGCTCCTCATCCCCTGGATATGGGCTGCCACCTATCTCCAGTTTTCTTGTTCAGCTAAATTTCACTGGACAAATTATAGGCATTCTGACATTGTTCTTTGCCTTATGTTTTCTGCCAACACTGTTAGAAAAAGTGGGTGAGAGCAGCCATGACCTGCAAAGTGCCAAGCTTGAGGCTTCTTGGGAATTGTATAATGTAAGGAAGTGATCGTGAGCAGAAGACATTTTGTTATAGACTCCTTTCCCTCCTCATGATTAACTTTTTAAAATTGCATTTGCCACCCTGTTAGTAGAGATAGCATAGGCAGCCCAATAATTTCTGGGATTCTGAATGGATCTAACTGCAAAAATACCAGAGATGGTGCTTTAAAGTCACTGAACCCATGGGTGATGTTAGGTTTGGACAGTGATGATGATGTGGTGGTTGGTAGCACCAGGAGCAATGAGCAGTATTTCAGATGGCAGGTAAGGGGTGTGATAGGTCTCTCCTAATCCATCCCCTGAGCTTCATTGCTCCATCAGCCATGGGCATTTCTGGGACAGTGAGCCATGAAGTCAAAGCAACAAGACCATTCCTGTTTTCTTATATCAAGCTCTTAGATTCAGACATTTTTAGACATCGTGGCTTTCATTCAGCATTTGCAAGATACTTGATACCTTATTGATGCCATATCAGAGGGATAGTTTGTTGAATTTTCACCACATAGATCATCATTCTATAGCACACATATGTTGAAGGGATCAGAGATTCTCTGGATTACTACAACCGTGCCATAGCTTAGGATGCTGGTTAAGAGACAAAAAGGTTGAGAAGGGATAATAAAGTCATGTTTAATATTTGAAAGGACATACCATATATTCCGGCATATAAGACGACTGGGCATATAAGACGACCCCCCAACTTTTCCAGTTAAAATATAGAGTTTGGTATATACTCGCCGTATAAGACCACCCCTCTTCCATCGCACACCAAATAAAAACAAAAAATAAAAACATCAGATTTGATTTCAAATCCAAGACTATCAAAGCAGTATCCAGCTCTTCGGCTTAGAAATGGAGATGAGCGCCAACCCCCAGAGCCGGACACGACTGGACTTAACGTCAGGAGAAAACCTTTACCTCACCTGTAAACTCCTGTATGTTTATTATTTATTTAACAGTTGAGTTTCCATGGAGCGTAATAAAGTTCTATAAATTTTTACCTTACCTTACCTTACCTAGAGTGAGACCAGGGCTGGGTCCAATGTCCTTTCCCCAACAACAACAACAATAATGGAAATCTAGAATTGGAAGGGACTCCAATGGCCATCCAGTCTAACCCTAATTCTGCCAGACAGGAACACATGTCCAAGCCCTCCCGACAGATGATAACAACAATAATAGCAATAACAACAGCAATAATAATAGAAGGGAGCTCAGTGACCATTCAGTCCAACCCCATTCCTACCAGGCAGGAAGACACAATGCAAGCCTTCCTAACAGGTGGCCATACAACTCTGCTTAACAATAACAACAACAGAACGCTAGAGTTCTCCAATGGCCATCCATTCCAACCCACTCACTCCTGCCAGGCAGGAAGACACAATGCAAGCAGCTAGTGGTAAGCTGAGGGGACAGAAGTTGTCATAAAGCCATCTTGTGTAGCTTCTAAAACCCAACATGTGAGAACATTTTGCACTGCAGCCAGATATTTCCAAGGTCATGCCCAAAGGGTTTGATGAATATACCCTTTTTGAGATAGATCTAAATCAGGCATGGGCAAACTGTAGCCCTCCAGGTGTTTTTGGACTTCAACTCCCACAATTCCTAACAGTCAGTATTTGATAACACAGAAATGCTGGACCACTCTCACAACCACCATGTCAGACTCCACAGAAAAGCCATTGAAATCCACAAGAAGCATGTGGACAATTTCAACAGAAAGGAGGAAACCATGAAAATGAACAAAATCTGGCTACCAGTATTTTAAAAAACTCCTCTAAAATCAGGACAGTAAATAAAAAACAACACTCAAAAGCAGGGGAAATCCAGACAATAAAAAATCAGGACCAACTAACACCTCCCAACAAAAGATTCCCCCAGGCAGGAAGCAGCCAGGCTTTGAAGCTGCAAAGCCATTCAATGCTAATCAAGGTAGCCAGTGGCAACATTCCCACTTGCCTCAAGCAGACAAGAGTTCTTTCTCCCACCCTGGACTTTCCATAGATATATAAACCCCACTTGCCATGTTTCCAACAGATCTCACAACCTCCAAAGATGCCTGGCATAGATCTGGGCAAAACATCAGGAGAGGACACTTCTGGAACATGGCTATACAGTCTGGAAAACTCACAGCAACCCAGCCAGTAGCTGTTAGGAATTGTGAGAGTTGAAATTCTAAACAATCTGATAGAAAACTGGGACTTGTAGTTTGGTATGGTGCTGGCTCTCTTAAACAGGGAAGGCTAAGGACCTTGTAAAACTACAACTCCTGTGATTCCATGGCACTGAATCTGTGGCAGTTTTTTGGGTGGGATTCCCCTTTAAGAGTGGATGGCCCTTGCACTGGGACTTCCCCTTTAAGGCTGCCTCCTTCTTCGGATGCAGAAACAAAACCAAACGGGGAAAAGAGACCTTTTTCTTCCTCCCTTTGCAGGCTATTGAAAACTTTTAAAACTGAAGAGTGGCTGTTCTTTCAGAGGGAGCTGAGCAGAGAGACAGGAAAGAAACCCCAAAGAGGGGAGGGAGAAAGAAGAAGTTTCTGCAGCAGGACTTTCTCGGAGGAGGTGCCTTTGTTTGGACTCTCCTTGAGTAGCACTGTTTGAGGAAGGAGAGGAGAGGGAGAAAGAGGCCGGGAATGGGAGGCTTGGGGGCAGCCTCTTCTGCCCCTTTTTCCTTCAGGAGGAGGGCGGGGAGGAGGAGGAGTGGCAGTGCTGCCGGGGTGATGGCCAGCTGGGCTTGTGCAAGGGCAAGAGCAACAGGCTGCGCTGCTTGGGGATGGCGAGGGGGGAGGAGGAGGATCATCGGCAGGTCTGCCGGAGTGCTGGCTAGCTGAGCTGCGATACCAGCAGGCTCCCTTTGGCCTCTCATGGCTGCTCGCATCCCTCGCTCTCGGCATCCTCAAGTGGTGGAACTTATAGCCGGCACACAAGACGACCCCCCCACTTTTAAGATGACTTTCTTGGCTTAGAAAGTCGTCTAGTATGCCGGTTTTTACGGTAATAAGGAAGATGGAGCTGGCTTGTTTAGATTGCTGGCTGTTGCACACTAATGTGGATGTCTTGTTTAGATTTATGTTATTATAGAATTTTGTAATAATAATAATAATCATCATCATCATTATTTATACCCCACCACCATCTCCCCAAAGGGGACTCAGGGCAGCTAACGTGAGGCCAAGCCCAGAATTACAATACAGCAAAGTAAAATACGGAGCCCCCGGTGGCGTAGTGGGTTAAAGCACTGAGCTGCTGAGCTTGTTGATCGAAAGGTCGCAGGTTCAATTCCGGGGAGCAGCGTGAGCTTCCGCTGTCAGCCCTAGCTTCTGCCAACCTAGCAGTTCAAAAACATGCAAATGTGAGTAGATCAATAGGTACCACTCTGGCGAGAAGGTAACGGCGCTCCATGCGGTCATGTCGGCCACATGACCTTGGAGGTGTCTACGGACAACGCTGGCTCTTCGGCTTCGAAATGGAGATGAGCACCACACCCCAGAGTCAGACATGACTGGACTTAATGTTATGGGACAACCTTTACCTTTATTATTTATTATTTATTATTTATTATTTGCATTTGTTAACCGCCACTCTCAGCCCGGAGGCGACTCGCGGCGGTTTACAGAACATAGAACATAAAGACAACAGTTACAATAATTAGGAATATAACACACATCTTACTAACACACAATTAATTAAACTAAAAATCCGCTTCGTCTTGTTTGGGTCATAATCCATCTCGTCGTCATAGTCCATTCCGGTGGTCAAGCCAAAAAAGCATAGCACATTAATTAAAGGCCTTTTCAAAGAGCCAGGTTTTCAGGCCCCTACGGAAGGCCATGAGGGACGGCGCCTGTCTAACTTCAGCAGGGAGGGAGTTCCACAGCCGGGGGGCCACCACGGAGAAGGCCCGCTCTCTAGTCCCCGCCAAGCGTGCCTGTGAGGCAGGCGGGACCGAGAGAAGGGTCTCCCCGGATGATCTCAAGGTCCTCGTGGGCTCGTAGGCCGAGATGCGGTACTCAAGGTATTTTGGGCCGGAACCGTTTAGGGCTTTGTAGGTTAACACCAGCACCTTGAATTGGGCCCGGTAGCTGATCGGCAGCCAGTGGAGCTGGGACAGCAAGGGCGTTGTGCGCTCCCTGCGTCCCGCTCCGGTTAACAACATGGCTGCCGCGCGCTGGACTAGCTGGAGCTTCCGGGCCGTCTTCAAGGGCAGCCCCACGTAGAGAGCGTTGCAGTAGTCAAGGCGGGATGTGACCAAAGCGTGTACCACCGTGGCCAAGTCAGACTTCCCAAGATACGGGCGCAGCTGGCGCACGAGCCGAAGCTGTGCAAATGCTCCCCTGGTCACCGCTGAAACCTGGGGATCCAGGCTCAGCGATGAGTCCAGGGTCACACCCAAGCTGCGAACCTGCGCCTTCAAGGGGAGTGCGACCCCGTCCAGCACAGGCTGTAACCCTATACCCTGTTCGGCCTTGCGACTGACCAGGAGTACCTCCGTCTTGTCTGGATTTAATTTCAGTTTGTTCGCCCTCATCCAGACCGTCACAGCGGCCAGGCACCGGTTCAGGACTTCGACAGCCTCCTTAGTAGCAGGTGGGAAGGAGTGACAGAGTTGGACGTCATCTGCGTACAGATGACACCGCACCCCGAAACTCCGGATGATCTCGCCCAGCGGCTTCATGTAGATGTTAAACAGCATGGGAGACAATATGGAGCCCTGAGGGACACCACAGGTCAAAGGCTGTGGTGTAGAACAGGAGTCCCCCAATAACACCTTCTGGGTACGACCCTCCAGAAATGACTGGAGCCACCGCAAAGCGGTGCCCCCGAGGCCCATCTCTGCAAGGCGTCCCAGAAGAATACCGTGGTCGACGGTATCGAAGGCCGCTGAGAGGTCCAGGAGCACCAACAGGGACACACTCCCCCTGTCTAGCTCCCGGCGGAGATCATCCACTAAGGCGACCAAGACCGTCTCGGTACCATGCCCCGGTCTGAAGCCAGACTGCGCCGGATCCAGATAATCCGTGTCTCTCAAGAATACCTGGAGTTGTGAGGCCACCACGCTTTCCATGACTTTGCCCAAGAAGGGAAGATTGGAAACAGGCCGAAAGTTGTCAAATTTAGTGGGGTCCAGTGATGGTTTCTTCAACAGCGGCTTTATAATAGCCTGTTTTAGGCTCGCTGGAATCGTGCCTTCCCGAAGGGAGGCATTAACCACCACCGTTACCCACTCGGCCAATCCCCCTCTGGCCTCTTTCAGAAGCCAGGATGGGCAGGGGTCTAGGATGGACGTGGTAGGCCTCATTCCTCCAAGTATCTTGTCCACATCCTCGGGTTTCACAAACTGAAAAGAATCCATCAAAATAGGACAAACGGGTGCTTGTGTCACATCCACAGAGACTGCATTTAATGAGGCGTCCAGCCCAGAGCGGATCAAAGCGACTTTGTCTGCAAAGAACCGAGCAAATGCTTCGCAGCGCGTGTCCGAGTTGTCAGGGCTCCCACCTGAGGTAGGGGGAGTTAAAAGACCTCTGACAATCCGAAACAACTCCGCCGGACGGTTTTTTGCAGACGCAATAGTGGCCGCAAAGAAAGTTTTCTTTGCGGCTTTTATTGCCGCGGCATATGCCCTTAAAAAGGACACAAACCGTGCTCGATTTGGCTCGCTTGGGTCCGAGCGCCACACGCTCTCTAGTTCCCTCTTCCTTCGCTTCATCGCTGCCAGCTCCTCAGTAAACCAAGGAGCAGGTTTAGCTCGGTTACTTGAGAGGGGACGTTCCGGAGCGATCCTGTCAATTGCCCTGGTCATCTCCCCATTCCAGAGAGTGACCAAGGCCTCGACATGGTCACCTACCGAGGTGGCGGGAAAATCCCCAAGAGCCATCAGGAATCCGTTCGGATCCATAAGCCTCCTGGGGCGGACCATCTTAATGGGTCCTCCACCCCTGCGGAGGTTAGGGGGCGCAGTGAGCCTAAAATTTACTTTACTAAAGTAAAATACAACAAATACAATGAACAAACACAAAATAAAATGATGAAGGAATGCAAGCACAGTGGGTGGGCCAAATGCACGGGATAAAATTGATAAAGAGGCTGCTGGGAGCTCCTGTGCCCAATTAGTTGGTGAACAGCTCCAGGGACCTGTGACATAGACTGTGCTTCCTGGTGTCTTATCAACCCTTGAATGTTCCCAATCCTAACAACAATACTTCCAGTGAATGAATGGGAATGTTTAATTTATTGATGGTCGGTCTAATTTACTGATGTTAGACTTTAATTTGATGTTAGGCTTTAATGTTACTTTCATACGTGGGTTTTTCTGGGATTTTATGTTAGTATTATGTGTTTTATGTAGGCATTGAATGTTTGCCATTGTTATGTTGGAATCCGCCCTGAGTCCCCTTGGGGAGATAGGGCGGAATACAAATAAAGTATTATTATTATTATTATTATTATTATTATTTCAAGACAACAACTTAGGGCAATTGATTCAAACCACAGGAAAAGAGATTCCACAAAAATATTAGGAAAAACCTCTTGATGATAACAGCTGTAGAACACTGGATTATGTTCTCTGAAGTGTGATGGAATCTACTTCTCTGAAGGTTTTTAAGCAGACACTTAGCTGTCTGCTTGTTGGGAGTGCTTTGACTGTGTATTCTTGCAGGCAGAGGGTTGGACTGGATGCCCCCTGGGATCTCTTCTATATCTGGGATTCCATGATTCTGCCATAGTCCCCCACTATTGGCCATGCTGGCTGGGACATCTGCTTTTTCATCAGGAAACAAACAAAATTTATACAGTTTACATTTTGTCTTAAAGTACTACATCGTCATCTTAACAAGCAACAGAAGTAACATCTTAAGACAGAATGTAGGCCTGTGACTGTACCATCACACATCTTTATTTTGTGCTTTTCAGTTGGTCCACAAACATATTGCTGTTTTATGAATTTTACTAGCTTGGGACCCGGCGCTGCCTGGGTTATTATAGAAAGTGGGTAATGGCGGTTCTGTATGCTAAGTTTGGTCTTTATTGGTCATTGGATGATGGTTGCACTGTTTTCAGGAAGTGAGTGAAGGTACTTGAAGTCCCATCATCCATGGTCAACCCTCCTCCAAACAGCATCGGGATGTAGAGTGGGTTATGGGGGCTCTATGTGCCAAGTTTGGTCTTGATTGGTCATTAGATGAGGGTTGCAGCAGTCTTGGGAAGGGAGTGGAGGTACTTGAAGTCCCATCATCCATGGTCTGTCCTCCTCGAAAGTGCACCAGGATGTAGAGTGGGTCATGGGGACTCTGTGTGCCAAGTTTGGTCTTGATCAGTCATTGGCGAGGGTCTCAGTGGTCTCAGGAAGTGAGTGAAGTTACTGCAAGTCCCATCATCCATCTCCAAATTTTTCCAAACCACACCAGGACATTAAGTGGGTCATGAGAGGTCTATGTGCCAAGTTTGGTTTTGATCAGTCATTGGATGAGGTTAACAGCAGTATCAGAATATGAGTGAAGATACTGAAAGTCCCATCATCCATGGTCAACCCTTCTCCAAAACTGCAGCAATATGTAGAGCGGGTCATGGGGGCTCTGTGTGCCAAGTTTGGTCTTGATTGGTCATTAGATGTGGATTGCAGCAGTCTTGGGGAGTGGAGGTACTTGAAGTCCCATCATCCATGGTTTGTCCTCCCCGAAAGTGCACCAGGATGTAGAGTGGGTTATGGGGGCTCTGTGTGCCAATTTGGCCTTGATTGGTCATTGGATGAGGGTCGCAGTGGTTTCAGTAAGTGAGTAAAGATACTGCAAGTCCCATCATCCATTATCCATCCCCCTTAGAACTGCATCAGGATGTAGAGTGGGCCATGAGTACTCTGTGTGCCAAGTTTGGGCCTGGTCTGTTATTTGTAGGGGCTACAATGTTCTGTGGGAAGTGAATCGGGTGAAGGTACTGCAAATCCCAGCATTAGTGGCCCATCCTGCCCTGAACCGCACTTGAAGTCCCATCATCCATTGTCCCTCCTTCTCCAAACAGCATCGGGATGTAGAGTGGGTCAAGGGGGCTCTGTGTGTCAAGTTTGGTCTTAATCGGACATTAGATGATGGTTGCAGCAGTCTTGGGAAGGGAGTGGAGGTACTTGAAGTCCCATCATCCATGGTCTGTCTTCCTCGAAAGTGCACCAGGATGTAGAGTGGGTCATGGGGACACTGTGTGCCAAGTTTGGTCTTGATCAGTCATTGGCGAGGGTCTCAGTGGTCTCAGGAAGTGAATGAAGTGACTGCAAGTCCCATCATCCATTGTCAAATTCTTCCAAACCGCACCAGGATGTAGTCATGCGGACTCTCTGTGTGACTTGTGGTCCTGATCCATCATTGTTGGCAGTTGTAATGGTCTTAGGAAGGGAGTGCAGGTATTGCAAGTCCCATCGTCCATGGTGCATCCTCTTCCAAACCGCACCAGGATGTAGAGTGTGTCATGGAGACTCAGTGTGCCAAGTTTGGTCTTTATCGGTAATTGGATGAGGGTTGCAGTGGTCTCAGGTACTGCAAGTCCAATAATCCATGGTCCATTCCCAGCCAAACCACACCAGGACATAAGGTGGGTCACGAGAGGTCTATGTGTCAAGTTTGGTCCTGATCTGAGGTTAGCAGCGGTCTCAGAATGTGAGTGATGGTACTGCAAGTCCCAACATCCATGGTTCATCTTCCTCCAAACTGCAATAGGATGTTGAGTGGGTCATGGGGGCTCTGTGTGCCAAGTTTGGTCTGTATTGGTAATGTTCTGACTCAGCCCCTGGCCTTTTCCTTTCCTCTCTTTGTCATCTCGGAATCTTGGTATTGAGGCTGGCCAATCAGAGACCATATGCAAATTTCCTTCTCTCATGTCTCTGTTTCTGTCATGAACCCTTTTCTCCACCAGGGGCTCCTGTAAAACTGGCCAATCAGAGACCATATGCAAATAGCACCAAAGCGGCTGCCAATCAGAATCTTGGAACTTTCAGGCTGGCCAATCAGAATGCTGGCACATACACCGCCACACCGCCACACTTTTGTCCTCCGCATACAAACTTTGACTTTTATTATATGTATAGATTGTATCTAATGGTTACGTTCTTTTTCCATGTCAGGTGCAACATGAGAAACTGCAAGTCGCTTCTGGTGTGAGATAATTGGTCATGTGCAAGGACATTGCCCAGGGGATACCCGGATGTTTGATGTTTTACCATCCTTGTGGGAGGTTTTTCTCATGTCCCCTCATAGTGAGCTGAAGCTGACAGAGGGAACTCAATCCACTCTCCCCAGATTCGAACCACTGACCTCCTGTCAAAACAAGGGTTCAACCCATGATGCCACTGGGGGGGGGGGGGTTCCTGGTTACTGAGAAAAATGAATATGTTTCCTATAAACTTGGGAGGGAATGTACACTTTTTGGAATTTCTTAGCCTCACTTCAGTTAATCCTAACAGCCATACTTCCAATGAATGAATGGGAATGTATGGTAGTTAGTTAATTGTGTATTCCATTGTTCCTATCAATTGCATTTAGATTACTTAAGGCAATTGATCTGAGGCATTTTGCAGTACAAGTGTGCCACCTGCTGGTCAAATAGCATATATCTTTCTTTCAGCTGAGAAAGCATATTTAAATGTGAGCAAGTCTGCTTGATGTTTTCCTGTATTAAAGTCATGAAAACATATGCCAGGTGGACTTTGCTGTATTTTTGGTGCTGCATATGATCAGTTTATATACTATTTCTATGCATGCACATATAAAAGCCAGAGTGTTGCCTTGTAGGATGATGGTAGAAGAGGGCAGGGAATTCCTTTCCAACTCAAGGTAAATGACGAGGATTCATTCAGAAAGTTGCTATGCTTTCATTTTTATTGACTGAAAAATCTCACATGTAGTTAACGGTACAGTTGTAAACTGTGCATATCTTCCACAGGAGCAGCCAGGAGTTCTTGAGTTCTTTGGCAGAGGGGATACTCCCTTCTCAGCACGTTCCAGATTTCTTAATTCGGATGTGCAAATTCCTTTTCCTGAAAAATAGTATAAATGCACTGAATAAGGATGGGCACAACTTTGTCCCTCTGTTTATCCCTTACATGCCATTTATAAACACCTCTATGAATTTGAGGTCATTTTTGTCAAGAGAAACCAAATGAAATTCTTGGCCATAAACAACACATTTTTCTAATAGTTTCTGTACACTTTTGATCTTTATTACTATGTATTTATTTATGCATTTTGAGATTTTTATGAGAAGGGTTTTTTAAAGTACAAAATATTTTATTTTATACAAAATGTGTACAAAGAAATCTTTATGAAATTTTTACATAAGTCTTCAAATGTCAACAAATACATCTCATGACGGTGTGTGTTCTTTTTTAGTTGGGTACCTTGACATGTTCACACATATGTGGATGTTTTTTATATATCCCCATATAGTTGTTAATGAAAGTTTTGTCAGCAAAACCCCCCACAAAACAGTTGGCAGCCCTAAGTAGCTAAATGCACACGGAGGCAAAGGATTCCAAAAAGGAAAGTATCCAAGCTGACCAAATCTATGAATCTTGTTTATTCTAATATTCAATTGTTGCTATTGTTTTTAAGAATCTCAGGTTCCTTCCACTGATCACATGGAGAAATCTGCAAATTTTGCTAAGCTCTTATTTTTTTAAAATCCCTGAACAAAATAAAACTTCCCTCATTCTCAATACTGAGGAACACTTTCTGTTCTGCTTCCCAAAACAAAGAGGATTCCAGATTAAGCAGAGTGGGAACCTGAGCACATGTGGCTGTGGCAGACATTGACTTCTTGCTTGTCTCGGTGATAAGACTTTTTGACATGACTTGTCAGTATAATTGGCCCTATGATGCAAGCCAAGACACCTGCTAGCCCTTGGGCCATGAGCAAATCTAAATCGGACATAAATTTAAAATAACCTTTAAACAGGACTACATGCACTAAGGCTATTTGTTCAGTTTAATGTCAGTTCTGGCATACTGTGATCAAACATTGCTGTGTATTCCTTGAAATGTATTCATTTGACTTTATAAATGCTCTCCTTGCTCAGGGAAAAAAATGGTTAGTTCTAATGCCAGTGTGGTGGTTCTTTTGGGAGTCTTAAAGGATATATAACAGGCACTGAGCCTATTTTGCAGGTAGGGTTTCCCACCCCACTGATGTTGGAACCCAACTCTGCCTTTTTTTCATGGATGCTTGAACATTACATTTAGATAACCACATACATAAAAAACTGGAAAAAACGAACACATCATAAGCTAGGATCAGTAGAACAAGCACTTTTCATTGCCTTTCTCAAAGAAGTTATGATTCAACATGGGGCGAACTGTCTGTAAAGTATCTGAAATCATGGAGAAATTCAACAGATCAAGATTCTACTGCTAGTCCCAATCAGGAGTGACTTAGACCAGAATTTACTACCACAGTTTGCAATGCATAACCTAGCGTTGTCCATTTGTGACTGGTTTGTATGCACAAACCCTAGGCATCCCCTTGTTTTGTAGATACAAAGGGACTATGATCGTTTCCCTACTCCCACTTATTGGGCAGCAGCTTCTGTGATCAATGAGGCTCTGTTCCCCTGTCAAATGGGAATCAACTGGCTGACATCCCCCCCCCCCCACTTTGTATGCGTGATCTCCAGTGCAAGGGGGCATTGTGACAGGGGCCCGTGTAGGTGAGGATGTCATTCAGTTGCTTCCTAATTGACAGGGGAACAGTCGCCTATCATTGTAGCAGCAGCAGCTGCCCAGTAAGTAGGCATTGAGCCAGAAGTCACTGCTGAGCTAACTGCACTAAAGTGGTTAAGCTGTAAATTCCTTTGATTTAATAGTTCCACTCTAGTTGAGATTAACAATTGCATTTGTTCAATTTGCCAAAATGAGACTTAGCAAATGACCAGAAACAATGATTTGATTGACCTATCCCATGAAGAGCTGCTTGAAGTTTTAAAAAGCTATGGGGAAAAGCATGGGGTTTGATCCTTTTGAAAAGCCTATGATTTAGCTTCTGAAAGAAATGAAGAGGGAACTTTTTCCTCCTCAGTGTTTGGGTGGATCCCAGAAACCACTATAGCAATTAGCACCCTTCCTCTGAAAGGAACTCATATTTAAACGATGAGTTAATTTTAAACTCCCAATTTTAAATCTACATTTTATTGGTATTGTAATTTAATATTTATAGTATATATTTTAATATGCATATTTCCTAATGATGTGTAGAATCTAGGCAAAGATTTCTCCCCAACATCCGATGCTTACAGCTGACTCAAGAACTAAACCTGGGATCTTTTGGGCTCCACCACTGAGCTACAGCATTTATCCTGGTTCAGAGGCCCAAATCTACTTAGACAAATCAGAACCATGGCCAATCCAGATTGGAAAAAAACTCTACATATTTTGGTGTTCTGTCTTGGCATACTTTTTTCTGCATGCAAGTTGACCCTACATGCACAAACCCTCAAGTTCTCAGAGTCATGAAAAAGAGGATATTTTCTAGTCTACCCACCCTACATGTTGTTAAAGAAAGGGAATACAGAATAGGTCTTTTACCTTAATTACCTTACCCAGGACAATATACTAACCACAGAGATCCACTGTTACATGTCTCTTTGTCTTTAATAAAGATAAAGGACTTATTGAAAGACACTTGAATTAATACTTAAACCTCAAAATTCATGTGTAGGTTATTTGACAGAGTTATGGTTAGAGGGACTTTGGAGAAAATAAATTACATCATGATCTGATTGCATTTTAACATTAGGAAGTGATGATGACACTGTAAGCACTCCACCTCAGTAGCTGATTAACCAGAAAATTAAATGAATTTCTAATATATTACTCCGCTGTCTCTGGGTGAACTCTTGTCACCCCATGGCTTTCAGTAAGACCCATATGCTAATAACATCTACAACTTTCTGCCTACATCTAATCTTGCCGCTCCAACTTCTTGTCTGAACTTTCTGCTTGAATGCTCCACTGTCATTTAAAATCAATGAGCAGAATCCTACAACAGTACACCTATTAATTGAGCACTTTGACTTTTCCTCTGCACTTATGCAAAGAGACAGTAGCCACTAGGGATTTTATTGCACAAAGGAGGCAGACCAGCACTGAAGTAGAACATCATGTGTATTCCTCTGCTGGTTTGCCTTCTTCCTGTGATTCACTCATGCTCACTGGCAAAATCCAACAATAGCTGTTAATCCCACAACATTCCTGTCATGTACTTGGTGTGATGGGGACATTCTGCTTCTGTGCCAACACTGAAGTGATGTCAGGAGGTGGGACTGTCTTCCTCCCCCCCCCCTTCATTATTCCAGAGTTGCTATTTTTAAAAAACCAAATTGTTTTTTAAAAAATAGGTGAGTTCAGATCATTGTGCAAATGTGGAAAGGTGCAATAATGAAGGTTCTCATGCCAGTATGTATCTGTTATCTGTGACTGTGCAACTGTGGTGAAGTGGTGGATTTCTGCAATAAAGTCCTGGGAGAAAGAAGTGGGTGTCTGTGCCTAATTATTTCTTGAATGCCTTTTTTCAAAGGCCCTTGAACCAAGGAATTATGGGAGAGAAGGAATTATGGGAAACAATCTGTGCCATAGTATATACTCTTGGACTCTCAAAGCATTCAAGAAATAGGTGTCTTGCAGTGAGGCCTTTCCTTCTCTTATTGTTCACACTACTTCCATTTTCTTCATTTACTTGTCACTGTCTTCTCCTCTTCTTCATTTTGCATCATTGAAACAGCAAAATTATAGAATATTTGGCAACATGTCAAAATTGAAATTCTCATCCTCATACCTAAAGCTCTCAATTCTCCATGCACTTAAAGTATTATCCCACAAAATCATCATCTCTTCTGTGGAACAGATACAAAACTTTGGCAATTTATTTCTCTCCTATGCCACTCCTATTCAGACTATCCCCAAGCCATACTGTATATATGGGTTTTTTTCCTAGTCAAGGAAAAATCAGGTTTTTCCATTTTCTTCCTCTGAAATATAGCCAACAGTACTTGGGGGAGGTGGGGTTGGCAACCTCAAGTCTAAATACTAACCAGGGCTGACCCTGCTTAGCTTGCCAGATTAAGTCACATTATTTCTCCCTAAACCTCATTCTGCCTTAGGGTATTTAGATAGCTTCAAGTCATATTACTTCTCTCTAAACCTCATTCTGTTTTTTGAAGGGTTTAAATGATAGAAGTAAACAGATACTTGCCGATTCTCATTACACAGGAGACACTCATTGCCATAAGTCACTCCATCAGTCCCACAGATTGGATCGTAATTTCTAGTGCATGCTGGTAGATGGTAACGCTCACAAACTGGCTGTAAAATAAAATCTTCAAAATTTAGCATTGTACATATCAACATTACTTTAAACTAAGATTAATCTATAATCAATGTTGATACTGGAGAAAAGGTGTTGATTTGAAATATCAAAGCAAGTGAATCAAATAAAACATAAGCATTATATGAATACTGCATAAGAGCTATTTCAATTTCTTGGCCCCAAATGTCTTTTGGAAGCATGAGAATTTTTTTCCACATTTTGCCTCCTCCCAGCACTATTAAGCCCATAAGAAGCCATTTTTGAAAACATGATTACTAATAACAGGAAGAAGCTGGCTGTACAGTTGCCTCTTGCTATGCAATTGGGAACAAGGGGGAGGGTTGTCCCCTCCTCCTTCTTGTTTGCACAAGGCGACCTATTATGATATCAGTAGAGGTGCCTATGATGGCCAGAAGGTCTCTCATGGAAGCAGTAATGACACAGCTACAATCTATTCCCATTCCCTGTGTAGATGAGCATAGGGAAAGGGTGATGGGGCTGGTGTCTCATCTGGGTGCAGATCAGGCCACATCAGACCTGATCCAATCGTCCAGGCAGTCCCAAAGCTGTGGGATACTCTGGAGTTTCCGGCAAACTCTAGAGTATCTCCAACTTTGCCCAAAGTGATACAAAGCCAGTTCAAAGCTAAAAAGCCTGGGATACTTAACAGAAGGAGCTGTGCATCATGAAGACTGCCCCCCTTCCATTCATGGTGAGCCCAGGGTTTTTAGTTCTCATAGACAAGCCCTTTGTTTTGAGAGGGCTTTTGAGAAGCATTCATTTTATAAAAAGACCTGCATCAACGGAGATGGAAACTTCTGCAATTGCTTTGTCAATTTGAATGAAAAGTGCTGTTGGCATTTTTGGATTTTCCATTAGTATTTGCACTGAAATGACAGTTAGGTTTACCAGGGGGAAAACAAGGCAGGTCTCTTATGCCTTAATGACTGCAGTAGAGGAAATTTCAGCTGTGGTGAGTTTCAGTGACAAACAACATCTGCTGAAATGCCCTTTTCTACACAATTATTAAGGTACAAGAGACCTGCCCTGTTTTCACCTGAGAACCATAATCATGTTGCTAATGCTAACAATGTGAAAGCTTTTGAATTCTATGCTTGGTTCCTAGGTAGAGAAGCATAAAAAGCACTATGGCGCAATGATTTCAATATTGCCTTCTTAGTAGCAAAAATTAAGTTGTGGCTTTCAGTTTATCATTTGGTATAACTGAGTCCAGTATCTGATTTTCTGTATATAACACAATTTCTGGGTATTATTTAATCAAGGGAGAAGGCATTGCAGATTAAATAATCAAAACTCCTTTACCTCTTTTTCATCACTGGCACCAATTTCTGCATTGGCTAAAACAAACAAACAAACAAGAATATTACAAATGCACTATACATTTACCAAGGCTTATGGAAAGGACAAAGACTGTGTGTCCCTTTGGATGTTGTGGACTACATCATTCATCGTCAGATGGTCAGGACTGATGGGAAATGTGGTTCAATGACATGTTAAAGGCCAAATGTTCCTCACCCCTGGCCAATGACCATAGATACTCTAACTAAATTGAGGTTTTCTGAGCTTAAAATCCTTTGGGACTATAGGAAATGGAGAGCATAATTTACCAAGTCTGCTTTCTCTTTGAATCTCCAAGTCCATGTTCTACACTATTATGTACTTATTTCATCCTTTTGAGTACACAGGGAATTGTAGATATGAAGAGAAAAATGTCAAAAAATAACACAATATATCCTTCAGAAAAGGTTACTGTGAATAAATTTCAGCACAACACACCCAGCCCTGGTACATTGGCATGAAGGTGTTTTATTCTTCTTTTTAGTTCCTTTTCTCAATCATTTTTGGGGGGTTTTTAAAGTCGGAAGATGTAGAGCTAGCTAGATGGTTGCCCCAATTGTTTTTATCTACTTATAAATTGTTATTTGCATCCCATGTGTCACTGAATGCAATTTCCCATGGTTGAAAGATTATAATTTTTGCAAACTGATTTCCTCACTGTGTAATATTTGGTAATCTCGTTAACAGCCAAATATATCTTCTCAGGCCCAGAAATGACCTGTTTCAAACTAATATTTAAATAGTTGTCTATGTTCAGAAACCAAGTCTTACTTTTTATATATTTGTCTTCTAGATCTTCATCAATGTTCCATGTGGTTCTTTCCCTTCCCTTTTTTGTTATCTCAAAGTCCCATATCATTGTTGGCTTTCCTATTTGCAGTATATTTCCCTGGCCTGAAATGCAACTCATTCCTATCAACCAACAGTCTATGTTGTATAAGATTTGTCATGAGGAGGAGGAGAGGATAATTATATATTGTCTTACCTGAATAACAGAAAATCCCCACCGCAAAGAGGAGGAATATGCAAGTTACTTTCATTGTTTTTTCTTGGATTTTAAGAATGATCCTCTTCAATAAGCAATTGATTGAGATTCCCAGAGGGAAAGGTATTTATATGATCAGGCTGAGTTTATGACACTACCAACTCCTCCTCCTTCTTGATGTCACTTCAAGTAATATGAGACTTGCCTCAAACAATTCAGAGGAAAAGGGGTAAAATAAGAAACAGGCAATGACTACCATCTGGGATAATTTTCTAATCAATTTCTTTCTTGACTCAGATGAGAATATCCAGACCAATGTTGAACATACATAGTCAGACTGGAGGGGAATCACAGCTATTTTCTGTTAGACATTGTTTTTTACATGTTTACAACAGCCTCCTTTTCCTCTACTGATTACAACCAAGGTTGTATAACTGAAGCATAAAACTAGGAACGGCTAGAAGCAGCAGCAAGTTTAAATATTAAAAAGTCCTTTGGTATGTTTACCTAAGGCACGTTGCTGCCTGAGATGAAGTGCCAAATGATAAGGAATCTGCCCTCAGTTTTCAACATTAAACAAAAAGTGTTGAAAGGGTTCTCAGGTACAATTACAATCGGAGTCTCTAATTGATGAGATGCAGCATGAATTGTGTCGCAGACTAAGACCAGGAGCCTATAATGATAGAAAAACACCCAAATTATGGTAGACAGACATATACAAACGGAACCATTTGGGGTCCAGTTGCAAAGTTGTTTTTTAAACCCATGTTAATAGATATTAAATAATCCCATCTTTGCCTAATTGGTATCAGAGAAAACCTTGCATGTTCCATCTGTTCATCCAAAGGTCCTGCTTTATGAAGATAAACTGGGTGTCACCTGTATATTTCACAAGCTACAAACTGAAATGCAAGCATAAGGTGGGCAGCATATAATCCTCGTATAAGCTTGTTTAGGGCTAAGTGTGCCTTTCTGCAGCCATCCGGTAACCAAACAATCTATACAAATACTTAACAACAGCTGTCAAGCATCACTGGCTTCACATCTGGATGAAGTGTTTAATGTTTCCTCCTTTTATTTACAACAACCACACACACACATAGGTAAATACATTTCCTTTATCATTCCAGTCCATGATTCCCATCTGTCTTATAGATTTACTAATGTGATAATGAATTTGGTCTCACATCAGAGAATTATTAGAACACATAAAATGTGGACCTTTTTTTTTTTTTGTGTCCATGCAAGGTTGATGTATCGTGGACATCTCATGTGCAGTATAGATCATATTAATACATCATGATGTATCATGATGTATTAATATGGTCTATATTGCACATGAGAAGTTCTGGGAAAGTGGGAAGACAAACTTTGTGGTCAAAAGTGAATCTAAGATGATTCACCTGTGCATATGTACTACTACAGTCAGCCTTCCACATTTGCTGGGTTTGGGGCACATGACCCCTGTGAAAATGGAAAAACTAATAAAACAACTTTTTTAACCTGAAAGGACAGCTCTATAGGAATTCTATGCCCTCCAGCACAGCTCTGTGGTCAACTTCCAACAGAACCGTGCTGGAAGACCTAGATATTTCTAGAGAGAGCCTTTCCATCTAATGTGTGGACAATCAAATCCTCAATCATCAAACTGGCAAATGTCGAGAAGTGACTGTACACTCCCAGGACTGATGCTGAGAACAGATATCTTTTCTTAGATTCATAGAATCATTGAATTAGAAGAGACCTCGTGGGCCATCCAGTCCAACCCCCTGCCAAGAAGCAGGAAAGTTGCATTAAAAGCACCCCCGACAGATGACCATCCAGCCTTTGTTTAAAAGTCTCCACCACACTCTGGAGCAGAGAGTTCCACTGCTGAACAACTCTCACAGTCAGGAAGTTCTTCCTCATGTTCAGGTGGTATCTCCTTTCTTGTAATTTGAAACCATTGTTCCGCATCCTAGTCTCCAGGGCAGCAGAAAACAAGCTTGGCCCTCCTCCCTATGACTTCCCATCACATATGGCCATCATGTCTCCTCTCAGCCCTCGCTTCTACAGGCTAAATATGCCCAGCTCTTTAAGCTGCTCCTCATAGGACTTGTTCTCCAGACCCTTGATTGTTTTACTTACCCTCCTCTGGACACATTCCAGCTTGTCAAACTCAGATTGTCCTTTTCTTTGTCTTCTTCCTCATTTGAATGTTTCACTTGTATATAAAGGTTTTTCCACATAGCTTTCAGAATTTATAGCTGCTAGCTTTTTCTCTCCCTGGCCAGTGCTATAAATTTCAGGAAGCTTTAATTTATCATACAAATCCATGCCACCAACAATATGTTAGAAGACATCTACACCTGAATCGTATCTCTAATCCCTAGCCTCCACAAAATGAAACAGTGTAATCAGATTTGTCCAAACCTAACAAATAAAATGACAGTGGCACTTTCCCTAGTAATATGAAGGCATTTTTTAAAAAATAAAAAAATATAAAGGATAATAATGCAGCCAATGATCATGTTGCAAACAAATGTTAAAAGGAGATGAGAATGCTGGAGAAAAAATGTGGCAATGAAAGGGAGATTGAACATACAGGTGTATTACTACATTTGGCATAACCCCATGTTTCCTGTTCCACATCAGTGGAACAGCTTACAGTGGGGGAAAAGTATTTAGTCAGATACCAATTGTACAAGTTCTCCCACTTAAAAAGATGAGAGAGGCCTGTAATTGGCATCATAGATAGACTTCAACTATGAGAGACAACATGAGAAAGCACATCCAGAAAATCACATTGTCTGATTTTTAATGAATTTATTTGCAAATTATTATGGAAAATAAGTATTTGGTCCATAACAAAAATTATCTCAATACTTTGTTATATATCCTTTATTGGCAATGACAGAGGTCAAACAATGTTGCTGGTATGTGGGCCCATTCCTCCATGCATATCTCTTCAAGAGCAGTGATGTTTTGGGGCTCTTGCTAGGCAACAAGGACTTTCAACTCCCTCCAAAGGCTTTCTATAGGATTGAGATCTGGAGACTGGCTAGATCACTCCAGGACCTTGAAATGCTTCTTAACGAAGCCACTCCTTCATTGCCCTGGCAGTGTGCTTGGGATCATTGTCATGCTGAAAGACCCAGCCACGTTTCATCTTCAGTGCCCTTGCTGATGGAAGGAGGTTTGCACTCCAAATCTCAGGATACATGGCCCCATTCATTCTTTCTTTTGTACAGATCAGTTGCCCTGGCCCCTTTGCAGAGAAACAGCCTCAAAGCATGATGTTGCCAACCCCAAGCTTCACAATAAGTATGATGTTCTTTGGATGCAACTCAGCATTTTTCCTCCTCTAAACATGACAAGTTGTGTTTCTGCCAAACAGTTCTACTTTGGTTTCATCTGACCATATAACACTCTCCTAGTACACTTCTGGATCATCCAAATGATATCTAGCAAACTTCAGTTGACCCTGGACATGGACTGGCTTAAGCAGGGGGACACGTCTGGCACTGCAGGATCTGAGTCCCTGGCGGCGTAGTGTGTTACTGATTGTAGCCTCTGTTACGTTGGTCCCAGCTCTCTGCATATCATTCACTAGGTTCCCCCATGTGGTTTTGGGATTTTTGCTCACCGTTCTTGTGATCATTTTGACCCCATGGGGTGAGATCTTTGCCTGTAGCCCCAGATCAAGGGAGATTATCAGTGGTCTTGTATCTCTTCCATTTTCTAATTATTGCTCCCACAGTTGATTTCTTCACACCAAGCTGCTTGCCTATTGCAGAATCAGTCTTTCCAGTCTGGTGCAGGGCAACAATTTTGTTTCTGGTGCCCTTCGGCAGCTCTTTGGCCTTCACCATAGTGGGGTTTGGAGTGTGACTGCTTGAGGTTGTGGACAGGGGTCTTTTATGCTGATAACAAGTTCAAATAGGTGCCATTATTACTACAGGTAATGAGTGGAGGACAGAGGAATCTGTGTGTGAGACCCAGAAATCTTGCTTGTTCATAGGTGGCCACATACTTATTTTCCACCATAATTTAAAAATCAGACAATGTGATTTTCTGGAAGTGTTTTCTCATGTTGTCTCTCATAGAACACATAAAATGTGGACCTTTTTTGGTATCCATTCAATGTCTACCTACGATGTCAATTACAGGCCTCTCTCATATTTTTAAGTGACTTGTACAATTGGTATCTAACTAAATACTTCCCCCCCCCCCCCACTTATGTTTCAGAGGAGGGGAGGGGGAGATGCTGAGCCATGCCATTCCCTCAAATGAGTTCTGTCCTAATTGTAGCAATTGTGTTACACCCCCCCCCCCCAATTCATCTCCAAAAAATCTTTGGGAGCTAAAAAAAAACCGGAGGGAAAAATCACCTTGCTAGACAGAGCCACTTTGAGGTCCCTTTGGGGAGATAAATCAGAATAATAATAATAATAATAATAATAAGAAGAAGAAGAAGAAGAAGAAGAAGAACTGGTGGGATCACAAAAGTTACAGAGAATGAACACGCCAAACTCCTCTGGGACTTCCGAATTCAGACAGACAGAGTTCTGGAGCACAACACTCCTGACCTCACAATAGTGTTAAAAAACAAAGTATTGATCATCGATGTTGCAATCCCAGGTGACAGCAGGATTGCAGAGAAACAACAGGAAAAGCTGACATGATATGAGGATTTAAAGATTGAACTGCAAAGACTCTGGCACAAGCCAGTAAAGGTGGTTCCAATGGTGATCAGCACACTGGGTGCTGTGCCTAAAGACCTTGGCCTGCACTTAAACACAATCAGCACTGACAAAATTACCAGCTGCCAGCTGCAGAAGGCCACCTTACTGGGATCCGCATGCATTATTTGCTGATACATCACACAGTCCTAGACACTTGGGAAGTGTCCGACGTGTGATCCAATTCAACAGCCAGCAGAGTCTCTGCTGTGGACTCACCTTGTTGTGTTTCAAATAATAATAATAATAATAATAATAATAATAATAATAATAATAATAATTGCACTTCTCAAGGTTTCCAGTGATGCAACTTTCTGGGAGAAAACCGACATTGGTACTTTGGGGTTAAAAATAATCCCTCAGGGGGCTGTCTATGATGCACCATGTTAACCATTTTAAAATAACAACAAATGCCTATTAATACAGTTACACTGAGTGTTTAGTAACAAAATGGGCTTACATGCCTGTCTTAGAATGAAAACTTCATGTATTTATGGTCCTTTAAATTTACTTAATAGCCAGTTTAGGGTAACTGCTTTGAATAAAGATTGATTGGATAGAATCCTCCTGGTGTGCAGGTTGTTGGAGATGCCAGAAAATATACAGACAGAAGGGCATTTAGAATCTCTCTCTCTCGTCCTGCTCCCTTCACATATTTAGCATGAGTAATACTAAGCAGCATGAGATTTTGTGGGAAAACCAGTTAGAAAAGAAAAGCAACTGTAGAATTTTCAGATCAGTTGATCTCACAGCAATCAATCTATATTTCTTGCATGTCCATCAAACTGTGCAACTGACTTTAAGCAGGAATTCTCAGCTTTGTGATGAGCAACATATATTGTCATGTAGGAGACCTTTAAACCCAGGAGATAAATGTTGGTCAGCCACTGAGTTGACAAAGGTAGCCACGCATGCTCAAAGACATACACACACTGATGCCTCTAGTATTGTTAGGCCAGGGATACAAGTATTTACTTACTTTGTTTTGACTTCTTTCCATGCAAAAATGGACACTACACAATATTTTCTTTTTGCTGGATAAGATATAAAAGGGTTTCTGTGCAATTGCCAACTGCCTTTTCACATCTTTATCTGCTTTTTTGCAAACAAAAAAAACAAAAAAACAAACAAAAAAACAACAAAAAACAAAACAAAAATCACAAACACCTCTTTTTGGAGTAACTGCCTACTCCATTTTGACAGCAAGGCCTATTTTTTTCTTGCACAAATAAAATTGTCAATATCTTTTAATGGAAAAAAATACTGATTACCTTTTCTCTGTGGAGAAAATTTGAGAACCCTTGTAACATCTCCATCTATGGCCTCCATGGCTCCTTCTACATTGCCATATAATCCTGATGATGATGATGATAGTTTTATTACTTGTCCACCTCTCCTTACAGCTCGAGGCAGGTTAGAGCATTACTAAAACATAAATACATAATCATTTTAAAACACTCTTTAAATACATATATTCAAATACATATTAAAAACACAAAACAAAAATGAGGTATACAGTGGAGTTTAAAATTTATCATTAAAATTGGCTGGGTAGGCTTACCAGAAGAGATAGGTCTTCACTTGTATCTTAAATTCAGACAGCTGATCCAACTGTTGGAGCTCTACCAACAGGTTGCTCTACAGTTGTGGAGTGGCCAATGAAAAGGTCCTCTTATCTCAGATTATCTGGCAGTGTAGACTCATATAATCCAGTTCAAATCAGATAATCTGGGATCAGATCCTTGTATATAGGGCAGTGTAGATCTAGCCTCCATATAATCTAGTTCAAATCAGATAATATGGATTTTATATGGCAGTATAGAAGGGGCCTCAAGGCCCTTTTGCATAGGCCCAAAACCCAGGATGAACTGGGTTTTGTAAACTTAGTTCCTCCTGGGTTTCAGTGCCCACACCCTTGCACAACCCAGGCTTTCCCTTGGGAGGGGGGATGGCATCCAGCTTCCCTCCACCCCCCCTCCCCCCAATTCATCTCCAAAACTTACTCAAGGGGCCTGCCAGCAGTGAAGGCTCCTCTGAAAAGTACTCCTGATGTACAAAAATGACATGTCCTGAGGTGGGGGGCAGGGATTTCCCAAAGAAGTGGGATGGCTGTGGGGATTGCCCCTGGGATTGCAGAAGAAATTCCCACAGGATTACCTTAAGGGCCAGATCTTTGCAGGTATTAAATTAATTTAGATTAAACTGAAATCCCAGTTTGGATGTCTCATGTTAACCTGTGATAGGTTGCGGGTTTTGGGCCTGTGTAGAATGCCCCCCAGGCAGCTGCCTCACTCTGTTTACTGGTTCAACCTAATGGCCCTGGCTTCTCTCCACTTTGTGGTGGCATTTACTTCCACTTATGCCATTTAAACCATTTATGAGAAACAAATTCCCAAAAATGTTACCACAGTGTATAGGGATATGTTGACACACAGCCTAATTACATGAGGTTAAAATCGGGACATGTGCCTCCAATTACCCATGGAGGTGGCTGGCTCCCATCATACAATGTCGTGCTGACTCTGTGGGTGAAGGAGCACAGAACTGACCTGCTCCCATGGCAACATGGGAGGCTTCCCATGTTGCCATTTACTTTCAAGGGGGAAGCCATGCTCTCCACGCATGTACCATGCTTCCTCCATGAGAACAGCTGCCAGAGCCCAGTGATGTGGGCAAGGGGGCAGCTTCTGCATGCCTCGTAGCAAAATGACTTGAGACACTTTCAGCAGTCTGTGATGAGGTAGAAAGAACTAAACTGGCGTGCAATATTTGTTTCATTTGTTTCATTCGGGTATTTGTTTCGTACTGTCCATTTGGAAGGCATGAAACAAAAAACGCATTTTTGGATTAAACAAAAGAGAAAGTTGCTTGGTTTCCATTTCTTTGTTTGGTTTTTGGGCCGCTTGGTTTTCAGGCTGCTTGGCTTTCGGGCCACTTGGCTTTCCTCACAAAGCCCAGGGAGTTCTTCTGCATGCGTCAGAAGAGGAGAAGGGGGTGTTTGGGCCAATCAGTGATGTCGCCAGGCTATAGGTTTCCTCTGCATATTCAGAGGAAAATGTCTCAGAATCAGTGGGATCTTAAGTCTTGCCTTTAACCTCGGGCCTCCTCTGCATATCCAGAGGGAAGTCTCTCAGGGGGATCTTAAGCCCTGCCTTTAAGGTCAGTGGTCCAAAATTTTTTGTTCATTCAGACGAAAGAATGAAACAGCTCATTCTGAAAGGCCCCTGTTTTTGAAGCAGCGCTCAAAAACGAAAACAAGGCCATACAAATGAAACAAACCAAAATGGATGGCGATTCTATACAAATGAGCAAGACTAGAAAGAACCCTGCTTATCTCATCTGGATAAGTCAGCAATCTAACAGTAATGTAAAAAACTAAGCTATGAAGGAAACTCCTATACTGATGTAATTAATTGCTGTGTGTGTCCTTCATTTTTTTCTTTTTTGTTTAATATTTGTTCTTTGGAAACAGCTTGTAATCTCTAGATTCGTCTATTGATTGCAATTGAGCTCACGGTGTAATTGACTTTTCTCAGTTTTTAAAATCTGATACTGAGATATGCTTTACTTCTCACCAACTTTGCTTCCTTCTCATCATAAAACAATAAAATCTTTCATGTTAAATAAACAAAAAAGTTAAACATTTTCAGAACTTTTACAGACTGTTATATCAATTTCCTGGCCATGAGTAAACAGTTCCTATGATACAGTGAAATCTGCCGGTAGAAACAAGGCCCATTTTTCCTGTGATGCAAACCAATAGTTGACCAATACCCAGCTCCCGAAGCAGTTCCTCATAGGGCTTCTCTAGACATATACCACCTTGTCAATATCCTTTTTGAATTGTATGCCCAGAATTGGACACAGTACTCCAAGTGAGGTCTAACCAAAGCACCATAGTCTTTCCTCAATCTAGACACTATAATTGTATTGATACAATCTAGGTAAGTGCCTCCTAGATCATTCTCCATACTTTTGTTCCTGGGCAGGTTATTATTTCCCCAGCCTACTTACCTTCTCTGTCAAATGCAATGCGAAGATGGCATAGGGAAGGGCAGAAAGAGAGGGGAAAACCACAAGGCAGGCCGTCACAGAGTAGATCACACTCACACACACACAGGGAATGACAAATGGAAGCATGAGTAGTTGCTATCACAGGTGGAGGGAGGGAGTGCTGTGAAATTAACAAAATAGAAATTGACAAGCTAGAATATGTCCAAAGAAGGGCAACCAAAATAATCAAAGGTTTGGAAGCCAAGCCCTATGAAGAATGGCTTCCAAACTTGGTATATTTAGCCTGGAAAAAAGAAGGCTGAGAGGGGACATGATAGCCGTGTTTAAATATTTGAAAGGATGTCCCATTGAGGACGGGCAAGCTTGTTTTCTGCTAGGCCATGGAACAATGGATTCAAATTGTAGGAAAAGGGATTCCACCAAAACATTAGGAAGAACTTCCTGATGGTAAGAGCTGTCTGGCAGTAGAATATACTGCTTTGGAACATGGTGGCATCTTCTCTGAAGGTTTTTAAGGCTTGATAGCCATCTGTATGTGTGTGTGTAGGGGGGGGGGGGTTGCTTTGATTGTGTGTTCTTGCATGGCAAAATGGGGCTGGACTGGATGGCCCTTGTGTTATCTTTCAGCTCAATGATTCTAGAAATGCTGTTCATTCTTTGGGCAAGAATTGTGCAAAATGGGGGTGAGCTAGGAGTTTATTTATTTATTTATTTATTTGATGCACTTATTAACCGCCATTCTCAGCCCTTACGGGCGACTCATGGCGGTGTACAGTACACATAAAAAGACAGTTACAAAGGCCAGTATCAACAACATATAACTATACGACAAATACAAACTACATAAAAATCCGCTTCGTCTCTTAGTAGAATCATAGCCAGTCTCATCTTCCTTATACCATTCCAGTTCTCATTACCGTAATGTTGTTGCTTAGCACTTAATTAAATGCCCTCTCTAACAGCCAGGTCTTAAGGCTTTTTCGAAAGGACATGAGGGAGGGCGCCTGTCTGATGTGTGCCGGGAGAGTGTTCCACAGCCGGGGGGCCACCACCGAGAAGGCCCTCTCCCTCGTCCCCGCCAGCCGTGCCTGTGACGCAGGCGGGATCGAGAGAAGGGCCTCCCCAGACGATCTCAAGGTCCTTGGCTCGTAGGCCAAGATGCGGTCCGAAAGGTATTTTGGGCCGGAACCGTTTAGGGCTTTGTAGGCCAAGACCAGCACCTTGAATTGGGTCCGGTAGCAAATCGGCAGCCAGTGGAGCTGGGACAACAAGGGCGTTGTGTGCTCCCTGCTACCCGCTCCATTTAGTAACATGGCTGCCGCACGCTGGACCAGCTGAAGCTTCCGGGCCGTCTTCAAGGGCAGCCCCACGTAGAGAGCGTTGCAGTAATCCAGGCGGGATGTGACAAGAGCGTGTACCACCGTGGCCAAGTCAGACTTCCCGAGATACGGGCGCAGCTGGCGCACGAGCCTAAGCTGTGCAAATGCTCCCCTGGTCACCGCTGAAACCTGGGGGTCCAGGCTCAACGATGAGTCCAGGGTCACACCCAAGCTGCGAACCTGCGCCTTCAAGGGGAGTGCGACCCCGTCCAGCACAGGCTGTAACCCTATATCCCGTTCGGCCTTGCGACTGACCAGGAGTACCTCTGTCTTGTCTGGATTTAGTTTCAGTTTGTTCGCCCTCATCCAGACCGTTACAGCGGCCAGACACCGGTTCAGGACCTCGACAGCCTCCTTAGTAGCAGGTGGGAAGGAGTGACAGAGTTGGACATCATCTGCGTACAGATGACACCGCACCCCGAAACTCCGGATGATCTCACCCAGCGGCTTCATGTAGATGTTAAACAGCATGGGGGACAGTATGGAACCCTGTAGCACCCCACAAGTCAACGGTTGTGGTGCGGAACAGGAGTCCCCCAATGACACCTTCTGGGTGCGACCCTCCAGAAATGACCGGAGCCACTGCAAAGCAATGCCCCCAAGACCCATTTCCGCAAGGCGCCCCAGAAGGATACCGTGGTCGACGGTATCAAAGGCCGCTGAGAGGTCCAGGAGCACCAACAGGGACACACTCCCCCTGTCTAGCTCCCGGCGCAGATCATCCACTAAGGCGACCAAGACCGTCTCGGTACCATGCCCCGGTCTGAAACCAGACTGTGCCGGATCCAGATAATCCGTGTCTCTCAAGAATACCTGGAGTTGTGAGGCCACCATGCTTTCCATGACTTTGCCCAAAAAGGGGAGATTGGAAACAGGCCGAAAGTTGTCCAATTTAGTGGGGTCCAGTGATGGCTTCTTCAACAGCGGCTTTATAATAGCCTGTTTTAGGCTCGCTGGAATCTTGCCTTCCCGAAGGGAGGCATTCACCACCACTGTTACCCACTCGGCCAATCCCCCTCTGGCCTCTCTCAGAAGCCAGGATGGGCAGGGGTCTAGGATGGACGTGGTGGGCCTCATTCCTCCAAGCATCTTGTCCACATCCTCGGGTTTCACAAACTGAAAAGAATCCAACAAAATAGGACAAGCAGGTGCTCTCGTTACATCCACAGAGTCTGCATCTGACGCGGCGTCCAGCCCAGAACGGATCAAGGCGACTTTGTCTGCGAAGAACCGAGCAAATGCTTCACAGCGCGCGACCGAATTGTCAGGGCTCCCACCTGCAGAGGCGGGAGTTAAAAGACCTCTGACAATCCGAAACAGCTCCGCCGGACGGTTCTTTGCAGACGCAATAGTGGCCGCAAAGAAAGTTTTCTTTGCGGTCTTTATTGCCGCGGCATATGCCCTAAGAAAGGACACAAACCGTGCTCGGTTTGACTCGCTCGGTTCCGAACACCACACGCTCTCTAGTTCCCTCTTCCTTCGCTTCATAGCTGCCAGCTTCTCAGTAAACCAAGGGGCTGGTTTAGCTCGGCTACTTGAGAGGGGACGTTCCGGAGCAATCATGTCAATAGCCCTGGTCATCTCCCCATTCCAGAGAGCCACCAAGGCTTCGACATGGTCACCTACCGAGGTGGCGGGAAAATCCCCAAGAGCCGTCAGGAAGCCATTCGGATCCATCAGTCTCCTGGGGCGGACCATCTTAATGGGTCCTCCACCTTTGCAGAGGTTAGGGGGCGCAGTGAGCCTAAATCTGATCAGGAAGTGGTCGGTCCATGGCAACGGAGAGATGGACAACTCCTCCACACCGCCACCCTGTTCCCATCCCTGGCAGAAAACCAAATCCAATGTGTGTCCAGCACAGTGGGTGGGGCCAGATATTTGTTGGGACAGCCCCATGGTTGCCATGGCAGACATGAAGTCCTGAGCCGCGCCTGTGAGGGTCGTCTCGGCATGGACGTTGAAGTCTCCCAGCACAAGAAGCCGTTGAGACTTCAATGCCAGGCTCGAGACCACCCCCGCTAGCTCAGGTAGGGAGACTGTAGTGCAGCGAGGTGGACGGTACACTACTAGAATCCCTATACTGTCCCGGTCACCCACCCTCAGGTAGACGCTTTCGAAATTTGCGGTCTGCGGGATGGGGCACCTGGTCAGATGGATGGAATCCCTATAGACCACTGCGACCCCGCCTCCCCGCCCTCCGGATCTAGGTTGGTGCTGCACGGAGAAACCCGGAGGACAAAGCTGGGTCAGATTTACTCCTCCAGCTTCATCCAACCAGGTCTCCGTGATGCACGCCAGATCTGCCCGTTCGTCCAGGATTAAGTCCTGGATCCAGGTCGTTTTTCCGTTGACAGATCTGGCGTTCAACAGCACCACCTTCAGACCGGAGGGTCCGCTCACCTGGTTACACCAATTTACCTTAGGAGACCGATTTGGAATTTTGATTATAGATAAATGGTCCGAATTTGGCCGAATTTGAGGTCTCCTTTTCCCGCATCTCCTCCTTCCCACCACGACCTCTATGGGGGCCCCTCGGCTAGTGGAACACCTCCCCTCCTCCATGCCGCTATTCCTGGCTAGGGTCTTAATCACATTTTCACCAGCTGTTTGGGATGTTGGCCAATTTTGCTGGCCTTCTTCATCCCCCCTCCTCCCCTCATTGTTTCCCACAGGCTCCAGCCCACTACCTCCCCTGCCCCTTCCACCAGATAATAGTAACAGAGACAGTAAGCATAGGAGGGTGGAGGACCACATGGATGGAAATGAACACTTCGGTAGATGAGGATACCGGAGGCAAGCGTTAGCCGCGAAATAGGATGGTCCTTGAATACTAGAGTCTTAAAGTGCAAAGTGCAAAGTAAATTCCGCGGCTACCGAGTAATTCTTAAGGTGCAAGGTTTTTAAAGTGCAACAAGATATTAAAGTGCAACAGCCTCAACAGAAAAAATATTTGGCCCTCTATACTACTGAAGTGCGGCAGGAGGAGTTGGGAGGGGTAAAGTGCAACAGTTGGTAAAGTGCAAACAGTTGGCTACGGAACAGGCGCCACTAAGCGCTATATTATGGTCTTATTACCACATTAGCAGCAGAGGTAGGACGGACTATACCGTGCAGTGTTTGCAAAATGTACACAGTGGTCAGGAGACTGGCAGTTAGTAAAGTGCTATGATTCAGATGTAAATAGCTGACGTTTGATGTAAGTTAGCGGATGGGCCTCCGGAGGTGGTCCCGGGCAGACGTATTGGCCCCCCTCCCCCAATACGTTGGACCCAGGAGCAGGGGCAGGTCTTTGGGAATCAATGGCATGCAAACTAAGGGTTGCCACAAGCTCCAAGATCTGATATTGAGTTAGTTGACATCTCTTTCCGGCAACGGGGCGGTAATAAATAGATGGCGACTCAGTGATGGCGGCTGATGACAATCCTGTAGCAGCAGTTGTGTCAAAAATTCCAGCCAGTCAGGAGATGGACTAGTAGCCCTGTCGATGCTCTTTGATGACAGATCGCAGCTGGAATGGAAGATGTTCAGGCTCTGCCGGTTCTCTCAGGCAGCCGGTTCTCTCAGGCAGTCGGTTCTCTCAGGCAGCAAAGACTCCAACTAGGCCGCTTCTAGGGCCTCCGACAGATGTAAAAATGCGGGAGTGGTGTTGCTTAGAGGCGCAGAGGTGACGTCATCCAGAGGTGTCGTCCTCCAGGATGTGCTGCGGAGCCCAGCTGGTCACTTCCGGGACCTCCGCCGAGGGTGGAAGCGCAGAGGTAGCGCCCCTTAGAGGCGCGGAGGAGAAGTCGCCCCGCCGGGTGCGCGTGGAGACCAACCAGGCCGCCCCCGGAGCCCCCAGCGGGAGTGGGAAAGGAGTGGAAGAGCCGGGCGCAGAGGCAGCCCCAGCCGAGCTCGGAAGGATCGCGACTGAGGCCGCGCAGATGAATCCCACGTGGCCACCGCAGCGCCGCCGGGGATTAGCTCCAGCAGGGGGGCGGGGAGCAGAAGGCCCAGATGACAGAGCTGGCCAGATGGTAGAGAGTCCAGCTCCAGCCACCCACGGCGCGGCGGCTCGCCCAGCGAAGGCCCAGCCGAGAGGGCGTCTGCGACGCTATGGCCCAGCGGCCCACCCAGTAAGGCCCAGGTGGCAAAGGCCCAATTGGAGCAGCGTTCACGGCAGCAGTAGGCCCCAGCAGTAGGCCCCAACTCGCTCCCCACACTCCGCAGAGGGGAGAAACGAGGCCCGATGGAGAGGGCAGCAAGGCTGAAACCGCCAGGGCCCGGCTCAGGTGATCCCCGTGATCCACACCCAGTTGGAAGGGGCCTGGGGCTTCTCCTACTCACAAGTAGCCCAAGGAACAGCCAAGCTGGATGGAAGGATTCAGGACCCCTGTGGCAGCAGAAGCAGCAGTCTGAGGCTAGGCCAAGGCAGGTGCAACACAGCTTTATAGTCACTCCCTCCTTGGAGGATTGCTGAGTCACACCCAGTTGGAAAGGGCCTGGGGCTTCTCCTACTCACAAGTAGCCCAAGGAACAGCCAAGCTGGATGGAAGGATTCAGGACCCCTGTGGCAGCAGAAGCAGCAGTCTGAGGCTGCTTGAGGGGTTCAAAGTGTTTGAGGGGTTCAAAGTGTTTAAAGCAGAGTGGTCTGCATTCAGATTGCAGTATTGGGTATAGGATAGATTTATGTGATTTGCTGTGGGGAGAGGGTAGCTGGAACTTAAATGAACACTTTTCAGCTCTTTTCATCTCACTACTCTACCCCCATTCACTCTCATTCCTTTTTCTCCAAATTGCATGTTTCTGTAAATGGGGAGAAAATCTTTTCCATCCCTCTGCCAGCCTAGTCTTCTTCAGTGGGCATTGCCTGTGATCTCAGAAGCACCAATAGTAATATTACTGTTATAATTATATCCTCAGGGATAAAGTTGAGGACATCCCCTTCATAACCTCCAACTCCCATCCCTTAATTGAATTGTCTGCATATTCTATTGTCCGAAGGCTTCCAGGTCTTCTGAAAAGAACACCAGAATATCCTGAACAAAAAATAAAACCACTGCAATGCTTGAAGATAGAAAAGAGAAGGAAGGAGACCAGATAGTGCTCTACACCTTTTGATCCCAGTCCTACTACACCCATTCCTCTATAGCTAACACCACCGTTTCTCTTTTTTCTATACCCCACACCACTTCTCCGTCTTCTTTCTGCTCCCTTTTTCTTCTGCCATTTGTGGATAAGATCACAGCTGGTGAAATGGTTGCACACCAAAATTTAAAAATAATGATCCCACACTTGCCAGACGAGGATGCCAAGGTAACCTCCCACCAGCTTGTCTCATTATCTGACCCCTCTATTCCACCCCAATCCAGGGCATATGACTAACCTTCCCCTTTTTCTGGAAACTGTGGAGTTTAAAAACTGTTGAGTTTTAAAATTGCATTAAAGTCCTCAGCTACTGGAAAGAAGTATTTTCACTCCAAATCTGGAGCAATTTCATGTGTTCATATAGGGATTGAAGTAAAATATTTTATTGTGATGAGGTCAACCTGAGACTGCATTTCTACACACAATCACCTGAAATTTAAGTGGAGTTAAATCTGAGGAGCTATACACAGAACTGTGCTAATCAGCTGAAATACTGAATTGAACTCAAAAGAATTTACTTTTGAAGAAATCTTTAGAGAATTGATCTTCTTCAGGACTGGCCCACTCAGGAGCCACATATTTGTTCATAAGATACCAGTTCACACTGCAGAAACACAACATGCTCGAGTTACATACAGTCCCAAACAACAGCTGTTACTGGGTTGTTGTAGGTTTTTCCGGGCTATATGGCCATGTTCTGGAGGCAATTTTTCTCCTGACGTTTCGCCTGCATCTATGGCAAGCATCCTCAGACCTCATTACCTCTGAGGATGCTTGCCATAGATGCAGGCGAAACGTCAGGAAAAAAATTGCCTCCAGAACATGGCCATATAGCCCGGAAAAACCTACAACAACCCAGTGATCCCGGCCATGAAAGCATTCGACAATACATTGAACAGCTGTTACTATTAGACATGGTGTATTATAATCATATAAGCCAGGTAATAATAAAATCACCAGCAGATGGCAGAATGTGATTATTATATCCCATTGATGCAGCGAAGTCAGCTAAAGAAAATAAAACATCTGCTGGCTTTGGCTGACCAAAAATACAAACAGCCATGCTTCTGTTTTAGGAAGTCTGCTGTTTTTCCTTCCTTCAAATGTGTCAGAAGAAAAGAGACCTTCAAAAAGCCGCCACCCCAACTATATGTCCTATAGTCCACCCAATCAATATACTTCCTGAAAAATAATACTGCTTGCTTACTCTCGCGTTTTTCTTTTAAACTAGAAGCTCAATTGGCATGGGATCACCGGTTCCAAAGTATTGCTCTGTAAAATATACCTAGATTTCATTCTAAAATAATTTCAGTGTAAGATATTTAGATAGAGGCCTTTGAATACTCAATTACTTTTGATTATACAAGATGTCATAACTTGTTAACTGTTGACAAGTCAACTTCATCTTATGGCAACCTTATGGATGAGAGGCCTCCAAGTCATACTATCTTCAACAGCCTTGCTCAGGTCTTGAGGAGCATGTCATGATGTGCCATTTAACTCATAGGGAAGCCAAATCACCTCTGTGGTCATTATAATGGGGCGCTTGGAGAAGAGAGGCAGGGGAAGGGATTCCTCTCTCTCTCCCCCAAATCTCCTTAGCACATTGGATAGAGTCATTCCAAGTGCTGAAGAGTGCCTGCCTGAATGTTGGTGCCCAGTGGCTAAGTTAGAGGGTGGTAAGCGGAGGGTGGTAGACAAGTGGCAACAAAGCAGGGTAGTTACCCCCAATCCAGAGGAGTCCATCATGGCTACTGCCTGTCCAGATGCACCATAGACTCGGGTCTGTAGCTTCCATGATTGGGTCTATCCCTCTGATTTTGCTATTACCATCTACCCTATCAAGTATTATTGTCTTTTCTACTGAGGAATGTCTTCTCATGATATGGCCAAAGTACAACAGACTTGGATTGATTATCTTGGCTTCTAAAGAGACACAGGCATGATTTGTGCTGGGATTCATTTATTGGTCTATTTATTAGTCCAGTTTTTAAACTCTACAGTTTCCGAGGTAGCTTAGCCCTCGGGCTGAGAATGGCGGTATATAAATGTAGCAAATAAATAAATGAAACTCTTCCCCAGCACCACAGCTCCAATTAAGTGGTTTTCTTCACTGTCCAGTAGGCCTGTGCAATCAATGAAAACATGTTTCAATTCTCATTACTAAATTGGAGGGGGGGGGTTTGAATCATTTCTAAATTTGACAGGTCCTATCCCACATGGTTTTGGGTGTTTTCTCCAGTTATATACTGGTTCCTGAATTCAGAAGATGTTCTCAGGACATCTCCCCCCCCCCCCCCCCACCTTTTATGACTGGTTTTGACATTTCCCTAATGAATCCTGATCCTGACTGAGCTGACAGGAAATTCCCCTGTGTCCTGGGAAAGGTTCTGTAATAAATTGTACTCAATTGATTAGAAATGCTTTAAAGATGGAGGTAGAGGTTGGGGTGGGCTCGGGTTAAGATCCTGAGTCAATGTATAGTCCTTGAACTATTTCAATGTCTTCAGCAGCTACTTTAAATTTATGTAAATAATCTGTAGTCATGATTTTGGTTTTCTAATATTTAGCTCTATACATGCCTTTGCACTTTCTTCAGTGACTTTCTTCAGTAATTGTTTGACGTTCAAGTGCTAAATACTTTTTAGAAATAATGTGGTGGTGGGGGCGGGGTAGATTTAAGAATACCATATCTTGTTGTTCTGTTTCTTCAAGTTATTTCTGACTCATGACTACACTAAGGAGAACCTGTGGGGTTTTCTTGACAAGCTTTGTCTAGGGTGGAGGCAGAGAGTTGCCTGACTTTCTCCAAGGCAGAGAGAGAAAGAGAGATTGTGCAGAGTTTCCATTGCTAAATAGGGGTTTGAAGGCAGCTCTCTGAAGCAGTAGCCCAGTGCTCAAACCATTATACTATGATGGTTTTCAACACCTTGTCTTAAACATTTTCTTTATCATTCTAAAAGAAAAAAAATCCCATAACCCCCTTTTCCTGAATAAAAGAAAGAAAAGAGTGAAAATATTTTTTAGGATGTTTCTGCATTTCCTCCAGTCCTTCATATCTCAAGTTGTGCATTCTGTTCCTGTTCTATTTTACGTTGTGCATTTGTTTAAATATTCAGTTGTGCAGTACAAAATCTGAAGGAGAAGTTCCATAGTAAGCAGAACTCAGACCACTCTTTCAGAGTGAACACATTTTATAATATGATCACCCACACTTGAATTATATACTAAGATTAGATTTCTTCATTTTGCCCCATAAATGTTTATAAAAACATACTGGACTATATTTCTAAGATAATAGTAACAACAACAACAACAACAACAACAACAATCATAAAAGTATTACCCGCCTATGCATCTATACCCCATTCTTGCCACAACAAGAAGACTGCCATGAAATGCCCTCCCACATGCCACCTGAGGGACAGAAACTATGGCAAGTTTCAAACGCCTTCTGAAAATGTACGGTATTTGTTTACACAGACCTTCCCTGGCTCATAATTCACAGTGACACTACTGTTTTATTACTCATTGTTATTACTGGAAGCTCTTAAATGCTCATTATAGTTATATAGTACCATAGCTGTATTTTAATTGTGCCTTATAGTATATTGTATGTAAACCACTCAGAGATTTTGTTATATTAAACAGTGCAAAAATGTTCGGATAAATTGCATGTTGGATTATAACTCCCAGCATCACCAAGGCAGGGGAGCTGCAGTTCAAAAGGCAATACATCCAGACTCTTATATATCTTAAAAAATAAGCTATGTATCCATCTGTATATCTATGCAGATTTATATGATTATACCTCCACACACACTTCACAAGAAAGAATGAAAAAAACCATAAAGTAACATTTACTATATATTTTTCTCAAGAAGTTCAATTTAGAGGAATACTTAGGGACTTCTTTTTCCTAAGAGCACGCAGGTGAAATCATTCCTTCTCCCAAATATTCTCCACAATGAACGCCTCCTCTGCCATTTTAGTAACCCCTCCCTTCCAAAGCAAGAGAGGTAGCTCTTTCTTTCCATTTCCAAATAACATCTTAACTAATTTTCTGGAGGAAAAAGATTATTTTATAGCTCCTTCATGTGAGTGCACACGCTGTTGCACTCACAAGATGGCAAACCATGGGGGCCTTGCGTTGATGGAGCGAGGGGCTGATGAGCTACCTTATCCACTGGAGCCCCAGGTGGCGCAGTGGGTTAAACCCCTGTGCCGGTAAAATTGAAGACCGACAGGTCGCAGGTTTGAATCCGGGGAGAGGCGGATGAGCTCCCTCTATCAGCTCCAGCTCCTCATAAGGGGACATGAGAGAAGCCTTCCACAAGGATGATAAAAACATCAAAATCATCCAGGTGTCCCCTGGGCAACATCCTTGCCAATTCTCTCACACCAGAAGCGACTTGCAGTTTCTCAAGTCGCTCCTGACACGCCAAAAAAAAAAAATCCAAAGCATGACCCCCTAACTTGTTTAACAAGCATTGTGATGAAGTGTACAGCGAGGAAGAGAAGATTCATCTTTCAAAAACAGATTGCACATAAAATATGATTTTTCCTTTCTTTCCTGGGACTTCCGTGGGTCTTAAGGCTGTCTCAAGACTTGATGGAAAATTACAGACTAACACCTGTCACATTGATACAAGACTAAGTTCATGTATTGCTACTCCACACTATATTTCTCAACACTGAAAGTCATGAAGTCATGCATTGCAAGCCTATTCTTTCAACCAGATATTTTTCGTTCCAAAGGAATCACTTTCTAGTTTCTGCTGATCAGCTGCAGGATGCTTTCTTGTCAACCAATAAAACTGGGCAAACAGGATGTGGAAAGAGTGTATTGGCATCAGGACGCTTGTAAAGAGGAAGAATATTGAATGAACTAACACCCATCTGTTTGAATTCAGCCTTCCAAGATACACAAGTACCATATGTGACTGAAAACGTGAGAGAACATCTATAAGAGAATGTATACCGACTTATATTAGTTTTCCTCAAGCAAACAAAGCATGGTTTAAGCTGTCCTCACAGAACCTTTGTACTTTTTCTCATTATAGATAAATTTTAAAGTATCTATAAAGTGTATAGATAACAAGTGAACTTGAGGTTGAAGCAAAAACAAGAGATTATAAGTGTTGGGTGCTAAGGCAGTAGGATATTCACAATTTCTTTTTACCAACATGCACCTTATCCCACCAAGGAAGAACTTCAAAATGAAATAGGTTTCTCTCTCTTATTACTTTACTATTGGAAAGTAAGAAACAATGGGCTAAATCTAAATATTAATTCCAACTAGACAACTCATTGAATAATGTGGTCTCTTATTTAATATCTAGAAAGTAAGCAGTAAAGGGCTAAATCTATTTGCTAACCCTTGACCAGGAGTTCTCAATTTTTTTTCAGCTGCAGAGCCCTTTTTGAAGCAAAAGTTTCTCATGAAGCCTCAATAAATGTTATTATATTATATTATAATATTTAAAGTGAAGAACAATCTTAACCAACATAAACCTAACAGTATTTCAGTGTAAGACCCCCAGGGGCCATCCAGTTCAACCCCCTTCTGCCATTCAGGAAAAACACAATCAAAGCACCCCAACAGATGGCCATTCAAGCTTTGTAACAAATAATTATATCAAAAAACCCCAGAGGCCATCCAGTCCAACCCCCTTCTGCCATGCAGGAAAAACACAATCAAAGCACTCCTTGAGTAGTGGAAAGGAAATAGGGGTTTGGATACAAAGAAAGTGGGAGAAGGGTCTGGGGAGCAAGGGAAAGAGTCTGGGGAGTGTCCGTGCCCCGGGATGCTGTTGCTGCTGTTTCCAGCAGCTCAAAACTTTTATTTCCTTGCATTTCTCAGTAGGAGGAAAGAGGAGAAGGTGGGAAGCAGAATGGTGTCACGGAGCCCCTCACTATCATTCATGGAGCCCCAAGGGCTCAGCGAGCACAGAAGAACCCCTGCTCTAGACAGTCCACCCACTGAATGAATTGGACGTTTTGAAGTCAATACATGCTATTATATGTGGATACATGCGTATTAGTTCTATTTGTGTCTAAGATTTGGATTTGTTCCATTGTTTTAAAACATACTGCTTATTTGGCAAATATTCAACATCCTAGTCATTTTCCAGAGATCATTCTGCATGAAAAGGGCAACATGTTGATGCAGGAAGAACATGATGGCACACTTCACAGAACCACTGTCAGCAGTGGAGATGCAAAAGAAATGATAAGAACATGGAGCTATGCAAGGGATTGAAATGCTCTTTACCAAACTAGAGATGCATCAGAAGGGAAGTTAAATTTCTATTTGAAAAAGAAAGAAAGAAAGAAAGGAAGGAAGGAAGGAAGGAAGGAAGGAAGGAAGGAAGGAAGGAAGGAAGGAAGGAAGGAAGGAAGATTAATTTATCTCCCTTTGAATATAAATACACATGATTGTTATATTTATTTATTTATTGTCCTTCCAGTTTATGTAGAAGTTAATGTCGATCTTTTCAACTAGCCTTCCCTGGACAAAGTCACCAGTAAAACAGTCTTTTAAGAATTTCTCTCTAGAGAAGCAAAAATAAGATAATTATGACTTGACATAACAGTTCTCCCAATGCCAAGTGTTGAATATTGGCTCATATTTAGAGGTGCATCTACACTGTATATTTAAAGCAGTTTCATGCTCCCCCCCCCCCAACTGCCATAGTTCAAAGCTATGGGAGTTGTTTTATTATAAGCCTACTCTGGTGCCTCACCAAACCCACAACTCCCATGATTAAAATGTCAAACTGCATGAAAATCCCATAATGTAGATGCATCCTCAATCATTCCCTTGTATAAATGCATGACTATTTCTTGATTTAAAGCTCGAAGGAGTCTCGGGTCCCTTCCACACTGTCATATAATCCACATTATCTGCTTTGAAGTGGATTATATGAGTCTGCATTGCCATGTAATCCAATTCAAAGCAGATAATCTGGATCTTATATGGTACTGTAGAAGGGGCCCAAGTGGTTGACAGTAGAGATTAAGTGGAAAATTCAATAGATATGATAATACTGCCACCACATGTATCTGGATTACATATGTCTCCCCTCTCAAAAAGAAAACAAATCACACAAAGTAAAGTTCAGTTAAAGGTGAAAAAGAAGAGAAATCCAACTAGGCAGAGAATGCTTTTCAGCACCAAACTGCATTATTTGCAGTTTCTTCTTCTCTTTTCCTTCCTAAACGCATTTTAGGAATGGAAAATATCACAAGAGAATGGCTGTTGAGGAAAGGGGGTGGTAAGGAAAATGAGAGCCTGTTCATTTTTTCTGCTAGCCATTTGCCCACTCAGAAGTTAACTCCAACCTAATGTTTCCAACCTAAGTCACAGTGTGGCTATATGCAGGTGCTGAACACCACCTTCATGGCCTCTGAAACACCTCACCAGTCCCCTAAAGCTCTTTTGGACCCTAATTTTTGAAAGGAAATTTCAGTATACTGTATATACTCGAGTATAAGCCGACCCAAATATAAACCGAGGCACCTAATTTTACCACAGATAACTGGGAAAACATATTGACCCGAGTATAAGCCAAGGGTGTGAAATGTAGCAGCTACTGGTAAAATTCAAAATAAAAATAGATACCAATACATTAATTGAGGCATCAGTGAGTTAAATGTTTTTGAATATTTACATAAAACTGTAATTTAAGATAAGACTGCCCAACTCTGATTAAACCATTATTCTAATCTTCTTCAATGTAAATGTGCTTACGTATCCTTCCAATAATAATAGAGTAAAATAATAAATGTAATAATAACAACAATAATAGAGTAAAATGATGGAAATGTAATAACAGTAATAATAGAATAAAAATGCAATAATAACAATAATAAATAGAGTAAAATAATGGAAATGCAATAATAACAGTAACAATAGAATAATAAATGTAATAATACTAATAATAATAATCGAGTAAAATAATAAATATAATAATAATAATAATAACAGAGTAAAATAATAAATAACCTTGACTCAAATATAAGCCAAGGGGGACTTTTTCAGCCTTAAAAAAGGGCTGAAAAACTAGGCTTATACTCGAGTATATACAGTAATTCTCAAGCAATCTGTGCCCCTCACCTATGCAGAGAGTTTCGCCTAAAACATTAAAAGGTGTGAAAATACTATCCACAAACAGCTAAGGCACATCTAATACTTCAGATATCATCTTCTGCAGTACTTCTCAAAATGGTAACAAAAAGTAACTTATGTTGCTATTTCTCCTTAAAATTTTCAAAGGAAAGAAATGTTGCTACCTGTAAATCTTCTCCAGATGGTTTTCTGGTGCTCTGGGAATTGTCCCCTCCAAGTTTGGTGAATTGAACCAGTTCTGGCCATAGGAAGACACCACTTGATAAAACCCAAATATCCCATTTTTTCCAATTGAAATACTCTTTTACAAGGAGTATTTCCAGATCCATAAACATGTCCTGATGGACACAAAACCTTAGCACTTTAATCAGCACATAGAGATTCCTGCTGATCTCAAGGTTTTTAGGAACTAGCAAAGTCATAGAGTCATAGAGTCAAAGAGTTGGAAGAGACCTCATGGGCCATCCAGTCCAACCCCCTGCCAAGAAGCAGGAATATTGCATTCAAATCACCCCTGACAAATGGCCATCCAGCCTCTGCTTAAAAGCTTCCAATGAAGGAGCCTCCACCACACTCCGGGGCAGAGAGTTCCACTGCTGAACGGCTCTCACAGTCAGGAAGTTCTTCCTAATGTTCAGATGGAATCTCCTCTCTTGTAGTTTGAAGCCATTGTTCCGCATCCTAGTCTCCAAGGAAGCAGAAAACAAGTTTGCTCCCTCCTCCCTGTGGCTTCCTCTCACATATTTGTACATGGCTATCATATCTCCTCTCAGCCTTCTCTTCTTCAGGCTAAACATGCCCAGTTCCCTAAGCCGCTCCTCATAGGGCTTGTTCTCTAGACCCTTGATCATTTTAGTCGCCCTCCTCTGGACACATTCCAGCTTGTCAATATAGTATTCAGAAAAACACAAAAATACAATCAGATTATCATGGTTATTCAGTGGGGAGTTATATTTCAATATTAAGCACTTCTCTCATGTGTCAGTTACCTTCCAGTGTTCTAGTTTACAAGGAGAATGAATGAATGAGGAGAACTGGTGATTGTCAGTGCAACGGCACGGCCAAAGGGCTGTGTGAAAACGTCCCAAAATTGCTATGGTCCAATTCTATTGAATCCAGAATTTATAGTTCGATGAGACATCATCTCACCAAACTACTCACCAAGCTACTTTGGCAGAGAAAGCTAAAGGCCTTTTAAAACTACAGCTCCCATGATTCCATAGCATTGGGGCATGGTAGTTAAAATTGGCTCATTATTTTGGGTATGGTTATCAATCTCAGTTGCCTTCTATCTCCTAGAATAGATCAATGGTTCTCAATCATTGATTCTCTGGACGTTTTGGACTTAAACATCCAGAAGTCTCAGGTACTATCTCCAAAGTTTAGGAATTCTGGTAGCTGAAGTAAAAAAATATCTGAAGGACCAAAGGTGGAGGATTTACTATCCTAGATGTTGAGTCGTGTTATGGCGTCCAGTATATTTCTACTGGCCTTCACCCTCTTCCTTTTCTTCATCATCAGTGCCACAGAGACAGCAACACTTACCCGTCTGTTCGAGTGTTGAAATAATTAATTACTTCATGTTTGTAAATTACTTTGAAAATTAAAAGTACTAACTGCTAATCATTATCAGGATTAATGAGTGGTGGCTACTACTGGCATGGGGCCATGCCAGGAATGCATTCTCAAAACTTTCCTTCCTCTAAATTGTTTAAGAAGCAATGTTTTGCAATGAGAAACTGGTTTGTCTCAGTACAGAGGAGATGGTGATGTATCAAGAAAGATCTGGAAAAAGATTGGATATTAGTGTGACGTAGGGGGAATTCCTAGAAGTAGAGGAAGAAACATAATTTAAGATTTGCAGATGGCACCATACTACTAGAAGAAAAAAGCAAATACTATTTTACTGAAGATAGTCAAGGAAGAGAGTACAAAGTTTGGTTTAGAGTTTAACATTAAGAAACAAAAATAATATAAACAGATTATTTACATCATTTAAAAGTAGAAAAGGAAGACATTGAAATAGTTCAAAATTCCCATACCTTGGACCTAATCAGATTGAGGTCCACATGTTAGGTAATAGTGGGGGGATTCGCCATGCAACATGTCAAAACCAGCAGGCAGCAGGGGGAAACCGTTGCCTCATGACCCACATTACTTGTATCATCCCTTACCTATCCCACAGGGAGAAGCATCGCTGCTCAGATCCCCCCCCCCCACTCCCTGTTCTTCACGGGAAGCCTCCTCTGTTCTCGGGGCAGCGTCCTAGCATGCTGCCAGGATGTTACCTCTATGAAGCCGGGGGGGGGGGAGCTGGGCAGTGATGCTTTCCCCTATGGAATAGAAAGGGGTGATGTGGGACAACCATCCCCCCCCCCGTCTGCTAGATTCACTATGCTGCATGCCCCCCCCCCCCACACACACACACAAAATTGCCAGCGTGATGAAATGGCTTGGATCAGTCATTAATTAGAATAGAATAGAGATTGCAAAGCAGGCATGGCCCTAAAACTGTAAGACCTGAGCTAGGTTGTTGAGGACAAGGTGACTTTGAGGTCTATAATTTATAGGGTGATCATACATTAAAAGCAACTTACTAGCATTTAATAACAAGTAGATTAGATAATTATGATATGATAATCTGAGTGACTAATACTATGGCATTTCGTGTGTTGCACATACATTTTGTGGATGAGATCACTGAACATTTTGGCTTTTGTGTGATGATCATATCTACTATTAGACTACCCCACTGTGCATCAAATGAGAACACAAAAATGTAAAGAAGTGGAGATTCTTTCTTTGACATCTCTCTAGTTGGTTCTTATTTGTGTGTGTGTGAGAGAGAGAGAGAGAGAGTGTGTATACCACATTTGTATATTCATGTTGTGAGCCACCCCGAGCCTCTTGGGGAAATGGGGTGGGATGCAAATAAATTTTATTTATTTATTTATTTATTTATTTATTTGCTGTATTTGCTGTATTTGTATACCACCTTTCTCAGACCACAGGCAACTCAAGATGGTTTACAGGGCAAAATTCAATGCCTACAATACCATAAATACAATTAAAAACATTAACATATAATAAAAACTGTAAAATGAATAAAAGCACAAGTCATTAATGTCTCCTTATTAAAAACATTGTTTGGTTCCATCGTCTAGTCGTTCCATATTCCTGTGTCAGTTACTCTGCATTTCCAAGTGCTTGCTCTAAAAACCACATCTTGACTTTTTTTCGAAATGTTAAAAGGGAGGGGGCTGATCTGAAATCCCTAGAGAAAGTGTTCCATAGCCAAGGGGCCACCGCTGAGAAGACCCTGTCTCTTGTCCCCACCAGATGCACTTGTGACAAAGTTGGGACAAAAGGCAGGGCCTCCCCAGACGATTTTAAGGTCCTAGATGGTTCATAAGGGGAGAAGCATTCAGACAGATAAGTTGGGCCAGAACCATTTAGGGCTTTATAGGTCTAAGCCAGCACTTTGAATTGTGTCCGTTAGCAGATTAGGTTTATTGTTATTTTCTAATAATAATCCAAAGCAATAATAGAAATAACTTGGCAATAAGAAAACGAATATAGGGTCAGTTATGTGAATTCCAATATGATCCTGTGTATGTATTACTGCTCAAAATCTAAGTGCCACTGAATTCATCCAGGTCTACTAAGCATTTATAAGACTGCAGTTTTAGAAAAACAATAATTTCAACAAATATCAATATTGTCCACTGACTCAAAGATTTGTTGACTAAGCAAACAAACTAGACCGATAAAACATTTTTGAACTTCAGTATTTTTCAGTAAAATGGGTGGTTGAGTCCATCTTATAATTAAATTAGTTTAGATTCAAGGCTCATGTCTTTTTCCAGTCATAACAACAAAAACAAAAAGAAGCATTTCTAATTTTCAGCTTTTTATTTATGGATCAAAGCTTTTTTTACGTGTAAACGAATGCAGTGTAATAGTACAGTGAAAATGATCACTTCTGAAGATATGAGCATCAGACAGGGTAAATTTAGCATTCTTTTTTTTTTTATTAGTATTTTTGTGTAGTTTTTCATTTACAGTGAAAGAGGGGGAACAATCATTGTGATAGAAAGTTTAGACAGATTGTGAGGTATAGCATTAGAAGTGGATATGGGTAGGGAAGAGAGGGGGGGTTGGGATAAATAGGGGGAGGGGTTATTGGGGATGGGGGTAAACACACATACATATACAACTTCCGTTCAGTCCACAGAGGGTTGTTGTTTTTCTTCTTTTGTTCTTTTGCTTTTCTCTTATAGTTCTTATTTCTTTTCCCCATAGAGATTTATATGTCCAGTTTGATTTTCCCTTTTAGATATTCTTTTAAATATTTCCAATTTATTTGTTTATGCTTACTCTGCTCCTCTATTAGGCACGATAGGCTGTCGCAATTCCTGTAGTCTATTATCTTCTTTAGCCACTCTTCCCTGGATGGAATCTCTTTACTTTTCCATTTTTGCGCTATTAATATTCTAGCAGCAGATGATAGATAGAAAAAGATTTTTTCTTCGTTTTTTCCCAGTCCAATCTCCATTATATTTAATAAATAGTATTCGGGTTTTATGTCAAATTTTGTTTTAATAATACTCTGTGTATGTTCATGTATCGTTCTCCAGAAAGTTTTTATTTTTTTGCAACTCCAATACATATGGAAGTAAGTGCCAGCTTCTTTTCCGCACCTCCAGCATCGGTTGTTAGGGTTTTTGTTAAACTTGGCTAGTTGGACCGGAGTTAGATGCCATCTATAGAAAACCTTCAACCAATTCTCGATGATGTTGATGGATTTAGTGTACTTTAGTTTAGTTTTCCATATTTGCTCCCATTCAGTTAATAAGATGGAGTGACCTACATCCCTAGCCCACTTGACCATGTTCTCTTTTACCACCTCTTTCTCAGTGTTCCACTCAAGCAAGTTTTTGTATAATATTCTAATCAGTTTTTTCTCTTTTTTCATGATTATGTCCCAACAGTTTTCTTTTTCACTGAATCCAACCTTGAGGTCTTCCTTGAAACATTGTTTGATTTGCATGTATTGTAACCAATTTATTTCTTTATCATCTCCCTTTAGTTCTTCCATTGGTCTCAGATGCCATTCGTTATTAGTTTTTGTCAGCAATTGTCTGTAACTGAGCCATCTACTTTTGGGTATTTCTCTTTTGTGATGGGCCTCCACTGGCGATGCCCACATGGGTATTTGGGGGTACATAACATTTTTATATTTATTCCAGACTTTTAACAGGGCACCTCTGACATAATGATTAGTGAAATTATATTCTATTCTAGCCTTTCCATAACAAAGGTAGGCGTGCCACCCTCTTCTTATATCGTGGCCTTCTAACGTCAGTATTTTCTTTTGCTCTAAGGTGGCCCATATTTTGACCCACGATAATGCGCAGGCTTCAAAGTATAACTGTATATCTGGCAGTCCCCATCCTCCCCTGTTTTTTGCATCCGTAAGATTTTTTAATTTCACCCTAGCCTTTCTTCCATCCCATATGAAGTTCCGAATATCTTTGTTCCATTTTTGGAAGCATGAGTTAGTTTTAATAATTGGGATCATCTGGAACAGGTATAACATCTGAGGCAGTACGCTCATCTTAATGGCTGCAATCTTTCCAAGTGTTGATAGATTTAGGTATTTCCAGTTTTTGAACTTCTTTTGTACACTACTCCATACCCTGTCATAGTTATCCCTAAACAAATGTATATTAGAGGATGAGATTATAATGCCCAGGTACCTGACTTTATTTACAACTTCTATCCCTGAGTTCCTAAAGATTTTCTCTTTTCTCTCTATTTTGACATTTTTTGTAATGATTTTTGTTTTGTTCCTATTTATCTTCAATCCAGCAAATTTCCCAAATTTTTCGATCTTTAGTATCCATTTTTGAATAGATTCTGCTGGATTTTCCATAATACAGACCACATCGTCTGCGAAAGCTAAGGTTTTGTATTCTTCTGTTCTAATGGTAAGACCCTTTAGCTCTTTGTCATTTCTTAGGTCTTCTAACAGGACTTCTAACACTAGAATGAACAATAAGGGGGACAGGGGGCACCCTTGTCGCACCCCTCTTTCTATTTCGATGTCTTCTGTGCGTAGACCATTTACTAGTGCTTTTGCCGTTTGTCTTGAGTAGATTGCTTTTACTGCACTTAGTATAGAGTAGCCAATATCCATCTCCTTTAACATTAGATGTAGGAAGTCCCAGTTTGTTTGATCGAAAGCTTTTTCTGCATCAAGAAAAAGCAGTCCTACTTCCTTTTGGCGGTTTTTCTCATAGTACTCTATGATATTAAGTATTATCCTTGCGTTGTCTCTCATTAATCTACCCGGTAGAAAGCCTCGCTGGTCTTCTTTAATTTTCCCATTTAACAATAGCTTAAATCTATCAGCTAGTATACTCGTGAATAGCTTGCAATCGCAATTCAGCAGGGTGATGGGTCGGTAGTTTTTAAGTTGGGTAGCCTCTGTATTTTCCTTGTGTATTAACGATATATAGCCTTCATGCCAGGTCTCTGGCATTTCTTCCCCACTCAGGATACCATTCATTATGTCTTTTAAACAGTTGATTAGCTCTTCTCTAAATGTTTTATAGTACAAAGCTGTCAGCCTATCCGGGCCCGGGGCCTTATTATTGGCCATCTTCTTTATTGCTCTTACTATTTCATCCTCTTCTATAGGCCTGTTTAGTGATTCTCTTTCTATATCTGATATTTTAGAAACTTTTTGGTCTGAAATATACTCCATGATATCCTCTTTTGTAACTTCCTCTCTTTTGTATAATTTTTGATAGTACTTCCTAAATTGGTTTGCTATCTCTCTTTCTTTCGTGTATATCTTACCTTCTTCCATTATTTTTGTTATGAAATTTTGTTGTCTTCTCTTCGCCAGCTTACTTGCCAGGAATTTGCCCGGCTTATTGGCCTTAACAAAAAACTGGGCCTTTAGGTATTTCAATTTTCTAGCCATTTGAGTTATTTGTGCCTCATTCACTTCCTTCCTTAGCAATTCTATTTCTAATTGGAGTTTTTTATTTCCTGCTCTTTTCTTTAACATGTCTTCTTTAGCTTTTAATTTCTCTACCAATTTTTCCTGTTCCTCTTTCCTTTTTTTGTTTTTGATGGCTCCTTGTTGGATTAGATGTCCCCGGATGACCGCCTTACTGGCATCCCACACTATTCCTAACTTTGTTCCTTTGCCTGTATTATTCTCAAAGTATTCTTTTAGTATGTTTTTATTATATTTGATGTCTTCCTCTGACTGTATTAACCAGTCATTTAATCTCCATCTTTTCTCCTTATGACTGATTACCATTTCGAGTTTTAAAGGACAGTGGTCCGTAAGCGTTCTAGGCATTATTGTTATCTTTTTGGTTTTTATAACTAAGGATTTTGTTACCCAGCACATGTCTATACGAGACCATGTCTCATGTCTGTTGGAGAAATAAGTGTAATCCCTTACATCTGGGTTTAATGTTCGCCATATGTCTTGGAGATGGAACTCTTCTTGTATCTGTATGAAGGCCACCGGTAATCTCCCTCCTTTCGGGTCCCCCCCTCTCGTTCTCTTTTCGGATTTGTCTATTTTGTTGTCCAATACCCCATTAAAGTCCCCTAGGATTATGATATTTTCCATCCTATGTTCTGTTAATTCTTTCTTAAGGGCTTTAACAAAGTTGGATTTAGCTCCGTTGGGGGCGTATATGTTACATATAAGTACATTTAACCCATTTACTTTGCACTTCACACCTACCATCCTCCCATCATCGTCCTTAAAAGCCAATTCAGGTTCCAAACTCTCTTTAATGTATAATGCTACCCCTCTCTTTTTTTGGGGCGCTGATGAATAGAATAGTTTTCCTAAATATTTATTTTGTAAGTGGGCAGAGTGTTTTTGCATGATGTGCGTTTCTTGCATCGCCACTACATCACATTTTAAACTCTTGAACATATTGCTTATCAATTTCCTTTTATTCGGGCTGTTCAGCCCGTTAACATTATTCGATATGATTTTAAACGCCATCATTCAATTTTATATCTAACAAGTCCTTTGTTACTATATCCTTCATTCCATAATCCTCTGGGGAGGTTTCTCTGGCTCTCTTTTCCCCTTTGTTTCTTTTAGTTGGGTCCAGTGTATTTGTTGTTTCCATCTCTTCTCTATCTGACTCTCTCTCTTCTTCCCTAGCTGGGTATCTCCCCGCTTTCTTTTTTTTATCTTCCTGATCTTCCTTAATTTTTTGGTAAAAGATCTTGGCTTTTTCTACCGATGTTATCCAATGCCTTTCATCATTATAGGTAGCCATTATGCCCTCCATCTTTTCCCATCTGAATTTAATGTGTAGCTTTTTTAATTCATCTGTTAAAAAGTAATATTGTTTTCTTTTACTCAAATCTGAGGGAGATACTTCCTTCAAAATAATCACTTTCTTGCCCTTGTAGGTTGTAGGTTCTCTGGCGTTGCTTTTAATAATTTGGTCCCTTAGATGTTTCCTTGCTAGATGGGCCACAATGTCTCTTGCCGTCCCTTTCTTTTTTGCATACATTGTTTGTACTCTGTACACTCTGTCTATGTTTTTATCCATCTCTTGAGTTGGCACATCCAGAATCTTTGCTGTAATTTCGATTACTGTATTTCTTAAGTTATCTTGTTCATTTTCTTCGATATTCCTGATTCTAATTTGATATTCTGCTTCGTTCCTGTTTGTTCTTTCTTGCACCTTATTTATTCTTTCAGTTAGCTCTTCCAATTTATCCACTCTTTTGTTGGTTTTTTCCACACATTTCTTCTGGACTACATTCTCCTTTTTTATGTCATTAATTTCTTTTTGCATTACATTCATCTCTGTTTTAACAGCCTGTATTTCCTCTTTAATTTCCTCCCCTAGCTTCCCCATTTCATCTTTTATCATCTTCTCCAATTTGGATTCCATCTTCTTTTGGGTTGCTTGTATTTTTTCTTGTGTCTCTTGTAATTTCCCTTGTGCCTCTTGTATTTTAGCTAATTCTGCCATTATGGCCGCAGTGGGTGAATCTTCTTGGGTTTTCTCGACTTTTTCGCCTGTTGTTTTCTGTAGTCTATCTCCCTGTAGGGAGTGTCTTCTTCCCTGTGTCAATTTATTGCCTTTCGTTGTCAGTATTTGTTCCATCTTTTTTCTTCTTTATTTTCCAAGTCCTTAGTAGTCAATAATAATATCTTCCCAGTCAAGTTTTATTGTCAGTTCTTACTTCCTTATTTATTTCTTAATTATTTAATTATTTAATTATTCCTTCCAGTCTTCGTCACGCTTGTATTCCTCTTGTTCAGCTATGCCTGGTTTCCAAACCTTCTGTTTCGCCTTCTAGTCCTATTACTTTGTCTAGTATATTCTTCTAGCTGATCCTGCTTCTCTTCTTTCTTCTTTACAACAAGTGTGTATCCCTCCATCTACTTTTACAATAATCTATTTCCAATAATTACAATCATCATCAATTTTATCAAATGCTACTATACTTTAAAGTGCTTTAGAGTGCTTGTTCCAATTATTCCAATTATTCAATTGCGCTAATTCCTATTGTGTGATATCAGAATTGCATGTAACCCTTAATTACACAGGTCTTTTTTTAAGAATATCCTACATATGAAATATCTTATAACAAAAAAAATCACTTTACTCCATATAATCGTATATTATAAGTTTAATTAAATGTATATAAATGTATTTATATATAAATATTAAATAATTAAATATAGATATTATTAAATACGGTTACATATATAAGGCAGTTTCAATCTTAGTAAATTTAAATATTAATTTTAAATCTATGTATTGGACTCGGTTGTTTACCTTTGCTGCTTTCTTCTCTTCTCTTCTGTCTTCATCAAGGTTAGCTCCCCGTTTCACCTTCCGCGCTCTACTCTTCCCAGAAACTTGGTAGTAAGTAGGTTAGTAAGTAGGCGGGGTGGGGTGCCTATTTGCCACTTCCAGTTATTTTCTTTTCTGTGTTTTTCTTTCTGCTCCTCCTTTCCTCTTTTTGATTACTTCTCTGCTTCCCCGGCTTTTCCTGGCTCTCTTTTTCCCTTTCTCGGCCTTTCACAGCCTTTCACAGCCTTTTACAGCGTTTGCGGTCTTTGCAGCATCTCCGTCAGCTTTACTTTGCGGCTCCTAATGCTTTCCGTCTTATGGGCCTCCTCCTTCATTCGCCACCACGTTTTTCCTCCCGCTTTCTCTCATCCTCCTCCTCAGTCGGGGGCTGGGGCTGCTGGGGTACCTGGGGGTATACTAGGGGGGTCTGTTCCCTCCCTTCCCCTCTCTAGCCCTTCGTCCTCCTCAGCACTTGCCCGTCTCGCCGTTTCTTCGTCTTCGGAGCCACTCAGCCGCTCTCGTCTCCTTCGCCGCTTCGGCCGTTCCTGCCTTTCGATGCCTCCGTCCTCCCACAACGGAGCAGGTACTTTCTCTAGTCCCTTGAGCTTCTCGTCAGTCTGTGGACCCAGTATGCCCAATAGGGTCTCAAATAGTTCCAAGATTCTTTCTACGGGTGTCTCATCAACGGGTTTTGCCTCTCCTTTTTCCCTCCGCTTCCTTTATCTCTTTTAAGTCCTCTTTCTTTTACACGTAGAGCTTGTGCAGCATAATGGAGGCGGTAGGCTGCTTACCGTCCTTTAGGACGGCGTCCTCGTCCCGGGCCTTATCTCCAGGTTCCTTCGCAAATGTTAAGTTGCTTTGTCCTGGGGAATGCCAACACGACCTTATCCGTCGTCGTTGGGGGGAGAAATACTGGCCCCCTGACCCCTCAGGAGAGGTTTACAGCTAGTAGCTCCGGGAGCTCTCTAAACTGCTGCAGCCTCCATCTTTGCCTCCGTAAAATTAGCATTCTAAGATGCTTTCACCCCGATTTGCAGTCAAAACCCCATGTTGGACATCACACAACATAGTGTGACTTCAAATGCAGACCCCATCCCTAACCGGGGTAGAAGCATCGTTGGAGGCTTTCTCCACAACATGAGAGGCTTCCTGTTGTTATGCTGGCTGCCTTCTACAGAATGGTGACGCTTTGCACATCTGATGGGGAAAGCGTTGCCAAGAGGGAACTGCACACAAGGTGACAGATTGTCCCTGCTGCCCCTCTCTTTTTGTCGCAATGCCAGGGGACGCTTCACCCAGCCTTTCTGATGAGGTCCTTAGTATTAAAGAGGAAAAAGCAGCCTTGTTTGAAAGGGCCTAAATCAGATGCAAAACAGTCTTGCTCAATCTGGGACTCTCTATTTGGGGAGGAGTGTGAGAAACTGTGTGCTTAAAACAAGAATGTGTTTTGGGATGCAAGTGGCATGTTATGGATTGGGTTTGCAGTAGTTATGTGTTGCAGTTACCATGGGTGTGTGTCCACCCACACAGGCTTGCTCAACAGATGGAAGCAGAAAGCAATGTGCATGTAAGCAGGCTCCCTAAGCAACCAGGTTGACTTACACCAACAGTTTAGATTTATGAAATCTTTTATAGACAAGATAATTTAGAAGTGGTCTTCACTGTAACAATGGGAAAGAAAGTTTCAAAGAATATGGTATTCAGGGCAATGTTTCATGGGAGGAAATTGAATTGATGTTGCTTAAGAAAAAATACCTATAGCTGTTGAACAAGTATCCGAGCAGTAAGAAAGGAAGGATAATCCAATAATTAGGCATCAGCACTGGCAACCACAGATCTGATGTGGATTTTGACAACACCCAAGGATCCTCTGTATTTCAGTTCCTGACCTCTGGAGGAAAGAGAGACTAATATAATCCTATGTCACCATGCTATTGTTATAATAGTCTAGCAGTATTACCTCATTCCAAAGAAGGCCTGGACTCACAAGTCTGAAGGGTTTTCCAAATATTTGTAATATAGAATAAGTAGTTCTTTCACACAGCTTCTTTGATCCAGTTGTGTAGTAATGACTGCTACCATTAGTCACAATTCTCAGGCTGCTTCCTCTGCAGAGGTTTTTCTTTGAATGGAGACTCTAGCAAAGTAATAGAACCAAAATTAGAGCTAAATAGATTTTAAAAGCAAACAGATGTGATGTCTACAATGGCGAATACATTCTGGAAATCCTCCAGACTGTCCTAGGAGGCATCTACTATTAGATAAGGCAATGCAAGCTGCACAGTCCATTTTGTAGATGCTTCGAGAGAGGAAAGACAATGTGCAAATCAGACTGGAAGCTGAAGAACTATGTGAATTCCAATATGTAGATGGAATGTGCAATTCTAATATGAATCTGCCCGTACCTGCAGATAAAAACTTCCTTATTGGCTAGTTTTTGTACTTCCTTAATGTTCCAGTGCAGATCTCAGCTGAATAAAGAATCTATATTCAGAAATGTGTGTTTTGAGAGGAAAGAAATTCCATATATGTTCAAATCTCCAATTAGCTCACTAACAAAAACATTTTGAACTATAATATGATAAAGAAAGATAATCAATTTATGATAAAAAGAAAAGGTTAATGCAGAGACTTTAAAATGAGACCCAGATTATTTTAAAATATATTATTTTACAAATTTGGGTTACTTGGCTACTTGAATTACAGTTGGAACCTAGTTTTCCATATCCATGTTTTTTTCCTATCCACTGTTCATCCAACAGGCTGGGAATTAAGGAAAAAGGGGAGCAGGGAGAATTGCCACTGTTGCTGTTGCTATCTCCCGAAACTCATTATTTTGTCACTGGGAAGAAGCATGGGAACTTGTCACCCCACCTTCTCCAGGGTGATGAAGCAGAATAAGGGCTCTCTTTTCCATGGGGTGGAAGTGTGTTGTGAGGAGAGATAGTAAACACTCTGTTTTTAACCAGAGTGTGAAAATAGTGCATTTGCCATTACTCATGGTTTTACATATCTTTAAAATGTATCATCTGCAAATATACAGTCATGCCAGCCACATGACGTTGGAGGCATCTACGGACAACGCCGGCTCTTCAGCTTAGAAATGGAGATGAGCACAACCTCCCAGAGTCAGACACAACTAGACTTAATGTCAAGGGAAAACCTTTACCTTTACTGTACTTAAAAATGGTCCCAGCTGAACCTTCATGAGAAGGCCATTTATTCTACAACTAAGGAATCGCTATTGAAAAGTTCCTTTCAATAACTCAAGATTGGGGCTCCTGTGACCTTCCAATTGTGGTTGGATACCAACTCCCATTAGACAGCTTACTCCAAGAGTGTTGAGATTTAGTGTTTCAAAATGTAAAACCAGAACTTTGTGTTATTGCAGAAATGGGTCAGAACAGACTTATGAATGAAAACATGGGAGACAAAAATAATCTCATTATCCTTCCCTAAGCTGTATTGATTAGAAAAAGTGCTTAACCCTTAATTTTCTTACAGTCAAGAATGTCTCCAAAGCTGTCTTAGCTGCAGAGGGAACTGTATGGGAAAATATATGTACAACTACCAGTACTATGATTTCACCCAGATTTAGGGAAAGATCCAGTTTGGGACCACAGCTCTCAGAATCCCCTAGCTAATTTGGACACACTAGGTAGGAGATTTTGGTTAGTCACAAAAAAGGTGTAGTCACCAAAAAGGGGAACTTTTCCAAGCTCTTCCAGGGAGTCCAAACAATTACCTTTGTCTGACATTCAGCCTCCACGGGACTGGATAATAAGGGAGAGTGGAACCTGCTCAGCAAGTCAGGGCAGGGCCTTGTGGGATCAGTAATGGGCAACAGCTGCAAGCATAAGCAGATAGAATTACATCCTTTTGTGTTAATTTTGGAAATACTATACACAGAATAACTACTAGTCTATTCTTGCTTCCTGCTGACTTGCTTTTCATCTTGAAGAAAGGCAAAATAGATTAAGCAGAATACTTGAAACAGATGTTTTTACAGAATAGAGTGTGTGATATGGGAGTGGCAGAAATCTCAGAAAGGGAGATTTGCAACCTGTACGAGAAGAAAGTCCCAAGCGGTAAAACCCAGAAAAGGTTACTGCTCTCCTCCAGGTTCTTTCTTGATTAAATAGGATTGGATGATCTCATATTGAAAAGAGTTGAAGGGGTTTGAGAATAGGTGGAAAGCAAACTTTTCTTCCAGAGCATTGGGAGAAACCGGTTGAATTGTGCACTTTAATAAGAGGAAAAGGGAAAGCTAAATTTGCTGAAACACTCTGAATATAACAGATTCTGTCTGATCTTGAAAGCTGAAGTGGGCCAGGCCTAGTTTGGATGAGGAACCTACAAGGAATACTGTAGGCTATATTCAGATGAAGGCAATGGCCAACTACCTCTGAGAAATACCTCTGTGTACTTCTTGCAAATCAATGAGGTCACCAAAAGCTTCCAGGCAACATGAAGGCACATGTCTGAGCTTTAAATTGGCAAAAACAGGAATGAGAAAGACTTTATATTCTTTTGCTACATCCCCAGTGAGTGAGTGTGTGTGTATGTGTGTGTGTGGCACTTCTACTTGCAAAACTGCAGAAAAACATTGTGTTTTTTTTTTAAAAAAGCTTAAAACCTTGTGTCAGTTTTCTCCCTCACAAGAAGCAGGGAGCTGCTAAGCAATACCTTGTTTACTTTTATGTGTGGTTAATTGTTTGCATTAACTGGGGTGGTGTCTCTCTTTGTTACCTTGAACAAGTGAGAATGAAAACATCTTCCTAGCAACACCTCATATAAACTTGGGTACACTTCCATTATTCGGATGGAGGCCAAAAGGAGGCCTAGACAGAGGAAGATAGTCCATTTTATTGGGGGGTGGGGGTGGAAGGAGGAAAACAATTTCCCCTGTTTTTGCTGGTTCTTCCCCCTCCCCACTTCTAATTTCATAAAGAAGAGTTGTTTCTATGACAGCAACATGGTGGAGAGAATAACAGGAAAACAACACCCCCAGTAAAATGGACTATTCTACTCTGTCTAGCACTCTCTTTTGGCCTCCACCCAGATAATTGAACAGTACTTAAACTTGTAATGGAAGAACAACTAAGGTCCATTCTACACTGTCATATAACCCAGAATGTCAAAGCAGATAATCCACATTATCTGCTTTGAACTAGTCTGTATACGCCTGCAAAATGTGGACTGTCTACAGACGTCACACTGAACTCCTGAAATGATTCCATCAGTGTTGCTCGGAAAAATCCTGAAAATCTCTTGAGAGGACATGAAGACAAATGCCAGTGTGCTGGAAAAAGCAAAGACCACCAGCACTGAAGAAATACTTCTGCACCATCAACTCCGTTAGACTAGCTCTGAAATCTAAAGAATGGGAAGCTGCTGACTTGAAAATTTGGCCTCTTCTAAAACCAGCTTCTTCAAGTAATTTCTGGGACTAATTATTTGACCAGTCTACCATTTTGAAGTTTGGGTTGTGGTCATAAAATGTATGAATTTAGTATACAGGCAGTCCTCAAGTTACAAACATCTGACTTACAAATGACTCATAGTTAAGAACAGGGTGAGACAACAGGAAGTGAGAGAAATCTACTCCTCAGAAGGGGAATTCATTCCTGAAAGAGTTATCATGGGGAAAAGGTGTCTCCATTAAAGTTTTCTTGAATCCTTGTTTCCAAATCAAGCCAAATTTGTCAAATTCCAATTATCGCAGGGGCAGAGAGGTGAAATCCTTTGTAGCCTGAATCTACAAATTTGCACAAGCACATATACACACAGCAGGACAAAACCCATGATCCTTTCAGCCAACAAGCAAACCTCCATGCACCCAATAATGATTTTAGACCAAAAGATCATGGAATTTGCCCAGCACCCTGTTTTTTCCCCTTTTATGGCAATGCATTCAAGCATGCCAACACTCATTGACATCCAATGTTTCTCACCAGACTCATTGTCCCAACTGGAGGAATTCGTTCATTAGTACCCATCAACTTGGATGCTAACCAGATTACTTTCCCCTACATATCCACCAGTGGCATAACAAGAAATAGCCACAGACAGTTGAACTGAGCAATGATAGTTTATTAAAGTTCCTGCCAGACCTGGAGACCAATAAATGCCAGCGGTAGGTGACATGCTTCAGTCAATCCGCATGTGGATCTTTGCCAGCCCCTGTCTGCACCAATCAGTGCTCAAAGTAGCAAAAATTCATTGTTTTGAACAGTTATAAATGTTTATAAACTCCTATAAGTGCTTCTGAGTTTTTCCATTACCTTTATGTCAGATTTGGGAGCACAGATTCTACTGACATCCACTTTAGCTGAAGTGAATAAAGCTTTTGTTTTTAATCCATTTGTGTCCTCATTTGATCCTTGGTGCCTAGACGCATCGGGATCCTGAACACGCAAAACTGCTGAATTGTTGTGTTAGTGAAAATCACTAACACCTGGAAGCGAGAGAATCATTTAGGTCACCTCAGATCTTATGACCCCATCCTGTATTGTAACACATAAGTGAGAATCATCGAATCATAGAATTGGAAGACACCGCATGGGTCATCTAGTCAACCCCCTGCCATGCAGAAAAACCACATTCAAAGTAGAGAAAGGGAAATCACACCTTTATTTAAAACTTTTGATTGCATTCCTTAACTGCATTTCTTGTTCAAATTGGCAGGCTAGCACATGTACAGGCACCTAAACTCCTTATTATTAAGTCTCACATATATTGAATCTGATATCTGATATGTTAAATGAGTTAGATAAAAGAATATCAGTTCCTGGGAACATCTGAAATGTTGAATAATGTGAGATCAAGAGGATGTGCTTTGATCGGAGGTAAAGGGTATGTAAGAGGAGCATTGAAAATCATTTCTTTGTCTGACTTTGGACTTCCAAAGCATGTACAGTACTTATTACTGCTGCAGAAATAAATGTCTTCTTTATGCCTTACTAATTCAAACAAAACTACTTGGCACAAACATAATTCCAGTGACATTTTAACATGGCTATCTGCCTGAAAATTACATGTTTGGATGACACTTTAAAATGGAATTGGCCTCTCAGGAGTCCCCCCCCCCCCCAGAGCTTTGAAATATTTTGTTGTCATTTTATGTGCCTTCATGGCTGACTTAAGGCAACTATAAGGGCATTTTGGCAAGATTTTTTAAAGGAATTTTTCCTTTGCTATCCTCTGTGATTGGGTCCCTGTCTACACTGAAATGCAATGCAGCTTTGTAATATAGTTTAACTACATTGAACGACATTATTTGAATCTACATGATGATATAATGCAGTTTAATGTAGTTATTATTATTATTGTCTTATTATTATTGACTTTATTTATATGGTCTTTATTTATACCCCGCCTTTCTCCCTGTGAAGACTCATGGCGGCTAACACTGCACACTGGACGAGTTTCAAAACTGCAATACTAAAGTTAAAAAAGAAGTTAAATAATAAAAGCATGGTAAAAACAAAATTAAAATACAGTAAATACACTAAAATGGCCTTTAAAAGTTCAATGCAGTTAAACTATATTATGACACTGTATTACATGGTGGCATAGAAAGGGCCTAAGGAGCATGACATAACCAGAGGCAGCCTTAGGTAATTTTCAATGGTAAGCAAACAGTATTCTGGCGTGCCCCCCCCATCAATAACTGATATATATTTTCTGTCCGTCGTGGAAGTTCTGTGTGCCATATTTGGTTCTATTCCATCATTGGTGGAGTTCAGAATGCTCTTTGATTGTACATCCCAGTAACTACAACTCGCATATGTCAAGGTCTATTTTCCCCCAAGAGCGCCCCTGGGCAAAATCAACTATACTGCAAATGCTTACTTTGCGTAATGGGTTGAGCCGCCCCTGGACATAACTGAGGTCACCAACTGGGTTTCACTGGCAAAGTGAGGGGTTTAGCCCTGATTTCCCAAACCATTACTCAATGCTGTCCACTTGGAAATGTTACATTTTCACAATAACAAACCTTCTAATAATGAATGTTCCATAATAGATATATCCTATATTATAAGTCTCTTAAAACAGAAAAAACCCTATCCAGCCTTGAAATTAATCAACAGACTAGTTCAATGCAGCAGAAAAATATTGCAGTAGCATTTACCCCTCCCTACTATTACAATCTACTTGAAATCAGGCGCTGCATACTGTATTTATTATTTGTTTAAAACAGCACCAGTTATGATCAGACAAAAGTTATCCTTCATAATGTCATGATTTCCGGGTCAGACACCAAATTCAAAGAGACGTTGTTTATTCAGCTTGTGTTATTAAGAAACTCGTTTATCAATTAAACAAAGAAACAGGAGAGGGGTACTGTTTGCTTGGCTCCTGTTATTAAGAAACACCTTTACTGAATGGATAAAAAGCCAACGGGGGCAATGTTTGTTCAGCTCCTGTTTAAAAAAAAAAAAAACATTGTTAGCAGTTAGCCAAAAGGGGTGGGGGGAAAGAGACACTATTTGTTCAGCTCCTGTTACAGAGAAATGCTTTTTTTAAAAAAAAAATCAAATACACTGCTTTTTATGATACATCATGCAATGGCCCTATGCATTCTCCAGTGTGCAGCACATAGAAAGGGGAGCAAAATATTTCTGAACACTCATCAGTAGTCATTGCAGAATGCAAATTGCAAAGCAGGAGGTACAAGATCATTGTTTTCTGGCGGACACTGCATTGTCCATGCTTTGTTTCCCCAAATCTAATACATTGGTATGGAAAAACATAATGAAATGCCTCTTTCATGGAAACATTTTCCAAACCAAAACAACTTTCCTAACTGCTGAATTATGCTACAAAAATATCAGGGGATGTCGAGTGGAAATCTAGCATCAGATACATGGTTTCTACCCGCAAACAATATGCATTGTATGAAAATTAATATGAACATGTTAATGAAGTCAGTGTGATAACTTCCCTCACTTTATTGTTAAGTTTGCCCCATGGACTGCCTCTGGACTTGTTATCAAGCGTAGCAGTAAAAGCACCACCCAAAATATTGTATCATGGATATGCCAGAGGAGTGAAGGACAAGCTGGAAATGTCATAAGATGGGAGGGAAAGGAAATTTATCTTAATCTTATAGGTGACATCCTAGATCAGCATAGTCAATAGGTGGTTTGGCTTAATTAACTTAGGCTCTTTGTCTGCCTTGTCTTTCCCAAACCATACAGAGAGATGAGAATTGATACTCCCAGATAGGGATGGGTGAGGTGTTTCAGTTTAGTCTTGATAAGATTTGCTTTTGGCACCAGACTTCACTTCCTGCAGGAGGAGCTTTTAATAGAATGAGGACTATATTTTCAGGATTAATTCCAACTATAAGTCTCAACTGGTGTCCCTGTGTCCATAACAAGCAACCATCTCAATTTGTCAGGGATAATCCTGGTTAATACTCTGCTATTCCACATTCTCAGTTGCTTTTAAAATGTCTCAGGGTCTCTCTTCTCCTGATTTCCCCATTTGTCTTTAGCTTACTTTGATTGCTACAAACTGTGACTAAGGTTTAAATCTTACAGAGGGGGAAAATGTCCCAGAAGACTTGTATTTGAAAACAAAAGTATTTTGTATGAAAAACAAACTTGGCCATGGTTTAATTTTTCAGGGATGAGAGAGAAAATGTGTCTCAATAAAAATTTCATTAGAGCAACATACTGCTTATCTGTATTGTCAATATTCTTTGCCAAGAGAACGCTTATCATACACTCAGAATATAATTATAGCCAGACAATATTACACAATATGAAATATGTGATGCTTCCGGTGCCCTCAGTGCAGTTCTTAAATTGAGATGCGGGCAATATAGCTGGAGCAATATGTCTGTCTCCTGTCCTGAGCAGACAAAAAGGGCAACGCCTTCACTTCAGACTGTTTAGTCAGCAAAAGGCTAATCTCTAATGTCAACAAAAAAGGCCAATAGCCTGAAGAACAGAAAGCAATGATAGTCCTTAAATCAATGGTTTAATCTCTTCACTTGAAAGCATCAAGGACTGGAGTCAGACATAGGGTAAGGATGTCTGGTATGATAATAGGCCAATAAGCCAGGTACACCAAAACTACATACACAATCAGGTCAAATAAAAGTAAGTAAAGATGCGAGAAGGGAAAAAAAGTGTCACACAAAAATGCTATGCAGCTGATTCAGCTGACCTAGGGTGCTTCTTCACATGTACCATAATGCAGTTCAAAGCTGGCTCAAGGGCAGAATGCACACAAAACACCTCCACAATGCACTGCAGCACAGATTGATCTGGTAACAGCACATAAAGGACCCTTCCAGTCCTTGTTAAATCCCAGGAGGAACTGGGATATTATATATCAGTTTATTCCAGGATTTAATTCCCACACCCATCTTAAACACCAGACTTTCTCTGGGAGGGAGGGAGTGGCTCCATGCCCATTTAGCTGCTAAACTTACCTGTGGGACCTATCCGCATGCTCAGCCTCCTTCGTCAAGAGGTTCTTGCACATCAAAATAATGTGTCAGGAGGTTTAGGGTGAGGGAAATCCCTTCTTTCCCTTCCCAATTTCCCAAAGTGTCATGCTAATTCACCAGGAGCTCTTAACAGAGAGCAAGACAACCCAGAAGGACACCATGGTCAATGGTATGGGATATTGTTGAGAGGTCCAGGAGAACCAACATGGACACACTCCCCCTGTCGAGCTCTCTTTGTAGATCATTTATCAAGGCGACCAATGCCGTTTCAGTTCCATAACCAGGTTTGAAACCAGATTGGAATGGATCCAGATAATTGGTTTCTTCCAAGAAACTCTGGAGCTGAGAACTCTGGAGCTGAGAACCTCTAGAACCTTGCCCGAAAAGGGGAGATTTGAAACCTGCCAATAATTGTTTAATTTCATGGAATACAGTATTGGTTTTTTAAAATAATGGTTTTACTACTGCTTCCTTAAGGCTAGCTGGAATTTTGCCTTGTGCTAAGGAGGCATTTACCAGGACCTTCACTTACTCCTCCAGTCCTCCTCTGGTCTGCCTAATTAGCCAGGATGGGCAAGATCAAGGATACAAGTGGTTGCTCTCATTTCTCCCAAGATCTTGTCCATGTCATCAGACGAGATAGATTGAAAAGAATTTAATAAAATAGGACAAGCAAGAGCCCGTGTTACACCAATAGAACCTGCATCAACACTGCCATCTAAGTCAGAACAAATCTGAGTGACTTTCTCTGCAAAGAACCTTGCAAATTCTTCAAAATGAGCTGTTGAGTGGTCAGGATCTCCCGCCTGAGGGACAGGGTGTTACAGTCCTCTAATCACTCGAAACAGTTCAGCCAGATGGTTCTTTGCAGATGCAATGTTAGCCAAAATCAAATATAATTTGGTATTAATCAGATAAATATTGCTTCAGTGGAAACCAAAGTGAATTATACATTTTCAAAATACAACATCATATCATATGAGTACCAATACATTCACATTTTACATTTGGGCTTACAGATCTATCACTACAAATATTCTCTTTCTAATTTGGTTCCAGTGATTCATATTTTTAAAGTCACTGTTTTTTATATTCCTAATATGAGCACTTCTTCTCTGCCAGTTTTTCAAGATAGAAGTTTGATTGTTCTTCACAGTCTCCCTAATAACATCCAAGTTGTTGCTAACCTCAATACGCTTAATCATATGTTTGGGAAATGCTTCTCTTTAAAGGCACAGAAAATAATATTTGTGCTCTTTCTAATTTAGGCTTGGTTGATGCAATCTTGGCATCAGTATTCATTAATTTTACTAGCTTTGTCTGCTGGAGAAGATACGTACAAACAATTAGACACTGACATCATGGCAACATTTTAACATTTTTTTTCTTTTCTATAAATTAATCTACAGATGGCAAAATATAGATGAATGGATGGATGGATGGAACTGGACTCAGTAAAGGACAAAAAAAATCCTCTTTCTCTTTTGCCATTCACTGTTACAAAATGCATGAGTGACACTATTGCAAAACAAATTTCCTTATACTAAAAGAGGCAGTGAAAGTGAACAAAGCAAGGATAGCTTTTCACCATGATGATGTCATACCTTCCTTAATTGTAAACAAAGATTATGGGACAGAAAGGAGGAGAACAAGGAGATATGGGTTTCTGATGGTATCCATACGTGCTGTGTAATATCTACTTGCTCATTGCAAACAAGAGACACTTTCTGGTTCATAAAGCTTCTTTTAAGCACTTATCAGAACTTTAAAGACAATTTCAGGATTTGTAATAACATTTATTAATGTGATCTAGAGAATAACTCTATGTAATGCCTGCAGAGATATTAGTTGATTCCCAGTTTTGGGATATGGGTATGAAATAATAAAGATAAAACTAATGATAACAAAAATAATAAATTGTTTTATTAAAATTAGTTCTTAAGTGTGACTTCAAGAGAGGGAGAAAATATGAAATGCTTTTTCGAAAGGAGTTACACTGAGTAGTTGATGGATCAAGTTCCAAACCAAATTGGGTGACTATAATCAACTGAGTCGCCGATTTAGGCTGAAAAATGCGGTATAAAAATAAAGCAAATAAATAAATAAATAAATAAATATCCATGACAGACAGACAAAAAAGGGCAAATTCAATCATTGCACAGAATTGCTCTACACCACACAGAATCTATGCCTTCTGCAAACATCATAAAATATAAATGTCTTTTCTGTGGGTTGTGCTCTTTGAGTATTCCCCATGGCTAAAGAAGTTGAGATGCTTGTTTCCTTGTCATACTAGAAGGAGAAAAAAACCACGTTGCCAGTAACAACTCCAATATTTGTTGCCCATCACACGCCTTCACTGGACTTCCTGTTGAAGCCCTGCCCCCAACTGGGAAGCGTTGTAAGCCACTGTCCTCCTAATACAGAAAGGTCACAGTGTTTGCTGGCTCCAATGGAGCAAACACACTTCATTGCCACTTCAGTTATGCTTTCTCTGTGTAATGGGCCACCCTGCGTCCCTGCCGTTTCACCACGGAAGCTGCTGAAATGGCACAGGGGGTCATCCATGTGATGAGGTCATAAGATATAGATTACTTTCACAAATACTGTTGTCAAGCCAAGTAACTCCCATCCTGTATTTGTGCATTTCATTTTTTCCACCTTACATTTCATTCTGTTGAAATTCATTGTGTTAGTTTTGCTCAACTCTCCAATCTGTTGAGGCCATTTTGAATTCTGATCCTGTCCTCTGAGTTAGTAGCTACCCATTAGACTTGTGCATGGAGTCATTTTGGCCATTTTCCTTCAGCTTCTTTTGATGCCTGTAACGGCAAGGGCTCCACTGCCATGGTTTTTTTGACAGAGCTGGACCACATGGCTACTGGTTGCGGTTCCTTCTGTTCTATTCGGGAGCACATGGTGCACATAGAGGCTGCCAAGTGCTCGCACAGGGTTTCCCTATGAGCCCTGCCTGCTTGCCCAATCAGAATAGAAGAAGAAAGCTGGGTCTATTTAATGGGGCAAGTGCCTCCTCCATTGCTCAGTTGCATCCTGGCTCTAGAGAGGTGCTTCAGTCCAATTGCCTTGCCGCTCACTCTCAGCTTTAGCTTTTGCCTTGGCTTGGCTTCTAGCATTGAATCTTTTTCATTTTCCTTTACTTTCTTGATTCTTTATTTAGTGGGACTAGCTGTTGGAAAGTATGGGTGGGTGGGTTCGCAGTGTTTGGGAACTTGCAGGTGGGTGTGCTTTTTTAAAGGGTAGCTCTGAGCTTTAATTTGAAATCATTAAGGTATTGTAACATATAATTTAATTCAGTTTAGTAATAAAATACTCGTGTTTACATTTCAAAGATGCCAGTTGTTGAAATTTTGATAAGTAGATTTCAAAATCTTAAAACAGTACCCAGTGTGGCTCAATAATAAGTGAACACAGGGTGCAGTGATACCATATTGTGGGATTTGCTTACATGAGCACTGGCCTCCTGCCAATTCTTTGGGTGTGATGATTGACAGCTAAGATGCCACCACTCCCTGCATCAATTACTAATTTGTTTTTCAGGGAAAAATCATATTAATAATGCATCTGTAATTTGCTGAGAGGAAAGCCATAGGACCATTTGTCCCGAAGGCCTGGAATTATAGGTAGTAGAATACATTTGATGTTATGCAGTAAGACATCTTTTTTAAAACAACAAAAAGGATTTTCTAATTTTACAATTCAAGTTTTTTCTAGTTTTACAATTCAAAGTCTTTTATTTAGACCATGATTACAATTGATAGGCTAAGGGCAGATGGTGAAATATAAGGGATCATATCTTCACACTTGGGCCTGTTTGGCTGAAATTTTGAAGAAGGTCCTTTTTTCAGCCCTGCCAACCTCACAACATGGGAACATGCAAAAACTTCTCCCAGGCTTTGCTAATCCTTTCCTTTGACTTCCATTGTACTCCAATTGATACAGTCTAGAATCACATTGGCTTTTTTAGCTGCCGCATCATACTGTTGACTCATGGTCAACTTGTGGTCTACTAAGGCTCCTAGATCCCTGTCACTTGTATTGTTTTCAAGTCAGACATCACCTGTCCTATATTTGTGCATTTTTTTTCTATCTAAGTATAGTACCATATATTTCACCTTGTTGAAATCATTTTGTTAGTTTTGGCCCAGCTGTCTAGTCTGTTAAGGTCACTTTGGATTCTAATCTTGTCTTCTGGGGAATTAGCTATCACTCCCAATTTGGTTTCATTCCCAGATATCATCCAAGTCATGGATAAAGATGTTGACCAGCACTGGGCCTAGGGCAGAACCCAGTGGCACCTTACTGGTCATTTCTCTTCAGGATGAAGAGGAACCTTTGGTAATCATCCTTTGGGTTCAGCAAGTACACCAATTGCCAATCCACCAAACAGTAGCATTGTCTAGTCAACTGTTGTAGTAGAGCCTGTAAGTAACGTTGTAAGTGGTAGTATGGGTGTCAGAAGGGATAAAAGGAGTGTTCGTGAGCAAGAGTTGGATGAGGAACAACAAAGGAAAAGGATCCGGGATATACTTATGGCACCTACCGATGAAGACTCATTCGAAGGGTTTTCTGATAGCGAAGGGTCAATGAGTGAGGGAGAGGAAGGAGATACAGTGGATGTGAATAGGGGAACTAAGAGGATTACTCGGGAGCAGGAGTCGGATGAGGAGCGACAAAGGAAAAAGATCTGGAATATACACTACTTACTGCTCCCACAGATGAGGAATCATTCCTGGGTTTCTCTAGGAGTGATGGGTCTGGGAGTGATGAGGATGGGGATGACACACTGGATTGGATGAAGGTACAAGAGGTACACGATGTATGTGCAGAGCCAATGTCTAGTGACACGTTTGTGGGGTTTTCTGGTGGTGGGGATTGGCAGTTGGGAGACACTTCTGAGTCTTGAGGGGATCTAAGTCTTGACAGAAGGTAGAGAAGTTGGAGGGATGGGTGTCGGAGTTCACATGTGGAGGCAAGGACAGCTGTAAGAGATGATGACGGGGCGGAGGTCAGCTCATCTTCGGATGATGAGGTGTAAGATAAAAGTAGGTTCTGACATGGAGAATCTTTACAGAAGGCGAAGTGTTGGTTTCGTGCCTTGGGTTTTGTCGCTGCCTATTTCGTGTTGGTATTGGGTCCTGGATCTGCAGATTGCTGCTTCCGTTCGTGTGTGTTTCAACTCGGCTTGGATTCTCATGAGCGAGGATTTCCCCTTCTTTAACTTCAGACCGGTTTTGACTACAATGCTGACTACGTGGACTTGGAACCTCGCAACTTTGGACTTGGCTTACTATGACTTTGGACTTCGTTTGGCTATGTCTTCTTCCTTCTGGCTCTTTGTTTTTTAACCCTTTACTTGTTGTGTTATTTTGGGTGACTTTTGGAACACTGTTTTAATCCGAATCTTTTCTCCGGATAATCCGGATTGTTGCTTCAGCTTACTTTTTGAGCTAAAACTAGTTGCTACTTTTGAGTTTTGACCAGAGACACTGAATTAAGTGTCTCTGAGTCCCTTTTGCTTTGTTTTAATAAACTCTACTTTTGGACATACTCTTGAGTCTGGCTCTTTAAGGCGTCTGGGTTCCAACACCAACATTTTTACTAGCTTCTTTGAAGTTTTATTGTTATTATAATAAAGTATAAATAAAGTTTTATTGTTGTTATTATTTATTATTAAGTGGTGTATATAAATACACCACTTAATAATAAATAATAATAACAATAAAACTTTATTTATACTTTATTTATGAGGCCAAGCCCGTCAAATACAAATACAACAGTACATCAACAAAACAAGCAAACAAATGAAACAATATAAATATATAACATAATATATAACATAAAGCAATAACACACAAGGAATTTAAAATCACTATGGCAGGGTCAGATGTAATAGATTAAAATTTGAAATTTAAAACACTGGCATGTACAAAGTAGGGTTTGTCTAGACATAGAGGTTTTAGAGAGTTATGTAGGAAGATTAATCCAACAGATAGATAAAGTGCTTCAAAGGACATATAGAAGGAAATTGGTCAGATCGGACAATTATTTCCTTTATTCAGGGAAGGCACACTGGAACAGCCACGTTTTCAAGCTCCTCCTAAAGACTGCCAAAGTGGGAGCTTGTCTGATATCTTTAGGGAGTGAGTTCCAGAGTTGGGGGGCCACCATAGAGAAGGCCCTCTCCCTCGTCCCCACTAATTGCGCTTGCAAAGGGGGCGAGAGCGAGAGCAGGGCCTCTCCAGATGATCAAAGAGATTGTGTGGTTTCGTAAACAGAAATGTGGTCACACAGGTAGGCGGGTCCCAAACTGTTCAGGGCTTTGTAGATAAGAACCTGCACTTTGAATTGGGACCAGAAGATGAATGGCAGCCAATGGAGTTCCTTAAACAGGGGGGTTGACCTCTCCCTGTAAGTCACTCCAGTTAGTAATCTGGCTGCCGTCCGTTGGACTAATTGAAATGTCCAAGCGCAGTGAGAGGGGATGTTCGGGAACAATCATATCTATCACCCTGGCCATCTCACTGTTGTAGCCATCAACCAGGGTGTCGACAGGATCGCCAGCCTCCATGACAGGAAGAGCCCCAAGATTTCTCCGGAATCCATCCAGATCCATCAGTCTCCTGGGGTGGACCATCTTAATTGGTCCACCACCCCGGCCGAGGTTAGAGGTCACAGCAAGTCTAAAACTGATCAGATGGTGGTCGGACCATGCAATAAAAGAATATTTTGCTCTTCCACCCTGACCACTCCTCTGTCCGCAGTAAAAACTAGGTTGAGTGTATGTCCAGCCTGATGGGTGGGTCCAGATATTACTTGTGATAGCCCCATGGAAAACCAGCTGGGTAACTTCAGAAAATCACACTTTCTCAGTAAATCCCCTCTGTATAAATTTTGCCAAGAAAATCTTATGATAGGATCACTATAGGTCAAGGGGAATGCATACAACCACAAAAATTATCCCTTTATATGATTCCTCATAAAATACACCTCATTTGTTTGGAAAGTTCTGTGATGCTGTGGATAAAGCATAATCCCTTCTTCTTAATTCCCAAAGGCAATCTGTTTACGCCTTGAATATAAGATTTTGATTACCCTTATCTAAGCAGTTATGAAATTACCTACTCTTGCAAATGAGTTGGTAGCTTCCTGAGGCACTGATTCTTGCATGTTCCCTAGATGTTGTGCTGATTTTTGTCATCAGCAATTATGCATCATACAAAGCTGTGTTTTGCTTTTATAGTATCAACCACAAAGATGTTCCCCATTTTGATGAGTGACATCTATATTCCCAAGGCAGTGATAGAATAATGTGCACACAGATTGCTATGCTACTGATGTCTCATGAATGCTACACATATTTTGCATACGCCCTGATCTGAGGCAATTAGAAACTTTGAATAAAAGTAGAGTAGGATGAGGGAATCTAGGTGATGAAAAATATTATCTTCCATAATTTTCTGCTGAAAAACTCAAGTGCACTTCCCTGAATCATGAAGCAACAGCATTCCTTAGCAGGGCATTTCCTAGCAGAGAAGGATAGAATTTCCAAGATGATGTACAATGGAACCATATCAGTTAATACTATGATCAAACTGACACAATGGTGCTGTATGTATACATCGAGGATTGGAGAGGTGGGGGGGGGGGGCAAGAAAATGCTGAGATTAGATGTGTAGGACGAGATCTCAGTCTTTATTTTGCATGGGTCATCTTCAGGTTGTAGACAATTGTGCATATTCCCAGCATTGGGTAGCTCACCAATGAGGCTTAAGGAAAGGGCTGAGTACAAATCTGCAGCTCACCTAGTAGAACAGCACTTTATTACTGTTTCCAAGGTTTAGTGCTGCAACTTGCAAACACTCTCCAGTGGGCCTATGTATTTACCTTGCTTCCTCCTTTGTTCCCAGTTATTCTCTGGCCAGAGCTCACCCTCTGCTCTGCACTGTCTCCTCCTTCGGATTAGAAGCCAGTAAAGTGCATTAAATGTTCCTTTTCCTATCTCTCTAAGTAAATGAAAATGAATAAGTTCCCCCAACCCATTCACCTTGATCTTGGAATGGCTTATTTAGTCAAGATTTCTGTCTTAATTTCTGAACAGGAAAATACAGCATGTATGTACATGTGTGCATATTTGAATGGCATGCTGTGGGCAACAGTGCTTGGCACATAGTGTATGACACTAGAAGTTATCACCAGAGACCATCCATAGATCTTGGAGTTTGGCCTGAAAACCTCAAAACCTCAAATCCAGTATTGATAGAGTACAAAAAGAAGAAAGAACATGGGTGGATGGGTGGGAGGAAGGAAGGAAGGAAGGAAGGAAGGAAGGAAGGAAGGAAGGAAGGAAGGAGAAAAGAAGATTAAGATGGCTCTGGGAATGAAACCAAAAGAAGAAGTTGGTGGCATGGAGGAGAGAGGAACTCCAAAGGGCATGTTGCTGAGTTTCTCCCAAAATGTGGCAACACAAGCAACATCACACTTTTGAAAATAGACCAATGTGTTTCAAGATTCAGATCAGGCAAGCAGAGTAAGTTGCATCACTCTGAGGGTTTTAAAAATTATTATTAACATATATCATTCTAATAACCTGGCTTTTTTGCTTTTTAAGAATGAAAGAGCAGGCTAGAAACAGCAACAGTCAAAGGAAAGCAATTGCAATATAAAATACACTATAAACACTACAAATGCAATTACAACCATATCAATTAAAACAAACAACTGAAGTAACTGTCCTTTCCAACTGCAAACCATCTTGGAGGCTGCTTCTCACAGAAAGGAAATCTGAATAAAGTGCTTTTAAGGGCTGAACAGCTAATTGGGCTTGTAAGTAATACAGAGTTGCTTTACTGGGTCACCTGAAAGGGATTAGCAAAGCATGAATAGGCTGCTAATAATACTATTAGCAAGCACTTATAAGAGGGTCTGGTGATGCGCAAAGAAGATTAAACACATGTGGATATCAGTGAAGGTGATAGTCGAATTGGGGGAGGGGTGATGTGGGGAGGTAGAAAACCATAGAAGCACAGTGCTAATGCCGGTTAAAATAACTACACAAATTCTTTTTGTTTCACTTTAAAGTAGCTATGTAAATGTAACAGAAACATATCTATTGCTGAGAGTAATATTTCACATGTAATAATAACTATCATGCCCCAGATAGTTTTAAGTAGCATATATGCACTAGTGATTCAGTTCATCTACAGCACTGAAACATTCATGCTTACTACTTGTATGATAAAAACAACATGGTGGCAAGTTGGCATACTGTTGCATCTGATTAGCTCATTGTGTAAAATAGCTGCCACACTGGTGCGATTTCACAACATGCTTTCAGGTGCCACTGTTTTGCTTGTGCTTTTGAGGTATGGGAGGAGGTGACCAGTATCTGTTGATCAAAAGGAATATATAGCCCTTCCCACTGAAAAATATGTTCAAGAATATTTTGTTCAAGGTCCAAATCCAATCCATTTCCAGGCCAACTCAGGCTCAAGGGTCTGATAAAATGAAATGTTGACCCCCATCTACACTGACTACTTAGGTTCAGTGTAGAGTTGGATTCTAACAACAACAACAACAACAACAATAACAGTTTTATTTATATTCTGCCCTTTCTCCCCGGGAGACTCAGGGTGGATTCCAACAATAAATAGACAAGCGTTCAATGTCTCAGTACAACAATAAATACAGATATAATAACCTAAAATAATTAAACATATAATTTAATAGCAAAAATGGCTACAATTCTTCACCAGTTCTTTTGGAAATTCCAGACTCCTAAACTATCTAAACAGTAACAGGATTTACAAATCCCAAAATTTGGATCAGAAGAAATGAAATATGATTTTATAGTCAAAGAGTCAAAAATGTTGCAGTGAAACTAGAACTAAAACCTTTTACCCAAGCAAATGTGGTAGTGTGTGAGTTGCAGCATTTGCCATACTTGATATTCTCAATTGGCACAGGATTACAGTTAAAAGGTAATCCATTCTGTTACTCATTACAATATTTATACAGTAACATGTTCATATCATTCAATACAGTGATGAAAAATTCATTACATTGAATGCTGCAGAACATCCTACTTTTCTTTTTTTTTTTTTTAAATATTTTTATTTGGCTTTTAATCATACATGTTAAAAAAGACAATCTTGTGAGTGGGGAGGGAAAAGAGGGAGGGGAGGGTGGGGTGGGTATTTGGGTAAGTTCACTCATTCGCACAATCACTCTTAGTGTCCTTTCATCTGTTCTGGTGCCATTCGTCTCTTCTTTCATCCCATGCGGGGGGGGGGGGGGGAAATGGGGGAGGGTAATTGGTGTGACAGGGGAATAAGAACTTCCCGATTAGTCTGTGCCTTTAGTATGTCTAAATTTTCTTTGTAACTCGAACATTAGTCCATGTCTTCGTCTTTTTTTCTTTTCTTTTTAAGTAAAGTTGAACAATCTTTACTTTTCAAGAACAGAACATCCTAATTTCAAGAACAGAACATCCTACTTTTCTATTGATTTCTGTTACTTTTTTAGCAGGAAAAAAACTGATATAGTGGACCTTTGGCGTATGTTGGTGTTTGGTTTCTGGACTCACTACAGATACCAAAATATGTGGATGTTCAAGTCTCATTATATATAAGGGTATAGTAAAAAGGGCCCATAGTGAATGGTAGAATAATGGATTGCTTTCTGGATTATTATTTTTTTTGGGGGGGGGGGGGTATTTTTAAGCTATGAATGGTTGACATGGAGGGCCATCTGTAATTGATAATGGCATAGCAAAAAATTGAAAACTTGTCAAAATGCACCTTAAGATGCTTCAAAAGTAACTTCTAAAATAATTATAAACTCTTACTCCTTGCACAAATATATTAACTCTGCTTTTATTTTATTTATTTATTTAAAACATTTATATTCCATCCTTCTCACCCTGAAGGGGACTCAGGGCATACACAAGGCAAACATTCAATGCCAGGACACAGATTCAAATACAATATTTATTTATTTATCGTGTCAGGAGCAACCAGACAGTTGTATTACATTTTAAACAAAACAAACAAACAGACAGACAAAACACAAAGTTTGCAAGTTTGGTAGTTGATTAAATGTCCTTTGACCAGTATCTGGCCACTTGGAGTGCCTCTGGTGTTGCCGCAAGGAGGTGCTCCATTGTGCATGTGGCAGGGCTCAGGTTTCATTGCAGCAGGTGGTCAGTGGTTTGCTCTTCTCCACACTCGCATGTCGTGGATTCCACTTTGTAGCCCCATTTCTTAAGATTGGCTCTGCATCTTGTAGTGCCAGAGGACAGTCTGTTCAGCGCCTTCCAAGTCGCCCAGTCTTCTGTGTGTCCAGGGGGGAGTCTCTCATTTGGTATCAGCCATTGATTGAGGTTCTGGGTTTGAGCCTGCGACTTTTGGACTCTCACTTGCTGGGTTGTTCCAGAGAGTGTCTCTGTAGATCTTAGAAAACTATTTCTTGATTTAAGTTGTTGACGTGCTGGCTGATACCCAAACAAGGGATGAGCTGGAGATGTCACTGCCTTGGTCCTTTCACTATTGGCTGCTACTTCCTGGTGGATGTCAGGTGATGCAATACCTATACAATACATAAACAATACACATACAATACATGAACATTAAAAAATTATCAAAATATTAAAATACACCATTTAAAACCGTCATAGTAATCCACGTCAAATCATTGGCCTAATCATCTTTCCTATTGGCTGCAATTTGATAAAACCTAGCGGAGTGTCTCCTTTTTTCCTAACACCTTGTTAAGAAGGTGGGGAGGAGAAGGAAAGATGCACCGTAAAAATCTGCCAGCCATGGAGTTAGTCTTCAGTTTTTATTCAGCCAACAGAATTTATATTTCTCAGGCAATAGTCTGGATTAAAATATAATTATTCTTCAACATATGCACCCCCTTCACACTATCCAGTGCAATTCTTAGCTTTCAACATTGGATACCAAAAAGCAGACTTTGTAAAAAAACAAAACACAAACAAAACTTTTTTGTCAATAGTTCCCAGAATCTCTCAGTCATTGAGAAATATTGCTTATCTAACAGATAAATTACAGCTATGTATATGTATATGTGTGTGTGTATGTATATGTGTGTGTATATATATATATATAGAGAGAGAGAGGGAGGGAGGGAGGGAAGGAGGGAGGGAGGGAGGGAAGGAGGGAGAGAGAACATATTTTTTTAAGGAAAAATCAGACTGGTATGGAAATTGGATGGAAAGCTGCAATTTAAAAACAGGAAACTAACATGTTTAGATTCAATACAAAAATAGTATTGAATATCTAGCAGAAACCAGAAAAAATTATTTAACTGATGAATCTGGAAAAGACTTTGTTTGAAGTGCATAGGGATGGGGAGAATGGATATGAACTGGCTCAGTTAAAAGTGGAATAATTCAAATTGCTAGTCCCAACTAAATCAATTGAATACATGATTATTGATTCAGCAATTGATTGAAAAGCCTTAGCTATTCATCCCATAGTTCAGGGGTCCTCAAACTAAGGCCCGACGGCCGGATACGGCCCTCCAAGGTCATTTACTCGGCCCTTGCTGAGGGTCAACTTAAGTCTGAAATGACTTGAAAGAACACCACCACCACCACCACCACCACAACAACAACAACAACAACAACAAACCTATCTCATCAGCCAAAAGCAGGCCCACACTTCCTATTGAAATACTAATAAGATTATATCTGTTAAAATTGGGTTGTTGTAGGTTTTTTTGGGCTATATGGCCATGTTCTGTTAAAATTGTTCTTCATTTTAATTATTGTATTGTTTTAAAGTGGGGGTTTTGCACTACAAATAAGATATGTGCAGAGTGCATAGGAATTCATTCATGTTTTTTTCAAATTATAATCCAACCCTCCAACAGTTTGAGGGACTGTGACCTGGCCCTCTGTATAAAAAGTTTGAGGACCCCTGCCATAGTTTATTCAACTAATTGCTGAATGATAGCTGAGCCCTGTCAAGTAAACTCTTCCCCCTCCCTTCATGACATCAATGATGGGTTCCAAAAGCAGAAAAAATATTTTTCTTTTAATTTGCTGTGGGTTCTGAATAACACCAGGAGTTTTCTGTAATTTCTGGAAATGTTCCCTGGGTTCCGGAGCCAGAGCGAAGAGAGGGGAGGCCAGGGGACAGCACCATCTTCTCTCCTGCATATGCCATCAGCTGGAGACCCCTCCCCCCAGCACCAACTGCCGCTCTGGGCCGGAGTGAAGAGAGCGGGGGCCAGGGAACAGTTCCACCTTGTCTCCTGTGCTATTCTAATAATTTAATATAATATAATATATATTGTATCAACATATAATATTTATAATATTATAATGTAATGCAATATAATACTAATAATAACATGATATTATAATTATATATTTATATTACATGTAATATTACTAATAATATTACAATATAATTGGTATAGTATAATATAGCAACATTTAAAACTGATATTGTACTATGCTAATAATATAATATATTGTATTTATATATACCTTGTAAGCCGCTCTGAGTCCCCTTCGGAGTGAGAAGGGCGGCATATAAATGTCGTAAATAAATAAATAAATAAATAAATTCTTGTTCAACCTGAGAGCTTCCAGCTAAAGCCTTAATTCTTTAATGCCTCCATTAAAGCAACTTGACTTTCAGCAGTGCTGAACTAATCAGGGAAAACATCCTGTTGCTTCTGTTTGAGCCGATTGATTAAAATGCCAGAGCCTGCAGCCACTGAAGTGTGGACTACTAATGTTTCTTATTTCGTATTGCTGAAAGAAGAAGACCTAGGAGATACTGGAGTTGTATACAAAAAAAAAAAGTCAGTGATCTGAATGTGTCTCTTGGATCCTACAAAAAAAAATCAGTGATCTTAATGTGTCTCTACATCCAGGATGCTCTGCTTGTGTTGTGAGATGTAGTGGCCTGTCGGCAAATGCTTCACTTTGACAAATTCCAGGTGTGGCTCTCAGCCTGTCCCATCCTGGTAGAAGTTATGTTGGTGGAATTCCAATCAGCCCTCATCGGACTGGTTTTCATGGCTAATGATGGCTCTTCAGAGAGCTCTGTCACAAGGTAGGCGGAGAAACTAGTTTCCTGTATCTGCTTATACATTCAGAGCTCTTTCTGTAGGGCTTCTTGTGAGCAATGAAATAATAGAAACAAAGGACGCTTACCCTCCATTATTCTTGCCATGAAGATAACGGGTGTCTTTGTGGTCCTTGTACTCTCCATCTACGTTGAAGGTAAGTTATGCTAGAGATAACAGAAACAGATCCCTGTGGTGGATGGATATCTTAAACTTTGCATCTTTGCATAAGAACTGGAGTCAGCACCAGTTCTTTTCTTCTCCTTTTTGGAGATACTACTTATTACAAAAGTAGTTTTCAAAAAATAAAAACAAGAGAAAGCAAATAACAGAAATTATTAGACTGTTTAATTAAGTAATTCTAGTTCTTTTGTGAAACTCATAATAGGTATGGTTTTGTGGCGGAAAAACATATATTTGGGATATAGAATTACTTTATTTGGATGAAAGCAATTGTTTTCGATAATGGTGCTTGTTCTGGAGAACTGTTCTAATGGACCTTCGGATAAAAACGTGCTTATCTACCAAAATAATGTGCATTTTTGCACTGATGCATTGAGAGAACTCAAATTCTTTGAACAACATTCATATGAGATAGAACTGAAGAAGAGAGTGATTCAATAACCTTGGATTATTTTTATTGATATGTATATGGCTTTTGTGGAGAAAGGTTTTGATAAGAAGACAAAATGAAAATGTGGCTTGACATAAAGAGCTGATAATACTTATATTTAAATAGAGCAACTAGTACCAATTCTACAATAGTTTTGCCATCAGCAATCTATTTTCAATTGGCTAGTTGAGTCTCATTTATTGTTTTTGCTTGTTTTCTTTGATTTGACAAGATGTGTTGGTGTTTTTCATTAATTGTATTTTGTTTGAACTGTATTTGTATTTCACCCTGGTTCTCAATTAAGGCTGAAGTAAGAGAAATAACAAAATGCTGGTTGATGGAGTAAATCCATTGTCAGAAAATTTAAGGAATCTGTATTTGTGAGCAGCTAAACTAGCTGAGTCTAAGGACCTTTCAACTACTTATCATGGATGGCTCCTTTGAAAGTGGTTATTACCTGACTAATTTGTCTAAGGCACGGGAGAAGCTGTGGGTGTTAAATGGCAGGATGTGGCAATGTGACATTGGACTAGTCAAGTGGAGAGATGGTAATTCCTTCTAAACCTTAGAAGAATTCTCTTGACACTTGAAATATGAGATTTTTTAAAGATTCAATTATCTGGACTTTGGTCCAGTTTAGAGATTCAGTAGAGGAACTGTTCCTCATCTCTCAATATACAGACTTAGCACACAAATTAAGTTATTGTCTTGTGTTACAGTTATTGTGCCTCTATGAAAGACTACCTAAGTATATGACAAGGTTATGTCTTCTTATATCTATTTGCATATATTAGCTAGAGCAGTGGTTCTTAAGAACCACTACGCTAGAGCAAGATGGTGCATGTCTGTATTTCTCTAAAGCAGTGTTTCTCAAACTCTGCTCCTCCAGATATTTTGGACTACAGCTCCCACAAATCCTAACACCTGGTAAACTGGCTGGGATTTCTGGGAGCTAAACTCCAAAACTTCTGGAGGAGCAGAGTCTGAGAAACACTGCTGTAAAGGCTTTTGGCAGGAAGATATTACAGTTGGTTGACCATCAGCACTGATGCATGCATCAGAAGTTTGGACGCTTGTCCTTGTTTCCAGTGTAGAACATATTCTGATTTTAACTCCTACTTGTGTCAGGGGGAGCCAGCAAACTAGATTCTAATATTCATTTCTGACAACTAGGAACTGCCTGTTCTGATATTTTCTTGTGCAAGTGTTGCACCTTCTTCTGTAGTTTCCAACGTTCTTCTGAAATGTAGGTTGAGTGGGAAGTGTCCATCACACCTTGTGCTCATCACAATATGATTTCAGAAGAAAGATGTCATGGATTAATCTAGCATTGGCCAGCTGTGCTCTATTTAACAAAAAAGACTAGGAGCTTCAAGAGCATAAAGATGTGTAAGAAAAATTTGATCCCAAAAATGGTTGAAAAAGATGGTGAAAACTTGAGATCTTTTTTTAAAAAGTGACAACACATAGAGAGCTCAGTCACTATTATTTCATCTTTACATTTGTTTGTGTTATATTTAACATAGCCTTCCTCAAAGTATAGCTTCTCATACTCTCCCCAAGTATACAATGAAATAATAAAATGAAAAGCCCCAGCCAAAATTGAGCAACCAAGTCAATATAGTTGAGAACCACTTTGGTGAGGAAATGTTCATGTCACATTTTACATTGCTTAGCACTTGTCAAGAACTTCTCAACCACAAACTTAAAGGCTCCATGTAAACATGCTGCAAGTGTGATGCAGATGTTCAAGCCAAGTTGCCTCAATTTTCTTCTTTTATTACCTGTGAATCAGTTAGTGAGTCTATTGTAACATTAGTTTAACTGATGAACAGCCCAGAATATTAAATCAAAGTGCAGCTTTTTGTCCTGAATTCTGAAATACTGCAAATACAAAAATGTCCACATGTGTGACTGAGATAGTGACCCCTTTGCGTAGGTCCGCTGTATGTAAACTTTTGAAGCTTGCTCATGAAGCTTTTCATGTGCAAGCTTCAAAATATTGTATATAAAATGCTGCTTCTATAAAAATATCAAATTTCCAGCTTGTAAACACAGTGTGAAGACAATTAGTCCAAGCTGCTTTCTGTCTCCTTTGTGGAGAGAAAAGTATGGTATAAGGAATATAAAATGACATTTGGCTATGTTATAAGCTGTATGTCAAAAATAAATTATTATTTGGGCTATTTAAATATTCCATGAAAAAGCCAACCCTGAATTCCAAAACACTTTTGGTACCAAGCATTTCATACCTAGCCATGTTAATTTAGAACAAGCATCCTTAAAATATGGCCCTTTAGCTGTTTGGGCCTCCAACTCCCAGAATTTCTGATCATTGATCAAGCTGGCTTAGGCTTCTGGGATTTGAAGGCCCAAGCACCTGGAGAGGCACAGTTTGAGGATGCCTGATTAGAAGAAAGTCAAACAGATTTCATGAAAACTTAGTTCTAAGTATGTAATAGTATTCTTGGGATCCAACATGGTATAAGTAGTTTGAGCGTGGGACCAGGAAACTGGGAGAGCAGAATTTAAATCTCTGCTTGGCCATGGAAACCCACTAGGTGATCTTGAGCAAGTTGAGCACTCTTAGGACCATTCCAGACAGGCCTTATATCCTAGGATCCAATCCCAGGTTATCTGTTTATCCTAGATTATCTGGTAATGCAGACTCATATAATCCAATTTAAAAACAGAAAACCTAGGATCAGATCCTGGGATATAGGGCCTGTCTGGAAGGGCCCTTAGCCTCAAAGGAAGGCAATGGCAAATCATCTCTGAACAAATATTACCGGGAAAACCCTATGATAGGTGCACTCATAAGTCAGAAATGACTTAAAGCACACAACAACAATAGTATGCTTAGGTACAGTTCATAGAGCAGTTGTTCTTTGGCAGATGACATGCCTTCAATGTTGATTGAGATTATTGTCATGGTTGGTCCTGAAAAGGTCCATTGGTTGGTTTTCTTGTTGGTTGCATGCTGCAAATCACTTCTGGTCACTTCTGGAGTGAGAGAATCAGCCTTCTACGAAGACGTTGCCCAGGGGACACCCGGATGTCTTGCAATCCTGCGAGGAGGCTTCTCTCATGTCCTATGCTTAGGTATAGAGGTAATGATTTTGCACTAGCCCAAAAATAAAGATCTGTTTGAGAAGCTGTTGTGGCTATACGTTGTGATGCTCATCTGGTCCTCAATGAAATTCATGGATGCATTTTGTATGGATGGCTATGTCCTGAGAGTCACTACTTGTTCAAAACAAAGCAGAACAACAGATTGCTGAAGGAATTCTGGGTTTAGTATCCACTCATTTAGATTATCAAATAAATGTTTTTCCAAACAAAAAAAAACTGGATCTTCACAAGGACTTTGCAAAAATTATAATCTGTGTTTAATTTTTGTTGCAGATGTTACCAGTCAGGCTAAATACCAGGTTAGTCCAGATTTTTCTGTTATTCTTATTAAATCAGTTTGTTAATGCTAACTGTAAGCAAATGAACCTCCTAAATATTGTTTCAAACCAATTACTGCTTATTCAGTTTTCTTTGGAACAGGAATATCATGAACTTGGGTCATAATTAAGAAAATTCTGTTTGGTTAAAGATAGACAAACATTTGTCTTAACCTTGAACATAATACAACTTTTAAATGATCAGTATTACAGTGTTCATATTTTCAAATGTGTAATTCATTTCAATGGATGTACTTTGATTATCTCTATGTTTGATTCCAACTCATAATTTTTAAAGAAAAATGTCTTCTCTTTTCATGTTATAAAATAGCAGAGTCCATATTGCTGAAGAATGACAGCACCAATTATAGTCCATATTGGGGGAATTCAAAGGTATTCGATGAAGAATGTCTACTGATAGTACATGTGTACAAAACACATTGTTGGGGTTCTAATTCAATGTTTCCCAAAAGTTTATAACCTAAGAGAAATTGCCTTATATATTATAAATGGGCATGAATGTTCCCCTTACATCCACTATTTCCTGAAGCAGCCCCATAGGTAAAGGGTCAAGAATCTATGGGACAGTTATCCTTTTATCCTATTCCATATTATCTCTTGGCATCCCATCCTCCACTTTCAACATTATCATACAGGGCTTAAACTGGCGGCATGTACCTGTTAAGCCCTAGGTAATCCATGCAGCCTGCCGGCATTGCAGCAACATAGGAGGCAATGGGGGAAGCCACATGATCAGTGCTTCTTCCCATGGAATCAGCTGACTTAGGAGCCATGCAATGTGGGATTACAGGTTCCCCATGCCCCCAATGAGGGTTGCCAAATTCACCACGATGTGTGGTGATTCCAGTGGTCATGAGAGCAATCACAATATCATAGATAGATAGTGGATACATACTGAGACAAACACAGTTGACATCACAGCTATGTTCATTTGAGCAATTGCATCTATTTGACAATCCATGATTCGGTGATTGTATTTCCACATATTCCCTGTAACTCCAGTGTCCTGCACTTCCATTGCTCCATAAATTATTTATTTTTAAGAGCAATTTTGTTTTTATTTGTTTTTTTAAGAGCAATTTTGCATTTTTAGCAATGAATAACAAAAAGGCAAATATAACTGTAAAATATTAAACACAAAATATGTGCTTCAGGAATAGCAAAGAGGAGAAAGGACAATGGGAGAGGAGGGAAATTTGTTTGAATTCAACTTTGGTGATTTTCCCCCCTTTTCCATTTCTTGTGCCTGACTCTTTTAAATCTTAGCTCAGTTAAAAGTTCTTTGGACATCCATTCTGATTGTTTTACACTTCTCCTATTTTTTCTCTTTGTTGGAACTGTTTGAAATCATGCCTTCAGTATCACACTTTTAATAAACTCCCATTAACTCCCTTCTCTTTCAGTAATCCTGTCCATGGAATCACACTCAGCATTTCCATAAATTTCCTGAAGTCAGCTCTCCTAAAATTTAAAATGCGTGTTTAACTTCTCTTAGTTTTACCCTTCCTTTGTATCACAAATTCTAGGAGCACATGGTCACACCCACCTAAGGATCCCACCACTTCCACTCCATTGACCAGATCCTCAGTGTTAGTTAGGATCAGGTCCAGAATAGCTGATCCCCTTGTTGCCTCTTCTACCTTTTGAACAATAAAATTGTCTGCAAGGCAAGTGAGGAAGTGATGAAATCCTTGTCCTATACCCACTGACACAATCCACTAGGAAGTTCTCCATCTCTGGCTCCTATTAATTTTAATGGGTATAATTCAGCAAAAATCTCTTGTTTAATGGTATCCATATATGTCCACATTGCATACACATATCATTTGATACCCATTTACTTGTCATAATTCCATTCTATGGTGTTTCATGAGGCATATAGAATTATCTAATGCTGTAATTCAGGGGTGTGCAATTTATAACTGAAAGTATCTTACCAAATTACAAATATCAGGATTCTGTAGGCTGGAGACTTGGTCTCAAACAGTTGCACACTTCCCAGAATATTTTTTTAAGTTAATCTTTTAAAATAGATCTTTAAGTTTCAGAAGGAACATTTTGTTGCGTACATCTTGCTACAAAAGAAGAATTTCTCTATCGGATATAATGAATATCGAAACCTGGGGATAAGGGAAGAGAACATAAAACAGAAAAAAGAATCATATTGCTCATTCCAACATAAGCAATTTAAGGATTACAGTAACCATATGCAACACTAAACAGTAACACACCTTTTTATAATCCCTTTAGGAAGGCATGTGCATTGAATTCCAGCCATTTTTAGAAAATGGAAATTTATACTGCAACAGAGACATTGATCCTGTCTTTGGTCCTGATGGCAAGAGACACACTAACAAGTGTGTCATGTGTCGGGAAGTCTTGTGAGTATTAGAAATAAGCAATTGCTTCAGAGATGCTAATGCAATAGCCAAAGCTGCTATACTGGTTGTTTTCACCTTGTCTCCTCCTCCTCCAGACTTATTCCTAGTTTTATCTTCATGGCATAAACTCCTGGGTTGAGGCAAAGACTACAACCTCAGAGCAGAGAGGTCAGTTTCCAAGCTCTTCCCCCACCCTTCAATCCATCAAAACCTAAACAAATTCTGGAAATTGTAGTTTGATGAGGTACCAGCACACTTTGGCAGAAAAACGTAAAGACTTTGTAAAACTACAACTGACATAATTCCATATCACTGAGCAGTTGAGCGTGGCAGTTAAAGTGGTGTCAAACTGCATTAATTCTACAGAGTAGATGCAACCAGAAACAGATGATCTGCGGTGGAGGCTGACAGCTTTAATGTCAGAGGTAGGGTGAATCCATCAATACTTCATTTAAGATCAAAGAAACTAACTAGGGTAATGAGCTCTTCCCACCAAATAAACCCTTTCAAAGTCGGGGATTTTTTCCTTCTCCTGAATTTAGCATTTGTAAGGTAATTATATATATATATATACACACACACACACACACACACACACACATACATACATATACATACACACACATATCTCAAAGCTCAGAGAGAATCAGCATTAGTCCCATAGAAACACAAACATTTCTACTTATTTCAAAATATTGTATGGTAATAATAGTACCTTGTTTAAATACATGTATGAAGAATGGGTAATGAGGAACCCTTAGATCAGTGGTTCTCAACCTATAAGTCCCTAGATGTTTTGGCCTTCAACTCCCAGAAATCCAAACAACTGGTAAACTGGCTGGGATTTCTGGGAGTTGTAAGCCAAAGCACCTGGGCACCCACAGAGAACCACTGCCTTAAATGTAAAGATGCAAAAGAAATAGCATAAAATCTTGATTTCCTCTGTTCTCTAACAGGCATGAGTTTATTTGGTTATTTAATGTATTTTAATCTCATGTTTTTTCAATCATAAAACCCCAGAAAGCATGTATTCCATGGGAAGAAATTTATGTGCAAAGAAAAGGTGCCCAGAACTGTTACTGAAATTTCTTTCCTTAGTATAAAGCCAACTGTTAGCTACAGCTGAAGTAATCCCATTGAATCCATGCAATTTACATGGATGCTGATTTACTGAGTTCCATGAGTGCATTGTGGCTATTATTTATTTATTTATTTATTTACTTTACTTATATACCGCTGTTCTCAACCCGAAGGCTACTTTAATTAGGACTAACTTTGGGGTTTAGACCTACTCATGCTATGACTGGTAAATGGAAACACCAGATATTACTGGATTACAACTCCAGTCATATTTAGCATGCTAGTTGGTGCTGATGGGCCATGGAGGCCATCCACGTATATTCAGAGAGCCTCAAGTACCCTACTCTATGCTACAAGGATATGCCCTTGATATTCCCCATTCATAGCATTTCTTTGTGGTTATTGTTCTTTATTAATAGGAGAAAAAGAAGATTTTCTGATAATGGTGGAAGAAACAGGACTAACGATTTTTCTTCAGAAAAGGTAGGGAGGGACTTTATAGGTAGATAACAGTTGTTACTACATCTTTAAAACTTAGTCTTAAAGTTGATGTTATGTTGTTACGCCTTGCTTTTAATTCGGTAATTTGAGTTTTATATTTTGTTTTCTTCCAGAGAGAAAGAAGACTTCAGCGCTTTTTGTGATTTAGGATTTTAGGCCAGTTTTGCAATGTGCAAATGAGTTGGGGTCAGGATAGTACAGTGCATTTTAATAAAATGATGAATACAATACAAATAGAAGCCTTGAATATTTCATTGAAATGTGGGATGGCATCTCCACCCATAGCACATGTGTGGGCCATGAGGAAGTTGCTTTAAGTGAGTCAGGCTTCATCAGACACTTGGTTATCAGGCTATATCAACCAACAAAATTCAGAAAAACAAGAACAACACTAACAGTTTAATATTGTGTTCTTCTCATTACCAGTTCCTTCCACTCCCGCAATCATACTTGGGTTTCAAAGATCCTAAGCTCTACTTCCAGTGGGTAACTCTTTCAGGTTCCGAACCTCACTGGTCCCCAAAGTGCCCCCCCCCCCCGGCACTTTGGGGACCAGCAAAGTTCGGAACCTGAAAGAATTACCCCCTGGAAACGTAATATCCAGAATCCCCCAGCCAATGGCCATGATATCTGGAGGAACTTGAAGTAACTTCTCCAAGTTCAAGTTAAGTTGATTTAGATCCCATCTACACTGCCATATAATTCCATTTCAAACTGCATTGTATGGCAGTGTAGATGGGCCCCTTGTCTTGTTGTTATAGTATCTGAAAGGCAGGACCCTGGAAACATTGTGCATAGATATAGCAAAGTGAGGCAATAACAGTTTCTAGTCAGTTTTCAAAGACAGCCCCATGCAGAACATGTAGCATCCCATCTATATCTCATCAAGATCATGCTAGTTAAGATCAGTTCCACTTAGAAAAGGCACAAATAGCACCTATTCAAAAGGAGCAAAATAAGTATGTGACATTTCAAGAAGAACACTAGCTTTGAAACTATTCCTATAGACTACATCCAGAATGGGAAACTTCTCTTGTGTCCAACAGACTCTGCATGATGAGTCATAAAGGTTTCAGATTGTTAATCCATATCCTTCTACTATTGACCAAGGCAGTTTGGATTGTTAATCCATCTCCTTCTTTTATTGACCAATTCATGGGGCCCTCTCCAGTATTAGGAGAGATTTATCTTGATAACTTCAATATATTGCAGTCACTGCACATTTTCATGTTTTAAAAGATATCACCCTATGGAACAAATTGGCTCCCTTTGGGACAGAATAAATCAAAGGCTATAGGGTGAACAGAGTAGCACTCTCTGTCTTGGAGTATATTGAAGGCACCTTCTTTAGAGGCTTTTAAACAGAGGCTGTATGTTTAAAAGAGAGGGGGGGGGGGTAGAAGACAATTCCATCTTGTCTCCTGTCTATGTCATCAGTTGGGAACCCTACCCCCACCCCCGGCACCAACTGCTGCTCTGGGCCAGAGTGAAGAGAGAGGGGGACAGAAGACAGTTCCATCTTGTCTCCTGTGCTTTATTATAAATATAATATAATATAATATAATATAATATAATATAATGTATACAAACATATTTATAACATTATGATATAATATAATATAATACTAATAATAATACAATATTATAATTATATATTTTATATTACATGTAATATTACTAATAATATTACAATATAATGGTATAGTAAAAGATAGTAATATATAATACTAATATTGTACTATGTTAATAATATAATATATTGTATGTATATATATCTTGTAAGCCGCTCTGAGTCCCCTTCAGAGTGAGAAGGGCGGCATAAAAATGTCGTAAATAAATAAATAATAAATAAAATATGTCCATCTGTCAAGGGTAATTTGAATGTGCTTTTTCTCCATGACTGGGGGTTGGACTAGATGGTCTATGCAGTCTCTTTCAACTCTATAATTCTGATTTTGAAATTTGACTTCTAAGAATGATTGGAGCTCAGACTGTTTAAAACCAGGTGGCTAATTTAGATATCAATATTTTCATCTCTGTGGAAATACTATGTCATGTGATTTAATCATAGAAACATTTCTGGAGCAGCCTGAAATCTAATAACCAGCAAGCAGCAGTTACTATGGGCAGTAACAATGAGATTAAACACTGTATCTAAAAAGAGTGCATGACCATAGCAGAAGGAGAGAACACGAACCTTCTAAAAAGGAAACATATATAGGATGGTGGTCATGCCTCTACTCAGTTCACAGAAAATTCTTATTACTGGCCTTCTCTTAGCCACTGAACTTTATGACTTAGCAGGAAGATCCAGCCAAGTATACTGAGCCCTAATATGACCTTCTGCTCACCGCTAATTTAATTCTGTACAGTGGGAATGCAAACAAGTGCAACACTAGCCTCACGTTACTCTGCCTTGTGGTACTAAAACCTAAAACTGTCTTTGCCTGACATTTTGGTTTCCTATAAGTCAAAGCTAATTGAGAGTGTATATCTGTTTCCTGTTGCCTTTCTTCAACTGGAGCTGGAATCCTTTGTGCATGTACCAGGGAGCAAGGATCCACTAAATGCAATGGGATGTGTATATCTCATGTATAGTATAATAGTATGAGATGTAAACTCACCAGGGCAGAGCCAGTCTATCTTCCTTGTTTATAAAATTCCAAACAGATTGTTGGCATTTAGTTAATGTTTAGTGGAATTATAGCTAAGGCAAGGTGTGAAACCAAGGATAAGTAAGCCCTAATTGCACCTTGTTTATCTTGGCCAATCCCTTTCTTACACACCTATGCATATTTCTAGACAGCAAATCCTTTTATTAATGGGCTCGTATTTCCTAAATTGTTTCTTTGTTGCTTGATAGAACTGCTGGAATCAATTTGTTATTACTATGCTTCTTGCTTTGCCATCTAACAATCACACTAATGAAAATTTAAAACTATGTTTCTACCCATGGTAGACTTTGGCTGGGAAAAATGAATTTTCAGAATGAAAGCAGCTTAGAAGAAGGGTTAAGTATATAGCCAGCTTCTCTTCTCTTTCAAATTGCTCCTTCTCTATGCCACTTTAAGTACAGGGAGTAGAAAACTTTTTCAAACCTGATGTGGCCACAGGACAATAAGTGACTATAGACCTCATCACAGTGAGGCTGGAACTTGCCTCGCATCATTGCAATTTCAGTGGGCCCGGGCAGGGGGCATGGGGAACCCATCACCTCTCGCCCCACATCATGCACCTTTCACCTCACCTCATCCCACAGGGGGAAGTGTCACCTCCCAGCTTTCCCATGTTGTTTCTTATGCAACACAGAAAGGTTCCGTGTAGGTGCCGCCACCTCCTGTGACACTTCGACTTCACTTGAGGCATGGATCACCACCAGAAGTCGATCGACATTGCATGATGGAAGCTGGAAGGCTCAGAGCTTCAAGTGAAGTTGAAGTGTCATAGGATGGGCAATTTTGCCTATCTGATGAGGTTGTTAGAAATAGATTCATTAACACGGCAGCTGAAATAATTTTTTAAAATATTTTTATTCATAGTAACACAATCTGTCAGTAGATAATTAACAACTGCTGTATGTATACATTCTAGATATTTAAGTATTTCTATATTATCTATTCACCTTCTTTACAAAATTGATCCTTCTCATTGCATTCTTTTATTTTGCTCCCTATTATTGTTCCTTATTGTATTGTCGAAGGCTTTCATGGCCGGAATCCATGGGTTGTTGTAGGTTTTCCGGGCTATATGGCCATGTTCTGGAGGCAATTTTTCTCCTAATTGTTCCTTATTATTGCCATTAACATAAATTCCTTGTTTACCTGGACTGGTATTTTGAATAATTCCTCCATTTTTTAATTATCTTTTCCCAAAAACTTGTTACATTTAGACATTCCCAATACATATGTGCATACAAACCTTTCTCTACTTTCCAAAGTCAGCATATTGGGCTTCTGAGCTGCAAGGGAAGGGGTTTTTTTTAACCACACGGGTTTCCTCCTTTGTCTCCTCAATTTTCTTTCTGAAGTGATTGAATATTGCTTCTAATGTTCCTCTCCATTGTTATTAGAGAGTTGTTTTTTTTTTTAACTCAACTCCTGGAGGCTTGTATCTTCTCAGGGCACCTGGTCAGTTAGATATTCCTTTCTTTCAGTCCCACTCAGACATCTTACTGACCTTTTGGTGCCCTGCTCAAACAGATAACAGAATGGCTACTTGTTTTATTTTCTTAGCCCTCACTTGAGCTGTAAATCCAGAATTTAGGGAAGAGGCATTTATCGGAGCATCTTGTTCCTCTTGACGCATTTGGCCAAGTCACCAGCTGAAATAAATGAGACTTGAGTAACTAGCATTTATTCCATTGATTTCAGTTGATCAATTCAAAGAATGATTGAGGCTGGATCTACACTGCCAGTTTGAAACTGCATTATACGATCAGTGTAGATGCATATAAAGCAGTTCAATGCAATTAAACTGCATTATATAGGTCTTCTACATTATATGGAGTCTAAGGGCCCTTCCAGAGAGGCCTCAAAATGTAGGTAAAAGCGAATTCATTCATAATAACCAGTTATTCCAGTTAATTAAATATCACATTAGACCCGGGCCTTCCTGAAAGGCCAGAATCTAATGAGGTATTGGGTTTGTGGGGACTGACTACTGGATAGTCCTGGGACTTCCTGGGGGTCAGTCCCCACCGCCATCTCACACTTTTGGACTCCTGGAGACCAAAGGTACAAGATGACACCCACCCCAAAGCCCCCCCCCCCAGAAAAAGAGTAATTTTGCTGGGAAGTAGGAGGCCGAGTCCTCAATCAACTTGCCTCCTTGCCTTGGAAAAGAATGGGGCAGGCAAGCAGGCCAAGATCATGCCTGCAGCCGAATTCCAGGCCTGTCTGCCTGCATACGCCACCACACATGAACTCTCTTTCAAGGCAAGGAGGCAAGTTGATTGTGGGCTTGGTCTCCTTCTTCCCAGGTCTCCTAGTTGCCCATCCCCACATCTGGATCCTGGGAGGAAGGAGGAGGAAGAGAAGAATTGCAGTGCATCCCAGAGCGTGCCTGCAGCCAAGCTCCAGGCATGCCTGCCTGCACACCCTAATACACACACATTCTCTTTCCAAGGCAAGGAGGCAAGTTCAGATGCAATCAAAAGCAGATTTTAGGCAAGCTTTCATGTTGAGCAGATTTTTGTGTGGGGATGGTGCTTCCCATTTTGAGCTTCTGAATAAATGGAAGACATAAAAGAAATTGTAGAAACAGTAGGAACAATTTTTGTGCACATATCTAAATTACAACACAAGTAGAGGTGAACAAGATGTAAGAGTGAAAAGAGCTCGTTGAACTTATTTTTAAAACAGGTTGATAATCCTTTACTTGCAAGTTTGGGGCAAGATGTTGGCATCTGTGTGAAATGGTGGGAATCCCAGGCTAATGCTCAGTGCAAATCCACACCTCCTGCCATTTCACAGATTCTTGCATCTCTCTCCAGCCTCACAACTCACCCATCACTATTTGTGTTAGGCATGGGACCCACAGTTGGAGAGAGACAGAGGATCTGAGAGACTGAGAATATAAAGTAGCTGATGTGGGTTTGCAGATCCAGTGAATTCTGTGAAGGAGATCTCTGAGGAATCCACCATTCTCTTACTTCTGCCTTTGAATGAGAAGAAGCCCTAAAAACACTGACTTTCTGATAGACCATAACATTTTCTTGGTGACTCCTGATATGCTAACACTTCAAAGAGACTGCAAAAGAAATGTTAACTTTCTTCTTCTACTATACAGGATGTTGACTGCAGTGAATATTGGCCTTATTTCTCACGTATGGGGTATTCCTGTACCAGAGAGAACAATCCAGTCCGGGATGCTTCTGGGAAACAACATAGCAATAAATGCATGATGTGCCTGCAGAGGTTGTGAGTAGACTATGTTTGCTTTTTTAAAACCCTATCAGATCACTCTGCCACTAAATAAGATTTTAAAAAAGACTAAACTCCTCAAACTCTTTGCTTGCAGCAAAAATGGAGGAAAGATGAATGGTGTTGGAAAGCGACAACCACAAAATGGAAACAATGAGGTGAGAACACACATTATCCAGATTGTATTCTGCAATTAAGTTCCTGCTTTTCTTGCTCAAGGCAAGCAAAAAGGAAAAGATGCGGCTCATCCCAAAGATATTCTAACTATTATTAGCTTGCTAGATTAAAGGAATGCTGTGGTTATAACATATCTAATTTCAGTAATGCCTTTTACAAGGTTTGCCATGACATTCTCACAAAGAAGCTAATAAAATGTGGGCTAGACAGTGCTGTTACTGTTAAGTGGATTGGAAATTGGCTGACTGGCCAAATTCAAAGGAGGTTTACTAGCAAAATGTGGATTGCCATCTGTCGGTGCTTTGATTGTGTTTCCCTGCATGGCAGGAGGCTAGACTAGATTTCCATTGTGGCCTCTTCCAATTCTATGGTCTGTGATTCTATGAGTTTTACATAGATGAGATCATCTAATACCCTGTTGAAGCCTTTCAGTCCTTTCCCATTTATGGGGGCTCTGAGGTGTTCTTGGCAAGGTTTGTTCAAAATGGTGAGAGAATACAACTTGCCCAAGGTTTCCTTGGCTGAGTGGTAATTTGAACTCCAACCTTCCAGTGGCCTAGTTACACTCAAATCACAGAATCATATTGGCTCTACTTGTGTCCCTCATATGTTTAAATGTGTAATTTGATTGTAGAAACATTACTTGATGGGTGCATCAGTCCTCCCTCCATAAAAATGATGGCACCCATCTCTATATCTTGTTTCGCTCCTATGTAAAGTGATATAACTGAATTTGCTTTTAATATAACATTGAATGTTTACTGCACCCAGTATTTTAATCACTGGCTTAGTCTTTATGAAGGACCTTACTAGGCCAACTTGTGGACCACATTCATGCCTCACCTCCAGCTAGGTAGCTAATGCTATGTTTCTATCTGCCTGATTGTTTGCTTGGAAAGTCAGTGTGAGTACTGGATTAGGACTCTTGGTGAATCAAATCCTGCTCAGCCATGGAAACCCACTTTAGTGACCTCGGAAAAGTCTCACTCTCTCAGCCTCAGAGAAGGCAGTGCTAAAAAAATCTTGTGATCATTTGTCATGAGTGAGCAATGACTTGAGAGTACATAGCAGCAACTTGAAAGCATATATATATAACATATACACTAAAATAAAACAAAACTAAACAAAACAAGAATTCCATAAGACTTAGCTCACTGCTATAATACAATAAAAGTAAACAAACTCAGTGCATATTTTTAATGAGAAAATGCATTCCCCTCAACATCATTAAGACTAAAAATGGATGACACTTAGTTATTACATATTATGCTTCCCGTCCTTCCGTCAAGACCCACCCCCTTCCTCCAAGACAGAAATTATCTTCCTGAGAGCTGCCTGTCAAGTCTTCTTCATTACAAAGATGAAACAGTCTTCAGACCATTTGGTAGACTGTAAAAAGTCTGTAAGGTGAGTCTACTTCAGAATGAGAATGAATGAAATTAGCAAACTTCACCTTGCATCCACCTGCATTGAAACATTACCAACGGAAGTGTTCTGTTGTGTATTATTAAGAAATTGATACACGATATTAAGAAATTGATACAAGAATTGACATTATTAAGAAATTGATACAACCTCTGAGGATGCTTGCCACAGATACAGGCAAAATGTCAGGAGAGAATGCTTCTAGAACATGGCCATACAGCCCGAAAAACCTACAACAACCCAATGTTTCCAGTCATGAAAGTCTTTGACAATAAATTGATACAAGGATTGAAAGAGACTCTCTGATATGTTTGATGTAAATTGACCGATGTCCACAATTCTTTTCCTATCAATTACTTTTTAAAACTCCCACAAATCTGTAAGAAAGCAAACTTGATGTATTTGTGTGTCCAAACCCAGGTTGTGGTTATTTTTTTAAGTTTCCGTTTTGAATTCTTGTGTCTTCTATCATAATAAAATGTATCCTATTGAATCATGAGGTTTGTAGTTTGAGAAGGTACTAGAACAGTTATCTGACTGAGTATTTTAAATACCCCCCTCCCCACACTACAGATGGGGCCTAAAACACTAAAGGCTCCAGATCCTATCTGAACTTAGAAAATCTAAGCACAATCAGCCCTGGATGGGAGACCATCAACCAGGTGCTGTAGACTCTATTCTAGGGGAATGGACCAGCAAGACTACCACGGAGTGTTTCTTGCCTATGAAGTTTATGGGGTTGAAATTATATGAAAGATGATTTGAAGGCACATAAACATAAATGGCCAATCCCATGATTCTATAGGATATTACAATGATAACTGTGTAATGTGGCCAGGTTCTGTTCTACTTTTTTCTTCTTGAGATGCTTGCTGAAGGTATAGTCTGTGCAAATATATCATGCTCACCTCCATAGTGCAAATAAATATACATTTTGTATGTGGTCAGTGCAAATAGAAGAGATATTGGATTCAGTTTGCCTTTGAAAGGTTAACCAATTATGGCAACATTTCTTCTTATACAGGATAGCGTAGGCTTGATTTTTTAAAAAAACAGTGTGAGAAGAAGTGAAACTATCATTTTGCACATCCTTATTTATGATTTTGGTGTCTGCGCTTTGTTCCTTTGTTTCCCCCTTACTTGCTTTTTATTGCAAATCTGACAATTGTCAGTCTGTATCATAACATAGATACATGCTTTATATATTCCATATTTACATGTGTTTTCCCTGAATTGTTTTAGGGGTGTCTGCCTAATGCTTGTGTGTCTGATGCAATGTGATCTAGGCGAGTTGACAGTATTTTAATTCTTGTTAGGAAACATGGGGGAGATAACTGTTTCATCACTTGGTTCAATTGTAGGCTTGAATTTCCCTGCCAAAGAATGATAATTAGATTGGCCACAGGAAACACCCAGCACATGTTTCTAAGATAGAGGCACCCAAGTTTCCCTTGAATAGTGTGTCTGGTGAAGATGACGTGGTGATAAGTGGTGGCACTGCTGACTCCATCACATTTTGGCACAAGGTGTAGGTGTCTGTATCGAACACCTTAACAAACTCTGTTTCTCTTCTGCCTAGAGAGGTGGTGATGACTGCTATGAATACAGGTCGCAGATGGGGCCTGATGGAGAGCTCAGCTGCACCCGTGAGAATGACCCTGTAAGAGATGCTTCGGGAAATACACACAGCAACAAGTGCATCATGTGCGCAAGGAAATTGTGAGTCTTCAGACCAATGGATAGTGAAACCATGTTCTTGGGAGGAGTGAAAATATATACTCACTTTCACAGCCCAATATGCACACACTTGAGTTCACTGTATTAACCAAGGACTTTTATATATACATTGAAATATATGAAAACATGCAAAATATACAGCATGCAACAAAACACTATTACAGATTATAACAAAAAATGTTACAGACAATAAAGCATGAGAATGTCAAAACTTAGTGCCAACTCTATAGCACAAGGGGATGATGTGTTCCAAAACTTACCTTTGAAACAGAAAAATGTGGATTATAGTGAATGCCACAGAAATGAAAACTTCCACCAGAAGTTAACATTCAGTCAATCTGGAGGACCTAGAACATTTCTAGAGATGTATCTTCTCTAGGAATTTGTTAGATCTTCCAGGGAAAATCTATGGTAACTTCTAGTGGAAGCATGTTGTACAATCACCCGGAGGACTTTCACCTGACATCACCATTTGCTCTTTCCCATTTATTCCATTGACAGCTACATTAAACAACTCAACAACTTCACAGTCCTAAAAAAAAAATAGTCTGTTCATTCATGTCATATTAGATTAATGAGACGGATGCTCACTTCCTAACCAGAACATGGACATTATTTTGTCTCTTTTCTTTCCATTTTTGTTTTTTCATTGATTTGTGGTTGCCCACCCCATTTTTCATTCTACCACTGAGCATTCAAGTTCTAATAAGTACCAAAACAAAAGAGCACATGTTTCAAATTCCAGTCCCTTATGCTTTTTTTTTCTATATCTCATACTTTCCAGTAAAAAAGAAATGAGAGAAGGCAGGTTTGATGGAGGAGAAGGAGGTGGCAGAGGAGGAACAAGCAATGCAAATGGAGAAAGAGTGACTCAAGGGACTCTGAGTCGAGCAAATTCAAATGAGGTAGGACCGAAGGTCCAAAGAGTTGCTACCTGTCCATTTTGTCAGGAATTAGTTCTTCTACTAAAATGGTGGTCATAATAACAATAACAATTTTATCCACTTCTCCCTATGAATCAAGGTAGGGAACAACAAACAGACTGAAATCCAACAAAATTAGAGACTACTTACATGCCCATTGTCAGGAATGCTGGTACTGTCTCAGAATTTGTAGAAGGAGAAGAGAGCATTGTATATGGGGAGAAAAAAAAACAAAAACAAAACCATGGCATGTATTCCTTCATTGTCCCTCATATCCCACCAGAAAAGTAATATTAGAGATCCCTTGTCATAGAATAATATTTATTAAACCAGCAATGCAATTAAGCTCTCTTTTTATTATGCAAATGACTTTGTCATAAGTGAGCAACTTGTAAAAAAACTGCATAGGAGCTCTCATTAGTAGATAAATCACGTGATTATCTTTTTATGCATGTCATTGCCCTGAGAACAGGTAGCTAAATGGACACATTCTAAGCTGTGAGAACATGACATTTCCAACATCAAGGGGAAACTGCTGACTGAATTAATTATGGAATTTAGGGATCAAGGACCTAATGCCTGCTTTAAGGGTTGGGGGATGCCAAAGAATCCTGATATAAAGATAGTCTTGTTCTCCTATATTAATTTGTTGTTATATTCAACATACATTATTTACTGGATAAACGTGAAGGTGTATCACATTATGCTAGGAAAGGTTTAGAGTATTTTGTTTCCAGAGAAGCAATAAATACAGCCCATGGCCATACATATGATGCTGATTGGGATCCATGGGATGTCATAGCATCAAAGGGAAAGTCTCCACTTGCAGATAGTGAAAAAAGTTAAACCCATGTTTCTTTTCCACTTCCAGAATAATTGCAACCAATATGGAAATGATCCAAACAATCCTTGTTCAGTGGATGATCGGATTGCACAGGGTGATTACAGATCATACACCAACTGTGGAGGGTGAGTATGTGTTATATAAAAAACTCATCATGCAAACTATAGGAAAGGAGATTCCACCTAAGCATTAAAAACCTTTCTAACAGTAAGAGTTTTTTGGTAGTGAAATATGTTGCATTGGAGTGTGACAGAGTCTCCTTCTCCAAGGATGTATAAACTTAAGCTGGATGGCTAGTTTGTGTGTTCCTGTGTGGCAAAATGGGGTTGGACTGCACGGCCCTTACAATCTCTAGCACTTTATGATTTTTTAATTTTATTACTCCATGATTCTATAACAACAGCAACAATAATAATAACAATTATTATTATTATTACAAGAAAACTGCACTCCAAACCAGAGCTGACAGCTGGCACAACAAAGCCTTACATGGGCAGTTCCTTGAGAAGATTGAAGGCAAAGTTGACAAGGAGAAGACCTGGTTATGGCTCATGAAAGGAACCCTGAAGAAGGAGACAGAAGGCCTGATTCTTGCAGCCCAGGAGCAAGCCATCAGAACCAATGCAATTAAGGCCAGGATTGAAAAATCAGCTGATGACCCAAAATGCAGACTGTGCAAGGAAGCTGATGAAACCATGGATCATATCCTCAGCTGTTGCAAGAAAATCGCACAGACAGACTACAGACAAAGACACAACTCTGTGGCCCAGATGATTCACTGGAACTTATGTCACAAGTACCACCTGCCAGCAGTAAAGAATTGGAGGGATAATAAACCCTCAAAGGTCATGGAAAATGAACATACAAAAATACTGTGGGACTTTCACATCCAAACTGACAAAGTTTTGGAACAAAATACACCAGACATCTTGGTTATGGAAAAGAAAAAAGTCTGGATTATTGATGTCGCCATACAAGGTGACAGTCGCATTGAAGAAAAACAACAGAAAAAACTCAGCTGCTATCAAGACCTCAAAATTGAACTGCAAAGGCTCTGGCATAAACCAGTACAGGTGGTCTCAGTGGTCATTGGCGCACTGGGTGCCATGCCAAAAGAGCTCAGCCAGCATTTGGAAACAATAAACATTGACAAAATCACAATCTGTCAACTGCAAAAGGCCACCTCACTTGGATTTTTTCTTTACTGTAATTGTTGTTTAGGCTTGGCCTCATGTAAGCCGCTCCAAGTACCCATTGGGGAGATGGTGGTGGGGTATAAATAAAGTTGTTTATTAGTATTATTATTATTATCTGTGCGCATCATTCGAAAATACTTCACACAGTCCTAGACACTTGGGAAGTGTTCGACTTGTGATTTTGTGATACGAAATCCAGCATATAGATCACGTTTGCTGTGACATACTGTGCTTTTGTGTCAATAATAATAGTAATAATAATAATAATAATAATAATAATAATAATAATAAACAAAGACTCTGGCACAAGCCAGTGAAGGTGGTCCCAGTAGTGATTGGCACACTGGGTACAGTGCCTAAAGACCTTGGCCTGCACTTAAACACAATCAGCGCTGACAAGGTTACCATCTGCCAGCTGCAGAAGGCCACCTTACTGGGATCTGCACACATTATTTGCCGATACATCACACAGTTCTAGACACTTGGGAAGTGTTTGATGTGTGATCCAATACAACAGCCAGCAGAGTGATCTTGTCTGCTGTGGACTCATCTTGTTGTGATTCAAATAATAAACAATTTTATTTATAGAGGGAACTCAGGATGGTTTACACACAAAAAAGACAAACATTCAATGCCCTAAAACAAATACAAACACCTCAGAATAATACAAATAATACAAATACAAACACCTCAGAATAATACAAATAATACAAAATAATGACAATATACTTATAACAAAAAGAATGAAGGGATCAAGGTGTAACCTATTGGTATCCCTTACATGAATTTCATCAATCTTCCCTATGCAAATTTCAGCCAAAACATAACAGGCCTACACAAAGTTAGCCATTTGTAACGTATGCCTTAGGCAGCATAGGTATTTGGAAATGGGAATGTAATGCCATAATTATGCTGGTGATCCATGTTTCTACTTGTTCAAGAATCCGATCCAACTAGTGTTTCAAACTGGCATTTTTAGACATTGGTTTCAAGGTAGGCTTTGAAAACAATCATTGGGTAATTGAAATTGAGCATATTCCAAGTGAATCCATAGAAGACTGAAACACTGAGCATTGGTCATCACTGGTCCTAGAAATTAATAAACCATTACAACCTGATGATAGGTATTGCTCTTTGTTTCTGGATACAGTCCATGGAAATCATATGATTCTCAATTTGAAGTTAATATTCTAGTCCCTAATGGAGAGAAATACATTCTGTCTGACAAAAGCTTTTCCTAAATAAATGTGATTTGGTGACAACCACCATATGTGCTTTTGTCATTTTAAGTCTCAGCTCAACTACTGTAAACCATTTGATGTGGAACTCTCTTTGAAAACAGTTAGTAGCTCTAGCTTAGACATGGGCAAACTAAGGCCAGGGGGCTGGATGTGGCCCTGTGGGTGCTAACCTCAGGCCTTCCTTCTTTTGCTTGTCCTCTTGGCTCACCACATACTTATGCCAAAAAGATGAGGGAGGAAGGCATGCAGCAGCTGAGAGCCCTCAGGAGCACTCTCAGCCACTACGTGCCTCGTTGTTCTCCTGGCATAATGCCAAGAGGACAGCACAAGGATCAGGGAAGGAGGATTGGGGCAGTTGCCACATCTCTTGCCTTTCTCTCAACATAAGGATGGGGTGAGCAAACCCATCCTTATGCCAGAACAACCTGAGGATAACTGCTGCCCTGCCCTTTCCCTCCTGGCCAGGCCTGTAATGCAGCCCCAAGGCAAAGAAGTTTGCCCATGCATGTTCTAGCAGGTACCAAAAATTATGGTCCCTCTTCTTGTGGAAAGTGATCACCAGGATAACATGAGACATTCTTAGAAACACCTGTCACAGTCTACTTCACAGATCTCCTCTCCATATGAATGTCCCCAGTGGCATATAGATTATGTTATTTTTCTTGACTACTGAAATCATTTATGTCCTTTGTTCTAAAATCCAAAACAAAAAAAAATCATGAGGCAAGAAAAAAGAGGAATATGTATTTTAGGTACCACTGGAAAAAAATTCTCCTTCCAAAACATGGGACAACTTTATGTATTCCATGCTGGGAAATAAGATTCTCTACTGAGAATTGTGGGGCTAGAAGGAACAGTTTCTGAGGTTTAGACCAACAGAAATAGTTTTGCAAATTCCTTCTTAGTGCATTTTGAAGCTGGGTTTCTTTAGTTTCATTTAAGTTGTATAACTGCACAATTACATCATTTTAAGGTTGGTTTAGAAATAGGCTTTTGAATCCCAGAATAATGCCTGGTCAATAAGGGTTCCACTGGAGCAAAAGGCAACAAAGATCAGCCTGACATTCAACATAGCAGGCAATGTTCACAGTTCTAAAATGGTGCCAAAATGTCTGACCAGGGAGGGCTTTATATGGACAAGACAGAAGCTGAAGTTATGCTGGCTACAGATAATCTTTTATTGATAAGGTAAATGCATGTACATTTTTCTTCTAGGATAGGAGCATCAACGTACCACAATGACAATTGCCAAAAAGGACGTTTCAACAACAGACAGAAAAGACAGGCAGCCAGCGACCATAAGGTGAAATTCTTTCTTAATGCAGGCAGTTCCCAACAGGGCCGTAGCCAGAAAAAAATTTCGGGGAGGGTTGACAATTTCGGCAGGGGGGTTGAAAATTTCGGGGCTGAGGGTTTGAAAATTTCGGGGAGGGTTGAAAATTTCGGGGGGGGGGGGGGTTGAAACCTGCCTCCTAGCTCACGCTGAAGCAAAGAGAAGAGCAGGGGGCAGAGCAACCTTCAATAGCCTGCAGCTCCACCCCTGTCAACCACCTCCACCAAGTCTGGCTTCCTTAATGAGAGCATTCAACACACACATACTCCCAACTTGGTTGCTTCACTACATCGGCTATTGCTGCAAGTAATGACAGTGTGAATAAATTGTCAATATTTGCTTGAGATAGTGCTTACAGTTCTGGGGGGACTCTTAATTTTTTGCATCTCATAGACTTAGCATGGGGATTTGGTTAACCAGTCAAAATTAATGAGTAAACCAGGTTTTTTTTTTAAAAAAATCTGAAACATTTGGGGGGGGGGGGTTTGAACTCCTAAAACCACCCCCTCGCTACAGGCCTGGTTCCCAAGTTACAAACAAGATAGGTTCTGTAGGTTTGTTCTTAAGTTGAATTTGTTTGTAGGTTGGAACAGGTACATTTTTGAAGTGTAACGATAGCCAAATTTTCCCCATGATAACATGAGTGGATTTTCTTCCTAGGGAAAGATTTCTCAATTCATTTTGTCTCACCCCTGTTCTGACATTCACCGGGGAGTCCCCGGTGGCGCAGTGGGTTAAACCCTTGTGCCGGCAGGGCTGAAGACCAACAGGTCACAGGTTCGAATCCTGGGAGAGGCGGATGAGCTCCCTCTATCAGCTCCAGCTCCTCATGCGGGGACATGAGAGAAGCCTCCCACAAGGATGATAAAAACATCAAAATCATCCAGGCATCCCCTGGGCAACATCCTTGCAGACGGCCAATTCTCTCACTCCAGAAGAGATTTGCAGTTTCTCAAGTCACTCCTGACACGACAAAAAAAAACACCAAAAAACTTAACTATGAGTCATTTGTAAGTCCGATGTTTGTAACTTGGAGATCGCCTGTCCAAGAATGGAGCAAATATTTGTTACAAGACAAGAGAGGGCAACTTATTTCAATTCCACTGTTGCAATCCAGAGCAGAGAACGAGGCCTAAGATAACTATCCACCACACTTGGCTGTGAAAAACAATCCTTTTTTATTGAAGAAAAATGGTTACAAAATAAAGGAAAAATGCAAGTCAAAAGCCACAGCAAAATCAGCAAACATGAATTTAAATGGACAAAGCAAAACCAAAAGCCTCTCTGAGAAATACTTGAATCTGTTAGCAATCCACTAACCGTACTTGATATCCTAGAAATCTTTCCATACTATGGCCAGGGAACCGGGAGAACTGCCAAGGTCTTCATCAATTCTGAAACGATGCCTGAACTGAGGGAATCAGCCTGGCGTATTGCAATTAAAACTCAAGAATCGGTTCCGTGAACCGCCCTTCTGTCTTGAGGCCAATGTTTTTAATTCTTGAATTCGGGAGGATCGACACAAACTGAGTGTTTTATTTCTGTCTTCCCAGATTTGGCTCCTTCTGTTGTCATTACAGTTAACAGGTGCAGAAGGGAGGGAAAGTTCAAGGTCTCCCTCTGCAACATTCTCATTAACACTGGTACTTTCATTTTCCAAATCTACAGAAGTTCCTTCCTCACTAATTTCAGGAACATTGGCATTTTCCAAACCTACAGCAGATTCTTCCTCACTAATTTCAGGAGCATTGGCATCAAAAGGTACATTTCCACTAGCATCAGTAAATATACTTTCATTAGCATCAGGAGGAACAAACAGAGAATCAGGTTCAAGTTCAAACTCAGGCTGAACCCCAACATCTACCATGAAATAGGGTAGATACATGGCTTAGTAAACTAACATTAAGTTATTTTAAGTCAATGAGGCAAGTCTATATAGAGTCCAGAACAGGGTTCCAAATATGCATTCCACACCATGAAATGTCAAATACAAATAATATTTTGGAAAAAATGGGGCTGAGTTTAGTGCACCATCCTTTCTAGGCTGAAAGTGTGCTTCACATACTCTACTGCTATAGGATATATGTGCCCTCTGAGGTGTTATATTTGACTTCTTTAATTCATTTTACCCTGCTTGTATGATGTTTCCAATACATAGCATGGTGCTTGTATATATTAGTTAACTGTATGCAGAAAAATGACCTACAGCAGGTATCATCACTGTTGTGATAACATTACAAAGCCTGGTTTCAGACTTTGGTGCCATATGTGCACTCTGTCCTTTTTAAAAACTGGCATGTCCGGTTTGGCGGGATCAGACTACAAAATTCCAAGGCACTTTTGGCAGCTTTATGGAGAAGGAATGCCACTATGTGAGGTGATCACTACACCTGACAACATATGCAAATCGACTGAGAATGATTCACACAGATGCTTTGTACACTTACAACAGGCTTGCACCACATGATATTGTACTATGGCTGTATGATTTTTCACCAATGCTTTGTATGGAAATGAACAGTAAAAATACTCCTTTCTGCCCTTGGCCATTTAGATATCCAGAGGTGGAAATAAAGAATGCTAACTGCTGGTTGTTGAATGAAATACTGCCCTCCAGTGCCTGAAACTGAAGCACCTATTTAGCTATCAAATAGATTCATTGTAAGGAAAAACCAGCTCATAACATGGTGCCTGTTGCCAGATATAAGAACGTTGCCTTATATTGATGTAAGCCAGGCCTGCACAACTTGGCAGTAGTAATGGGCCAAAATTAAATTGCAAACCTCTTTGGTTCGTGAGAGGGTAACTTTCTCTCAGAGTAAACAACAAAGCAGAATAGTCTCGTTTTCCCCATTTCTCATCAGCATGATGGCAGGTTGTAGTTCTTTCTGAGGGGAAAGAACAAGTGCCTCAGGAACCCAGAGGTGAAGAAAAAGGAAGAGCAGTATAACAGGGTTTCTCCCTCACAAGCAAATAGTGTGGAATCAGCAGTTTTGCCACCAGAGGAGGAGACAACAGTCAAAGAGAAAGGAAGAGTGACAGAGGCAAGAATGGAGGTCCTTCTTTCCTGACCCTCTAAAACGTCCAATCTAATGTCAAATTTCAACATAACCCAGGATTCCAACTCCCATGAATAGAGGTCCCTTATGCCTTGAAGTTTCATTCCTCCTTCCCACTACACAAAGCTGAGTCCAACAACATCTCCAGGTCACATTTCCACTTGAAACCAGCCCTTCCAGAGTCCTGATTGGATCTATCAATGATGTCCCCTTTTTCACTGGTTGGTTGAGCAACTTTGGTGCATACAGAAAGGAAACATGGACCTATCAATGGTGTCCCCCTTTTCACTGGTTAGTTGAGCAACTTTGGTGTATACAAAAAGGAAGCACTTGGAGGAGGGAATGACAGATTCCCATGGCTACTGCTTTAATGCTGCATGTGACCTCCCACTCTAGGGCTTAGGCTTAGAGCCTCTGAGGACCACACCAAAGTCATATGAGGGCTGCCTCCGACCTCAGGCCTCATGTTGTGTGAGCCTGGTGTAGGTGTACAAAGCATCTGCATGAGTCATTCTCAGTCTGTTTGCATATGTAGTCAGGTGTAGTGATCACTTCATATAGTGACATTTTAAACATTATTTGGCTATCAAGTGGAGGTGGGCAACATGTGGCTTTCCATATTCTGGACTGCAGCACACATCATCTCTACCCAGTGATGTCAGAGGTGAGAGGTAATGGGAGCTACAGCCCAACAACATCTGGGGAGCCATATTTTCCTCATCCCTGAATGGGATAACCATGTGAATCCCTCATTTTGATAAAATGAGTCAAAGAATTCAAAGACCTAGTCATGTTAGGACCTTATCACACGTCTCCCCCCCCCCCCATGCCGTTTTGCAAGCAAGCATAGCAAAACCATAAGTGTGCAGGGCTCTGTCGCCCTGCACACTGCTCCATTGTGGTGACGCTTCCCCCAGCGTTGCTCAACCAAGGCAGAAGGGTGCTGAATCCATTGAAGCCAGCACAACACGGAGGCCTTCTCATGTTGATGAGGAAGCGTCTTAGGACATTTCCACACTGGTTGAGAGCTGGACCTCTGCCGGAAGTTGAGGTACATCATGTGATGGGCTGTGTGCCAATCTGTCCTTCAGTTTGCTGACAAGCATGCTAGAATACTTAAATTGGTCAGTGCAATGAAGTCCTTAATCTGCTTCATCATTATGTGAAGGGATCTTGTAGCACCTTGGAAATTGAGAGAATAAATTTTGGTAGCATAAGCTTTGGTAGATTACTTCATGAGATGCATTTGAGGGTCTATGACAGCTGATCTTACCAATTTTATTTTCTCAGTCCCAAAAGTACTACAAGATCCCTTTGCATATTGACTCAGGAAGGTAAGGATTCTATTTTGAAGAATGAGTAAGATTAGTGATTGAACTGATTCACTTGCCATGAGTCAAGAGTTGTTCTAGAATGGGTTTTTGTACTTCCAGGTACCTGTCCCTAAGCCAACATGTGCAAATATCAGCAGTCCCCAAGTTACAAACATCCAATTTACAAATGATTCTTAGTTAAGAACAGAGTTGAGACAACACGAAGTGAGAGAAATCTACCCCTATGGAGGGAAAATCAGTCCTGAAAGAGTTATCATGGGGAAAAGGTGTCTCAACTGAAGCTTTATTACCAAGCCTTGTTTCCACAACAAGCCAAATTTTTCAAAATCCAATTATCACAAGGACAGAAAGCAAGGTAGAACCTTCTGAGCAGGGATACAGACAGCAAAAGGAATGCCACAGGGGTTTTAACCCTTTCCAATGCTATCCAAGTGGTCTCTCTCTCTCTCTCTCTCTCTCTATATATATATATATATGGCTGGAGCTACACTTAAAATTTACCTGTTCAAATTTACATACAAATTCAACTTAAGAACAAGCCTACAGATGCTATTTTGTCATAATTTAGGAACTGCCTATATAGGCATTTTTACTAATGCAGGAACTGCACTTCAGATCAATGACACATTTATCTATTATGTGTTTATCTAAACCTATATTGTATTGCTTCTGGATGACTGAATTATAATTAATTTGAAAAAGCCACATGACCAGAACAATGAAAAAAATGTCCAGTGTTATATATGAAACTAGAAAGAAGGCAGTCTACATTGTTGTCTACAGAATTACAGTAATTACATATGACTCTTCATATAAATATCATTCTCTACCAGTTTAACCAACTGGCTAATGAACCAGAATGTTAAACCAGTCAAATCAGAAAAGGATTTTGGTGGTGGTTTTAAATATATATTTTGCATAGTGAATGGCCTTTGACCTATTTAGTGTAGCCACTAAATATAAAGAATAATATAGGCATAGCATAGTTACTCAGAAATGCTTCTCTATGATTGTGCCCTCACACTGGAATGCTGTCTCCCAATAGATTTTTCTGTTAGTAGCAGCTAGTAATCTCATGTCAGTTTGAGAGTGAATATTCTCTAATTTTTTCTCTGAATCTTAAAGGGGCTGCTAAAGGTACTGAACCTAAGGTATTTAAAATATTGGTTCAGCAGTCTGGATAGCTCCAGCAGCAACTGGACTAAAGTAGAGAGGAGATTCATCATTTCAGTCATGGCAGCCTGTAGCTCAATGGTTCTCAACCTGTAGGTCCCCAAATGTTTTGGCCTTCAACTCCCAGAAATCCTAACAGCTGTTAAACTGGCTGGGATTTCTGGGAGATGTAGGCCAAAACACCTGGGGACTCAGGTTGAGAACCACTGTTCTAACTGTTATTATGCCTGGACCAACTTCAAAAACATTCCCAATATCAGGCAAGGACTCTGCTTCTTGTTATTTTGTGCCTTCAAGATGTTTCCAATCTATGATAACTCTAAGGATCTAGGAGTTTTCTTGCCAAGATTTATTCAGAAGAAGTTTGCCATTGTCTTCTGATGAAGCTGAGGGAAGGTGATTTGCCCCAGATCACCCAGTGGGTTTCATGGCCAAGTGGGGATTCAACCCTTGGCCTCCCATAGTTGTAGATCAATGTTCAAACCACTACCCCATGCTGACTCCTTGAGTTAATGAGTCAGACATTTTTAGTGGTGAAATGCTGCTACAATCAATTCTTGTTGCTGGATGTTTTTATTGGCTATTGTTCTTTTATTGTATGTTTGTTGACTGTTTAAATGTAACCTTTTAGTGTTGTTAAAAAAATTTCCTTGAGAAGATTAGAAGAAGTAAATGAATAAAAGAATTCCTATTCCATTTCTGTATTGCTTGTACCATGTATCACTCAGACTCCCCGGGGGTGAGGTGGGGGGTTAGAAAATCATAGTGAAAATGATCAAAGTGGTGAACAGAAATGGCCAAGTGGGATACTGAGTAAGTCCCTGTATCTGTGGGGTCAGTACTCATGGTTTCCCCCTACATGTATCTGACAAAATATGCCTTCTCTAGGAATTTTACAGATGATTCTATTGTATGCTTCCATCAGAAGTTACAGTACAGTCGTGTTGGGAGATCTAGTGAAATCTTAGAGAAAATACCTCTCCAGGAATTTTCAACATCTTCCAGGGAGACTCTATGATAACCTCTGGTGAAAGCCATTCATTTCAGTATAGTTTGCTGTTTTCTATGTTTATGTTGGTTTTTTACAGCAAGTTTGGGAATGTATCTCCTGCAAATGTGGAGGCCAAACTTTATAAGCTGTGAACTGATAAGATAGGTGGTTTTTGCGTGAATTCAAATCCTAAACACTTAATTAGGTCCCACTGAATACTAAGTTCCATCATATCTGTGTGACCTACAGTGTGTGGATTTTGCGATTCAGTTGCCTCAGGAATAAGGCTCGCTGAGTTTGTGGGTCTGATTCTCTAATTGATTTATTACTTGTTTGCCAACAAGTGTCCTCAGCTTGAGCTACAATTACAGTATACTACAAGAAAACAAGCAATAGCAACTATTGGTGTTATGTGCTTTTAAGTTGTTTCTAAGAAATTGTGACCTATGGGGGTTTCTTGGCAAAAAAAAAAATATTCAGAGGAGGTTTGCCATGGTCTTTATCTGAGGCATAAGAACGGTGACTTGCCTAAGGTTACACAGTGAGTCTCTATGGTCACTTGGGGATTTAAACTTCCAGAGTGATAGCTCAGACCACTATACCATGCTGGCTTCCTTTGTTGTAATCCTTGTAGATTTAAAGCAAAAGGGGGGAATTAACATAAAGCAACACCAGAATTATGGAAATATTTGGATAGCACATCTAACAGGCCTTATTTCCTGTATTCATCTGAAAGAATTTGGAATGTGATCTACATCTTAAATGAAGCCAAAAATTCAAAACAAAAAAAAGCCATCTAGGGATAGCCACCAATCTGACAAGCAGGGTGTTTGTTGGCAGATCTCAAAAAATGAGGAAGGAAACAAGGTAGAGGTTGCAATTTATCAGAGACTGCAACCTTGTTTCACAATAAGTTTTTGGATTAGCCAATTTATTAGTTAATGTGTGGATATTTATTAGGGACACATGGCATTAGGTTGACATGGTAGATTTACCTAAATTGGGATGTACTCAACCACTACCAGGAAACGGACCTCAGTGTATTTGCTTAGGTTCTTGCTCTTAAACCTTCCCCTTCTTCAGATCAATAATAAATAAAAATGAATTTGAACTTTCTCAATGTTCATTTTCAGTTGAAGCCATTAGCAAGAATTGAGGCCATTAGCAAGAATCAATCTCTTTCCAGTTATATTTAGTTTCTGTCTTTTCAATCAGGTAAAAAAAATATATCTTTACTCTTGTTTTTCTCATTTCAGTTGGATTGCAGTAAACTTCTGGCTACTCAAATGAATAGGACTTCCTGTAGTGCCATTTGGGCTCCTGTTTGTGGCAATGATGGAAAAACCTACAGCAATAAATGTTTCCTGTGTCTGGAGATTGGGTGAGTATAAATGATAGCCTTTGGTCTGACCTGACATATGATGGCCTTCACTGTGGAATACTAATTATGTATACATCATTGCAGACTAGCCAACATCTTGATTTGCTATGATAAACACAGAGGTCAGAAGGAACCTAATTAAATAGGTGACATAATAATCCAGCATAATATTGTTGCATTTATGAGTTCCACCCCTTCCTCTAGGAACTCCAGGCACGTCGAATAACAGCCCAAGCAAGGATTCCTTTACAAGAAGGACAATTCCTGATAACTGTAGGGTGTCTTGAAAGGCATGCATTAAAATGTTGTGAGGCAAAACCATGACAGTCAGAATTGCAATGCCTTGCCCTGTCGTTTGATCAAGAATGTATTCTCAGTAAATGTTTACGTACTTTAAGAAGCTCCTGTCAAGTGCATTAATTCTACAGTGTAAAACACAAGTCTACATCCTCAGATGCATCTGAGGAAGTAAACTAAATGTGTATCTACAATGTAGAACTGATACATTTTGAAACCACTTTAATTGGAATCATGGGGAATATGGTTTTAAAAGTATAGGCAGTGTCCAAAATCCACAGACAGCGATACCTTTATTGGGCCAACCAAAAATGCATTGCATACATCATGCACGTTTTTGAAGTTCCACTGGATTTTTCATCAAACAAAGGTGTTAAAATCATTCAGGAGTAAAATAAATGATGATGTTGTAATCACAGACATTTTGTCAAGGTATTGTTGTTATTTTCACTTAAGATGGTACAGAGTGATATCAATGAAAGCAAAGATTACTCCCCTCTTTGTTCACATAGGTACTGTGAGACAAAGGACTCATCACACTACAGCAGTAGTTCTCAATCTGTGCTCCTGCAGGTGTTTTGGACTTCAGCTCTCAGAAATCCCAGCCAGCTTACCAGCTGTTAGGAATTATGGGAGCTGAAGTCCAAAATACCTGGAGGAGCACAGATTGAGAAAGTCTGCACTAGAGCATGGATCCACTTTAATCTTGTTGCTGCTTCTTGCAAAATTCTGGGGTTTGTAGTTTAGGGAGGGGGGCTTTAAAATGCTCAGCTAAAGAACTCCTGGACCTGACTAAACTACAAATCCCACAATTCTGCAGGATACAGCAACCAGATTTAGAATGGATCCATGTTCTAGCATAGTGCTTCTCAACCTGTGAGTCCCCAGGTGTTTTGGTCTACAGCTCCCAGAAATCCCAGACAGTTTACCAGCTGTTAGGATTTCTGGGAGTTGAAGGCCAAAACATCTGGGGACCCACAGGTTGAGAACCACTGCTCTAGTACAATGAGGCAGAAAGAGGTATAAAATCTAGGCAGTAACATTTCAACTCCATTAGCAACAAAAAAGTAATTTCCCTTAAGATTCAGGATGTTTCTGTCGTGGATGAGGCTACCCACCTCCTTCTTAGGCAGAGAACACTGAAGTTATTAAGAAGCTACTGTACTGCTGCATCTGGGAAAAAAAAACATATTAGTTGTTGCTTAGGTAATGCCCAGTAATGTGTCAAGGGGTCCTTTCCTGTCAAAGAGAAAATTTGCAAGTATTCTTTACTTTACTGCACCTCTGTACTTCAACTTTAGTATGACCAATCTGTATCTAGTGCATGTTTTCTCACACCTGATACGTAGTCATTATTCTGTTATTTCTCAATAGCATTTCCTCATTTGAATGAGTCTTTGCTGTCTGGAGTAATAAAACCACAGGGCAGAAGGAGAAATGTCTCCAAGTGCCCAGTGCATGGCTGTTTTTGTTTTGGAAAAAAGCCTAATGCATTTTCACCTATCATGGTATAGTGATTTGAGTGTTGGACTATGACTGGAAACAAGGATTTAAATTGCTATTTAGCTATGAAAGCCCATAAGGTGACTTTGGCAAACAGCACTTTCAGGCCTATTAAAACTCAGTGATAGGTGTGCCTTAGCATCACAAGAAGTCAGAAGCAACTTCAAGGTACACAAAAACAATAGAATTTAATGACCTCCAGAGGCACATAAAAAGGAAAACAAATTAAATTATTATAGGCTGAAATGTGCTGGGATTTTCTAAAATAAAAAAATGCAATGGCCATCCACTGAGCACGTGAAGACATATTTCCTTTTCTGTGTGGATTCCATTGAATGTTTTCTGCTATTTTCCTGTTCTGCAATAAGGAAATGCCATTCAATATTCTACTCTTTGTAGGAAATCTGGAGATATCCTTTCACTAAAGCATGAAGGTGAATGTCCTGAAGTTGTTCATGGAATGGTGAGACTGTCTTTCATTTATAGCACCAGGGGTCTGGTTAAAATTATCCTGGAAAGTGGGCATAGGTTCTCAATGAGTTTGGAGTTTCATCTAATGAATTAGCTCTTCTTTCACTTATAAAGCACAGGGATAATTCAGTGGAAGACAGATGGAAAGCAAAAATATCATGATTTATTAATATATAATTGCAATACAACTGATCGTTACATAAATATCATCTACAAAAGTGCCATCCCCTGAATTCCTCTATATGGAAAGCCATTGAGTAAGAATCAAAGAATAGCATGTATGCATGGCACCAATGGATCATATCATTGGATGTTCATTTTCTAGTGGTGGTCTACACTTTCTTGATTCAACTTTGTGATTAGTTTGCAGGTTAAGGATATCTAATTGAAATTATATTTCAAAGATTAGTCATAGTCAGACTCTCACAAATCATACGTGTAATGCAGGACGAGAGACAGAAAAGCACAGCAGTATTACCCAAGTGTCCATGCCGGTAATTGAGCAACTGTCCCATTAGGTTGATTGCAGCAGGTATCCACAAACAAGAGGAAAGCTCCTTTGCAAGAGTACTACCCACGAGGTTTGCGGCACGGATGGTGAAACACACAGCAATGAGTGCATGCTTTGTAACAGAATCCTGTGAGTACACCTTTAAGATATTTGATCTCCACTCTCCTTGTCCAGCATTCCAGTCACTAGGCCATGCTGACTCTCCTATAAAACGAGCATGATAGCCTTCCCAACACAGATAATATTAGAACTGTATATTTGTTTTGCTCTATTTTCTCTCTTTCTTTTTATAGGAAAACAAAATCTCAAATTGGCATAAAGAATATAGGACCATGTCAAAAGGTTTGTTCTGCTCTGATATTACTGATTTATTACAATACTCACTACTTCATCACACTAGAGAATGAATCCACTTTAAATCTGGTTGCTGCCTCTTGCAGAATTCTGGGGTTTGTGGTTTAGGGAGGAGCCTTTAACAGCCTCACTAAACTACAAACCCCAGAATTCTTTAGGAGGCGGAAACCAGATTTAAAGTGGATTCATTGTCTAGTGTAATGAGCTATTCAGTCTACAATATATTACAATATTCACTCTAAGGGTGGAACTATTAGCTCATCACCTGCATGTTATCAAAGCCACAATCACTGAGATAATGGGAATATACAGTGAATGTCAGAAGGCAATAACAGGAGATGATTGATAGTGAGAAGGGACAGCTTAATTTGAATTAAGTCTACTATAGCACAACGACTGAATAATGAATCATGACGTACATTATTCATATCTTACTGATACAGTCAACTTATTCGGTAGTCATAGGTGAAGAATGGGCAACTGCTTGGGGGGTCAGGTAATAATTTTTCCACATACCTCCCTCATGCACAACAAGCTTAAATATCTCAGTTTTCTGCAGCTCTTCTCAAAACAGTCTGTAAATTTCTGTTGCAATTTTGAGAGGAACTGGAGAGGACAATGAGGTTTTGTTTTTTTTGTTTGTTTGTTGTTGTTTTTTTTTTTGTCGTGTCAGGAGCAACCGCTCCTGTTGTGAGAGAATTGGCCGTCTGCAAGGACGTTGCCCAGGGGACGCCTGGATGATTTTTGATGTTTTATCATCCTTGTGGGAGGCTTCTCTCATGTCCCCGCATGAGGAGCTGGAGCTAATAGAGGGAGCTCATCCGCCTCTCCCCGGATTTGAACCTGCGACCTGTCGGTCTTCAGTCCTGCCGGGCCAGTGCTTTAACCCACTGTGCCACCGGGGGCTCCGACAATGAGGTATTTGGGTGTAACATAGGATTCTAGGGTGTGTGCATGGGTAGTGTCTGGATATTTTCACATGTTTTCATGTATTTGGTGCCTTTCTGTGTTATTTGTAGGCAAAATTGCCAAAAAAGTGCATCATTTCTTTAAAAAAGATTGTTTTCAAGGTTTTAGGAAACTAGTAGAGAGCTTCAGGGATGGCTTAACAGCCAAGATCAAACAGGATCTGGTATTCCAGGCGGTATTTGTATGAAAATAGAAATAATCACATATTATTATTATTATTAGTAGTAGTAGTAGTAGTAGTATAATTGTTTTATACTCTACATTTATCTTATAGCGGTATAATAACATTAGCCTGTTTTATTGTGATCTTTAGAAAGATGTTGTTGATTTTACATTCTGGTTCTAAATTATTTTTTCTTTCTCCAGATGGAGGAGCTGTTAATTCAGAATCAATGAAACTGCTGAATCTTTGAAGCGTTAGAGAGCTTCTCTTCATCCTACATTTATGGCACAAGTTTATTGTCTATAAAACCTGAGCAACAGGCCTGTATTGGACAGTGTGGAAGTGGGAAATAACCCAAGAAAATACATTTACTCTTTTAGTCATCTCCTTAGTACATTCTGACTACTTCCAGAACACCTTATCACATCCATAAATCACAATAAAAGTAAACCAATGAAAGGATTCCTATTGTTTGTTTTTGTTCATGTTTAAATATCAGAAGATTTTGTTTAAAATAGGTTTACTTCCTTTGTTTATCAGTAGGTTTATGAAAGTTAATTGAGAAGTCTTCTGATATTTGAATAGACACATTTCTTGAACTTATTCCAGTTTGCAACAAATGAACACATTTCATAACAGTATCATTCTGTACAAGGAAAATTGTATTACAAATATGTTATACAGCAGCTATATCTGATTTTTTTGTGTCAGGAGCGACTTGAGAAACTGCAAGTCGCTTCTGGTGTGAGAGAATTAGCCGTCTGCAAGAATGTTGTCCAAGAGACGCCTGGATGTTTTGATGTTTTACCACCCTTCTGGGAGGCTTCTCATGCAGGATTCACACCAACAGGATCACTTTTCTAGGGACCTACACACTACATTGCGCAAAAAGGGCCCTGCCAATCCTGAAAGTAAACAGGTCTTGGTAGTAGGTGACTCCCTCCTTAGAGGAACGGAAGCTGTCATTTCCAGACCGGATGGGATGGCTTGAGAAATATGCTGCCTACCGGGGACAAAAATACACCATATCACTCAGAGGCTCACTAGGCTCCTCAAGCCCCATCACCGTCCTCCCCTCATGTTGATTCATGTAGGAACCAATGATACTGCTAGGCATACTTTTCAAAAGATCACAAATGATTTTGGAGCTCTAGGAACAAAGCTAAAGCAATGTAATGTACAGGTGGTCTTTTCATCCCACATTTTGGACTTTAGGAGAGCTGATTTCCAAAAAATGAAGGAAACGCTGAGCAGCATTCCGTGGACACAGATACTAAAAGACAAGGAAGTTACGGATGGATGGGAGTTTCTCAAGAGTAAAATACTCAAGGCGCAGTTGCAAACCGTGCCAACAAAAAGAAATAATAGGACAAGTGTAAAGAAGCCAGAATGGATGTCCAAAGAACTTCTAACTGTGCTGAGACACAAAAGAGACATGCACAAGAAGTGGAAAAAGGGAGAAATCACCAAAGAAGAATTCAAACAAATAGCCATCACCTGTAGGGAAAAGGTCCGCAAGGCTAAAGCACAAAATGAACTCAGGCTTGCCAGGGACATTAAAAACAATAAAAAGGGATTCTATTCTTATGTCAGTAGAAAAAGGAAAAACAAGGAAGTGATAGGGCCTCTTCGAGGAGAAGATGAGGCAATGCTGACAGGGGATAGGGAAAAGGCAGAACTACTTAATACCTTCTTTGCCTCGGTCTTCTCACAAAAAGAAAGTCATCTTCAACCTCAGCAAGACGGAGTGGATGAGGGATTTGAGGACATCCAACTCCAAATTGGGAAACAAGTCGTACAGGAATACCTGGCCGCTCTAAATGAGTTCAAGTCCCCAGGGCCAGATCAACTACACCCAAGAGTATTGAAGGAACTAGCGGAAGTCATTTCGGAACCATTGGCAACCATCTTTGAGAGTTCTTGGAGAACAGGAGAAGTTCCAGCAGATTGGAGGGCCAATGTGGTCCCAATCTCCAAGAAGGGAAAAAAGGATGACCCAAACAACTACCGTCCAGTCAGCCTCACGTCAATACCAGGCAAGATTCTGGAAAAGATTGTTAAGGAAGTGGTCTGCAAATACTTAGAAACAAATGCCGTCATTGCTAATAGTCAACATGGATTTATCAAAAACAAGTCTTGTCAGACTACTCTGATCTCTTTTTTTGATAGAGTTACAAGCTGGATAGATGCGGGGAATGCCATGGATGTAGCGTACCTGGATTTCAGTAAGGCCTTTGACAAGGTCCCCCATGACCTTCTGGCAAGGAAACTAGTCCAATGTAGGCTAGGCAAAACTACGGTGAGGTGGATCTGTAATTGGTTAAATGGATCTGTAATTGGTTAAACCCAGAGGGTGCTCACCAATCCTTCCTCTTCATCCTGGAAAGAAGTGATGAGCGGAGTGCCGCAGGGTTCCGTCCTGGGCCCGGTCCTGTTCAACATCTTTATTAATGACTTAGATGAAGGGTTAGAAGGCAGGATCATCAAGTTTGCAGATGACACCAAAATGGGAGGGATAGCCAATAGTCCAGAGGACAGGAGCAGGATTCAAAACGATCTTGACAGATTAGAGAGATGGGCCAAAATTAACAAAATGAAGTTCAACAGTGACAAATGCAAGATACTCCACTTTGGCAGGAAAAACGAGGCTCCTTCTTTGGAAACTTTTAAACAAAGGCTGGATGGCCATTTGTCAGGGGTGATTTGAATGCAATATTCCTGCTTCTTGGCAGGGGGTTGGACTGGATGGCCCATGAGGTCTCTTCCAACTCTATGATTCTATGATTCTATGTCCCTGCATAGGGAGTTGGAGCTGACAGAGGGAGCTCATCCACATTCTCCCCGGATTTGTACCTCTGACCTGTCAGTCTTTAGTCCTGCCAGCACAAGGGTTTAACCCATCGTGCCACTGGGGGCTCCATAGCTATATCTGATTATCAGATTATTTGATATAATACTGATTTTTGTATAATTTTTTGGCTGGATAAGTCATGATCCTCTATACCTTTTCTTTCTGAACCTCTGTCAAAACTGAAAGTTAACTAGCTCACAGGACTCTTGTGAGTAATTCATCACAGATTAGATTAATCATGCATAACTTCTATCAAAATATAACTTATTTATAAAATACTTAAAAGTTTTGGATCATTACCTTTGTAATGTAGTATAAACATATTGTTCTTTTAGAGCTTATAATGTAAATAGACACTGTCAAATACATTTTGCAATCAAGCTATTTTATCATGTATTATATAAACTCTTGAAACAAAGAGGATGATTATAAGAAAAATCTATTGGTAGAAAAGACTATTTGTTTCTGAACTTGGCCACGTTTGTTGGTTATGAAATTTCTTGTGTCATCTGAGGATTTAAATTACATGCTTTATGCTATATCATGCAGCTTATGTTCACTAACTTTTCTTTCCTCCAGCAAGTACCCATTATCCAAAGTGGGTGGGGACAAGTCTTTGTCACATTTACAGAAAGGGAATACCCTGATGAAAATGTGTAATATCCACTAATCATGCATATAATTTCTGATTTAGACTGAGGCAGCTGCTTGGCTGTTGCTGTTATATGCTTCAGGTAATTCTTGACTTCTGATAATCCTAAAGTGAATCTATCATGAGGTTTTCTTGCACCGAGAGTGTGTGGGTTGCTATGGTTGAGCAGGGATACAAACCTTGGTTCCCAGGATCATAGTTCAATGCCCAAATGATTACACCATGCCAGCTCACAACTTGAGTGCAGGAAGGAAAGTGACCCTAAACATGATTCTGTCTATTAAACATGTAGTTTTAGGAAATAAATTGTTTCATTTGCAAGTAATACCAGGCTGGCACTGTGTGCTTTCACCCTTGCTCTACTTTATGTTTTGCTTGGAAAAATCATTCATATTAGGGATGCAGTTTTGGCCATTTCTGGAAAGGTTCACAAAATATGGATAAAAAACAAAAAAGCATCAAGACACAATAAAAATTTACACTCGCACTAAGCAAAAAGTAAAATATTTTTAAGATTACCAGGTGAAATATGGGACAGAGCCATGAACCTTTTAATAGTTGCATTGGAGAGATAATTTCTACAGGCTTTACATATTACAGTAGAGGCTCGCTTATCCAACATGAATGGGCCGGCAGAACATTGGATAAGCGAAAATTTTGGATAATAAGGGGGATTAAAGAAAAGTCTTAAATGTCAAATTATGTTATGATTTTACAAATTAAGCATCACAATATTATTCCGGGTGTACATAGCTTTGTGATAAGCAGTGCGTGCTGAAAAACCTTCTTCTATACAAGCATTAAAATAATAAGAGCTCTGTTCCTTATATCACTTAGCAGCCATAGAGATATTGGCTCACATTTTCCCCCTGATAAAATCATGCAATAGTTGTTGTTACATTGTTGTGACCATGATCCCAGAGGTAGTCCACAAGATAAGGTACAAGGATTCCTACAGGACAATTTTGAAATTGTGATGTGCACTGTGATGCCTAGGAAATGTTACATGGTTCAGTTATGCTGACTCACACTACAACCAGGTTGATAAAGCAATGTAACATCACAAAAGAACATTATGAGCCACCTGTTGGGGGCGCTTTGATTGTGTTTTTTCCTACAAGGCAGAAGGGGTTGGACTGGATAGCTTCTGGAGTTTCTATTATTATTATTATTATTATTATTATTATTATTATTATCTATATATATAAATTTGTTAGGGGCATCCAACGAGGAAACAAAACTCAAAAAACCCCCCAACGAAACTGTACCAAAATTGCCATGCCCATAACACAACCCACAAGGTACAAACATATCTACTCAAAATGAAAAACAACACAACAACACACTCACAAAACGGCAAAACAACAAAACTCAAAAAACCCCAACGAAACTTAACCAAAATTGCCATGCCTATAACACAACCCACAAGGTACAAACATATCTACTCAAAATGAAAAACAACACAACAACACACTCACAAAACGGCAAAACAACAAAACTCAAAAAACCCCAACGAAAATTAACCAAAATTGCCATGCCCATAACACAACCCACAAGGTACAAACATATCTACTCAAAATGAAAAACAACACAACAACACACTCACAAAACGGCAAAACAACAAAACTCAAAAAACCCCAACGAAACTTAACCAAAATTGCCATGCCTATAACACAACCCACAAGGTACAAACATATCTACTCAAAATGAAAAACAACACAACAACACACTCACAAAACGGCAAAACAACAAAACTAAAAAAAAACAACGAAACTTAACCAAAATTGCCATGCCCATAACACAACCCACAAGGTACAAACATATCTACTCAAAATGAAAAATAACACAACAACACACTCACAAAACGGCAAAACAACAAAACTCAAAAAACCCCAACGAAAATTAACCAAAATTGCCATGCCCATAACACAACCCACAAGGTACAAACATATCTACTCAAAATGAAAAACAACACAACAACACACTCACAAAACGGCAAAACAACTGAGCATGCGCATTGGTGCCCAGCCGCAAGTTCCCTGGCGCGCGCACACAGTTCCCTCTGCGGAAGCCATGCCCACTCCAAGCCCCGCCACGCTGCTTCCCGCACACACACACCCCCGCCGCACGCACACACACAACCCCACGCTCCATCACTCCCCCCGCCGCACACAGACACGCAACCCCACGCTCCATCACTCCCCACCGCCACACACACACGCGCAACCCCACTCCCCCCCGCTGCTGCACACACACACGCAACCCCACGCTCCATCACTCCCCCCGCTGCCGCACACACACACACAACCTCACGCTCCATCACTCACCTGCCCCAATCTTACCTCCTTTTACTTCACGCCACCTCCAAACCCCACCGCACCCCTTCCCGCCCTGTCAAAATCCAGGAAAGACAGGAAGGAAGGAAAGAAGGAAGAAAGAGAAAGGGAGATAAAGAAAAGGGGGAAGGAAGGAAAGTTAGAGAAAGAAGGAAGAAGAAAAGGAAAGAAAAGGAAAGATGGAAGGAAAGAAAAGAGAGACAGCAGAAGAGAAAGAAAAAGGGGGAAGGAAGGAAAGAGGTAGAGAAGGAAGAAATGAGAGACAGAGGGAGGGAAAGAAAAAAGGGGGAAGGAAGGAAGGAGAGAAGGAAAGAAAAAAGGGAATGAAAGAAGGAAAGAGGGAGTGAAGGAAGGGGGAAGATGTAGAGAAAGAGGGAGGGAAGGAAAGAAGGAAAGAGAGAAGGAAGAAAAGAGACCAGAAGAGAAAGAAAAAGGGGGAAGGAAGGAAGGAGAGAAGGAAAGAAAAAAGGGAATGAAGGAAGGAAAGAGGGAGTGAAGGAAGGGGGAAGATGTAGAGAAAGAGGGAGGGAAGGAAAGAAGGAAAGAGAGAAGGAAGGAAAGAGGCCAGAAGAGAAAGAAAAAGGGGGAAGGAAGGAAGGAGAGAAGGAAAGAAAAAAGGGAATGAAGGAAGGAAAGAGGGAGTGAAGGAAGGGGGAAGATGTAGAGAAAGAGGGAGGGAAGGAAAGAAGGAAAGAGAGAAGGAAGGAAAGAGGCCAGAAGAGAAAGAAAAAGGGGGAAGGAAGGAAGGAGAGAAGGAAAGAAAAAAGGGAATGAAAGAAGGAAAGAGGGAGTGAAGGAAGGGGGAAGATGTAGAGAAAGAGGGAGGGAAGGAAAGAAGGAAAGAGAGAAGGAAGAAAAGAGACCAGAAGAGAAAGAAAAAGGGGGAAGGAAGGAAGGAGAGAAGGAAAGAAAAAAGGGAATGAAGGAAGGAAAGAGGGAGTGAAGGAAGGGGGAAGATGTAGAGAAAGAGGGAGGGAAGGAAAGAAGGAAAGAGAGAAGGAAGGAAAGAGGCCAGAAGAGAAAGAAAAAGGGGGAAGGAAGGAGATAGAGAAGGAAGAGGAGAAGGAAAGATGGGAGGGAAAGAAGGAAGGAGGGAAAGAAGGAGAGAAAGAGGGAAGGTTGGTCACAGCAATGCGTGGCGGGTAAAGGTTGTTATTTCTATGATTATTATGATGCTATTATTCCTCTGAGACCCTTTTAGGGGGAATGGGAGAGGTGTCAGGTCCCGGAGGCAATGCATTGCATTATTGTTATTGTTATGATGGTGGTGAAATAAAAGGAAATAAAAAGCGAAAGAAGGAAGCAAACAGGGAGGGAAGAAAGGCAAAGGAAGAAAGGGGGAGGGAATGAAGGAAAGAGAGAAGGATGAAACCAAGTAGTGAAAGAAGGAAAGAAAGAAAGAGGTAGAGAAGGAAGAAAGGAGAGAAAGGGGGAGGAAAAGGGGGAAGGAATAGGTAGGCACCTCTCTTTCATAATAGTCCAGATATCTACCTCAACTTTGATAAGTTTTACTATAGGCCACAGCAACGCGTGGCAGGGCACAGCTAGTTATTATTACAAAGGATGGATGTCCATTTGTTGGGGGTGCTTTGATTGTGTTTTTCCTGCATGACAGAAGGAGGTTGGACTGGATGGCCCCTGGGGTCTTCCACTGAAATACTGTTAAGTTTATGCTTGTTAAAATTGTTCTTCATTTTAAATATTGGGGGGTTTTTTGGGTGGGGGGTTGCACTGTGTAAGTTAGTACACACAAACACTCGCCATCCATTTGCCACTGACTCGGTCCATGCCTGATACACACACACACACACACACAAACACACACACACACTAATATATATATATATATATATATATATATATATATATATATATATATACACATTTATTTGGGGCTCCATGAGAAACTTTTGCTTCAAAAAGTGTTCCATGGCTGAAAAGGTTTGAGAATCCCTGCTGTAAGGACACCTAGCTAAATATTGTTGCAGAGTTCCAAGAAACTGTGAACTGTGCAAAGACGGGGTTATCAATAATAGCTAAGTTTATTGTTATGTCAATTTGTACCCCGAACTGCCTTTACATTCTTAGGGGAATGGGAACAGCTTCACAGAGTTTTAAAAGGAGAATATTCAGTTAGTCCTCAATTGTATAGCCCATTCTTTTCTTCTGGCTACATCTACACTAATAAGTAAATCCAGGGTAATTCTGAAGGAAAAATGCTCCAGGCTGGCTTTGGAGGTGATCACACACAACCTCCCAGACCTTGGGCAAATTGGAGTCCATATGGTCCATATATGGTCCATATGACCAAGACCACATCAGCCCTACTGGACCATCACTTCACCATGTAAGCTCCTGATTGTCACAGGTGCCCCATGTTGGCATTAGCAGATGTGTCAACATAATCAGAAAAAGGAGGGACAATTTTTCCCACATTCTTTGTGCTGACACCACTGTTGATGGCACTCGTGACAGACAGGACCTCACATGAAGCTCTGTGGTCACCTGAGAGAGACAATGGGGGTGACACAGGTTCAATCTGCCCCCCCCCCCTTTTTGTGCTGATAAAGACAGGGGAAAAGGGTAGTGATGGTGCCCCATGTAGACAGCAGACCAATCTGAATCAGCAGACAGCAAACCAATCTGCTCCATGTAGACGGCAGACCAGTCCAGCTATCTATACTATGCTGAAGCAGCAGGGATACTTCAGTTTCAAACAAACTCTGGAATATTCTCCGACTTTTACTAACAAAAATGTTGCTTACTTCTTATCCTCCCATACTAAGGCCTTTCCAAATGATAAATCAGTGTTAATGTGATTTTCACCTTTAAGGAAATAAGACTCTAAAAATGTTTATTGTGGTTGTGCAAATTTTATTTTAGTACTTTTCTGTGTGTTTGCAAAACCTAGGCATCACTCCTAGCCTACCTCTATTACATACAGAGATGCTTACATGAGTGCTCTAAAAGTATATATTCTGACAAAGCCTTCAGTCCAGACAGTGAAGTCCAAGGGCCAGAACAATGTTCTTCTGCATGAAGCAACTCTTTTACCCATAGTTAAGAGTATGACTATGACTACGAGATTGATTATGATTCAAACAAGACGAAGCGGATTTTTAGCTTAATTAGCTGTGTGTTAGTAAGATGTATGTTATAGTCCTAATCTATTGTAATTGTTGTCTTTATGTTCTATGTTCTGTACACCGCCACGAGTCGCCTTCGGGCTGAGAGTGGCGGTTAACAAATGCAAATAATAAATAAATAAATAAATAAATATAACAAAGAAAGCACAATTTGGAAGCCTTAAAGCAACTGAAACACATATGATTGTTGTTGTAGTGCTGTGGAGTCCAAAGTTAGAAAAAGAAGGTGAGCCTTAGGGGTCACTATACATATTATACAGGATCATGGTAATCTCTATGATGCTATAATTCCATTTTATAATCTAATACTCCATTAAAAAGACTGCATGGAGTGTTTATAGCATACTATTCATCTTCCCATGAAAAAATGTCATTGTCCATACAGTTATTTTTTTTCTATCCTTCAATTTACATTTGTATCTCAAAACAAATATTCTCTTAGTTTACACAATACCAGTGATTCATATTGCCAGGTATATTGTGTGTTTAATGGATTTAACTCCGGGTATGTAAATAATCTCTCTTTTGTAAGCTCTATTTATCTATTTGGGCAGAGGTTTGCCTCTCTCTAAGTCCTCTATAATCTTGCACTGACCTTCATAAATCATCTGAACATGGTGGCTCCTCTCCAGCAAATTCATTGGTAGCAAAATCAATAGGGTCAATAAGGTTTATCTCAGGCATGATCTACACTGCCATAATACAGTTCAATGCAGTTAAACTGCATTATGAAACTGCATTATATGGCAATGTAGGTGGGGGCTCAGTCTATTATGTTAGTAGTGTTTAATTGCTTTAAGGAAGGGATTAAACCCCCACTCCACCTCCTGACCCCCTCTCTCCACCCCTACCCCGCTTCCAACAAACCTTTTCCAATCCTTTCAACCCCTTCCTATCCTCCCCCACTACCTCTTTTTTAACCTATTGTGTAACCAAAAACCTAATAAAATTATTTTTTTTTAAAAAAGGAAGGGATAGTTGGACATTTCTTCAGTTTGCATTTTAATGCAAGCTTTATTACTCAACTACAGATCAACTGCACCCAAGAGTATTGAAGGAACTAGCAGAAGTCATTTTGGAACCACTGGCAATCATCCTTGAGAGTTTTTGGAGGATGGGAGAAGCCCCAGAAGATTGGATGTGGTCCCTATCTTCAAGAAGGGAAAAAAGGATGACCCAAACAATTACCGTCCATTCAGCCTCATGTCGATACCAGGCAAGATTCTGGAAAAGATAATTAAGGAAGTGGTCTGCAAACACTTAGAATCAAATGTGGTCATCACTAATAGTCAACTCGGATTTATCAAAAACAAATCATGCCAGTCTGATCTCTTTTTTTGATAAGAGTTACAAGCTGGGTAGATGTAGAGAATGCCGTGGATGTAGTGTATCTGGATTTCAGTAACGCCTTCGACAAGGTCCCCCATGATCTTCTGGCAAATAAATTTGGCTAGGCAAAACTACAGTTAGGTAGATCAGTAATTGGTTAAGTGAATGAACCCAGAGTGTGCTCATCAATGCTTCCTCTTCATCCTGGAAAGAAGCAATGATTAGAGTGTCGCCGGGTTCTGTCCTGGGCCCGGTCCTGTTCAACAACTTTATTAATGACTTAGATCAGGGGTCCTAAAACTAAGGCCCGGGGGCCGGATACGGCCCTCCAAGGTCATTTACCTGGCCCTCACTCAGGGTCAATCTAAGTCTGAAACTACTTGAAAGCACCCAACAACAACAACGACAACAACAATCCTATCTCATCGCCAAAAGCAGGCCCACACTACCCATTGAAATACTAATAAGTTTATATTTGTTAAAAAATTTCTTCATTTTAATTATTGTATTGTTTGAAAGTGTTTTTGCACTACAAATAAGATATGTGCAGTGTGCATAGGAATTAATTCATGTTTTTTCAAATTATAATCAGGCCCTCCTAAAGTTTGAGGGACTGTGACCTGGCCCTCTGTTTAAAAAGTTTGAGGCCCCCTGACTTAGATGAAGGGTTAGAAGGCATGCTCATCAAGTTTGCAGATGACACCAAATTGGGAGGGACAGCCAATACTCCAGAAGACAGAAGCAGAATTCAAAACGATCTTGGTAGACTAGAGAGATGGGTCAAAACCAACAAAATGAAGTTCAACAGGGACAAATGCAAGATATTCCACTTAGGCTGAAAAAAATGAAATGCAAAGATACAAAATGGGGGATGCTTGGCTCAAGAGCAGTATGTGTGAAAAAGATATTGGAGTCCTCATGGACAAGTCATGCAGCAGCAAAAAAAAAAAGCCAATGGGATTTTGGCCTGCATAAATAGGAGTATAGTGTTTAGATGCAGGGAAGTCATGCTACCCCTCTATTCTGTCTTGGTGGTTGTTGTTTGTTATTATTATTATTATTAACTTTATTTGTAGCCCGCTAACATCTCCCGAAGGACTCGGTGCGGCTTACAAGGCCAAGGTTAGACCACACCTGGAATACTGTGTCCAATTCTGGGCACCACAATTGAAGGGAGATATTCACAAGCTGAAATGTGTCCAGAGGAGGTTGACTAAAATGATTAAGGGTCTAGAGAACAAACTCTATGAGAAGCAGCTTAAAGAGCTGGGCATGTTTAGCCTTCAGAATAGAAGGATGAGAGGAAACATGCTGGCCATGTATAAAATATGTGAGGGGAAGTCATAGGGAGGGGGAGCAAGCTTGTTTTCTGCTGCCCTGGAGACTAGAATGCGGAACAATGGCTTCAAACTAGAGAAAAGGAGATTCCATCTGAACATTAGGAAGAACTTCTTGGCTGTGAGAGCTGTTCAACAGTGGAACTCTCTGTCCTGGAGTGAGGTGGAGGCTCCTCCTTTGGAGGCTTTTAAACAGAGACTGGATGACCATCTGTCGACGATTTTCCTGCTTCTTGGCAGAGGGTTGGACTGGATGGCCCACAAGGTCTCTTCCAATTCAATGATTCTATGAGTCTATGATTCAATGTATATTTCTTAAACCATTACACAAGTGAAACACAGTTCTGCAATTTACGTTTTTGCTCTGAACTGTGTAGTGTCATACACCAACAGTATCATGAGTACAAAAATGCATATTGTTAAGGAAATGTTAGAAATATTAAAGAAATCAGAAACTGAGAAAACCCAATGTCCCAGGCATTCACAAGATTGCAATCAATACAGAATGCTGGTGGTTGCAGCAGTACAGTCAGCCTTCCACATGCACTTTTAAGCCAAAAGAATATAAAAACCATATCAACACTGTATGAAGGATGGACATTAGTCATCATTTGTATCAAAGTTCTCCATCTCCACCAACTTCTTTGTAGACTTTTTCAAGCAACATTAGCTCAGCTGGGGGAGCAGGGAGGTTTCTCAAGCTCTCCAAGTGCAAACTCTAAAAACAGTATTATGTTCCAGAAAATGGTCAACCACGGGGGTTTCTGTTCTTCTGTTCCTCATATTGCTAAGGTGTTCTCTTATACATTGGCCCCTCATAGTCAAAATGTGGGCCTAGAGTGCATCCATATACTTTAAAATCCATGTTTTATTCTACTAAAGTTATTGTGCCATTCTTGCTTTGTTCCAATGATACAATGTGACTATCCAAAAGTGTCATATATCTTGGGGGAAATTGGTTGTAATCATTTCAGAAAGGAAATACTGAAGCTGAAAATAGATGTTAAACCGACGGGGCAAAGTAAATGTTCCCATAGAGAGAGAGAGAGAGAGAGAGAGAGAGAGAGAGAGAGTTTGTATGCAGCAATGTATGTATATGGCAGCTTTCTGATTGGCTGCAACTTTCACAGGCCACTGCAACCCCCATGAATGATGGACCTGGACCAAACTTGGCACCCATACCCACACCAATGACTGATCGAGAGCGAAGTTGGCACACAGAACCTCCATGACCTACTTTGCATCCTGGTGCAGGTTCTGGGCTGACAGACCATGGATGATGGGATTTCCAGTACCTTCACTCACTTTCTCAGACCACTGTGGCACATACCAATGACTGATCAAGACCAAACTTGCCATCCAGAGCCCCATGACCCATTCTGCATCCTGGGGCAGTTTGGAGGCGGATAGACCATGGACATTGGGACTTGCATATGGAAGCTGTAGTTCACCTGAAACCACTGAACCCAGCTGACATTGGACATAGACTACACTTTGGAGCACAGGTAAACAATGCTTTTCTCAATTAACTCGAGCACTGCCGGGTCCCCAAGCTAGTATGCAATATATTTGAATATGTTAAAGATCAATGAAGAATTAATGTAACTAAGGCCCCTTCTACACTACCATATAACCCAGATTATCAAAGCAGGTAATCCACATTATCCGTGTTGAATTCATTATCTGAGTCAACACTGCCATATAATCCAGTTCAAAGCAGATACTCTGTATTTTATTTTGCAGTGTAGAAGGGGCCCAAGAAACTCCTCTTCCCATTTCTTGTTGTCACTGATTGCAATTGCAGGATTTAAATTAATTGGGGAGGGGTGTAATATTTTTCAGTCTAGTTTTAAAAGCTAGTTTCCACATGCAACATCATATTACAAAGTAAGGGGTTCTGCCTTTCCTCAAGGGACTTTATAGCCTATTTAATATGTTGGCTAGAACAGAGAATTTATTCATCCTTTATCGTCATGGCTGAGATTATTAGACAACAGGAAGCAAGTGCTAACAGGTACACCCTTGACAAATATCAAAGGTAAATAATTACTTTGCCTTGGAGTCTTCTAAACATCTGAGTTTTATTTGATTCAAGAGGGGTCGAGTATGTCTGAACAACTTCAATGACAGAGTTGTTATACTGCTTATGGCATCACAGATGTCACCAAAGCTTAGCTACTGTACTGTCTAAATGAACCCTTTTATTGTTTTACTGATGACAGATACTTGATTCTTATGCTTACTGGTTCCAGATCAATAGGGTTTATATTCGTATGCTGTTTTATGAAAATGTATGTTGCTTTTATGCGAATGTATGCTGTTTTGTTGCAGCACTACTGTGTATTTTTTGTGAGCCATCCTGAGTCAATGCAGAGAGATGGTGATAGGGTATAAATAAAGTTGTTGTTGTTGTTGTTGTTGTTGTTGTTGTTGTTATTATTATTATTATTATTATTATTATTATTATTATTATTATGCCCTGATCCCTCTTGGTTTGTATTCAATGGCATACAGAGAAGAGAAGGAATTGGGCAAAACCCTATTGAGGGAAATCCAATCCTTCAGTTTTATGACCATCACATGAAGGAAGCGTTGCCCAAACCAAGCAAAAGTGTACTGGCTCCCGTGTTTGGAGGGAAATGTCCAAGGACACTTTCACCCCAGTTGGGGGTGGGGCCTATGCTGGAAGTCACACTAGATCATGTGACAGCAGGCAGGGGGCTCCTTCCCCAAGCAGGCTGAAAGCACCCTAGGATGCTTGATTTAAATGTGCTGAGGTCCTTAGTCTTAGATGTCCAACCTTTGGGGAAAAAAACAACAACAACAGTCATTATTATAACAGAAACCCCAGGGGCCATCCATTCCAACTCCATTCTGCCATGCAGGAAAGACTCAATCAAAGCACCCCCAGCAGATGGCTGGGGGGGGGGGGGGGAGAGAGACTTTTGGCAGCAAGGGAGGCAGGGGAGAGCGAGGAGTGCGAAAGAGGAGGGAAAACTCATGAACCATTTTTGTAGCAGTAATATACAACCACATTCACATTAATGGACAAAATAACATCACTGAAAACCAGATTTACAGTAACTTTTTGGTAAAATGGGCAAATGAGAAAAACTTTGAATGCTTTCCTTTTGTGGCCCAGTTTCTGAGTGAAAACAAGTTGGAAACCAATGCTGATGTGCACAAAAATATTAATATTAATATTAATGAACTTGTGAAATTGGAGTACTTCCCGGATACCAGCAAGGACACTGAGTGTATGCAAAATCCATTTGTCAACTGAAATAACCCTCAAATGCTGAGTGTGGCAGAGCATGAAGATCTTATTGAATTCAATGTGCCACTGCTTTAAAAAAGAAATTTGAATCTTTGCCACTGAATGCCTTTTGCATAGGACTGCTAGACATATACACATCAGTAGTAGGAAAGGCTATTCAAGCTCTGCTCCCCTTCATGTCTACCTATCAGTGTGAATCAGGCTTTTCAGCTTATTATTATGCCAAAAACAAATTTAGGAGTAAGTTAAATATTGTCCCATTATTTATCTGTTAGAATGTAAAGCCCAATTTCAAAACTATTCTAAGCACAAAAACAAAACAATTTATCACATTATGTGTGAATCCAATATTTTCCTATACTAAAATAATTTTGTAGATATATTTAAAATGTTTTTCCTTATTTTCAAGTCTATTCTGTTATACAAAAAACTCACAACCTCATCAGATGGAGAAAAAAATAAGTGGCATGCTACACTTTGCTGTCCCTTTAAGCACGGAGCCCGTGGCCCCCCATTAGACAACGTACTACTATTTCCAGTGAGGCTCTGTGCTTAAAGGGGCAGCAAAGTGGAGCATGCTGCTACTGTGGCAACACAGGACATTTCCTGTGTTGCCTTGGAGCAATGGGAGGAAGCTGGACGGTTGATGTTTTCCCCTGTGGGATCGCCCTGTGGGTAAACCAAGCGATGTGGGGCATAGCGTGACATATTCCCCACACCCCCGACAGCAGATGTCAGATTTGTTACAATGTGTGGCAATTCCAGCAGTCATTGTGAAGAGGTCGTTAGACAATAGGAGTAGATGAAAAGGAAAAAATGTGAGTTTAGAGATGCTTAGTAAAAAAAAAAAAATCAAGGCTAAAGCTAGGGTTCCACAGGGGTAAAATGTTTGGGAACTGCTGCTCTTAGGCACTGCTGTTAACATTTCTGAGACAAGCAACTCTTTCACACAGGCATCTGGAATTGCCACACATTGTGGCGAATCCAGTGACCATCGTCAGGGGTTGTGAAAAATCTGTCGCCCCATGCCCTGCATCAATTTTCCTGCTTCTTGGCACAGGTTTGTACTGGATGGCCCATGAGGTCTCTTCCAACTCTATGATTCTGTGTTTCTAAGCCTGGCTTACCATTAAGCTGATCCCACACAGGGGAGCATCAACCATGTGGCTTCCCCCCCCCCCCCCCCAGTGTCCTGTGTTGCCACCGCAGCAGATGCCTGTTCCATGCTAGTTGACCCACAGAGTCTGCCAGAAGTTTCTCTGCATCATGAGATGGGAGCTGGCGGGCTCCGTGGGTAAACTAGGGCGTATGCTGCTGAAATAAGCCCCATCAGAGGAGGTCAAAGAAGGAAAAGGCAGGAACACAGCAGAAGACTACAATATTGCTGCTATAATTCCTGAAGTTTAAACAGCATGATAAAATGGATCTTGCTCATATGGGGGAGGGGGGTTGTCAGTAAGTTGCATTCTAATCAGTCCATCAGTCCCCCAAACAATTGCTGTTAATCCTCCATTGATCACAGCAGCTGCTTCCTGATAAGTGGAGATGGAGGAACTTTTCAATTTCTTAGGAAAACTAAATGGATATCATGAATACAAAATACAGACAGTCCCCGAGTTACAACCATCTGACTTACAAATGACTTATAGTTACAAATAGGGCGAGACAACAAGTAAAGGAAATATATCCACCAGAATGGGAAATTCCTTCTTCAAAGTGTTATCATGGGGAAAAGGTGTATCCACTGAAGTTTTATAACCAATCTTTTCCCCACAACAAGCCATTTTTTTCAAAATCCAATTATCACAGGGACAGAAATTGAAATGAAATCTTCTGAACAGGATCACAGACAGCAAAACAAAAATTGCAGGCATGTTAACCTTTCCGTTTGTTATCCAAAGCCTATATAGATATAGATATGGATATAGATATAGATATATACACACACATACATAGCTGGACCTACACTTTAAAATTGTACCTGTTCTGACTTACAAACTAATTCAACTTAAGAACAAACCTACCAAACCCATCTTGTTCATACCTTTGGGAATGCCTGTAGTCACAAAAGTTCATATTATGCATTGTAATTTCCCAACAAGATTCCAGCCGTCATGCTGTGAATTTCCTGGGTGGATTATTCTGGATGAATTGTTAGACGTCTTCCAGAACAATAGTTATGCCAGAATCTGTGGTTGGCCAAGCACATTGCAGTTGCTCAAATGTTTTCCTTCTTTTGTGTTTTTCATACTTACTGACAGAAAATTTCAAAATATGGCTTCCTTCAAACCTCAGTAAACATGCCCCATTGTTTGCCATAACAAAAGGCCAGGAGGAAAGGAGGATCTATGGGTTTCTCCTGCATGTTATATATGTGTTTCCAATGTCCCTCCTGTTGGTACTATTCTCTAACCTGAGACTAGCAAAAGACTTGGTTAACTGCCTCCACCATGAAAATCACGGGTACATTTTTTATTCTCTTGCTGACTCTTTGTGTCTCCTCAGGTGAGTATCTTTTAACATATAGCCCAGAAAGTATTTTTTAATGAGAAATGGACAACACAGAAAAATTAAGTCAGTGGGATTTTTTCAGAGAGGGAAATTATTCAGATTTCTCTCATGTTTAGCTTGTGTAAATTTTAAGTTCATTCCATCCCAAATGTAATAACTTTGGGCTTGTAATGAGATGAACTTTGCATCATGGACAAATGTTAGTAGACATTCCGTGGGCTGAAAGAGTTTATTTGCATTAGTGACCTTGTTGGAGAGTATTTACATTTGCCTTGCAGTTTCAGGCTAGGAAAAGATATCAAGTCTAAGAACGAATTCAGGGAATAAAATTTCTCCATTGCTAAGCTGCATGTGAAGTTCTCATAGCTGTTGCAAGAGAGCTAGGTCATGACTGCACACTCTGATTTCCTGTTTGCTTCTGCACTGTAGGCTTTGGAAACTCATCTTCCTTCAGCCTCATGAGGGGGGATGTTACCCCCAAAGAGGTTCCTCATATGTCCAAAGATGGGGAATTTGGAGTGCTGGCCAAGGAACAGCCTAGCTAGAATTTGTTTGGCTATGAGAATATTCTGGACTCAGCCATCTGCTGCATCATTTATCATCAATAAACTCTGGGAGTCCAGGGCCTGTTTTGGTCTGAGAGGGTGTTCCTCTTTTTTTAAAAAAAATATGTTTTTTTATTGTGTCAGAAGGGAGTTGAGGGTACAGTTGTAATGTATTTAAAAACATAAACAAAGTTAAAAACTTGGCATTATACTAAATGTCCTTTGATAAGTAACTGGCCACTTGGAGTGCCTCTGGTGTTGTTGTAAGAAGGTCCTCCACTGTGCATGTGACAGGGCTCAGACTGCATTGTAATAGGTGGTCTGTGGTTTGCTCTTCTCCACACTTGCATGTCGTGGACTCCACTTTGTAGCCCCATTTCTTAAGATTGGTTCTGCATCCCGTGGTGGTACAAAAATGGTAACAACAGAAATAAACAATTCAAAAACAATTTTTAGTACACACTGCCATGTTAAAGTGGTTCTAGAGTGTTGATGTTCTCATACAAACTTAAATATATATGTTCTCAACAAACTTAACTGTATATATTCCTCATACAGTATGTTTCTAGGATGTGTTATTTTAACTTTCCTTACAGCCCCAACTGGGTACTAACTTATTCTTATACTGTAACACATGAAACATAACCTACATAAATCTAAAAAGGAAACAAGTCCAAATATCTGATATATATATATACATAACACAAGTAATCCCAGGTACAATGTCTTTGTTTGGGGGATCCTTCTTTAGTGTGTGTTCATATACATGTAATCTATAACAGTCTTTTGATATGTGGTTGTTTTCTTCTTAAACCCATGATCTGAAAATCTTCTCTTAGTAGACTGCTGTATGTTGTTATGGATATATTGCTGTTGCTTAATCTTAATTACACTTGCTTGGTCCTGCTCCAATTCAAAGCCTTTCCATCCTACTTGTCTTATGCCATTGCACATGCAGAGCTCTATTAGTTCTTTCAAGTTGCAAGTTTATATTTTGTAGGTTTTAAATTACATTGTTTTTAAGGTGATGAGCTGCTTTGGGTCTCAACAAAAAGAGAAAAGTTGGGGTAGTAGTAATAATAACAATAATTCATATGTAAATGTTAAACATTGTAAATATTATTAAAATATCCAAACTCAATGTACAAGATGATTGATGATTGCTGTGATCTCACTGTGTATTTTACATGTCTTTGGTTTTTTTCCCTAGGTGTTGACAGTGATGAAGGAAATCCGGTGAGAGCTTTTGTTTTACATGGTTTTTGGTAGAAGTTGTATCACTGACTTACTTCTCAAATAAATACTTTAAGGGCTCATGCCATATTCCATGGGGCAGTGTCCCGCCTTTATGGCCTCCTCTTTAGTGAACTCCCCATTACTACAAACATTGCTCCTTATGGCCATTACTTCATTACTTCAATATGATGGAAGTGTGAGAGGACAACTCCGAAACAGAGAACTATTTGAAATTTAAATAGGTAGAGTAATGAGATTTGCAGAAGAAGCGTATAGCACTTCATACAAAAAATTGGCATAAATAAATGATAGATCACATAATAATAAGGGTGAAGCAAGTCCTTTACTTGGGCTCCCTGGTGATGCAGTGGGTTAAACCACTGAGCTGCTGAACTTGATGATCAAATTTTTGTTTGTTTGATTATTTAGCTTATTTATATCTCAGGGAACTCAAGACAGGGAGCAAAAGACAACCACTCTGTTTCCCCCCATTTATCCTCAAGAAATACAATGGTTCAAAGAGATAATCATGAATAATAATTATATAATGCTGGATTGTATCCTATGACGATGTTAAACACTGATTGTAGAGATTCAAAGTATCATTGGAAACTGCAAGTAAGACATGTGAAAAGTGCTCTTCCCCTCTGTTTTGACAGCTTTCTCCTTCCAAAAGATAAGAGGATGTCAACGAATTTGTGGAAACATAGATTTTTACAAGTTGAGGAGAGACTTACATAATATAAGGGATTCTTGTATTGAAAAGTTTCAATGAATTGAAATTTAATCTAAAAACAATTCATTTGCTTAGTGAGTCCTTGCCTTCGAATGAAACCTACATCTTTAAATGTGAATTGGTTACTTTTGCACTTGAAGGAGAGGGGAGAGTTCTAATGAACCATGAATTACAAAAATGATGAATAAATTAGTCTGAAAACAAATCAAGCTTAAATTTCCTTTAGAAGCTAAAATAGCTAAATTGAGATTATCATACTTTGGACATGACTCATGGAACAAACAATAATATATAATCACATTGGTGATGGAAATAAGAAACAAAGATGATCACATTAATCAGTTGAGAGACTGGAGGCCCTTCCAGACAGGCCCTATATCCCAGGATCCGATTCTATGTTTTCTGTTTATCCCAGATTATCTGGCAATGTGGACTCATATAATCCAGTTTAAAGCTGAAAACAAGGGATCAGATCCTGAGATATAGGGCCTGTCTGGAAGGAATTGAGGACTCCGTAGCCCTTAGTTTACAAGACCTGAGCAGGGAACCAAAAAAAGAAAATATTTTTAAATGGTACAGAACTCCTGCATAACTTTCACATTTTTTATCAGGGATAAAGTGTAGATGTTGGCATGGTTGTGAACAAAGAGGGATGTTTAACCACATGATATGGCAATGCAATCGAGTGCAAGAATACTGGAGAATGATTGAAGGAGAAATCAATAAAATGTTAAATAGTAGTTGTTAATAGAAATGTACTACATGCAAGGATAACAGGAGTGAAAATAGACAAAAAGAAAAATTGGTTGACAAACTAATAGCATGTGTATAAATTGTTTTAGTGAGGGTTGGAAAGATAAAATAAAATTGACTCTGATGAATTGGTATAAGTATATAGTTAATATGTTAACTGTGGAAATAAAAAAATGCAAAAGGAACCATATAGATAAAATTGAAAAGGTTACAATAATTAAGAGGATGTGGGAACCATCTCGGCTACAAGGCTCTCAAAATACTTCATTAGGAGTAGCTGACAAAACCTTTTTAAGCAAAAGAAGATTTGTAGGGTTGTTTTCGGCAGTTGTTTTCATTTTTGCTGTTAAAGCCTAACCACACCTGCAGACATTCACTATTGTTTAAAGAAAGACAAGGAAGAAGGAACTAATGGAGTGATTTATTTAATCACCTCTTATGGCCTGTGTCAATAGCACAAATCAAAGAGGCACACCAAGGGGACCAGATATTTCACGCTCAACAAAGTATTATATCTGCACCTTCCCCGTTTCCCAGGAATAGAAATAATAATAATAATAACAATAATAATAATAATAATAATTTATTTATATGCCACTTTTCTCCCACAATGGGGACCTAAAGCAGCTTCCAACATTTTAAAATGCAATCCAAAAACAATAGCTGTCAACATATAAAAATAAACATTGTAAACAATCACATAGTGCATAAATAAGCATTAAAAACAATATACAAAACATAATATACACAAATAAGTGAAAGTATAAAGCATCCACATTGTAGAAAAATGATGGTTATTGGGTTGCTGTAGGTTTTTCAGGCTGTATGGCCATGTTCTAGAAGCATTCTCTCCTGACATTTTGCCTGCATCTATGGCAGGCATCCTCAGCCCAAAAAACCTACAGAAACCCAGTGATTCTGGCCATGGAAGCCTTTGACGATACAATGATGATGATGATGATGATCATAGCCTATCACTTGTGGCCAATTATTATCTTCCAAGGGTAGAGTCTTGGTGATGTGTCTGTAAGTGACTGAAGAGACCTATACTGGATCTACATGGTCATTCACAAGAAGGACATCACTTTCCAGATGGAATGCAGTTCCAACAAGAGTTTGTTTGATGTGCCTTCATCTTGGAATATTTCTCCCTTTCACCCTCTATTCTTCAAAATCCATAGCACTATTGGTAACAGCTCACCTTACAACACTTGAGGGCCAGAGCTTTAAAAAAGAAAAAAAAAGATGATAATGCAATGCGATCTTGTTTTTACAGGTTGATTGTGACCGGTACTTAAGACTCATACATTATACTGGTAAAGAATTCATGGCCTGCCCAAATATCTTTCGCCAAGTCTGTGGCACAAATGGAAAAACATATGAAAATGAATGTAAACTCTGTGCACATAACCTGTAAGTATGACAGCTACAGTGACTATTTTCTTCTGAGCAACTAAAGGTGCATCTACACTGAGGCATCAGTGCTATTTAGCAGAGAAGGCTAAGGACCATGTATATTACAACTCCCAGGTGTCAAATGTGGTGTCAAACTGTTTTAATTCTATGTGCAGAACACAGATCTGTTCCCAGTGGCGCAATGGGTTAAACCCTTGTGCTGGCAGAACTGCTGACTGATAGGTCAGCAGTTCAAATCCAGGGAGAGCAGGTTGAGCTCCCTGTGTCAGCTCCAGCTCCCCATGTGGGGACATGAGAAAAGCCTCCCACAAGGATGGTAAAACATCAAAAAACATCCAGTCGTCCCCTGGGCAATGTCCTTGCAGAAAGCCAATTCTCTCACACCAGAAGCGACTTTCAGTTTCTCAAGTCACTCCTGACATGAAAAAAAACTCTCATGGCTTGATGCTATGGAATCCTGTGATTTGTAGTTTGCTGAAGCATCAGTGCTATTTATCAGAGAAGGCTAAGGACCATGTATATTATAGCTCCCCAGCGTCAGATGTGGTGTCAAACTGCTTTAATTCTATGTGCAGAACACAGATCTGTTCTTCCCTTCCTTCACTATTAGGAGAGTTAGGGTGGAGAGTTTTCTCCAAAATTAATTGTTTGGAATTGGAAGACTTGGATATAACTCAAGCAGTTGATTTCTGTGCCTTCCTTTTACAAACAACAAGGTATTTACACTGGCCAACACCCATTTTGATGCCTCAAATGTTAGACCTGTTTCTGGATGTATCTGAATTATTGATTTCAAAAATGGCACTGGTTCTCTTTTTTAAAAAGAGACAGAACATATACCATGTACAAGTCTTCATTTGCTTTCCCATAGAAAATCATGACAATCATATCTAAGAAACTAGAGCTGATGTGGTCTATTCAATGCAATTTTCTGAATTGGTGCACCAAAATAACCACAGGAACATGCCTAAAAATGAAAACACCAAGAATTTTATTTTGTGGGGTGGTGTCATTAATTCTTTTCTCCCAGTAATGAAGACATGCATAATTATAATTGTGATTGAATAGATTACTGTACACCTTTTGAGATATACCTGTAACTTTTAGTTAAATTTTTATTTGTAATGGATTGGTGTGGTTTCACTCATTGGTGGAGGAGGAACATATTACATAGTTCATGAGGTGGTTTATTCTGTCACATTTGTCTTGTTGTTAGTATTGTTGAGATGGTTTTTCAAAGTATCTGGAAATCAAAAATTACTATTGAGAAACTAGAAAGTAAAAAAATACTTTTAAAACATACTTTAAAAGGTAACTGCTGGCCTGGGATCCTTTGAACTGTAATGATGTCCAATTACTTTTTAGTATAATTTATTTAGCTCTGAAAAGACTTGCAGGTCAAATGGCAGGGAGACTGAATGACAGAATGATTAATCAAGGAGAATCCCATATTTGGTAAAAGTTAGGAGGAATATGAGATACCGGCTTCACAGCTTGTCAAAAGAATATAAATGAGCATATACATGTCAAGTTCAATAATTCTGCACTCTTCTCCCTTTTTTCAGGGAATTTGATGACAATGTTAACAAGAAGAATGATGGGAAATGCAAGGAAGTAAGTTCAAACATTTAGGGGACTGAGAATGGAGGTGTAAAATTGTAAAATGTAGTTGTGAAATTAGCATAATGTAAAGACTTCTGCAATCTTTATAGGCCACAATGTAGTTTTTGTGCACAGCTAAGTATGTGCAAGGATTCACCCATCCTTCCTTGACTGCCTTTCTTTCTGTCTTTAAAAGAGATATGTGTCTGTTTCAACAAACATATGGCCTTCCCGTTTGAGGCAGACTATGTTTTAGGTTACTGAAGATTGAGTGTGTGTGTTTGAAGGAGCCTGAAGGATGACTGGATGGCCAACTATACCATAGTTCTGTATGTAGGATTGTTAGCCACCTTGAGTCCCCAGAGGAAGAAAGGTGGGGTATAAAGAAAATAAATAACAACAACAATAACAACTAGCACACTATGTTGTGCCATACAGTGCCCTGGACAATGTGTGTTCATACAGCAATTTCATACAGCATAGTGTGATTGTTGGGATGTTGTAGTCCAATCCTTGCTATGTTAAGTGAGAAAAGCTGTCCTTCCATAGGGATCTGAAGACTTGGATGTTTAAACAAGCCTTAGATAACATCTAGCCCCAATGGTTCACAATTAAATATTCAATAATGCACTTTCATCCCAGGCCCTGTTCCTTAGCTACAATTTGTACTATCCCATTCCCTCGTCTTGTTTACGGTTTAGCTATGTCTTACCGTAGTTGTCACCAGAGGCCATTGGGCATTGTTCTGAGTTTTAAATTATTGTTTTATATGCTCATTTTACTTTATTGTATTTTACTATGTGTTTACTTTATGTTTTGTTTTAGGCACTTTGTGCCATTTCTAAGCCACCCCGAGTCCTTTCGGGGAGATGGAGGTGGGGTATAAGAATAAAGTTGTTATTATTGTTGTTATTATTATTATTATTATTATTATTATTATTATTAACTGAAGGAATGTTCTATCCAATTTTTAAAATGTGAATAAAATACTGTGCCTTGAAAGCCCTGAACAGGCAGCCAGGCCAATGCTGGCATAGGTGAGAAACCCAATGGAGGGCTATAATACAGACTGACCCCCTATTAGTTTACATAATGTTCCATCTGGAGGCCATCCACTAGCAGTAATCATTTATGTGTAGGACATACAGATTGCAGGCATGTAGCCGGGGGGGGGGGGGGCTTGAGGGGTTTCAGCCCCCCCACCCAAATTCTCATGGTGGTCCGCGAGAAGGTCTTACTGGTACATTATTTAAACTGTTGTGTTTATTCATATCGTGATCTGATCACCATGCTCAATATATCCCATATGCATGGGGATATTGGGGTAACGATACAAAAGGTTTGCTAGGGTAAACCCTCTTTCACTCAGACTCAGCCTCCTCCCCTCCCTAATCAAACTCAGCTCCCCCAAATCAAAATCCTGGCTATGGGCCTGTCCAGAGACATTAATTTCATCACCCCTGTCGGTCAGGCCACCTGTATATAAAAGGGGAATGTTGTTATTTCCCTGAGGCAAGACATTTTTTAAAAAAAAAAAACACTGATTTTTAAAATTAGCTTTTTTAAAAAATATATGTATAATTATCACCATCATCCAATATGGTAGACAATCCCCCTCAATTATCTCTTTGAAGATATGAGCTTTCAGTGGTGTAATTTATACTAACTCTTGGTCTTTTTCCTTTCTCTAGTATGAACAGTGAGAAGATTCTTACCATTCAGCTTTTGGGAGAAAATTAAGTGTTGATTGATTACTGATGAATCATATAATCAGAATAATGGAGGAGACCAAGCTGTCACCAACAAGTCTAATTCAGCCACCAGACCCTTGTAAATCAGCCATATAAACACTCGATTTTTTTTTCTTTAAGTCAAGTTCTGAAGTACTGATCAACATACTGCAGGGTGTACTAACTTGTGCTGGAACTAGCAGCTTACATAACCAACTGATATCGCTATATGTAGAAAAGGCAAGTCAGTTCAAGTAGAAGAGTAATTTCTTCTTGACTTTTGACTCTGTATGTTCTGAAGAATGTAAGTGAGCATCCCACTACAAATCCTAACTGACAAATTTACATTTCTGAAAGAGCTAGGCTTTCGTTTTCTTTAGAAAATTATTTGTAAGAATTAATCTTCACCTGATATGCCATAACAACAGAAACTTCATTTTTACCTACCACTGCTTTTCATAATGTATCTTGCATTTTTCTGTCTTATTTATCCTCTGTGAACTCCTTACTTGTGCAGAGACATGCACGTTTCTATATCATTCCAATGTATTGTTTCTTTAAGCAGAAATCCAAACATTTATACAAAAGGTTTCTAGTGCCATTTCTTGACACAGTGCATCTGGCACAATTTAAATGAAATTAAATGCATTTTGTCATTTACATAAACAATGCATACATATGCACAGAGATTTGGCAAATAAATACCTCTACTTCCATGGATGAATAACCAGGGACATTCCAGCATGATCCTACAAAGTACAACAATAATGTGAAGTCTATGCCACAATACACTGTCCCCACTCAGAATGGGTTCTTTAATGCCTTGTCAAAATGTTGATTCAAATGTTCAGTGGTTTTTTTCCCGATCATCCATGTTTCAATTTGATTTAAATTTAGTTGAAATATTTTTAATTTTAATTTCATAGTTACACTTTGTTTGAATAACTATCTCAAGTTCTGATTTTTGCTTCTAACCTAGTTCAGTTTAGAGATAAACAACTATATTTTCTTAATGGATTTTAAAATGCTCATTATGACATTTCTCGGTGTTAACCTGTTCCATAATAAACAACTTTACAATATGCAATTACATCAGAAATTATCATTCTTGTTGTCAAAATATTTTATGACATTTTAGATGGTCAGATTCCTTAATTTAATATTTTATTGTATCTGGATTTACATGGAAAGGGGATTTGCATCCCTAAGGGCAAATTTGCAATAAATAAATAAATAAATAAATTAGAAGGCCACAATAATGTTGCTATACTAAGGCCAGGCTGGATAAATCACATTCCAATATTATAACCAGAAAATTATAGAGGGAACATCTTCAAGCTCCCTTCTAACTGTCCTCCTATCTGAATGAAATTAGTTATGATGGGTATCTGCAAGGTACAATGGTGGTTCCTGTCCAGTTGTACAGACTTATATCTTCTTGAGTGAAGAGAAGAATTTGAGATTGTGACTCATGACTTTGACACTAGCACTCATAGAGCTCCAAACTAGTGGTAAAGTTGCACTAGCCATAGCATAGGATATTGTACTACATCTATATTGCCTTAATAACTTGTCTCTTAAGACTGTGGTCCTTCATGTCTGCAGTTTTTACACTTTAGGAGACATTTAAAAACATCAAATAATTTGTTAGATCGCCAAGGTTTTTTCTTAATTTAATATAAATATAATTTAATTGAAGGATTCAGAACAGGCACTGAAAACAAGGAAGAAAGGAATCAGACTTGGACTCTTCTTCCCCTGTTTTCTGCTACAAATGAATTCAAATTATAATGAACAGGATGCTCATTAAACTCTAGGAGGAACCACCTGATAGTACGAGCTCTTTGACAGCAGAATAGATTGCATCAGTTATCTTCCATAAAAGATATGTGGATTGTTACATTGGCAGGAAGTGGGACGTGGTGACATTTAAGGTTCTTTCCAACACCAATTATATTATAAATATGCATATGGAGCCAAGTCAGAATGAATCGAAGCAATATTCTCTGCAAAGTATGTAGCAATTCTCCTTTTCTGAAGGCTCCACCTCAGCAGTCTGAAATCAAGGAAGTAAAAGCTTTTTAGTTACCCAAAACATTGCCTTGGATGAGACTGAGTTGATGTGATCATTTCTTTGCTGCCCTCAATGCATCAAAGTAGGTTCTCAAATGGGCCTTAGCCTGTGCTCAACCAGATTTATTGTGTATTTCTCCATCATTGCCTGAGTTGACTACTAGACACCAAGAACTTCAGAAATCAAGGAGCCCATGCTCTGCACTTGAGTAAAGAACACCAGGGAGCAACTTTGTCAATTGTCCAGGTCATCTCCTTGTTCCACAGATCAACCACCACATCAATAGAATTACTACACACAGCCCTTCAGCCGTGTTGTTTTGCCAGCAGTTACTGGCAAAAGGGAAGGTGCGCAGGGCAGCTCATGGTGCCCCACATGCCCTCCCTCCTTCTCCCCTCATATGGTGTGGACGGGACAAGGTGCATTCGCGCCCTGTCCCCATCACATTGGAGAAAGTGTTGGAACACATTGTCACATTGCCCTTTCCCCATCATATGGGGCAAAGAAGAGGAAAATGTGGGTAGCTCCATTGATTGTGTGGCCAGTGATGTTACCTGGCTAACATAGTCTAACAAAGCCTGAATACAATAGTACTTTTCTATCAGAAGTCTAGTTTCAATTTCAGCTTTCAATTTAGGCAAAGGCATAATTGCTTTTATAAAAAGACTTGCCGTTCCATGAGAAAAATTCCCAACATAGTGAAAAAAAATGAGACAAATTAAGTTATGTTTCTTGCCAAAAGTAACATATGTAGCTATTGATTTTCATTACCCCACCACATCTTTTCATATTAAAAAAATCCAGCTGGATCTGACTTTGAGAGTAAGACCTTATCACAAGTGGGGGACAGTGGAGAGAAACGTAGGGTAATTGTGGGGCAACTGAGAGAGTCATATGGCTCTGTTACCTCCCATCAGTATCTGTAGTCTCTCCATGATGTTTCCCCGTCTGTCCCTGCTTCTTCATCAGATCCTCTGCCTTTTGTATATGATGAGTCAGGTGACTGTCGCCAGCACGGAGCCCTACGGAGTACCACTGGAAGAAGCCCTGCCTCATGTGATGGGCTCCGGGGCACTCCGTGCTGGCAGAAGAGAGAAGCAGGGAAAAGACTCTGATTCTTTCTATCTGATAAGGTTGTACATTTTCTAATATTATGTTAAAGTAGAAAGCATGAATCTCATAGGTTAGTGCCAATCTAGACATTTCTCTACTCAAATAGGTTAACATGTCCATTTTAGCTAAGTCTGTCAATTTCAACAACCACTCATCCCTAGTAGGTAATTCTGAATTCTTCCATGCTTGCACATGTAGCAATCTTAATGCTGTGATCAAATGTTGAAGCAATCTTCCATGGGCCTTCCCCAGACATACAGCCAATAATGCCCCCCCCTCCCCCGACACACACAAAACAGTTCAGGTTTTAGTTAAGTCATATTCTTTAAAATTCTCTACATTATTATGTAAATTTGAACCCAGATTTGGGAAGAGGGGTGGGGAGGTCTTGCAGGCTTTCAAATGGGCTTATTATATAATCCCAAACCACATGGTCGAACCAATCTTTCACTACCTGCCAAATTTTAACACAATAAGGTGTCCAGCTGCTCCTTGGTGCAATAGCATTTCCATTTGTTAGATGTCTCTGCCAAAAAGGAAAAGTGTAAAATAAAGTTTTGTTATTATAGTTTCCCTGTGAAGCAATTCTTGGAAAAACAAAGGAGTATGTTTCAGCACAGGTGTAATAATCACTGATGTGGCTCAAATAATGAACTTTGTAGATTTTGGCAGTGGAGAGCAGTCATGAGGACAGATTACATCAGGGGTGTTGACAAGTTCTGTTAAATTCTTATATTCATATATCAACTTGCGAAGTTTCTGTGTCACACTAGGTTAGAGCTACTGTGTATCTTTTCACTAAAAAAAAGCTTAACTTACAAGTTCCTGAATCAATAATAATATGTCAAATGTGCTCACTCTCTCTCTTGTTCCCTCATGGATACACACATGCACACATTATGACCCCTAAATTTCACCATGGAGGATGTCTACTGGAAGAGTCTTTCCCAGAGAAGGTTTAATAACATGGGTGTATGTGTGTCTAAACCTTCTGGTTACATTTTATTTACTAATGGGTTCCTGAATAAGTGCATATAACAAAAATACCACTTATACATAGAGTAAACAATAATAGAATTCAACAAGCAGGTATATAGACATGTTGTACTGTTTCTTGCTGTGGCCAACCAACAGCCTGATACAGGCGGTTGGCTTCCCCCGGGAGGTGGTAGTGCTCTTCTCTCCATTCGCAGCACCATAGTTGAGCCCAGGAATGGGTATTCTAACAGCTGGCATTAGCCAAGCCTTTTTCTGGGTGGCACTGGCCGCAATTGTTCTGTGGACCTCCTCCCCTCCTGCCCCTCCACCAAGTCTGAAGGACAGCTTCCTTACCAAATGGCATTTTTATAATGCTGCAGCCCTTAAGTTTCTGGGTCAGTGTGTGTGTGTGTGTGTGTGTGTGTACCTGTTCCAACTTACATACAAATTCAGCTTAAGAACAACCTACAGAATACATCTTGATCATAACCCAGTAACTGCCTGTATATGGAATCTGCACCTGCAATAAATGAATGCAATAACATTATTCTGCTCCTGTTCCCAAACAACTGGTATGCTTATTTATTTACTTAGACAATCACTCAGTGCTCGAGGATGATTGTCTTCCAGATGTAGTCTTGTGGATGGGTCTGTAGGTGGCCATGGGGCCCTATTCTTGATCTGCATGTTCTCCCGCAGTGAGAACATCGGTTTTCAGACGGAAGGCAGTCCCGGTCAGGGTTGCCTTGATGTGCTTTCCTCTTGGCACATTTCTCCCTTTTGCCCTCCCTTTGTGCCTCTTTGAATTCTGCAGCACTGCTGATCACAGCTGACCTCCAGTTAGAGCACTCAAAGGCCAGGGCTTCCCAGTTCTCAGTGTCTATGCCACAGTTTGAAGTTGGCTTTAAGCCCATCTTTGAATCTCTTTTCTTGTCCACCAACATTCCATTTTCCATTATTGAGTTTGGAGTAACTGCTTCAGGAGATGGTGATCGGGCATTCAGACAACATGGTCAGTTCAGTGGAGTAGATGGTGGAGGAGCATCGCTCCACTGCTGGTGGTCTTCGCTTCTTCCAGCACACTGACATTTGCCCTCCTGTCTTCCCAAGAGATTTGCAGGATTTTTCGGAGGCAGCGCTGATGGAATCGTTCCAGGAGTTGTGTATGATGTCTGTAGAGGGGGAGATGGAAAACGGAATTGTGTCACACATGCATTTCAAGAAAATTTGGTCTGTGTGCCTCATTGCTAGAGTGAAATGAAATACAAGCCACAAAGCATATTTGTGGTAGTGGTGAGGAATTTTGTGTTTATTGCCTGTATAAGTATTTCATTTTATTTGAATGTGCTTGTGGGCAAGAGGGGCAAGAGGCTTCTCGCTTTACAATAATAAAATTATATGGCTCAGCTGTTAAAATGAAGAGTTTATTTGTTTATTAAAAGAAAAGCATATTATCAAAAGGTGGGTAAATAGGGGATCAGATGCAGATAATCGCAGTGCCTTTTCGGTGCAAAAAGATCACTGTTTATTAAAGCCTTTAGTACTTAACTTCTGTATTGAATAATGTCTCTGCACTAAATTTGCTCTCTCTTACGTAGTTCAATTACTTGATCTATTTAAATTATTTGTTTTGTGTTAAATGTACCAGTCTCCATTCCAATTGGGAAAGGAAGCATCATGCATTGGAATTGGATTTTGTGCCACCCTGAGACCTCATAAAGGCTGATTATAAATATTTTAGTAACAAACAACTTGTCATGGGAGAGGGAATGGCATCAGAGTGTTGGTAGCCTCCAAATTGTCCCCCAGTTCAAATATCCATGATAGATGCAGTAAATGTATATGTTAGCAAAGCAACAAGTATCCAAGTAGGAACTGATGCTGGACAAGTTTGCATCACAGAGATGTGGCTGGATGAAGCTGGAGGTGTCGATTTGTCCATCAGTGTACAAAGACATAGAGATCTATTGGGTTTGTATGCATGTGCTTGAAGATATGATTGAAATGCTGCCCCTCCAGTTACTCAATAATTTCCCATCCTGGGTTATTTGCAGCACTCTCACACTCCTTCTACACTGCCATATAAAATCCAGATTATGGATTATCTGATTTGATAATTTGAATTATATGGCAGTGTAGACAGAGTCTCAGTTTCATACACCAATCTCCAGCCCAAAGGGGAAAGGAAGCATCATGCACAGGAAGATCTTTACCTGAAATAAGGGGATGGAGGATGCTTTCCCAGAGCAGATTCTAACCCTCTTTAGGCCAGATTAGACCATGAAGATCAAAGAAGATCCTGCCCATCACCCTGAAACTGAAGCATTAAAATAAGGCTATTTTTAAAAAAATTGGAAAACCTTTTAACAGCTCTCAAATTCAACATCAGCATATAATTGTTTTCAAGGTCTTGTGAGAAAAATTATTAAAGTAGATCTGTTTCTGGAAAGTGTATATAGTAATACCTTGACTTAAGAGTTTAATTTGTTCAGTGAATGAGTTCTTAACCCAAAGTGCTCTTATCTCAAAGTTCATTTTCCTATTTATTTATTGTGTCAGGAGCAAACCAAACATTTGTATTGCATTAAAAAAAGACCAATCAAACAAACAAAACACAAAGTTTGCAAACCTGGCATTCTGTTAAATGTCCTTTGACCAGTAGCTGGCCACTTGGAGTGCCTCTGGTGTTGCTATAAGAAGGTCCTCCATTGTGCATGTGGCAGGGCTCGGGTTGCATTGCAGCAGGTGGTCTGTGGTTTGCTCTTCTCCACACTCGCATGTCATGGATTCCACTTTGTAGCCCCATTTCTTAAAATTGGCTCTGCATCTCGTGGTGCGAGAGCACAGTCTGTTCAGCGCCTTCCAAGTCACCCAGTTTTCTGTGTGGCCAGGAGGGAGTCTCTCATTTGGTATCAGCCATTGATTAAGGTTCTGGGTTTTAGCCTGCCACTTTTGGACTCTCGCTGAGGTGTTCCTATTGAAATGGCATTAATCCATTCTGGCCCGCCTGCCACCCCCTGAAATATCTCTCTCTCTCTCTCTCTCTCTCTCCCCCCCCCCCCCAATTTTAATGTGTTTTTAAATAAGAAAATGGCTTTACAAGTAACAAATGATGTATAACTGCAAATTCACATGGAACAATAAAAAGAGAAAGATCAACTTTAAAATGGTAGGTGATTTCGCGCACCAGTTGCTCAGATACATCTCGAACTGGACTCCGGTTTAAATGCAATGCCAAATGAGGTAGCCAAGGCTCCAGTATGTCCAGTCTTGTGGGATTCTTTTTGTCTTGTTTTGCCTGATGACATTGATGGGATCCTTGGGGTTGTGAGGGTGACTGCCTGTGCTCTGGACCCTTGCCCTTCCTGACTTGTCAAACTGGCCAAGGATGGGTTGTTGGATTGGTTTGTTTCCATCATAAATGCATCACTGAGTCAAGGGAAATTCCCATCCTACCTTAAGCAGGCGGTGGTGAAATCATTATTGGAAAAGACCTCCCTTGACCCCTCTGTGCTAAATAATTACAGACCAATTTCCAACCTCCCTTTATTGGGCAAGGTGCTGGAGCGGGTGGTCGCACCGCAGCTCCAGGGGTTCTAGGTCTTTCTAGATCGATCACAGTCTGGTTTCAGACCCGGGCACAGTACCGAGACGGTTTTGGTCGCCTTGGTGGATGACCTCCACAGGGAACTGGACAGGGGGAGTGTGACCCTGCTGGTTCTCTTGGATATCTCAGCAGCTTTCGATACCATTGATCATGGTATCCTTCTGGGACGGGTCTCCGGAATGGGACTTGGGGGCACGTTTTTACTGTGGCTTTGGTCCTTTCTGGAGGGTCGTTCCCAGATGATAAAGGTGTGTGACACTTGTTCGGACCCCTGGCCATTGACTTGTGGGGTCCCACAAGGTTCCCTTCTGTCCCCTATGCTTTTCAACATCTATATGAAACTGCTGGGAAAGATCATCCGGAGTTTTGGAGTTGGGTGCCATCTCTATGTGGATGACGCCCAACTCCACTACTCTTTTCCACCGGAATCCAAGGAAGCCCTTTGGATGCTGGACCGGTGCCTGGCTGCTGTGTCAACCTGGATGAGGGCAAACAAGCTGAAGATCAATCCCGACAAGACAGAGGTCCTCCAGGTCAGTCGAATGCCTGACCAGGTTATTGGGTGGCAACCTGTGCTGGACGGGGTCACACTCCCCCTGAAGGTGCAGGTTCACAGCTTGGGGGTCCTCCTGGACTCAGCGCTGATGATTGATGTGCAGGTGTCGGCAGTGGCCAAGAGGGCCTTTGCACAATTAAAACTCGTGTGCCAGCTGCAACCATACCTCACGAAAACTGACTTGACTATGGTGGTTCACGCCTTAGTTACCTCTAGACTGGACTATTGCAATGCACTCTATGTGGGGCTGCCCTTGAAGACGGGCCGGAAACTCAATTAGTCCAACGCTCGGCAGCCAGACTTCTAACCAGGGCGAAGTACAGAGAGCAGTCAACCCTCCTGTTTAAGGAGCTCCATTGGCTGTCGTTCATTTTCCGATCCCAATTCGAGGTGCAGGTTATTACCTACAACGCCCTGAATGGTTTGGGGCCTTTTCCGTTGTGTCCCCCCCCCCCCCCCCGCTTTTGGATTTTGCTGCCTAAGGAGATCAGGCAAGCCCCCGCCCTAGCTGGTTTAAAGAAAGACCTAAAAACCTGGCTCTTCCATTGTGCTTTTGGAGAATGACCATTCAACCCATTTGGTTGTCTTAGTCTACAGCTGTCCTCAGAATAAAGCATCTTCCTCCCCCCCCCCCCCCCCCCTTAAAATGGCTAAATCCCATGGTTCCTCCCTGTTGGGCTCCTTTTCTACAAATGCACTTTTATCCCAACCTCACCCAGGGTTTTAACTTTTTTAACATTTTACCTCACACATTTGGCCCACCCTTCGTATCTGGTTTTAATATGCTGTTTTATATTGTTGATTTTGTTATTTTATATTTTGTTATGATGTATTTTGTTACTGTGTGTTTATTATGTTGTATTATTTTGGGCTTGGCCTCATGTTAGCCGCACTGAGTCCCCTTTGGGGAGATGGTAGTGGGTTATAAATAAAGTGTGTTATAAGTGTATAGGAGCACAAAGTTGTGACAAGGAAGTGCAAAGTGAAGAGGCAGAAGCATCATTTTCTTCATACTATACCCATTCTAGATTCTCTCCCTCTCTTGCTCTTTCTCCCTCTCTCTTTTAATGAAGCCAAACATATCAGGAATAAAAACCACATAATAACAATAATACAAAAACTTTATTTGTAACCTGCCCTATCTCTCCTAGGGGACTCATCCAAAGTTTCTCAAAGTAGACAAAAGCTAAATAGACAGCAAACTCCCAAAGTGGGCACAGAGGCTGCTCCCTTGAAGCCCTGAAGCCCTGTACTCTTGCATCTGCACCCTGTCTGGTGCTAGCGCTCCCTCTGGCATAAGCCCATGTCAAAGCAAATCATGGGCTGAGAGACAGGTCTTAACTCAAAACACTCTTAAGTTGGGGTGCTTTTAAGTAGGGGTTCCACTGGATGTGTATTTCCTTCCTTATTTGAATGAGAGCTAAAATAAACTTCAGTAAATGTCACAATGGTGCAAGTTGTTTTGCTCTCCTCCACAAAGACTTCTTTTTATCAGATAAAGATCTGGCTTCTTTCCAGTCAAATAGTCCTCTCCAAATATACTGAAGATATAAGTAGAAATCAAACAAGATTCAACTCTCTCTTTGGAACCAAAGCACTTTTGGAAGTTATCAACAGAAAATTAGTAAAGAAGGAAAGAGTTTAGCAGTCCTCAGAACTGACAAGATAACACTGGCCATCCAGTGAAACAGAAATATTTAATGACAGTCTCCCAAACTAAATAATTCTCCAGGTTATGAAACAGCCTTGAGAGTGCCAAGTCTTTCATAATCAGCAATTGTAAAGTAAACTTCCGCAACCATATATATGTGTGTGAGTGTGTGCATATGTTCCCACTATACCTGAACTCTTACTTGTGGCCGTGTCCTAACACACCATTTTCTTTCAGCTGCATACCAGTTCACTCCTTCCCTGAACAGGATGGGTGTGCTTGTGATTTTTGCTGTCGCAATTTGTTGCTTCTCAGGTGAGTCTCTTGTAAAAGGCACCCAGATAGTTATGGCTGACTAACAGCTATTCCTGAATTTTCTGGAAAGAGCAGCTAGGATGGTCAACCAAGTATGATGGTCAACCAAGTTCTGTTCCTTTTTTAGGATGGAGCTTATCATGAAAAGTTGAGAAAATGAATGCTGGATATCTAGCTTTCTACAGAAGAGTTTCAAATCCTGGGGCACTTTCCCCTTGATTCTTATTTTTAGCCAAGCAAAACAATGTTATTGCCATAATTTAACACATTGTTGTAAGCTGATGCTCCTGCCCATTGTCCTTATTGCATACAATTGTCCGAAAAAAGAATTATCACATTAATCACAAAAAAATAATTACATTTCTTTATGTTTCTACAGCAACAACTGTAGAAATGCCTCATCCTGTAATGAAATAGAATGATCAATGGGGCTTAATTCATTTATTCTTCTAATACTACATACCCTTGGCTCAGAATATTCAATCTTAACAACTTTTTGGAAAATACACTTGTGTCGAACTGAACTCAAGATGGTTCAAAAAGATAATAGTGCACCTTCTGATTTTCTTTCAGGGGTCTTCAGTGACGATGGGACTGAGGTGAGTAAAACACCTTTCTGTAGCTCATTGAATAACATTTTGCTCCAGGCAAGAAAATGTGGATTGTGTTCACCAAACATAAATGGGAAAAGTTACCATTTTTACTATGCACTAAACAGGAATAAGCTCTCAGCTATTTCCCTGGTATAATTGCAGGCGATGTGAGCTTTGAAAGAACAGAACAATTGCTATCCATTTCAAAGAGACATACATAGGATTGTTCCCTAGATTGTTCTCGGGTTTAGCGAGGGCTAGTTGGAAAACAAGAAAGTAAAGGACTTGGATATGTAGTTTGTAAGAAACCTTTTTGTTGAATCAGGAGCTAGATATAGGCTTGTTAATGGAAGTAAAAACAAAAAAAATAGGTATGAGTCTCATTTGCTACCACTTCAAGCTGCATGAATGGGCATTTGCAATGCAGAGAAGGTGACAAAGCAACAAACTCCCAATCTTGTCCCCATTGCAGGTAGACAGAGTGCTACATGACTGACTTATCAAATCATTGCAGTCCAATTATTTGGGGACATATACCTATGCTGAGTTTGCAATACATCAGTCTTTATCTTTATCTGTTCATTGGAAATGACCATACCATAGTTCATCACCTAGAACCAAAAATTCTTCACCCTCATCCTTCTCACTGTACAAATCTGTAGTTGGGAAGCATGAAAATAAGGATAAACACCGGTGGCAGGGAAGTCTTAATGCACAGATCTTAAATAACACTCATGATCTTAAAAAGAGCATTTGTTATCTCTCCAAATATTACACGTTAAATGTAATAAAAATAAATCTGCATTTTTGTTTATTGCATGAGCAAATATATCTGAGATATGTTTTATATTCAGGCTAGCAATTCTAACCTCTCCTGCCTGCAAGAAAATTCTCAGTGACATGAACACTGGCTATTGGGTCTTTCTTAATGCCGGCAATGGTATTGTGGCCCCAAGGCATCTGGATAGTTCAGGAAGTGCAGGTTAAACCAACAAAGGAAAATGACCAAGCAATTTGGGGAACATGACCAGGGGCTGTCACTAGTGAACCACAGCATTCCTCCCAGTTAGAGGTAGGATTGAAGATGATAGTATGTGTGGAAAGAATAATAAGAGATGACCTGCGACAAATCCATGACTACTGTGATCTGCGTTCCTATACTAAAATGAACATTAATATCATAGAAATTCAAAAGCATATGGAATCTTGACCTTTTGACATTGTAAAGCAGGAATGGACAAATGGGGCCCCTTTTTTGCCTCCAAGTATCTTTAGAAGATGTGCACATTATCAAAAATGCCATCTCCAAAATGACTGGAAGTCCACTTTTTATATATATATGCTTTGTGTTGAATTTCATAGGATTTTCTTCAGCAAGTGATACTCAGAGGTTGATTTGCCAGGTCCTTCCTCTGAAATATAGTCTATGGCACCTGGTATTCATTGGTGGTCTCTCATCCAACTAATCAGGCCAGATTCTGCTTAGCTTTACAAAGACGTTGAATAATGGAGGTGGGCATGGGGGTGATTGTCACTAATGTAAAAGATGAATTGCTACTCTGGGCGGGGGGGGGGTGTTGAACATGTTAAGAATAACAAAAACAGTCTAGAGCCCTCATGCCTTGGCAGCGCAGGCCTGTACTCACTAACCACCTCTTTTAACTTTTGTATCCTCTGGATTCTGAACAATGTATATGATCATTGGGTGGGGACTCTGCTTGGCCATCGAAGCCCACTTGGACACTTGGTGCCCTTAGACAAGTCACATTCTCTCAGCCTTAAGAAAACTCCTTCTGAACACATCTGCATGATAGGTTCGTCTTAGAGTTACCATAATTCAGAAGTGTCTTGAAGGTACACAATATTTTAAATGTGTTAACTCTCTAACTGGGGTAACACTGTGTGCTTCCTTCTCCAAAATAGTGCTATGGCACAGCTAATAAACCTGTCCCCCTGGGGAAAACATTGTTCTGTGAAGTTGTAAGTTGCCCTAATATGACTTCTTGTGTACTCTCTCTTGTGTGAGAAAAGAAGAATGTGAAAGGGAAGGGATATATTCAAAAGGGGCATCATTAAAATATTAAAATCTGGGATTACCAAATAGATGCATTCCCTTCTTCAATGCCGCACACATTTTTTTGTAGCTGGATTGTAACAAGTTCCGTCGTGGGAACAGCAATAAGGTCCCCTGTCCAAGGATGTTGAAACCAGTTTGTGGAACAGATGACAAAACTTATCACAATGACTGTCTGCTTTGTAGTGAAACACTGTAAGTAATATTGATATATTGATATAGATGCAGAACACTTTACTGGGTGAGAATAGTGGTTTTTTTGTTTTGTTTTTGTAATGATATTTTGTGACATTTATTTTAATTGTGCTTTTCCAATTGTCAACTATTTACTCAGGTGTTCCTGGGTAACAGCTACATTTTACTCACACAGACATGCCTCACAGACATTGTGAGGAATGGTGATTATCAGATCTAATGAACTTTCAGTGTTGTGCATGTAATAACCCTTTATCCAGATCCTCTTGGACAAAGGCCAATGTACTAAGCAGTGAATGAAGGATGAAATGTACCTACCTTTTATTTTTATTTTATGGATAAGATTAGTAGGACATTAGATTGCATGAAAGAACTTCAAAATTTGGAATAGTAAATATGTTCAGGTCAAGGATCATTTATCTGAAATGCTTGGGACCTGTATTAACCCCCCCCCCCCCCCGCCCCCGATTTTGGAATACCTGTATTTGCATATATGTATGTAACGAGATATCTTGGAGATGGGACCCAAGTCCAAACACAACATTCATTTATCTTATACACATAGCCTGAGGGTCATTTTATACAGAAAATGCTAATTATTTTGTGCATGAAACAAAATCTCTGCGCAAAAAGCAAAGATGTCAGTAGCTCAGCCACTCCTGTGGGTGATTTTGGAGTATTTTGGATTCAGAATTCTAAATAAGAGATAATCAGTCTATATTAATCAAAATGGCACAAGTCTATAGACAGTGGACCTGTCTTCGCGTGGCTCTTTCCTGTTCAGAAGAAAAAAAATACTACTGACAGTTTGACTGACCTAAATATAGGAAGATCTTTATTAAATTATTCTCTCTCTCTCTCTCTCTCTCTCTCTCTCTCTCCTCCCCCCAGGGAGAGAACAGTTGGGAAGAAACATAATGGAAAGTGTCTTAAGGTAAGTAAATTGTTGATCCAGCAATACAAACATTTTGACAATAGCATTTAGAATGTGCCAATTTAACTTCCCCCAATCTGCCTCTAGCCTTTCATATGTATTGGATTATAGCTTCCATCATCCCTAGCCAACAATATGCAGTAGTGAAAAGGGTGAAAATCTCAGACTGGAACATCAACATGGTGTGCATGTGTCTGGGAATTGTGTTAATGGTTTAATTTTAAAGTATTTAAACATCCATCTGTCATGTTGAATGCCTTCACATCACTTCCAACTTATGGTGAATCTAAGGTGAACCTATTATGTATTTACTTGGCAGGATTTGTCCACATAGGTTTTTCTTTTGCCTCCCTTAGAGCTGAGTGTGTGACTTTCCCAAGTTCACCAAGTGACTTACTATGGCCAAGGAAGAATTCAAACTCTGGTTGCCCAAGACATAGGGCAGCTGTACATGGCACTGTATTGTGGGGCCAACCTGGATGGTCAAATTCCAGATTGGTATCAGGATGGTTTTGATCCACTTCCCACAACTGCAAAAGTCAGAAGGAGCCTGACTGTCTAGCAGCACCATCCCCCTTCCATTTTGTCATCATAGCAGTCAGTGAGCGCAATATGGCTAGTGTATGTCACTTGTCACTTGGACTGATGTCAGCCAGGACAACAGAGTGACATGGGGGTAGGAGGATTTGCTCCCTTCTTTTCCCCTCCTTTCCCTGGCTGCCTTTGTGTGGGAGACTGCCAATGAATACCAGGTGGTGCTTGCAGAGGAAGGAACTGGCAAAACTACCTTTTGCCTAATAGCACCCTATGAAATTCATGGGGCCACAGTAAACTGACAGGCAGCCTGAAGACACATACACACAAGCAGCGGCTAAAAATGCGATCAACACTGCTATAATGAAAGGCATGAATACATGGGAAAAAATCCAAACACACAAAAATAAAATCTCACTGCTTATTTTGTGACTGGGGACTGAAACCGAATTTAACAGAAATACTGAGTCTGGTTCTGTTTGTAGGATTTCTGCGAGGCGTTTTCAGCAGAAACCAAAATGTGCCCTTTGAACTATCAACCTCACTGTGGTTCTGATGGCCATACATATAACAACAAATGTGACTTCTGTGTTAAAGCTCTGTAAGTATACAGTGATGCTTAATTGTTCTGAGGAACAAGTAATAGCAATGTGATACAAAGGAAAGCTGAATTCTGTTTCTATTAGTGTTTCCTCTATCTGCTTATACACTGATATATTTTGGAAGGATAAGGAATGAGTCATTAGGCTGATAAACATCCAAAACAGGAATCCAAGTAGAAGTTCAATAGACTGATGCAGTTTCATCAGTTTAAAATTATATAGATATGATCTCACAAACAGTCCACCAACTGGACTATATAAAATTATTTCCTTGCTTATGGTGTTTCATAAAAATATGGACTATTTGCAAATTGGGAGGGGGGCTGTTGGAAGCCCAGGGGCAATGCTCAGCTATATTCGCAAAAATGATATTCCAGTTCCTATCAGTTTCGAACAAATGGTACTTGAATCCTTTTAACGTTTGTTTCTATTTGGTGCCTTCAAGTTGTTTTTGACTTAACAGTGATCTTGAGGTGAACTGATCATGGGGTTTTCATTGCAAAGGAAATTTACCTTTGACTCTCTCTGGAACAGAGTAAGTGACCTGAGAGGATAAAATGGGGGCTAAATACACTAAAGACATCAGAGTTAATCTGATCTTAGAAGCTAAGTGGGGTTGGTCTTGACCAGTACTCAGATGGGAGACCACCAAAGCAGTCCAGGCTATATTTAAGAGAAAGAAACTAGCAAAACTACTTCTACTTCATGGGATCGCAATAAGTGAGAGAGTGTGACTTGGTCAAGGTCATCCAGTGGGTTTCCATGGCTGAACAATGATTTGAACCCTGCTGCCCAGATTCAATGGCTTCTCTGTGTAGTCTGACATGGTGGTCAGACTACAACCACCATGTCAGACTACACAGAGAAGCCACTGAAATCCACAAGCATGTGGACAATTTCAACTGAAAGGAGGAGACCATGAAAATGAACAAAATCTGGCTACCAGTATTAAAAAAAACTCTCAAATTGCAACAGCAAAAAAGCAGAGAGGAAACAACCAGGCACATCTTAACACCTCTCAACAGAACATTTTCCCAGGCTCAGCCAGGCCTTCAAATGCTAATGAAGGTGGTCAGCTGAAACATTCACACCTAGCTTCAGCAGAGAGCTCTTTGCCCCACCCCAGTCATTCCACAGATATATAAACCCATTTTCCTATTTCCAACAGACCTCACTACCTCTGAGGATGCTTGCCATAGATGCAGGCAAAATGTCAGGAGAAATTCCTCTAGAACATGGCCCTATAGCCCGAAAAAAACCTACAAGAACCTAATTACTTCTACCTTTTCTAACAAATTGAAATGTTAATTGAAATACATCAAATACTGTAATAAAAAAGTAAAAAATACATTTTGAAATTACTAGCCTTTCCCTGTTTTGTGTATTCTGCAAGAAAGAGTTGTACTTTTAATTGCCAAACCACGCTTAAGCTGGAGGTATGCATGAGCGGGGTGCTTTGCACAATTAATTAAAAAAGTAAATATGTAGTTTGCAATTACAAGCATTTTTCTATTTTATATATTCCATAAGAGGGAAGTACTTTTGTTTGATTGGCAAATGTGCATAGGCAGAAAGAGATTTGCACGAGCTGGCTTGCAAACTGCAGGAACCTTTGCAAAACAACAAAGAAAGGGTTGTAATTAGTAAGGAAATGCTTAATCATTAATGGTCATTAATGGAAATCCCTATCTGTACCTGGAATTAACAGCAAAACTGTGAAGTTCCTTGATTTTGTTTTGTTTTGTTTTATGGAAGAGAACTGAGCAAAAGGGAAGTTATGGCTTTGAACTGGGTTATCTGAGTCCACTCTCAGATAATGTGTGATTTTCTGCCTTGATATTCTAGGATAAAGGGCTGTGTGGAAGGGCTCTGAAAGAGTCCCAACTCCCTCTAATAAGTTCCTCTTGTAAAAGTGGTCTATCATAATAATTTTTTGTTATATAGAGGAAAAATGTTATAGGAAAGATGAATGTGGTCTATTGCAGGACTATGTCACAAAATGAATAGTGCACTTTTTTAAAAAAAGTAGCTATAGATTTCAAATACCCATTAACATACTTTCAATATGTCTTACATTTTACTTTTTTTTTCTAGGAATAGTGCTGAACCTGTGTACTTAAGGAGTTATGGACAATGTGAGAAACCTACTAATGAATGATCAAGAAACATTCCCTAACTAGAGTGTTGGGTTTGCAATTTGGCATTAAAACATTTAACTTGCAACTGTGTTGTGTCTTGATTTTTCTTGTTGAGTTTCATTTCATACCATAGCATATATCAAAAGGCTGAATATATTTTTGAAGGTATGTTGAGAATGGGGTTTTTAACCTTAGGAGGAAAAGCATTATCCTTGCCCAGTGTGTCTGTGGTCTCTTTTGTTATATAACTGTTCCACCACATGGCAGAGTAGTTAATCCTCATCACAGAATATCCTCTGTTGTTGTACCTCAACTGTGCACATGCACATGAGCAAATGGAAACTAAAGACTAGGCATGATAGAGAACAGATTGAGGAGTTGGAATACTGGAAGAAATCATTCATAGAATGGTTGGAAAGGGTCCCGAAAGAGCAACCAGAAATCCTTGAGAACACATCCCTGAGATATGACCATGTGCCTTCTGCAGGCATGTAGCCGGGGGGCGGGCTTGAGGGGCTTCAGCCCCCCCCCCCGAAATTCTCATGGTGGTTAGCGAAAAGGCCTTACTGATGCATTATTTAAACTGTTATGTTTATTCATATCATGATCGGATCACTATGCTCAATATATCCCATATGCATGGGGGTATTGAGGTAACGAAACAAAAGGTTTGCTAGGGTAGACCCTCTTTCACTCAGACTCACCCCCCCCCCCCCTGAAACAAACTCAGCCCCCTCCAAATCGAAATCCTGGCTACGGGCCTGGCCTTCTGCATTAAAATATCTCTAAATGAAGCAGAGTCTTCCACCTTTTAAGGTACTATATTCCACAGCTGAACCATTGTTATCATCTGTTTGTCTTCTCAGTGCTTGTTTTCCACCTCTTCACATGGGGGGATTTTTTTTCCTGTTTTGCCGCTTTGCTTTGCACCAAGGATGGGGGCTGCTGTGCGCCATCACATGACATATGGCAGGCCCTGCCCACTTTCCTCCCAAAGTTGGGGGGGAAGATGGAGCTACCTGCACTTTCATCCCCATTTCCCTATGTGATGGAGGCAAGGACAGCAGGGCAACACATGTTGCCACACTTTCTGCCATCTGATGAGGAGAGGGAAAGTGTGCCAACACACCCTGTCCCATCCCCTCCATGTGATTAGGAGAGGGGGGAGGGTGTGTGGGGTGCCACGAGCCGCCCTGCACACCTTCTCTTTTGCCAGCAATAGCCAGCACAATGGCATGGCCCGAAAGGGCCATATGAAGAAGTCCTTGTATTTCTAAAATCATGCAGCTTTCCAAACATAAAATACAAACAGTATGAATGAATCTGAATAGTAGCAGTGGCACACGGAAACAAATTAGTAACAATCATTGGCACCCCACAACTTGGATCTAGTTGAAAGGTATTTTTTGTATCAAATATTATGGAGAGAAAATATGTGGAGACATGAATGCAAACATGCATGGACAAAACACAATATTCTGCAAACCTGCTCTCCTTCAAAATTCAAGTATGGAGGATATATTATAATCCTTCATTGTTTTCCAACAGCTTTTTAAAAAACATTTTCCTTAAAAGAGTGACTTTGTTAATAGAAATAATGCCCATCAGTTTCTAGAACAAGAGATCTTTCTGAAAATACTTTTAGAATATGAATGGTCTTCTATAAAAATAGAGATTGAAAAAGTATCATGATCAGGAGAGTACAAGCGTGAATTGGGAAATGTACGCGGTGGCAGTGCGACTTGCTGATCTTTTCAAGTTTCATATAAAAATATAAATAGCCAGTTTGATTCCATTCCATTGTTTCAGTGTTAGATGTACATGGCTCAATTCAGAACTGCTTGTCTTAAGTTTTAAAATCCTTCACAGCTTGGTAGTAGAGGGTTCTTTCACATGACACAATTATGTTTGGTCACATCGTTTGATTCATTATCATTCCATTTTAACTGCCATGACAACTCCTATTAAAATTTGCTGTTTACAGAAAGGGGTTCAGAATTCTCAGCCAGAGCACTTTTCTAGTGCCTCCCTAAAATGGAGATCCTAGTAGTCCCTATGACACACACACTGCCATTAAAGTGGACTCATAGTGACATAACTGTGTGAAAAGGGCCCGGAGAAAGCCAAAGGACCACTTTTCACCAAGGTGGCCAAAGGATCTCTTGAGTTTGCTGCTGCTCTTCTTTCTGCTACATCACGCTGAACAGGAGCTCTGTCAGTGTCAACCCTCTTAACGGATAGCGTCCGTCCAGCTCTAGGAGAGCACCTGTACAACTTAGATCATATCAGAACTGGAAAGTAAAATCATTAGTGGATTTGCTGCCTTTATAGCAGAGTATCAACCAGCCACCCTAGCTCTCCACATGTCTGCCTGTACTCTAGATATTTAGTAAACATACTTTTTGGAGTATCATGAGTAGAAGAAATAAACCACAAAAGAGACTATGCAGTGATGGCACCTAAACAGAATGCTTTCCACTGAGTAACCCCTTTCTTTTAGTTTCCTCAATTTTTCAGTTCTGTAAATTAATTTTACTTTGGATTGTTGAAGGCTTTCACGGCTGGAATCACTGGGTTGTTGTTGGTTTTCAGGGTGTATGGCCATATTCTAGAAGCAGTCTCTCCTGACGTCTCGCCTGCATCTATGGCAGGTATCTATGGTAAGTACTTTTACTTTGACAATTTCCCCACTGCTCTTTATTTGTAATGTGAGATGTTCTCCTTTGCATTTCTTCTGTCTTAGTTTGAACTTACTATAAGTTGCCTTATAAAGCTGATAAATAAAAAAATAAATACATTTATCATGTGCATTATGCAGGGAGTTGGAACTGGTCCAGCTCACCACAATGGTCTGTCATATTAGATTTACATGTCAATATATCACGTCGAAGGAAGATTTCATAACCAAGGTTTCAGGTAGATGCCTATATATACATGAAGGCAAAGATGTAAAACATCCTTTCTTTGACAGTGGAATCTGAACATTGTCTTCTCTGGAGAACATTAGCAGAGACTCTGGTGTGACCACTCTCAATCACACAGATAATCATTAAGGGGGCAAGCTTCCTGCTCCTCAGTCTGACATACTTCTTCTTATACTCAGGTGAGTCAGGCATTGCAAAGGATTGCAAAGGATCCTTTTTGATAAGAAATTATCCATGAGATTCAAATCTATTAAGTCTTTAATCCTCTTCAAGGGGGTGGGAGTGATCCATTTTATTTGATTGTATTTTATATAATTGGCTATGATTCAGAGGAAAAAAATAGCAAAACCACCATATAATATTTCTTGCACTAGAAAACCTTAGGAAATTCATGAGGTCACCAAAAGTCGACAGACAACAAAGGCACACACACTTCATTTTTATCCCATCTTGCTCTCCATATGGGATCTAAGATTTTTTTTTCTTGTCTGGAGCGACTTGAGAAACTGCAAGTCGCTTCTGGTGTGACAGAATTGGCCATTGCCCAGGGGACACCCGAATGTTTTTGATGTTTTACCATCCTTGTGGGAGGCTTCTCTCATGTCCCCATAGGGGGGGCTGGAGCTGACAGAGGGAGCTCATCTGCGCTCTCCCCGGATTCGAATCTGTGATTTGTCGATCGGCAGTCCTGCCAGTTTATCCCACTGTGGCACCGGGGACTCCTAGTATCTAAGATAATATCCAAACACTGATTTTAAATACCAATATACTCTATTATAAGCCTAGTTTTTCAGCCTGCCAGACTGACTGACTTCCAGGGCCAAGCGGTACCATACTTTATGCTTTTGCTGCATGAAGATAGAAGGGGGTTAGACTAGGTGACCTTTAGAGCTCCCTTCCAATTCTATTATTATTATTATTATTATTATTATTATTATTATTATTATTAAGGCTGGGTGGCCATCTGTCAGGGGTGCTTTGATTGTGCTTTCCCTGCATGAAGGCAGAATGAAGAGGTTGGACTAGATGGCCTTTATAGCTTCCTTCCAACTAATGGTATATTGACATTAAAGTTTACCTATGTTGCACCTACCTTAGTTGGAATTAATAGTAGGATTCAAGTCTTTTGAGATATTAAAGAATCAATGAAATGCATTCCATTGTCTAGCAAGAACAGAGTGGTCTCAAGTGACTTTCAGATTGGTTTGTGTTATTAATCAGAACTTTAAAATGTTTACCTATTTCTTGCTTTCATTCTAGATGTTGCCGTTGAAGCTCTGCTGGTGAGTGCTTACTATGTCTTCTTATTGGTAATTTACCTATGATTTCAGACATTTGAACCATTCCCCCCGAAAGTAAAGAACAATGAGAAGAAAACTTGCCTACCATTAAACTAACATTTGCATTATACTTTTTTACTCTGAGAGATTTGCATGGCACGAATGTAAAGTTACGTTGGTTAAGGCTTTAAAGATGAGAAGTAAAACTCAACCTGAGAAATGCTAGCCAACTGTTCATCTAGTTTGGAATAATAATGGAATAATAATGAAACTTACATAGACTGATGACTGTATAATGCAAAACATGTGAAATCAATTTGAAGTGTTGTGTGATACTAGTGCAATTAATTGAGGTAACTGTGAAATGGCCCTTAAGCAGATTTCAGTCTTCCTTGTGTATGCTTTTTCTACATTCTAACCAGTGATACTAAAAAAGGTTTTGTGTTTTATGAAGCAAACATTTGATTCTGTTTATAAAAATAGATAGTAATAAAAGTCTACCATCATTGTTCATATACTGAGATGTGATTTAATCTGTTACATTCAATACTGTACCTGTTTCCCAAAATTTCTAATTTGGGAACATATGAATTAAAGTTCCTCTCTGTTCACACCCCTTCCAATAATAAAATCTTTTAAAAAAATTAATTACAACTGAAAGGGAGTTCTACATACATTTTCTTTCAAAAAGGATTGAAGTCACTTTAAAGAAAACACAAAAGCAAATATCTCAACCTTTGATAGAAGTACTATTTCCCAAGCAGTTCACACTATTTGTAGGGTTTTATATTGACAATCAAAAATTTGCTCTGGATTTGAGACTTTTCATTGTATTTGTTGATTAGGTGCTGCAAACCTTTAAGAGGTGATAGTCCTTAGGGCAGGGTTGCTATCTTACAGCCCCATGCTAATTATTATAAGTACCGTATTCATAATATGCCTTCTGATTAAGCACATTCAATATATTAATTATTGTTATTTTGATACCACTATGTTTCATCCTTGCTTTTATTTCTTACAGTAACTAGCTATACTGTTGAGAGAACCAGTAGAATAATGTTTATAGTACTGGAGTTGATAAAAATAACATAAATTCAAATTCTTCGTTGACCATGGAATTTATCATGTGAACCAGGCCTTTGGACAGCAAGCATGGCAGCACCTTGGATGTTGAACTGGACTGAAATTGGCTATATGGTTGATGACAATGTTTTAACATGTTTTTAACTTAATGTTTTATTTACTGTTTTAAACGGTTGCTATTTGTGTTTATATTTGTATTATATTGAGCTTCAAATTGTGGCTGGTTTGTAAGCCACCCTGAGTCCCCCCTCGGGGTTTGAGAAGGGCGGGATAGAAATATTGGAAATAAAATAAAATAATAAACTTGGGCTACCATTATATCACAACAAATCTACCTTTAGGATCATTCTTCTTCTGCCCCTCCTCCTCAGGTCAGAAAAAGAAGAAAAACAATCCTCCTTAACAACAGTCTCCTTTATTCATTTGATATATGGAATAAAGATGCCAGTCTTTTTAAATTCCACCCATTTTTAATTATTATTTTTTTCATTTGTCATTGGACAATTTTTTTCATTTGTCATTGCTTGCAGTTTTAACATACACACACACCTTCATTGGAGCGACCTGCCTTTTGGGTGGTCTGGAGTTGCTTTCTCTTCTTGTCCAAAGTGGGCAGGGAGATCTCCTGTAATGTGTTGCTGCCATCCTGGATAAAGCATATGAATGTGCATGCTTGCAACATTTATTTATTTATTTATTTATTTATTTATTTATTATTTACCTTGTATATTGCTACTCCCAATTTGGCTCAGAGCGGTTTACAGAAGCAGATTAAAACAATACAATAAGCAGCAAGGACGGACATAGCCCCAGGAAGGAGGAATCCAGGACTGGCTGGACCAACTGGCTGGAATAGCTTTTCCTCCCTTCAGCCTGAGATCTCCCAAGACAAATGGCATCCTCACCTTGAGGAAAAGTGTGCAATGTGCACTATTCATTCTACAGAAGTTTGAACTTGAAATAGTATTAGCTGTGACTTTTCAATGCCCTGCATAATATATCTATTCAATAGTTCATGTAATAACATTTTTTTAAAAAAAATCTCTTACTTTACATGATTAAGTCTATGATATCCAGCTTCTTCAAACAAGAGATGTCCTAGCTAGAAAGGATGTTCTGCAAATGATGCTAGAACTATAACCAGTCTCTGTTCATTCTATTGGATGTGAAGTTCACAAAGACAAGTTTTCCATGTAGATAAATTTATTCCATGAAATAAACATGTCACTGCATCCATCCACTTTGTTAATCTCTGCTAGTTTTTGTGGTCATCAAAAAGTTCCCATGGTCTCAAGAGGGAAGGAAGAGACATTAAAACCTGCCTTTACTCTCTTTTCAGATTGACTGCCATGGCTACCCCAGGAGACCATGTCATTTTCTGTACATCCCACTGTGTGGTGTTAATAACCGAACATATCGAAATGAGTGTTTTTACTGTAATGCCTTTATGTACGTATGGAAGAAATCTGAATAGCTAAATTTTAGGAAAGGTCAGTAGTCTACTGTCAGGGCCAAAATAGACCACTGCACCGAGGATGTGTGGTGCTTTCTGTTTTGCTTTGGAAGAATATGATTCAGGTCAGATTGAGGGGAGGAGATTACATGAACAGAAAAGTAGCAAAGGTTGCCAATTTCAACATGTCTGACCTGTTTAGTTTTTAATTTTACCCTCTTCTGTAGTAGCAGATCTAAAGTTGGTGTACAAGGAATCACAGAAATCACTCTAAAACAATTTTATAGCTCCCACATAGTGAAGACCACTATCTGGTACATGTGAAATCAAGCCACTATTTCAGTAGACCACAAATACTCAGATGAACAGCCAGGAAATAAGGGCATTGTTGGCACTAGTCCAGTCTCCAGAAGGAAGACATTCTGTTACCGGAGTGTCTCAGTTGAGCCTATTTGGAAATACCTGATGTTTTTTTTTTCCTAAGTAAATTTTGCATATTTTGGCTTCTCAACTTCTATGTTTTCCTCCTCTTTTAGACAAAGTGGTAGAAGGCTTAAACTAAGGAAAGTTGGAAGATGCAATTAATATCAAGATGCACAAGACTGAAATTAATCATTTCAGGCATTGCCACAAATAAAGCTAATCCTGTTTCTGCTTTCATCTGTTTGCTAGTGAACAGCTTGGACTATCCCAATTCCATTTATCAATAAAGTAAGCTAAGCATCATCATTTGCCTTGGAGTCTATTTATTCGTTTCATGTTCTATTTTAGAGATTATTTGCCCACCTTATTTCAATGCACAGTAAAAGCCATGGGCTTTTGTGATGTGCACAAAAGAATATAACCCAAAATTTGATTTAGTAAATCCTCCAAGAATGAGCCACACAACTTTGAGATGCGGTTCCTGCAGGATCCCAATGTTCAGATTGTCAATAATGTCCTATTTATTGGAGGGATCCGGGACATAAAAAGGTTCTCTGATTTATAAAAATCAACACATTAGGGAGACATGAAGGTCTTTGGACACTGCTAAAATACAATGGGCAAAATCTTCTTCCCACAACAAAACTTTGAGCTATGTGATTAATTCAGCAACACTCTGAAGTGGTCTAGCCCAATAAAAGTCTCAGGACATCATTCTGATGACCATCTACTTTGTTTGTAATTGGAATACAGATTTTTAGGATATATAACTAATCTGAAACACAGAAATTGACAAGTTAGGAGAAAAAGGTTAAAGTGTAAGGAAGATCTATGTCCAATTCTTAACAATTCACTAAATATTAACTGTTAATTCTTTTATTCTTAAATAGAGTAGCCATGTTTAATACTGTATAAGTGTTGGAGTTCAGCCTGTGATTGTGTCTAATGATCTCTGGATGTTATGATTGGCAATGCTGTTTCTAATGATGAGGGTGCTTTAGATGCAGAGAATGACAATGGGATTCCTGTTCAAAGTGTCTTTGCTGATGAGAATGTTCCTGAGGGGTTTGGGGATGATGGGATGGTCTCTGGAAGAGGGCCTGAATTGTTACCAGAGAATTTCCAGGGCTTTGAGCCTGAGAAAAGCTCGGCACCTGGCCCAGCTGCAGAAATTCATTGCAACTAAAAGATAGAAGGATTGTTGTCAGACAAAACAGATTTGTTCAACAATCTCTCCGTTGCTCTGCTAGGCGAGAGAGAAAATTATAACAGAATTGAGGCTGAATAGAAACAAGTTTCTGGCGAGAATTTAGAGTAGATTAGGGGATAAAAGTGCCAAGTACAGAATTTGTGGTCAGGTGAAGCAACTTTGGAACTGGATCAAGACGTAGTGGCGAATCTCGCAGCCTTGCATTCGAAAGATTCAAGTTATACCTTGTTTGATTTCATAATTTGGAGTTTTACCTCGGAAGTTTCTGTTTTGAGTTTTTCATGTACTTTGATGGATTTATTTCCTGGATTATTTGTTCCTGCTTATCTTTCTACCTACTTGGATTTACCTATTTCTTTGCAGCGTTTTATTGCTAATGCTTTTTAAATTACCTACAATAAACTGCTGGCATTTTTACACAGCTGTGTGGTGTTTTTAAGTCAGAGGGCTTCTTCCTGGTCTGGAGTGCAACAAAAAGACACAAAGTCTGTATTGTGGTCATATCTTCTGGTCTATTAGAGCAACCATAAAGTACCCCTCCCATCTTTCTATAAACTGAGGTTTTGCACACTGATATATTTCAAGATTAGATTAGATAAGGTGATGGAGTGTCTACATGTGCCTTCAAGAACCTCTTCACACACACTTTTTTTTCAGGGGCAGTGATGGGGTTGTTTTAGTTCAGCCCAATGGCTCCCATCATACCCTGGAAAAATTCTTCCAGGGCAGATCTGTGGCTGAACTGAAGCACACACACCCTGCCACTGCTGCCCAAAAATTGTCGGCGGTGGCTGCTGGGCAACTCTCATCTTTCCATAGGGAAAGATGGGTCAAGCCAGCTTAAGGAGGTTTCCTCCTGTCTGATGAGGTGGGGGGGAGACAGGATGGTGTGGGGCGACAGGTCTCCACACTCCATGTGACCACTACAAGGATCGCTGTGATCCGCGGTGATCCAGGGTTATTCCAGTGGTGTGTCTGACAAGGCTGCAAGTTACCTGTTGACTTATGATGGATTATATAGGGTTTTCTTAGACAAAGAGTGTTCAGAACTGGTTTTACAACTTCTGTCCTCTGAAATATTGCTTACATAATATTTGTTGGTGGTCTCTTGGCCAGGATCAGATAGGATTGGATGTCTTTAGAGTAGTAAATATACAGTGATTGCAGGTCTGTTTAAATGCAACCCCATACCAATCAAATAACTTGATCTGATTTGTTTCCTTACCAGCCCAAGACCCAAAATTGTGTCAGAGAAAGGTCATAATGGAACTCAAAGAAATTATCATACAGTAAATGCAGTAAGTGGCTACATCAGAATATGTACACAGTCCCCAAGTTATGAACAAGATAGGTTCTGTAGGTTTGTTTTTAAGTTGAATTTGTATGTAAGTCAGAACAAGTACATTTTAAAGTGTAACTCCAGCCATATGTGTGTGTGTGTGTGTGTGTGTGTGTGTGTGTGTGTGTGTGTGTATTGGATAGCATAGGGAAGGGTTAACACCCCTGAGGTGTTTATTTTGTTGTCTGTGCCCCCGTTGAGAAGATTTCACCTCACTTTCTATCTCTGTGAAAGTGATAATTGGATCTTGAAAAGTTTGTCTTGTTGTGAAAACAAGGATTGGTGATAAAGCTTCTGTGGAGACACTGTTTCCCCATGAAAACTCTTTCAGGAGTAAAATTCCCTTCTGGGGACCTGTCTAGACAGTACCTTTATCCCAGGAGCTTCCACAGCAAACAGGAGGCTGGCCAGATGCTGTTCCCTGTAATTGCAGGAGCAATTGCTACAAAAGTCAAAAAATGCAAGATTTCCAGGTGCAGGAATATCGCAGTTTTGAGCGGAATATGCGGATCTTCACATGTCTGTATGTCCCTGCAATCGGAAATCATGGGATTTTTTAATCTGGGTTTGTTCCCAGGTTTTAGATTTTGTTCCTGATTGGTTGATTCCTAAAAAGAAGGTGACACTTGAATAGAAAGCAAATATGGTCAATTGGTTAATGTGAGTTCTGCACCTCTATGACATCCATGTAGAGGCAATGTGCTGGCAAACTGAGGGCAAAGTGCTAGTGCCACCTCAGGGGCCAGCTGCCTCTAGCCACCACCATTTTCCTGCAAACAGATTCAAAAGGCCAGAAACAGCACCATTGTGGAAGGAGTAGCAGGGGTCAGTGCTTCTTTTAGGTTTTCTCAGGCTGGATTAAGCTTTTGTCTTTTGCCATTATGCTTACAGAAGAGAATGATTTCTTTTCAATAAAGATACTTACATTGACCTGTGTCTATAACAGCTATCTACTAGGCCTCTAAATAGTGGCACCTGTGTTTGCAGATGTCATGCAAGTCTGTTATAAACTAAGAAGTAGGTATAGCTATTTCTTAACCTTCCTATTTATTTACTTATTTATTTCCAACATTTCTACCCCGCCCTTCTCAAACCCCGAGGGGGACTCAGAGAGGCTTTTGGCAAGTGCCAAAAAGCTTTCTCCCACCCTGGAAATTCCACAGGTATATATACACTCCACTTCCCTCACTGCTAACAGAACCTCTGAAGATGCCAGCCACAGATGCAGACAAAACAGTAGGAGAGAATGCTGCTGGAACACGGCCATAAAACCTGAAAAACTCATAGCAACCCAGGTTTAGATTTCCCAAGCAGAACTTTCATGTTGATTGAACGCAAGTCAAACTGAACCACCTTTCAAATCTGAACAGATTAAGTCTTGTTTTCCAATCACACCCCTAATAAAGACTTCTCAGTAACATGAATATTAGTGTTAAATAACACATTCAAATTCAAATGTGAGGACCAGAGGCGGCCCTAGGTAATTTTCAATGGTAAGCAAAGAATATTTTGGCGCCCCCCCCCCCCAAACCAATCACTGCGATACACACACACACACACACACACACACACACACATATGGGCATGGACAAATTTTGGCCCTCCGGGTATTTTGGACTTCCTACTGGCTGTTTGGATTTGTGGGAGTTGAAGTCCAAAACACATGGAGGGCCAAAGTTGGCCTATGCCATCCATACACACACACACACACACACACACACACACACTAGCCGTCCCCTGCCACACGTTGCTGTGATCCAGTCTGGTGATCTTGAAAAGAAAGTAATGAGAAAGTTGGTTTCTAATCTATGTAATGCCTTTCTGCTTGTGGGTAAACAGTATTTCTTGTTTCTTTGTCAGTGTTGATATGAGATTGTCTGGTTTGCCTACTCTGGAACATGCAACATATCATTGTTCTTCTTTAGGGATCCCTTTCAAATCTATGATATTACATCTTCCATATGTGTGTGTGTGAGAGAGAATCATATAGATCTATATCTATGGCTGGATGGCTCTTTGTCAGGAGGGCTTTGATTATGTTTTCTTGCTCTGGTGAAGGGAGTTGGTCTGGATGGCCATGCAGTACAAAAATATCCATTTGAGGCAGAATTTCCTAACTAACAATCATCTAAGTAAATGCAGCTGGAGCACAAATAAGCAGCTCTGTTACATTATCTGACTAACAAGGTTATCCTCTGATCAGATTAAAGTGTTTTAAATTGTTGTTGTTGTTGTGTGCCCTCAAGTCATTTCCAATTTATGGGTACCCTAAGGCAAACATAACAAAGTGCAATTCATCAAGTATCAAAGGGCCCTTCAACATTGCCATGTAACCCAGAATAGCAAGGCAGATAATCCACATTATCTTCTTTGAACTGGGTTATCTGAGTTCACACTGCCATATAATCCAGTTCAAAGCAGAGAATGGATTTCAGGAAGGCCTTCGACAAGGTCCCCCATGACCTTCTGGCAAGGAAACTAGTCCAATGTGGGCTAGGCAAAACTACGGTGAGGTGGATCTGGAATTGGTTAAAAGGACGAACCCAGAGGGTGATTCTCCCCAAGGCTTCCTCCTCTTCATCCTGGAAAGAAGTGACAAGCGGAGGGCCATCAGCAGGGTTCCATCCTGGGCCCAGTCCTGTTCAGGATCTCTATTAATGACTCAGATGAAGGGCTAGAAGGCATGATCATCAAGTTTGCAGACGACACCAAATTGGGAGGGAGAGCCAATAGTCCAGAGGACAGGAGCAGAATTCAAAACGATCTTGACAGATTAGAGAGATGAATGGCCAAAATTAATAAAATGAAGTTTAACAGTGACAAATGCAAGAGACTCCACTTAGGCAGGAAAAACGAAATGCAAAGATACAAAATGGGGGGCAATGCCTGGCTCGAGAACAGTACGTGTGAAAAAGATCTTGGAGTCCTCGTGGGGAGGAAGTTAAACTTGAGCCAACAATGTGATGTGGCAGCAAAAAAAGCCAATGGGATTTTGGGCTGCATCAAGAGGAGCCTAGTGTCTAGATCTAAGGAAGTCATGCTCCCCATGCTCTATTCTGCTTTGGTTAGACCACACCTGGAATATTGTGTCCAATTCTGGGCACCACAATTCAAGAGAGATATTGACTCTAAGCTGGAATGTGTCCAGAGGAGGGTGACTAAAATGATCAGGGGTCTGGAGAACAAACCCTATGAGGAACGGCTTAAGGAGCTGGGCATATTTAGCCTGAAGAAGAGAAGGCTGAGAGGAGATATGATGAGAGCCATGTATAAATATGTGAGAGGAAGCCACAGGGAGGAGGAGGGAGCAAGCTTGTTTTCTGCTTCCCTGGAGACTAGGATGCAATGGAACAATGGCTTCAAACTACAAGAGAGGAGATTCCATCTGAACATGAGGAAGAACTTCCTGACTGTGAGAGCCGTTCAGCAGTGGAACTCTCTGCCCCGGAGGGAGTGTGGTGGAGGCTCCTTCTCTGGAAGCTTTGAAACAGAGGCTGGATGGCCATCTGTCAGGGGTGATTTGAATGCAATATTCCTGCTTCTTGGCAGGATGGGGTTGGACTGGATGATGGCCCAGGAGGTCTCTTCCAACTCTTGGATTCTATGATTCTATCTGTATTTTATATGGCAGCATAGAAGGGGCTGAAAACCCTTTCTACACTGCCTTATACCCTGGGATCTGAACTGACATTATTTGCTTTAAACTGGTTTAAACACTGCCAGATGATAATAATAATAATAATAATAATAATAATAAGCTTTATTTATTAATGTGGGATAAGAAAATAATCTGGGTTTAGATCCTGGGTTATAGGGCAGTGTAGGTCCAAAACCCCTTCTACACAGCTGTATCCAGATTCTCTGCTTTGAACCGAATTATATGGCACTGTAGACTCAGGGCCCTTCCACATAGCCCCATATCTCAGAATATCAAGGCAGAAAAACCCACATTATCTGAGTGTGGACTCAGATAACCCAGTTCAAAGCAGATATTTTGGGATTTCTGCCTTGATATTCTGGGTTATATGTTTGTGTGGAAGGTCCCTGACAGGTCCTATATCCTAGGATCTGATCCCAGATTTTCTGCTTTGAACTGGATTATATGAGTCTGCACTGCCAGATAATCTGGGATAAACTGACAACCTGGGATCAGATCCTGAGATATAAGGTCTGCCTGGAAGGGCCCTGTGACAATCCAGTTCAAAGCAGATAATATGAAAAAGAAAATAAGAAAAAAAACTCAACTCTGGGGTTTTTGCAGGCCCCACCCCCCAAACCCCTGCCATTGATATTCTGGATTATGTAGGTGTGCAGAAGGGCCCTAAACCTCCTTCTACACTGCCATATACTCACGGGGAGTGGGTGGCTGGGAGTGGAGTGAGGAGGTCGGTGGGAGAGGTCGCCCTCGGCTGCTCTTGCCCCGCCCCCATGGATGGGCCCTCCTGCCGCCGCTGCCCAGTCACTCCAAGCTTGAGAGGGAGCCGGGGGCAGGGACAGCTCAGCTGGCCACCACCCCACCGGTCTCCCTGATAACCGAGCCTGCCGCTCCTCCTCCTCTTCCTCCCCCCCTCGCCCTCGGCATCTTTGAGCGGCGCGGCCTGAGGAGGAGGAGGAAGAGAAAGGGACAGAGGATGGGGGGGGGCGGGGAGGAGGAACGGAAGGCCCCATGACCAGGGAGACTGGCGTGGGTGGTGGCCAGCTGAGCTGTCCCCGCCCCTGTCTCCCTCTCAAGCCTGGAGTGACAGGGGGCGCCGGCAGTGAGAGGGGCCATCCACAGGGGCAGGGCAAGAGCAGCCAGGGCAAGAGCAGCAGGCTGCGCCGCTCGGTGGGGGCGGGGAGGAAGAGGGACCCTGCTGCTGCTGCTGCTAGTGGAGGCGGAGAAGGAGGAGGATGGGAGGAGGAGGAGGAGCAGCAGGCTCTCTGGCCTCTGCTAGCTTCCCGCGTCCCTCGCTCGCGGCGCCCCAGGGCAAAATAAAGTGTTCCGCAAGGGCTTACTTCGCGTAATGCTTGAGCCGCCCCTGGTGAGGACTATCTCAGAGGTAGGTCTTCTTTGAGGGTGCTGTTTTAGTCCCTTTGTTAGGTTAACTATGCTGCTGGCTGCAGGTTTGTTTATTTATTTAAAGCATTTATATTCTGCCCTTCTCACCTCAAAGGGGACTTGAAAACACAAGGGCAGAGCACAACATATAAATGGCAAACATTCAATGCCAAAACATACTAGACTATCCACATATAAAAACATTAAAATCACTTATCTTGACATTAAAATCCTCTGTTTAAAACTGTCTCAAACATCCATATCGAATCATAATAAGAGTTCCTATTGCTGCCACATTGCACAGTCCCAAAGGCTCAGTCCCACATCCAAGTTTTTATCATCCTTCTAAAGTACAAAATGTTCTATCCTAGAGGAGGGATTGACTAAATGGATTAATAGCTGGGGCATGTTATCCATACTCTCCACTACAGCATTATGTTGAAAATTCTGCTCTTTACATAATTTATATAGAACTTGACAATATCAGTCTTACTGTAATCCCTGTCTAAAAAAATTACCAAATCTCCAAACTTAGAAAACCACTATCATTATTTGGCAGTTAACAGCAAGAACTGGTTACCTCAAGAGATGAAGCAAGCATTGCAAAAGTGAGGTGCCTTTTCACAACTGTGCAATCAGTGTGGCCATAGTATGAAGAAAAAGAACAAATTAATTCCTGAGGGTAACTGCCTTATTCTTGCTTAGTCAGGAGATTGTATGTACAGTAAATATTACCAAACACCAGATCTGGTATCTGGCACCAAATATACAACAGATCATTGTACTAACTGAGTCTTTAGCTGTGAAAGTCATGTAGGAGTAGTTGATTTTATTTTATTTTTTGTCAACTGCCATGTCATCTTCACTACCTCTTCCTGCTCTTTCAGCTCGGGAATAAGGATTTTTCTGCGATAAAGGTAGAAAATGACAGGATTAGATGTCATCTGTTCTAAAGGCAACTGTGGTTGATCTTCATGGGGAAAGAAAATCACAACTGTTTAAATAATGCATTCAAGAAAGAGACAGAATCCAAGAGATTTCCCTTTCTGATGATGTGATCATTGAAGTCTAATCCAACCACATTCTCCTTTCTCTGCCATAGTCAATCAACCAAACAGAATCATGTATTGGGGATTGCAACCTTCTGATACTTGTCTCAGAATAAGCCAAACTTACCATTGTCTCCTTCCTTGGAGGACTGGACTTCAGTTTAGCACTAGACATTCCTTGAAGGTAAGTCCAGAGCAGACCTGCATGACCTATGTCCCTCCAGGTGCTTTGGACTTTAGCTCCTAGAATTTCTGACATTGGAAAAGCTGGCTAGGGCTACTGGCAGAGTCTCATGCAAGGAAAAACTAAGCTTGTCATATCTGTTCATTTTAGTAAAACCTTTTGTGGGCTCAAATGTGATATGCCGCCTACATACGTGTATAAATCAACATCAAGGCAGGCTTGGGAGCCAAAATTATGGATTTTGTTATGACCCATGGATAACTGAAGGCCATTCCATAGAAAGGGGATACACCAATGCCAACTCAGGGGGGCAGCTGTTCCTGCCACCATTTCTCCACCCAGGTTTCAAAAAAGTCAGTGCTGGAGATGGTAGAGGGGCTTGATTCTTTTTAGGATTTTTTCAGATGCATCAAGCTCTTGTCAGCTGTCACTCTACACAGAGAGGGTGGAGTTTTTCTATAAGAGTTGAGCTACAATGCTCACATTTGGGGGGTTTATTTTTTTGACTCAAATGTCTAGACATATACACAAGTATAATTAAATTACAGGGTTTTTTATGGTATAAATATGAGGATTACTTTAAGGATGGAACCATCTAAATGTGATGATATTGGATAAATATGTGCAATAAAATTAATAAGTGTTATTATATCAACAAGCTTTTAGAGAATTATGAATAGTTTAGGACAGACAGAATATTTTATCTCTTTCTCATAATTTTAAAGCTCACGCTTACCATATATTGAATACAAACCTGCAACTAAAGTACATGGAAATTAATCTCCCTGGTTAATGGCTGCTGCAGCCTCAATGGAACAGATTTGTGACTATTTAGAAAAATGGTATTTGGGAATTACAGTAGAATTTTATATGTTTTAAAGGTCTTAATGAATGTATGTTATATTTTTGTTTTAAATGTATTTTGTGAAGGAATCAAATGGCTGCCTGGTTGTAAGATACCTTGAGTCACCTTCAGGTTCAAGAAAGGTGGGATAGAAATGTCATGAATAAATAAATAATAAATAGAAGTTCCTTTCTCAGCCCAAGCAGAGGTGTGCTCAGTGCAGGCATGGACTCCCTTCCAAAGGAATGTGGGGTATTTAAAACCAATAAAATTCACATGGTGACCATGTTCATAGACAACCTAGACACAAACACACACACACTTCTCTATTGCCCTTTCCTAGGCAAGCAACTGGCATTCTTTTCTATTCAGTCACACTGTCTGCATCTGACTTCCAGATAACATTTTGATGTTTTAAAAATACTCTCCTGAAAGTTGTAATATTGTATCATTTATATATCATTAGTCTGAGATTTTGGAACTATTGCAATTCATGTTTTGATAGTTGCTTTAACTTGTATTTAAAATTAAAAAAAAATCTCTTTACTGGATCTATTTAAGTGATGTTAAAAATCTCTGAGCCCCATATAATGTAGACCCAAATAGTCAATGCACTTCAATCTGCATTATATGAATCTACACTGACCATTATAGTGCAATTCAAACTACATTATATGGCAGTATAGATGGGACCTGAGAATGCCTGCCCTGAGAAAATGTAGAATATAAATCAAGTAAACAATTAGTCTAATACATAATGAATAACAAAAGGATTTGCAGTGCACATTTCATTTTTGTAACTTGCTAATGTAGGCTGCTAATGGAGCCCCTGGTGGCACAGTGGGTTAAAGCGCTGAGCTGCTGAGCTTGTTGACCGAAAGGTCACAGGTTTGAATCCGGGGAGTGGCTTGAGCTTCCGCTGTCAGCCCCAGCTTCTGCCAACCTAGCAGTTCAAAAATATGCAAATGTGAGTAGATCAATAGCTACCACTCCAGCGAGAAGGTAATGGCGCTCTATGCAGTCATGCTGGCCACATGACCTTGGAGGTGTCTATGGACAACGCCAGCTCTTTGGCTTAGAAATGGAGATGAGCACCACACCCCAGAGTCAGACACAACTGGACCATGTCAGTGGAAAACCTTTACCTTTACCTTAATGTAGGCGGTGTTGGTAGCTACCACGTGAGATGGAGACAAATGAGTATCAACATGTGTCAATTATTATTGGGATGACCTCATGGAAGATGGAGGTCTGGTAGGTGTTAAATGCTTAATCAGTCAACATTTATGCCCTGCCTTTCTGCATTTTCACAAAGGCAAAGCAACCAATGACCTCAACACAACATACATTGTCATCAGAGTCACCATTTGTCCCTTCTTGGAGAAACACCTGTCAGGCCAGACTCTGCTTTCCTGCAGCCTGCCAACGCATAGTTCCAAAATTTCCATAATGCCATAACTTCAAAATGCCAAAAAGCCCAAACTTCTTCCCTAAGAACAATGCCCTTGAGGAAGAAGCCCCAAGTGACCAGACTGCTGCCATGCAAATCTGCCACTCTCCATACATACACGGATCTTCATTCTAATCTAACAGGTCTCCTATGCTAACTTCCCTCCAATTTTTAAAGTATGTGTATAGAATTTGTATACACAAGAGTTTTTGTGCAGAACTTTTGATCAGCCTGCAGAGAATGACCATCAGCACATTTATTTGCATTCTACTGTGGAATTTAGTTCAAACATTAAAGTTATCCAAGGCATGGAAGTTATTTTGGGAACAACATTTCCTTTTGGATAGCTCATTTCAAGTTTAAGCAAAAAAAAAAAAAAACCCAGAGTGCCTTCACCAAGCTTCTATCCAGAAGCCACCAACACTATAGTAGGTAATGAGAAGTTAGGTGGGAATGTTCCTGCATACATTTTACATTCCTTCTTCACAGTCTCTAAACAGTGCTGGATATCATTTTTCAATCAAACTTTAAAAAATATTTTCTATTATTTTCTATTATTATTCTATTATTTGTGAGCTTACTTTTTTTTTTTACTGCTTGCTAACATGGTGGTTGCAACACATTGACTGTTATCTCATACCAAAAAAAGAGGAACCTTTAACACTGGAACAGCTGACCACAGTTCTTTGTAATATCACATGGACAACTATTGGGAGAAGAATAATTCCTCAAGATCCAGAGCATGTATATAACTACAGGAAAGACCTGGTAAAACTATAGACCCCATCTGAGCCAGTGGAATCTGAGAAATATCTATATCTTAGAAGGCTACCATTACGTTGGACAAGTCAACAGACTCATGAGGCATTTAGCAGGTTTTCTGCTCTTCACTGTGATGGTGTTCTTCTTGTATACAGGTGAGCTATATTTTGCGGCCCAAGAATTCTCTCCTTAAAGAGTTTGCCCTTGAGGAGGAGGGGCAGGCTAGTTTTCTGCTTTATGGACTCTAGGACACAGAGAAATGGATTCAAATTGTAGAAAAAAATCTATCTAAAATTAGGAAGAAATTCTTGACAGTAAGAGCTGTTCAAGAGTGGAATATTCTGCCTCAAAGGGTAGTGGAGCTTTTTCTCTGGAGGTATTTAATCGGAGTTTGGATGACCATCTGTCAGGGGTGCTTTGATTGTGTTTTCCTGCATGACATGGGTTTGGATTGGATGGTCCTTATGATATCTTCTAAATCCATAATTCCATTATATACTTTATATAAGGAATGTAGTAATCCATTAACATTTCTTTGGAAATTATTCAATTTATAAAGGAAAAGAAGTGGAGGCTTTATTCAGGATTACAATGGATGCACGGGGCTTGTCCTGTAGAGGTAACCCTACATATCATCATCATCATCGAACTGCAAAGACTCTGGCACAAGCCAGTCAAGGTGGTTCTAGTGGTGATTGTCATAGGGGCACAATGCCTAAAGACCTTGGCCTGCACTTAAACACAATCGGCGCTGACAAAATTACCATCTGCCAGCTGCAGAAGGCCACCTTACTGAGATCTGCACACATTATTCACTGACATTGTTGGCTCATTTTTAACTTGTTGTCCACAAGGACTCCAAGATCTTGCCTTTCCCCTAACCTCACTAGGCCTTTCTAAATTAATTAATGGATGCATGGAGCCCACTTTTTCTGTGATGATAAGCATGTTGGTTTTGTTTTATAAGTTTTAACACTTGGGCTGTTTTTGGTTTTAGGTGTTGCCACAAAATCCAGAGACCTCCAAGTGAGTGTATCAGTTATTTACTTTTATTAAATTTAAAATGTTTAAAAGCAATGCTTTTGGGTGTCACCTTAGATCGAATGCTAACATTTAGGAAACACTGTATCAACACCAAGCACAAAGTAGCTGTATGCAATAACGTCCTGTGGAAACTTACTGGTGGTCCATGGGATGCAAACCCAAAATTAATAAGAACATCATTCCTGGCTTTGTCTTACTCAACTGCTGAGTATGACTGTCCTGTTTGGCACAAGTCTATCCATGCGAACCAGGTGAACATAGCACTGAATGAAACATGCAGAGTAATCACAGGATGTCTTAAATCTACACCTGTTTGTAGACTCTACAAGCTACCTGGCATTGCCCCCCCCCCCAATGTGCTGCTAACTGTGAGAGAAATGAGGTTGAACACTGTGAAAGCCATCCACTACATGGCTACCAGCCTCCTCCCAGTAGACTCAAATCAAAGGAAAATTTCATGAGAACCACCACTCCTATTAATGTTCCCCCAGCAACAGCAAGAGTATCCCTTTGGGGCAGCTAAACCAGGAAATCCCAAATTGATGCTCCCACAAAGGTCTGCCTTCAGAGCAAACAAAGAATGGGCAACTTGGAAGTCCCTAAATAGACTTAGAAGAGGAATAGGCAAATCAAAAGAAACCCTCGCAAAATGGCACTACCTAGAAGAATCCTCCACCTTGTGCGATTGTGGAGCAGAACAAACAACTCATCATGTGTATGCTTGTCCACAATACCCTGCCTCATGAACATAAGAAGAATTGTTTAAAGCTACAGACAATGCGGTCACTGTTGTGTTCCCTCTATTTTTATCAGTTTTATACTTATTTATGCAATGCTTTTGAGATGAAATAAATAACTTTTATTAAATAACTCTTCTCAGGCAATTGCTTGAAAATAGGATGGATGGATGGATTGATTGATTACCAGAAAAAAACATCTTTTAAAAAGGATTGGGGTAAAGATGCTTATTTTATCCTGACATAGGTTTAAGTTCAGTTTTGTTTGGGTAAATTTTTAGGACATAGCTAAAATCCTTCTCACAGTAAAGATTTTTGTAGCAGATCTCTCATACACACACACACCCCTCTATAGATGTTTTAAACCAAAAATACCTTTTCTTTTTTTAAAAGAAAAATCTGAAATTACTAATGGGGGGAGGGGCTGTGTAAAATATTAAAATAGTAAACTGTATTATTCATAGGCTTCTGGAGGCGGGAGATGCCATTTAGGAAACAATTTTTAAGGTATCAAGGGGACAAAAGGATCTTGGGGCTCAGCTATGTATCTTAAGTATATAAATGTTGCTTTCGGTCTGCATTTTATTCACACAGACTTTTAAATGTGCCATTTGCTTTCTGCACAGCATTATTGCCATGGGTTTCCAAAACCAATGTGTACTGCTGAATACCTCCCCCACTGTGGTTCTGATGGGATAACTTATGGCAACCAGTGTCTTTTCTGCAACGAATATGTGTGAGTAGGAATTTCACTTAAGATATTGACTTGAAAGGGTGAAAGGTTATATCTAAGGATGTAACCTTTTAAAAATGCTACAATTAATTGTTGCTCCATGCCTCCTCGCCCCACACCACAAAACAACACACCCATCCTTCCACACCTCTACCACCACCACATAGCCCCCAATGCCACATAAGTGCGAAACCACAGACTTCAACATACCACAGATAAAGTTGAGTTCCCCTCATGAAAGCTTTGCAAGTCCATTCAGCCAAATCAGATTATGAAGTTCTCTTTATACCTTTGTGCTTGATTCACAAAGGTCTTTCTGTTTATATCCCCATCCCCCATTTTAGCCCTGTATCTGTTCAGGAAAATGGCTAGATAGAACTCTGAACCCCCTCCCCCCTTTCATCCATCACATTTACAGGGAGGTTTGGTGGAAACACAGGAGAATATTTTCTATTAGATTTGAAATAATAATAATAATAATAATAACCTTTATAATAATTATTTTATTTTTATACCCCGCCACCATCTCCTCGAAGGGACTTGGGGCAGCTTACAAGGGGACAAGCCTGAAAATGCAGAGTAAAAACATACGAAACAAAATAAAATGAAAGCAAATTAAAATCACAACAACATCAGAAAAACAGTTACAATCACAAGTGCATGTTTTAAAAACAGTATAATGGCTGAAAGATTAGGTGCTGAGAGCAGAGGGATGAGGAAATGTGGAACTCTCTCCACGGGGAATTTAGGGTGGTTCTCTCCTTGTTATCTTTCTATTAGCAAACTTTTCTATTTCAACAGATATTTAGAATCTAATTGCCACAGCTTTAAGGAGATGCTGTTTTATTTACTTTTATAGTTTGCTTTTTAATGTACTTGTTGTCAACGGTTTTAGTTCGATCAAAAGTTTAGAATGATAGAGTTGAAAAAAGAGACCCCAGTGACCATCCAATCCAACCCCATTCTGCCATACAGCAATACTCTATCAAAGCACTCCTTACAGATGACAATCCAGACTCTGCTTAAAAACCTCCAGAGAAGGAGACTTCGCCAGACTCCCAGGCAGCATACTACACTGTTGAACAACTCGTATCTTCAGGAAGTTCTTCCTAATGTTTAAGTGTAATCTTTTCCTATAGTATGAATCAATAGCTCTGTTTCCTAATCTCTAGAATAGCAGAAAACAAACCTCTCTATCTTCAATGTGACATAGCCGTGATGTTCCCCTTAATATTCTCTTCATCAGGCTAAAGATACCTGTATTATTTTTAGCTTTCATAAGTCACTGAGTCCCAGTTGGGGGAAGCATTATATATATATATATATATATATATATATATATATATATATATATGAAACAGCAATATTGATTAGAAATTTCTAATGAAGATTAACAGTGAAGCTTGAACAAGGGAGATGTTCTCCCAGCTCTTCTTGCTTACTACCCCTTATGCAAAGCTCAGGTTACCTCCACTTAGCAACATGTCATTTCTATTTATCAAATAATAAAGAAGCTTATGTTTTCTGAAATGTTCACACCCTCTTCCTGGCTTTGTCATTCTCTTTCTCTCACCAGCAATGGCGGTAGACAGCTCAGACTGAGGTTCCTTGGAGAATGTCGGAAAAATGAAGATTGACAAGACTAAGGAGTACCTGTGCTCATGATTCCCCATCCCACTTCATGTCTGATTAACAGCATCAATACGAAGCAACCTCTTTTCCCCCTTTGCTTTACTCTGTTAGCAGATGAAAATCTTACAATATCTTTGTTTGATTTATCAATAAATAAGCAAAACAACTTCGCTCATCATGGATCTTAACATTACAGTGAGAAAATTATTAGCCCTCTTTTGTTTTGGCATGGGTCAAGAATCATGCAAAAATGAAATCTGTGAAAGAAAGGATGGTTGGGTTTTATTACTAGCTTGGATATCCGGCATTTCCTAAGTTATTTAAAGAAGTCATTTTTTTCAATTGTACAAAATGCATTAGGTTGTGGAGTAATTACAACTCACATTATGCCAGGTTAATCCTGAGAAACTCCATCAGTACTTAAAGTTTGTTATGTTGAGCAACTTTGCTCTAGATGCATCCTCGGTGGGGTTCGGTATGCTCTCTGGCTGCAGTATAAACTACAACTCCCATTATGATGAGTCAGTCTCTTCAAATTCCTCCAGTAGGTTGAGTTAGTCATGGGGGTTCTGTGTGCCAAGTTTGGTTAAGGTTCCTCATTGGTGGAGGTCACCATTTCTCTTATTGTGGGTGAGCTACAACTCCCAGAAAGGAAGGTCAGTCCCCCTCACCCCCCAAAACCCCTCCAGTAATCAAATTTTGGCACATCAGGTATGTGTGCCAAGTTTGGTCCAGATCAATCTGTGTTTGGGTTCACAGTGTTCTCTGGATGTGGGTGAACTACAACTCCCCAAATCAAGGTGAATTTTCCCCAAAGACATTCAGTATGTTTTGCTGATAGTGGGGGCTCTGTGTGCCAAGTTTGATCCAATTCCATCTTTGCTGGAGTTCAGACTGCTCTTTGATTGCAGGTGAACTATAAATCCTAGTACCTACAACTTCAAAATGTCCAATCCAATTCCCCTCAAAATCCACCAGTATTCAAATTTGGGCATTTCAGTTTTGCATGTCAAGTTTGGTCCAAATCTATTATTGTTTGGGTTCACAGTGTGCTCTGAATGTAGGTGAACTACAACTCCTATAAATCCCTCTAAAGACCTCCAGTATGCTTTCTTGGTTATGGGGGTTCTGTGTACCAAGTTAGTACCAGGTCCATCATTGGTAGAGTTCAGAGTGCTTGTAGATTTCAGGTGAACTATACATTCCAGTACCTGCAACTCCTACTAACCATGGTGAATTCTCCCCAAACCGCTTTAATATGTTCAGTTGCTGATCAATTTCTCTGTTTGCTTGGTGCCATAGAAAAGAATAGGAAAGGGTTAAGGCAGAGACAGTGGGCAGGGTTAGTCAGAAACATTGAGTTGTCTATGGTGGAGGAAACACATAAAATCTAGGATTAAATTGTCCCTGCATGAAAGCCTTCATTTGGGTGGTGGCCAATACTTTGTTTGTGGAGGACATTGACAGGACTCTTGGACATATTCATGGCACTCACTATAACCTGCAATGTTATTGGAAGGAGGGCCATTGGTGTTTCCTGAGTTGTGAGAGCTAGAGCTGTTTGTGGAGGCAAGACGTCTTATACATGGACACCCCAGCCACATACGCACATACATATTTTCACTTTTATTATGTGTATAGATAAATAGATGGTGTACACACAGAGCCAGATCAAATGATGCATCAACAAGCCTTTAATTATTTTTTTTACAAATTATTTTCCATTGTATTCCTAAAAATCAGTGCAGCTGAAAATCAGAAGTCTAATATGAAAAAGAAATGGGAGAATTTGTTGATAAAAACGTTATCAGAGGGATAGTGGGGTGTGTAATGGTAATCAAGAAATGCAGGAAGAGAAGCTATTTCATCACTACAGAGGAATTTCCCACTTCCCTGGCCTAAGGTGACGTTGTTGTTGTTGTTGCTACAGAACCTAATAGGGCACAATGAGAAATAACCCAAGACATGGTATCTATCAATAAATACTTTAAAAACCATAATAGAGATATAATTTAGATAATTTAGAAATAATCTGGATAGGCCTGCCAGAAGAGACTGATCTCTACTGCTAATTTAAATAGGAATTGTCTTGAGTTGATGGAACTCTTCTGGCAGGGCATTCCTCAGTCTGGGAGCAGCTAAAGAAAAATCCTCTGGGTAACAGGCTAATTTGGTTGACAGATGTACATGACTCTCTGAAAGCCTAACCTTACAGGATAAATTATCGCCCTGAGTCGCCCTGAGTCGCCCTAGGGCTGAGAACGGCGGTCTACAAATGCAGTAAATAAATAAAATAAATTATAGAGGAAATAGTGGTCCTGTAAGTAATCTGGAAATAAATCATGTAAGACTTTAAAGGTCATAACCAGTACTTTGTCTAGAAATTAATCGGCAGTTTTCAAACAAGCTGGAAGGTGAATAAATGTTGGTGAATTTGTTTAAAAGGCTAAAGTCCCCCTCATTAATGAGCCAACTTGAGATAGCAGATATGTATCAATGAAAATAAAACAAGTATCCTATATACTCTACACGTTTTAGTTAAGTCTAGGAATTTTAGTTTAAAAACTAACCTGAAAAGACATATCTATGGATCACTGAGTAGCATACCTTAGCTCTTCTTTTCCATCTTCTTCTCTGAATAGAGTCATAAAGACAAGAGCTACTATAGTCTCTGCTTCTGGCTTTTTAAAGGTCATATTTAAAACCAACATTTTGGCTCAAAAATTCTGTTCTTGACTTATACATGAGATTGCCTGATACATGAGTATATACAGTAAATTGGGATTGTTCTTTACTACTAGATCAGCACACACGGCAAATTTATCTTGCAGGAAACTGTAAGCAAGTGAGGATGGACAGAAAAAAGTTCAGAGTCTTAATGGTAATTGCAGTGCTTCAATGTAGCTTGCATTTAGAAAGACCATTATGGAAATATTTTAACATTTACTTACTATCAGAAATGGACAACGTAGACGAGGTAGCTTGGGCAATTATGGTCCACATTTCCTGCTGGGAAAGCAGTCAGGAATGGATTTTATTTATTGTGTCAGGAGCAAACCAAACAGTTGTATTGCATATTTTAACAAACAAACAAACAAAACTCAAAGTTTGCAAGCTTGGTAGTTGATTAAATGTCCTTTGACCAGTAGCTGGCCATTTGGAGTGCCTCTGGTCTTTACTATAAGAAGGTCCTCTATTGTGCATGTAGCAGGGCTCAGGTTGCATTGCAGCAGGTGGTCTGTGGTTTGCTCTTCTCCACACTTGCATGTCATGGATTCCACTTTGTAGCCCCATTTCTTAAGGTTGGCTCTGCATCTCGTGGTGCCAGAGCGCAGTCTGTTCAGTGGCTTCCAAGTTGCCCAGTTTCCTGTGTGCCCAGGAGGAAGTCTCTTATTTGGTATCAGCCATTGATTGAGGTTCTGGGTTTGAGCTTGCCACTTTTGGACTCTCGCTTGCTGACGTGTTCCACCGAGTGTCTCTGTAGATCTTAGAAAACTATTTCTTGATTCAGGAATGGATACTGAGGATGGATACAATTAATAATACACCATGGGTGGAAACATAAAAGCTCCAAAAATTCCAGATCCCATTTGATTTGAAAAGTAGAGACCACCAAGTGCTGTAGTTTACATGTTGGAGGAAGGCAATGGCAAACCACCTCTGAGTGTTATTCTCTGCTTATATTTATTTTACCGGAATCCAAACTCAAATTGTTTGATGTATGACAGAGAATGAGTAAGATAAGCTTGATATAAAGAGATCACTTTGTGAAATACATATGGGCAACCTACAGCTGATGATCAATATGTAGACATTGCTTCTGTGAGTTGCCCTGAGTTCAGAAGCTTCTGTCACAATTTTGCTGAGGAATCTGATGCATAAGGAGACTGCCATCCTTCTTTCTCCCATTGAGAACACATAGGTGGGATGGGGCCAGAGATAGAAGTTATCATTAATATTCTTAATATTTCTACATTATCATAATTCCCAGCTTTTGTTTGGCATAATGGTACATGTAATTGTAGTTGTGTTGATGCAATTAATATATATACACATGAAAGTTAATTAGGGGATATGCATAATAATTTTATTGCAAATACCTCTGGATTTTCTTGATTTGTTTCTCAGGTATATTTGCATAAAAGTGAAGGAATATATTCCTGCAATCATTTCTGTACTTGTAAGGGAAAATGTGAATAATAATAGAATGCACAGAATGCCAAATCCCTAAAAATGTTTTTCATTAAAGGGTTTATTTTTGGCATCTATGATTCCCACAGGAAACTTTTGGGCACACATTTTGGTTTAAGAAGAATTTATGATACACACATATGCTATTTCAATAAGCCTTTGTTCAGTAAGCCTTTGTTTTGAAATATTGCTCTAGTTAAAATTTAATAAAACCACAAATTGGGAAGTAAAAGGTGAACACTGTACAGCGCCAATGAGCAATTTTCTTTGTAGTCTTCCATGTATTTATTATTTAACAAATCCAATGTGGCCATCTAGTGCATGTTCTTAGTATAGCATGCTCTCTCAACCACTATCATGGTCTTCTCATCTCCCATTCTTGTACATCAGTGGTTTCCAATTGTGGAACTTCATTATATTGTCACATAACGGCTTCTAGAATTCTTGACCACAAGGCAAGTGTCTGTAGCATCTGTGAGTCAAAGTGCAACAATATCCAAGCACCCAAATCTGGGAAGCACTATTGTAAAAAGTTGTTTACAAAGTATGGTAGCTTGTCCCTCTTATTCATTACAGTAGGCCCTCCATATTCACTGGGGTCAGGAGCGCAGGACCCTTACAAAAGTGGGAAAGCCACAAATAAGGAGGCACTATATTTGTTACCTCTCTAGAAATCTTTATGTTCTCCAGTGCGACTCTTACATACTTAGGCGATCCCTTGTTGTCAGAGTATGATGGCCTTCCAAGCGTAGGGTCTTGGCAGTGGGTCCATAAGTGACTGTGGAGCCCTATTCTTGATCCACATGTTCTCCCACAGTAAGGACATCTTTTTCCAGGCGTAAGGCAGTCCCGGTCAGGGTTGGCTTGATGCGCCTTCCTCTTGGCACGTTTCTCCCTTTTATGCCTCTTTGAATTCCGCAGCACTGCTTGTCACTGCTGATATCCAATTAGAGCGCTCAAAGGCCAAGGCTTCCCAGTTCTCAGTGTCTATGCCACAGTTTTTAAGGTTGGCTTTAAGCTCATCTTTAAATCTCTTTTCCTGCCCACCAAAATTCTGTTTCCCGTTTTTGGGTTGGGAGTAAAGTAACTGCTATGGGAGATGGTGCTTGGGCATTCGGACAATGTGACCAGTCCAGCGGAGTTGATGGCGTAGGAGCATCGCTTCAATACTGGTAGTTTTTCTTCTTCCAGTACGCTATTTGTCTGCCTGCTTCTTACTTTTCTAACACTTTTTTATTTTTGTAGGGAGAAAAAAGACACCTTTTGGACTTATAACACCACTGAGTATTCTTTATCCAAATGCTTGAAATGACAACTTTTTTGGATTTTGGATTTGCTTGGAATTTGAAATACCTGTGTTTGCATATATGTACATAGAAAGATATTTTAGAGATGAGACCCAAGTCTGAACACAAAATCTATTTATGTTTCGTGTATACATTATACACATCACCTGAAAATAATAATATATAATTTTCAAATAATTTTGTGCATGAAACAAAAGTTTGTCCACATTAAACCATCAGAAGGTCAAAGGTGATACCATAGGTGAATTCTAAAGTATGTTGGAATCCTGTAATGTTTCTATTAGAGATGCTTGGTCTGTATAGAATATTGAAATTATCTGTAAAAGTGTCTAAAATGTGTCCTTTAAAAGTAATGCCAGAAAGTGACTAACCTAGAGGCAGAATCAAGTTTGCGGCTAATTCCAGTGACATCTGAAATGATATCATTGATGAATTTTATGAAAGGAGGTATCTAAGAAGAACAACAACTGCTTCTTTGTCATAGGATGTGCACCTTCTCCAACCAGTGCTGGTGTTGGGAGTCTATTTCTGGAAGCGTCAATTTGCAGATGTCCAGTGAGGGAAGAGGAAGCTGCCATTTCATATCCTGATTGCCCACCTCCATTGAGTGCCAATGCAAAACCACAAGTCTACTGCTCACTGCACAAATAAGATAACATGGCTCTTGTTACTGCATTACTTTTGCAATGTGTCTTTGTAACCCTTCCCTTACTCAAGAGAATAATCAGTTACAGGAAACAGTATTACTTGTACTTCCACGCTTTGACAAATCATCACACCAGTGTAAGCCAGGATGATCTCAGACCACTATATCACTTTAAGAGAGCATAACAGGCTCATGATGACTATTCATACTATGGGGTGCTTTTTAAAGGTTTATTACAGGGAAGGGAAACTCCAAGCATAGGGGAAGGGGTGGAGACTTTTATTAAAAATCAAAAATGATAAACATAAAGGACATTTTAAGGAGAAACAGAATAGTACTGGGAATCCAAGCAGAAGTAAAATCAGGAGAGAGATGAAGATATTTGAGAACCACTCCCAAGCTAAAAAAAAAAAAAGTTAATGTCATGGATAGATGCCAATGAAAGAACTCAAATATGGTACCCTTGTGTTACACACTAAAAATATTGAATGAGATTGCATGGTGCTCCACATGCATAACTCTGTTCTCCAGCCCAGATTGGTGTCCAACTGTCATGGCTTCTTTTAGCTCAGGGGTTCCCAACCTGTGGGCTGCAGCCCAGCAATGGGTTGCGAGAACTCAAATCAGGTCTGTGAACCTCCTTCCTCTTTATTTGTTTAATTTATTTCTGCTCTTTTCCCCAAAATGGTCCCTGGGTAAAATGGTTCCCGGGCAAAGTGGGCCCTTGTCAAAGTGGATCCTGGTCAAAAAAAAAAAAAGGTTGGGAACCACTGTTTTAGCTGGAAGGAGGTGAAGGAGCAATGTCCAGCAACATGTTGGAGAAGAGAAATGAGATTGGTCCTGCACATTTCCAGCACCTCATCAGATATAGGAAAGCAGCTTTATTTTTCTTCCCCTGAGTGTACATGTGTAGACAGAATGGGTGCCGTTTGTTAATCTCTTCCTTTTCCTGTCCTTGCAAGGCCATGCCAGAGCCCTTGGCCTGACAGCATACAGGGCAGTTAGCATTTCATAAAGAACTAGTGAATAGCACCTTAAGTAATCCTTTAATGCAGCCATTAACTCAACTCTAAAAAGGAACAAAAGAATTGCAAAAAGAAATTGACAGAGAATAAATAAATAATCTGAAGTAATTTGTGGATAACAGAATATTATTTAGATGACAGAAAGAAAAATGATAACTAAATATTATAAAGCCATTGTAGAACAACAGAGATGTGATATCTGCAAAAGCCCGCTTGAGAGAAGCACACTTACAAAAGCCTGAGTTTTGGTCTAATAGAGTCTTTATGAGATGTTACATTTAGAAGGAACCAAGATCCATATACCTAGTAGATGTTTCAGTTTGGTGAGACTGCTAATTGAGGAAACCCAATGCCAACAGTAACAAAAATGCATATTTGCTTTTGGAGTGGTTCAATTACATTTGTTTAATCAAATAATTTTTTATTAGTGTCATAATTTTATTGTGTACTTTTCTCAATGACTTTGTTTTTTAACTGAATTTCCAGTACATACCTTCTAACCTCATCCTTTTTATTATGTTCTTTCTTGTAGTTTACAACCAAGACAACAAGCACTTTTATCTACTGTTTGCTAACCACCTGTTCACGTCACATAAGTTAATATTGAGGTACTACAACTCACCTTCATGTTTGTCCAGTGTCCAAACCTATATTTATTTAGTGCTTGTTTTGGTACCAAGGCCACAGCTGCATGGCTATATAGGTGGGAAAAGGGCCAGGTGTTAAAACTTATCTTTGCCAGTGAAGTCCAAGGGTCTGGAAGAGTGTTAGCAAAGAGCCAGGAAGAAAATTCTAGCAAAGCCATGAAGACCATAGGCTTTCTTCTCCTTAGTTTGACACTCTTCTTTCTCTACTCAGGTAAGCTAAATATTGTATTAGTAAGTTTGTTTTGAGAAGACTTCTTGAATCTTATTATTGCACAGAATCATAGAGTTGGAAGAGACTTCATGAGCCATCCAGTCCAACCCATGCCAAAAAGCAGGAATGGTTGGACATGATGCCTTCCACCTCAGAAAGGAACACATTCATTGAAAGATATCCTTCATCTGAAACTATTCCATGGGATAGTGCAAGAAAATTAACATTCAAGGTTTACACTAGGGGTGAAGAGACTTTGGCCCTCCAAAGACTGCTGGTTTGCACTTCTACTAGCCATAGCCAACAGAGACAGAATTGTGGGAGCTATAGTCCAGCAATATATAGAGAGCTCCATATTCCTCCCCCCTTGTGGAATGCATCCTGTCACACAGAGATACTCAACATTTCAGTGTATATCCTGATAGTTGTCCAGAACCAATGTCTTGCACACTCCTTGCAATGGGGAAAACAGCTTTCAAATATTAAATGTCAAATGTTAAAGCTACTGCTACTCCTACAGGGAAGGAAGGGGAACTCCTGTAGGAAGACAAAGCATAATGTTCTGCCCAGAAGAAACTCCATCTCTCTCTGACCATGAGAGTCATCTTCCTCTTGCTGCCTCCTTTCAACACAGTTATACAGTAGCTGGATTAGGCGGGGACTGGCCAAGAAGCCCCTAACTGTGTCTTCATGACTGAATATATGACAGAAGAGTCCTCCAAAATCCCAGTGGATTATAGCATTGTTCTACAGCCAGCTATAGGACATATAAGCCCAAACGAAGCAAAGTGAGTCTTCAGAATGTGAGATAGTTAATTTCTCCCTCTGCAACAACTGGTAGATGCTGGTGTAACACTAGTGAATATCACTAACAAATACCACCAAGATACTTTTGGTCTTCATATGACTGTCACAGCATGAGAAATAGACCTCTTGTTAAACCCAGAGCAGGACATTCAGAGGAAATTGATAAAACCATGTTTCAGATCAATTTGTGCACAATAAATTTTTTTCTTAATCTAGTGTTGTAAACTGATAAAATTATTTTAGTTAATTTGTCATTTTTGTTTCATTGGGTACATCAGTGATGCTTAACTTGTTCTTATAATGAAAGTCATCATTACGTGTGCCTAGTGAGATAAAAAAGACAGTGCCATATGTAAGCACAGACAGCATGGCTAAATTGTGGAATTCAGTGAATATAGTCATGATTGCCAGCTTGGGTGGCTTTAGAGAAAGATTACAAAAAATCTTGGGTGCTGGAAGCATCACTGGCTGTGTATTGTCTCCAATATAGCAGGCAATATGCCTTTGGAAGATGTGAAAAAGAGAGTGCTACTTTACTCATGTCCTAGGTTGCATACACACTACACAATTATAATAATTCCACTTTAAATACTAAGGTAACATCCCATGGATTCTTGCGATCTGCAATAATAGGAAAGAAATTTACAACCCTTGGAAATACTATGGTGCATCATCAAACTACATAGTAGTTTGGTGATGCACCATAGGAATAGCTAGGATAGAACCATGGCAAATAAAGTAGAAAATATTGTTCTAATTATGTGGTGTGGGTGCTTGTGAACTTCCCATAAGAAAACTGTGAGAGGTCACTTTGTGAACATAATGGTGGGCTGGCAGGGTTTTTCTGATATTCTTCAAACAAATCTAGCTTTGCTGCAGTAAAAACAATAATTTCTCATGGATTCCAATTAGCATTGCTCTAAAGCTTGCACCTGTTTGTTTCTTTGGGCCTAGATGTTGCCGTTGAAGCAAGAGAAATACAGGTAAGTGACAGCTACATTTTATAATGTATACCATACCATACATAACGGATATATAACTGATCATTCAGATATGATACTTTCCCAAAGCAGGTAAGTAACATATGGAGGGGAGGGAGAGGGAGAGAGAGAGTTTCTAAATGGAGTTGTGCTTGTTGGGCTGACTGATTTTCTAAAGAACTGTTTTAGTGCAAGAGTAAAGAAAATAATTGTTCCTGGGATGCATGTGATCCCAAAGAGAGTCAGTGTGGCATAGTGGCTTGAGTATTGGACAGCTGTAGAAACCATGAGTTTCCCACTCAGCCATGGAAACCCACTGGGTGATCTTAGGTGAGTCACAAACTCTCAACCCCAGAGAACCCTGTGATAGGTTTGCCTTAGAGTCGGCATCAATCTGAAATTGCCTCAAGGCACACAACAACAACAGCAATTTATACTCCATCATCAATTGGGAGTAAAATTGATTTTTTACATTCAAAATACTGTTCAAAAACCCTATGGGACAGAGGGCAGTTTTGAGAAGGGCTTATTTAAAGCCAGAAGTGACCCCCAGTTTATTTCCTCATTTTTAAATGGCTCTTCCTGGTTTAAAAGAGGACAAGAACATAGCAAAATTACTTTTGTCTCAGAATCTGAAATTCCCAGCACCCTGTTTTCTGTTACTTGAAAGATGAGAGTGCTTCATCTTTCATGCAACATTCATTAGTTTTGATTGGCATGTGTATGTGGCAACTGTAAACCAAACCCATTATTTGAACGGGATGAGATATACTTGTAACGCAGGTCTCCTTCCTACACTTTCATCCCACACCTACAATTTCACGAGCCCTGGAAAAAATCTTGTTTTAATTCTGTTGTTCTGGCTGATGTTGCTTGCCTCCATGTCATTTCTAACTTTTTATGGTGATCCTAAGACAAACCTTTCAAGAGGGGATTTGCTGTTTCCCTCTTCTGAAGCTGACAGCACCGATCTCGGGGGCCCACCACCCTCCTCCTCCCTGTTCTCAGCTTTTTCCTTCAATGGCAGTGGCCCCAACCATGGAGGAGTGAGAAAGAGGGGAAATAAGCAATTCCTGTGGCCAAAGGGAGAGCTAGGCAATTCACTTGCCTTGAGGCTAAGCCCTTCTGCCCACTGGCTGCGGCGGGGGGGGGGGGGGGGGGGATTGACTACAGAGCTGGAAGACTCCAAATGGCATCCAGTCCAACCTCCTTCAGCAAGGCAGGAAGACACAGTCAAAACGCTCCAGATAGCCATCCAGCCTCTGTTTAAAAGCCTCCAGAGATTTAATCACCACAGAATAGAATAGAATAGCTTTATTTGTCATGGTGCTATTGCAGAACGAAGCTACATGCCTTCCCCGCACACACCACAAAACAACACACCCATTCCTCCACACTTCCACCACCACACAGCCTCCCATGCCACATCAGTGCAAAACCACAGACTTCAACATAGCCACAGCTCTAAGATAAAAGCTATCCTTCAGTCTGTCCTTATCTTTGTCACCCTATACCATCTGCCAGATGGCAAAAATTAAAAAAAAAAAAAGAATATGCCAGGTGAGATGGATCCCCAAGAATGTTCTGAGCTTTCTTAAATTAACTTTAAATTATAAAGTTCTTCCAAAGAGGGGAGAGGGCAACCAATGATTTGCTGTGCAGAAGTGGTGACCCTTTGAGTGCCCTCCTATCTGCCACTGTGTCCAAACCATGTGCAGGTGCAGTAGGTTAGGACACTCTCTATAGCACAGCAATAGAGTGCTATAGTAGAAGTGGAGTGCTGGCGTGTTCAAGTGTAAGTACCTATAACTTTTATTATTTGCACAATTTGTTGATTAAAATGGAGTAATTACCACAAAATGGATAAGTTTCTAATTAAGAAAATAAAAATCTGTTAACAACAAAGTTTGTGATGAACCACATGGAGTAGCTATAGAGGAAACTACACAAGAGTCAGATATAGCACACAAATTTACAAAGGGGAGGAATCCAAACCTTGTTTATACAGTAAATTTGGGGCAAGGGAGGAGGGCCCTATGACTTAACTTTTGTCTTGCAATTGTTCTAATTTTGCTTCTCTTTGGCTCCGACATATTTCATAGGATCCATGCAGTTTATTTTCAATTGTTTTATCACATTAATGGGTCTTGTAGCCTGAATTGGAGTCCTCTGGCCTTCAGGTCCCCTTGGACCTCCAGGACCTCTTAAACAATATCTCTCCCACTTCCTGGAAGGATCTGTATGCCATCCAACATCACACAATCTTCTTGCCCAATTCACATTCAATGAATGTAATGTGCTCCACATAGGATTATCTTTGAAAGATGTGGTTAAATTATAATTGGTCCAGAAAAATCACTGGCAGGTTATTTGATGAAGGAATACAGGTCTTGAGTTTCAAAAAGTTTGATATGGAGGCATTCATATTTCTCCCCTTGTGAGCCAAATCTTCACGTTCCTCCCTGATATGGGGGAGGTTTCTACACCATTTCAGGGAATGCAAGGGCTCTTAGAGGGGGTTGTCAGGTGATTCCCATATGTGACTCACAGGTCACCCAGTTTCCAGCCTGAGTCTATATGATTATTTTGTTGAAACCACTAAGAAATAGTGGGGAATACTTCTGAAATTGCTGTTTCTCTCACTGCAGCCTGCTTGTAAGGGCTACCCCCGGAATGCCTGTACCCTGGAGTTGAAACCACACTGTGGTTCTGATGGCACTACTTATGACAACGAATGTTTGTTCTGTAATGGAGTTGCGTAAGTATCAGATGCACATGATGAACAACTGAAAAAGAGGAGCAGAAACCTTCTGTAGGTAGTTCCGAATTTTTAGCACTTTTAAATCAATATTGCAGTTGATATTTATCCCAACTATGCTCTTTCTTAACAAAAATAAGAAAAAATCAAAAGTAACCTAAAGGAACAATGGAGCTTGAGAAAGGGAGCTACTTTACAAATGCTTGGTGTTACCAATAAGAAATGTAACAATGGGCAAATTCCAAGCGACTTTGTATTTTGTATTTATCTTTTTCCTAAGAAATCTTCTGGGTTCTCACCATCTGTTTTGCCTTTTCTTTTACCAGCAAAAGCCGTGGGACACTTAGACTGAGTCACTATGGAGCCTGTTAAAAAACCAAAAACTGAAGAGCATCCATTAAAGTAAAAACATATCCCTCACTCATCCATCATTTTCTTGTTTCTGCTCCAGACGTTAATGAAAATGTTGTGTTGGCTTGATTTGATCTATCAATAAAGAAGATTGACAGCATTATGTCTGCTATGGTTTTTCTTCCCTCATAGAATTAGAACTTGAGGTAATCTAGTAAAGCTTAATGATGATCAAAAGCAAACTCCCAAAGTCTATTTGCCCTACTTGACATTGCATCCATGCCCTATAAAAGATTCCCTCTTTTCCCTCTTCATTGTGAGTTACTTCCATCAATGCAAACTGGGTGCAAAATACAAAATAAATTTATATTCAACTCAGCAAAAAGAAGTGGAGAGTTCACAGTGGAATCTTACTTGCACAGTCGATTCAAGCAAAAGCAAACAACTGCACCCTCTCCTAATTGGTGTGTTCCTGTTCTCCATCAGCAAGAAAATCTGCCATCTTGTCCCTATTCTGATGTTGCTTGTCCAAAAATGGTTTTTGAATGTGGGACTGTCATGAATCTAACCTTTTGCCAGGAAGGCCGAAGCCTGGAAAGTCAGTAGTTGACATGTTGAGAGATAGGCAGGAGAGCTAAGAGGCAAGAGGGAGGAGCCAGCCGACTCCTGATTGGCTAGAGCAGTCAGGAGAGGAGTTAGGTTTTAGAGGGAAAAAAGGCTATGTCTTTTTGACAAGCTGGGGAGTTGAGCTTTAAACATCGAAGAGTGTAGAAGGATAGTTATGAAGAGGGAGCTGTGAAGAATTTAGACAGGGAGAACTTTTGAAGTGAGCCTTGTAGTTAGAGCATAGGAAAGGCAAAGGTTCCTGAATCACTGTACATAGAAGGGTCAGTGTAGGAAAGTCTATTTTGCTCTGTGAGGCAGTCATTGGGCTGTTCTCAGGGACACACTGTGTCAAAGTAGTGAGCAGTGTGAAGCAAGGAACTCACAGGGAACAAAAGTTAAAGTCTTGAGAGAAGACTGCTTGTCTAAACCAGCTAAGCCTCTGAAACGCATTAAGCTTTTGTACCACTCTTATTAAGAGTTGATTTGTTCACCAAGTTTAAATAAACCTGTTTATAGTTTCATCTTTAAACTGGTGTCTGCCTCAGTCTATCACACTCCTTAGATCTCAGCTAGCCCAAGACCAACTTAATTTCAGTCCAGTCAGCGAAAGAAGCAGCCAGTGAAGAAAAACAAAGGGCTTGAACAAACTTTACCTATTTTCACATTCACACTTATGTTTTCCTCAGACATTAATTGAGGTGGTGGCGGCAAATCTACCTAATATATCGGTCATTAACAACGTTAATACAGTTGGTCACTCGATAGTAATATTACTGAGGTGGGATAAGAGAGTCTTTCCCCCTTCATCTTAGTCAGTTATCTTCGTTTAAGTAGTGTCCAGCTGAACGTTAACCTTTACACTGGTGGGCAGTGGTGTGATTGTTCGTCCCCCCTGCCAAGGTTGACGTTTATCTTTTTTTACACTGGTGGCAGCGGTGGGATTGTCTTTCCCCCCTGCCTAAGGTGACGTTTGATCTTTATTACAGGGACACATAGAGGAGGTCTCCTTTCAAGATGTCTCAGCCTTTAGATTGGCATATATAGAGAGGGGTGCTCCTTTCGATGCAATTAAAAAATGTGATCCAACATCCAATGTGATCCAACATCCAGATCCAACAGATGATTCACTGAGCAAACAAGACATCAAAGGGAGAAGACAATGCACAAGATGTTTCTTGAGAAGCTTAGCCTTCCTAGCCAAGGACTATAGTAAAAAAGTGGAAATGTTTTTGTTATTACAGCCACCCGAAAAACAAATGACAAATATAGAACCAAAATCTATAATTCCTGGCCTGCTCAAAGAGTCCTTGTTCTACCACAGAGGCTCCCAGTCTAGAAGCAAACTGATGGAAAATAATTAGGCATTCACCGTTTACATAGCTTTTACACAGCAGCACGTAAAACTTGGACAACTCCAGCAACAATTATTCATTGCCACATAAATTACATTGCCATATAAAATCAGGTAATCTCCTTTGATTATCTGATTTGATAATGTGGGTTATATGGCAGTGTAGAAGGGGCCATAGTCTTATAATAAAGAATCTATTCAGGGACAGCTATGTTGGCATTTTTATAACTGCCTTCCCTTTCTAACACAACTGAATCCTCAAAATCTCTTTGTATGATTTCCCCCCAATGTTTCCATTGAATAACTGTTTGTGATACTTCCAGTCAGCATTGCAAGGGAGTCAGTAACTATCTATGTGTGACAGCAATTGATGTTTGCCCTTAGAGGGTGACTGGTTGGGAAATTCAAAGTGGTAAAAACCCTGTGATTATGGAGGAAATGGAAAACAGCTATTGCCAGATCTATTACAAGGAGTGCCTGACATAATTATTGTTGTAGTCTCGGCTTGATGTGGATAAAACAGCATTCCCAAAGTCCCATAAACATTTGCTGGTTCCTTGGACCAATAATCAGTCTTGAATGGAAATGGTGAATGCTTTCCATTCTTAAGGCGTGGTTTGTTGGGTGTATAAATAAATTGGAATCTGAGATGCCCTTGAGCTTGTGACTTGAACGCAGTCTGTGGAACCAAAATGAAAACTGCAGGGGTCTTAATGCTTCTAACCTTGACTGTCTTCTGCCTCTTCTCTGGTAGGTAACATTTACTGAACTATTACTTCAACAAAGCATCCAAAAGAATGGGATCAGTGCTGAGATAGATATCCATGAGATCACCATAACTGGTTATAATAATTTTAAGAAGTAGAGTCATATACTCAGGGCCCATTCATGTCCCACAAAGTACCACAATTCCACTTTAGCAGCTCTGTCTGAATCCTATGGAATCCTGGGATCTAATTTCACTAATTTCTGGGGAATTTCTGGGTTTTTTTTAACAAACAATATAATTTGTAAAAAAAACTACAAGAGCTATCTACTTTTATATACAATGCACAAGATAACCAGGGCATCAATCCCCCCCCCCCCCCTCATTGTCAGTAAGATTCACACATCTACGAATTTTGGGGGATTTTTTAAAGTTTCGACAAAACCACCCCACCCCACCCCCAAAAGCCACAACAGCAATCCCCTTGAATGTCTGTCTAACAGTGTGTCTACATGACATACAATTAACCACATAACTTTTTAATGAATAACTTTATTGATACTAATATTTTTATATAAAAGTTAAAAAGGAGTTAGGGTAGCAGGGGTAGACAGGGGGGAGGGAGTGTATATTGGTGGGAGAGAGAAAAAATGGGTAATAAAATGGCATGGAAAGAAGGGAGGAACAAAAAGGGGGGGAGAAAAAAGGGGGATTTTGTTGATCTGCAATCTTTTTCATCTTGGTTAAAGAATACTTAATTCAGCTTTTTAAAAATTCTACAACTCCCATTTCATCCATTCTCTAAGTGTGGAGAGTTTTCCTGTACCTCTTTCTTAAATTAACATTTTCATTTTTTTCTTGTTTCAAATAATCTTTAAATACTGTCCGATCTGTTGGGGTTTTTTTTTGGGAGGGCGGGATCTTGGTGTTTTTTAATAGGTGAGTCAAGTTGTCCATATAACCACATAACTTTATACTATTACTAACTTACTTTAGTCCTCTTTGCAGATTCAATAATTTTACTTATTATTATTAGACTCACCCTTTTCTCTGCTCCGCTCCAAACACAGAGCAGTTTGTCCTCTTTTTGTGGGCACTTACAGGTGCATATACCTACATACACCCAGTACTGTAGATCCAGCTTAAACCATGCTGGAGAGGGGTAATGGGTGGGGAGGAGATTAGAAAATATCAAGGTTTTGTATTTTTATTTTAAAGCACCCTGCTGGTAGGAAGAAAAATGCTCAGGAAAAAGGAAGGAAGGCCTAAAAGGAATTTCCAATGTCTCATCTGGATATTGGAACCAAGTTGTAATTACAGGAGTAAAAACCATGATCTCCCAATATCCCAGCAATCTAGATAAGCTCCAAGACTGCTAAAATGCCAAACAGTGAATCATTGTGGTATGTTCTTTTAATATTTTCTGTAAGGTATTTATAAAAGATAACTAGGCAGTTACATAGATAATGATAAAACAATAAATCTACCTGTACTGTCAAAATAACCTATTAATAAAACTCACCTATAAATTAAAGCATGCTGTCCAACATAAAGTAAGACTCCCATAATTGTTCAGATAGACTACTCTATTTGGTAGTCTACAAAACCTTTCCTTGAAAATGAAACCAGAGGAGTGGGGAGCGGGTTGTTTGTAGAGCTCTTCTGAAGCCCTGTAATGGTAAGTGCTGACATAACACAATTAGCAATGTGTTTCACGTTGCTTTTAAAAAACAAACAAACAAACAAACAGGTACCCACTGCACATCCTTCTACCCCCAAAGCTGAAGTTTGAAAACATTTTTAATACCCTATGTACTCATGCATAAATGAATGTCATGTATAAGTTGGGGACAGGTTTTGGGTCCAATTTTGATATTCCCACAATTGAAAGACTTAGGGGAGTAGTACTTCTTTCAGCTTTGTGCCTTTCACCATTCTACTCAGGTTTTTTCCTCTAAAAAAATCATTAAGTTACAGTACTTATACTGACCAAGGATGAGCGGACCCAAGTTTTTGAGACTGATTTTTAAAACCAATTTTTTCTAGACTTATGCACAAATGTATATAATAACAAGATCTTTTCTTGGCACTGAAAAGAGGGAAGAGAGGGGGAGAACTCACCCTCCCCTGAGAGACTCCTTCATAGCCTAGGAAAAGCTACCCAAGACTGTCCACTATGTCCGCATTAGACAATCCTGTGAGTGTAGTAGGATGGAAACAAAACCTACCTCATAAGACAATAAAACACCAGCAGGCTCATGTGGATTTTCCTTGACCCAACCCCCAAAATAATACCAAATGATAACATATTTTATAATACTGAAAGCCCAGAAGTACTAACTGAGCTATATACCCTCATTCATTCCCTGACGTATATCATTTACCAAGGTAGCCAGGATTGTTTTAATCAAAAATAACATCAGTTTTAAATAGATCAAAACAATGAATGCAATCTCCCCCGACATAAAGAGAAGGGGACAAGATCACCTCCAACCCCTTTTCAAAAAATAACAAATTAGACATTAAATAATTAAGATCAAAAATGGCTTTTTCAGCAGGTGGAACTGCAATGAGGACCTTTAAACTTCTAAGATTTAAATAAAGGGAAGGCAATCTGGGCCAGACCTTTCACCCAGGGCGCATCCAGACAGCCCCTTTAAAGCAGGAGTTCTCACATTTTAAAGTGGGCCATCCAGATGATGTTCCACAGAAAAATGAATTCATTCACCACAAACCAGGAAAACCCTGATTTTTTGTGAAATAATTTGTTAGTGAGTTTATTCTGTGCCTTCTTGTACTACTTCCGCTATCTGGACTGCTCCGTCAAAAGTTCTGGACTTTTGAAGGGGCAGTCCACACAGTAGCCCCATGTTTTTCTTGGCTAAATTAGCCCAGAGAATGGCGTGAACACCAATTTTCTCCCCACCCCCCTTTAAAAAATAGAAGAACTTACCCACCCTCCATTAGCATGGTGCCGGAGCTCTCCTGGTGCATAGGAATGACGGACCAGGAGAAAGGAGAGGAGGAAAATCGCTCCTGTCTCCCACCCTTCTCATGTGCCAGGAGAGCTATGGCACCATGCTAATGGAGGTTGTGTAGATTTTTATTTTAAAAATAGGTTGGGGGGTGGGGGGGTGGCTTGAGGAAGGGGTTAGTGTGTCCGGGTGTTCTCCTAGAAGGTTCTGGGAGCACATCTGAACACCCAGCCGCAAAAGCGTGTGCTTTTGTGGCTGCTGTGTGGACAACACTCTACCCCAACCCAGATTTCTTACACCCAGTTCAAAGCAGATTTTACTGCTGTGTGGAACCGCCCTCAGCCTCAAATAGGAAAAAAATAATTAAAAAACTGAAAGGTGCTGATTATCCATGACTTTTTGGAAAAACAAAAGTTGGAGGGTTTGGGGAAATTCCTAAATTTAAAACTGCTGTTGTGAGAGGTCTTGATGAGCCCAAGCACATTTTTCACCACATATACCCCTGGTGTAAACATATCCTGATTTTTCATGGAAGGATTACCTTGTTAAGGAGCCTAACAAGGACATTATTTATGTTTGGCTCAGGAGAAATGCTAATATTCATTTGTTCAAAATGCAGAATACATTTAACATTCATTTGCTATGACTCCTCTTATACCAAAGATATACAATAACTTTTCTTGTTTCTCCTTCTGTGTGCTTTAGATGTTGTTGCCCAACATGGCAGAGAGGTAAGGGCACCTGTTTCTGTTTACTACTGATAAATTGTTTGCAAATGCTGCACTGGTCAGCAGCTAGTTCTACTAGAGATATACGTTGAGAAGTGTGGATAGAGTATCTGGTCCTCTCCCCTCTGAACAGGGTTGTTGTCCATGATTGCATCAATTAATTGTTAAATGTATAGGTGTAGTTGGGAATAGCTGTTACTAAAATGACTGCAATTAAATTAGATTATAATAAGACATCCTTATTTATGGGGGATGCATTCTGAAACAAACCAAGTTACCAACAAAAAAAACTGGTAACTTGGAATACCATTAAAAACAAATGACTTCCAGTTCCAGCATACCATAGAGTTATGCTGGGAGATCTACAGATTCCTAGAGAAGTTATTTGTTAGATTCCCCAGCATTACTGTATGCAAACTTTTTGAGGAAGCATGCCCTAGAATTGCACTGGAGGATATAGCAGACCATAGTCTAGAGAGTATGGGAAATCACCGATGCAGTTTCCATGATTAAGGGGGTCTTATAATAATTCATGATGACTGGATGAAACTAAATGTCTCCAAATATCGTTTGCTGGAAGTTCCAAAAGTTGTAAAATTCCAGCTCTCGTTTTCCCTCACTGTGGGTTTTTCTGCCTAAGGCTAATGGTGGTTTCGGTCCAACAATATCTGGAGTGTCTCATGTTGCCTTTTCCTGATTTTGGGGGGAGGGGGGGGGGGCTCTACTCATGAAATCACTGGAAGCACTCGCTGGACCTATGAGTTACCAGGATGCCAAGACAGAGAATTCTTCAATGAAAACCATACCATTATTGCAACAGTGTACAGAATGTCCAGTGTTTCCATTGATAATGAATAATGGGAGAGTTAGTAGAGCTATTCAGAACTAGAGAGCTATAAAGAAAGGTGTGTTTTCAAAGATTGCTTCTGTTTCTTTCAGTCCACTTACTGCAGTGAATACCTAAACACAGCAGTATACTGCACCAGAGAATATGAGCCTCACTGTGGGACAGACAGACAGACCTACGGAAACAAATGTGCATTTTGCAGGGCAGCTGCGTAAGTATATAAATATATACAGCTGGGAAAATTATACAATTATAATTGCTGTGTTGTTTTTAGGTTCACTCTTGCCTAAGATGTACACAATGAATTTCATGCATTTAGATTGTAAACCTGAAGGCAGGATAAAGCACCATGTACAATGATATGTCACTTAGCCTTAGAAAACTATTAATGTATCAGTTAACTCAATGACTGCCAAATGTGTGGCCTCTGTTCAGATCTCTTGTAAAGATATCTTCCTGATTTCATTACACAAACTGGTTTTGCCAAAGTTGAATGAACTCAGGTCTCTCTATTCAGAAATATCCACTATTGTACAACCCCGTGTCTGTGTGACTAGTATTCATGGTTTCATTTATCCACATCTGATAAGATGTCTTCCCTAGGCATATTTCTAGATCTTCCAGCATGACTCTATGGTGTTCTTGGGCCAGAAATCCTTTATTTCAATAGGATTTACTATTACCTATAGTTTTATGTATATATGTAAAGTCCAGGAATGTATCCCCCATGGATACAGGGGCATACAGAAGTGTTTTCTTCATGACCTGTCACCAGGACAAAGTACATGCAAACCAACATTGCCTTTAGTAAGAAAAGAGTCAGACCTGCCTAAGGCTAATGGAGGTTTGCAGTATGTCCTTAATTCTTTTTAAATTTTTCATGGTGGTCAAAGGCAATGCTATCCCCAAAGCCCTGTAGCTGGCGGCTCACATCTGCCAAACATGACATTGGTGGCTTTTCAAAAAGCTATCCAGGGTGCTGAATCCTATCCTTAAGCAAGCTCAGTACTTTGGATAGATAATTAAAAGTTTTAAAAAATGCAGAGTTGATTCACCACCCCCTGGACATGAAGGCCACTAAATGCAACTGAATGAGATGTTGCTATTGCAGTGATGGGCAACCTTTTGAGCTTGGTGTGTCAAAATTTGCCAAAAACCTGAGCACAGCTTGGGTGGGGTGTCGACTTCGAGAGAAAAAAACCACATAATTCTGCAGTATTTATAGTTTAAATAAGAAAAATGTATATTCCATGCTGAGTTATGGCATGAACAATGCTCAAACGTGCAACCTTTTACAAATTTAAGGATGGAATTAGATTGGCTCTTATAAGGTGTACTTCTCTGTATGCGGCCGCATGTGGCCGCATGTCATCAAAAATAGCCATGCGTGACAGTGCTGACACGCATGTCATAGGTTCACCATCACGGTGCTATTGCATCCTAAAGTTAGCAAGAATATTTATAATAATATTTATAACACCACCAGTAACAGAAGAGATCTGTTTGAGTACATGTGCCTACAGGCCAATTGCAGTCTGCCATGTCATTTTATGTGGGCCTACAGATGCTGGGCTACAACTCCTGTATTCCTCATCATTAGACATCATGGCTAGAACTGATGATACAGTGATACAGTAACATCTGAGAGGCTGTAGTTTGTTCTGTTTAGTCAGGATAGTGGGGTTTGAATTTAGATATAAAGCATGTGGAAATGATGACTGACTTTAAAATCTCCTTTAACTTTTCCCCAACCTCAGAGTCAAAAGTGCTGTTGGGTTGCAATTCCCATTATCCCCAATCCGCATGACAGATCATAAAAAGTGATGAGAGTTTTCATTCAATAACATCTCAGGACCAAAATTGTGTAAAAACTAAAGAGCATCAATCACTGTGTAAAAAAAATGTGGTTGGATTCTTCATCCATAGATTCAACGCCCATTTGAAGGAAACCATCAGGATGATTTGGCCCTTGATAAAAATAGGTTTGACACCCCTGTGATAGAGGGAATTGCTGGGTGCCAATGATGGCTCCTCATTAATTTCCCTGGAAGTAAAAAAGGGAAAAAGAATGAATCTGAGTGATACACAGCAGTCAATGTGGATACAAAGGTCTGCACCTTTAAGGTAATTCTGCAAGGAAGTGTAATCATATGACCAATGCAATGCTTTTAATGTGTATAGTACACATTGAAAGAGTTTCAGAGAGACTTCTGATGATTTGTTGTGTTTTGGAACAAAAAAAACCTGTCATGCCAGGCAATTTCTATAAAACAAGTACTCTGTGACTTTCAGGGTTACAAGATTTCACAAAAATAACAGAGTCTTGAGGTTTACAAAATAACAAATTCAATTTGTGATAAGCTTTTGTGGGTTGCTGCTTGCAAAACCTCATACTATATGGAAAAAATGTTAGTACTGATGGTTCCATGCAGTTTCTCCTTCTAGACTCTGTTACAATCCAAACAGAAAAGGGCCATTACCCCAGAACAAAGTACTCCCTTGAAGAGGGTTTGAAGAGTGATTTGTTTTGGATTCCTTCCAAGTTGTAGCTGCCATATCTCCCTAAGATTATGAGGCAATCAGAGCTACGTCTTGGATCTGATGCAAGTTTCTGGTGTTGAATGGACAGCCAGGCATTCCAGTGCTTGTGGAGGCAGAATTATTGCTTCCCTGGAGAGCTCTTTGCTTCTGGTCAGGACTGGTAAACAAATAATACAAACTGCTACTGCAGTGACCATAATTCCTGTATGTCTGAAAGTAAAACTGAGTATATTTCAGACAGAAAATTTTGATGCAGATTATAAAGAGAAAGAGGCACCTGTATATCTTGTTGTGTAATCCTGAAAATATTACTACCTTAAACCATGGATTGGATTGCTTGCACCAGTGGGCTAAGGCTAGCCTTTATTGGCAGCCAAGGGAGCCTGCTACTTGAATTAGTAAAACTGCTGTTCTCTATGCCTTGTCCTTTGATTGCCATGGTTCCATCCTATGGAATTCTGGGATTTGCAGTTTGGGAGGGCAGTATTTAAAATACTCAGCCAGAGAGCTTTAGAGCTACACTAAACTACAAATGCTAGGACTACATAGGATGCTGCCATTGCAGTTAAAATGGAATCATGGTGCTATAATTGTGTTGTGTGAAAAGGACATGAGGCCTGTTTAATTAGGCTTATTTCTCTGTAGCAATACATAATAGCCTAAATACCCTAAAGGCACCAGATCCCGTCTGATCTTGGAAGCTAAGCTGGGTTAGTCATGGTTAATACCAGGCTGGGAAACTGCCAAAGAATAGAAAATGTTTCAGGCTATATTTCAAATAAGGGAACTGAAAACCCACTTTTAACTATATCTTGCCTTAGAAAAATCTATGAAATTCATGGGGTTGCCATAAGTCAGTGCGGAACTTGAAGACACGCATATATTTATATGCATAGGTTTGCCTGTCAATGGGCTGGTCATCTTTAGCAGCTGCTCTACCCAACTATGTTTACAAATGAAAGACCACAAATAAATATTAGAGAACTCCATATCAGAATCTCACAACCTGCACTCCCGTTATATGCATGTATATGTATTCATGTTTCTACACATTCAAGCACAGTTTTCATTTAGACATGCAATTTTTTTTCTCCTAGGAGAAGTAATTGGAGACTTGGTTTTCAACACTTGGGGAGATGCTAATGAAGTCTCTGCAGTTGCAATTGAGCACTACATTTTCCTGTTCTGTTCCCATGAAAAACATGAGGATTCTCAGAGTTAACTTGTAATCTATGAAAGTTGTTTCTCTTCCTTTGATATTCATCTTCAATAAAGTCGAACTGACTCCTATTTGCACAATGTCTGCCTTCTAAATATAACCGATATAACTTAGATTTCACATGCTCTAGATGGCTCCATTGTCCTCCTTCTCTGGGTGACTCTGTTACAGACTTTCTATGCTTTCCTGCCATTTCTTATTAATAACATGGTGCTTACTTACTGTAAAATAATGTGGGAAAACTTTGCCTTTTTTACAGAAAGCTTCAGGAAAATATTGTCAATACAATTAGGAATTATAGATTTTTAAAAAAATATTTATAGTTTCTATCTGGAAAAAGAAATCCTTGCTCAAGAGTATGGAGATTAAGTCAGCTTTCCAAAGCTGTAACTGCAATACAAGTTTGGCTTTACCATATGTCAAGGCCCTGCTGTCTCTTGCCCTGTCATTTCCCTGGTACATTACTTCATCTCCTAGCAAAGGTTGGTGGAGGCAGCATTCCTAGTTAAGGCCAAAAAACAAACAAACCCCAGAGCAATGAAACAGAGCCAATCCAAGACAATTTACGTACAATGTGTACCCTAAGGTTGAGTCTCAGTGGTACCAGCCAGCCATCAAAGCCTCTTCTACACAGCTATTTAATCCAGGTCAGGACATGAATTAAAGAGAGTCAGTTCACTGTGGAAGGCCTACACAGGCTCCCCAGGAACCAGTTCCAAGCTGGGCTGCAAAGATCTGTTAAGTACTGATCAATCTGTTTCGAGGATTATTTTTTCCCCTAGCTCCTTCAGTGAGATACATTGAAAAAGAAAACAGCTTATCTGAGGAGAAACTGTACTAAAGCTATTCAGGACAAAAGAAGAAAGGAAAAGTGTGCATTCCCATGGGAATACTGTGGTTTCCTCTCCAGAGGGGGACAGGGAGGGCTTGTTAACCTTTGGGTCGAGCTGTGTATCTGGCTTCTTTCTCTGAATGCTTCAGTGGTAGCTCTATTCTCACAAGCTCTCTGCATTGTGGTCTCAGACTCCTGTTCTACAGTGCCTGTGTAAATGGGGTCTTAGTCAATGTGAAACTACCTTAAAATCTGACAACTTAGTACTGATGGCAGAAAAATTGCAGAAGCATCTTTCCCTATCCCTGGAAGTATAAATAAAATATAAATATACCTTAGTTAAGGCAGTGGTGTCATTAGGTTGGTGTCACCCAATGTGGTAACACATTGTTTCTGTCTCTATCTCAATCTTTCTCACACAGAGACACACATAACACATCGCAATTGTAGAGATGGGCAACAGAGGCAGGTATTAAGAGTTAAAGGCACAGCACAGCAAGTGCCATGAGTGAGAGGAGAGGGAGCATGTTTAACTTTGAGGGTCACTACATGTAGGAGAAGAACAAAAATAAAGGCTCAGTTGGTGGCACATGGAACCAAGGATCATGATGGTGATATTGTTATTAGTATTAGTATTAGCACTATTTTTTTTACTTACATAGCACCATCAAATGTACATAATGCTTTAAGAAAAATTAATAATAAAACTTTATTTATATCTTGCCCTATCTCCCTGACGGGACTTAGGGCAGTTTCCAACAAAAACATGGCAAACATTTAATGCTGTAATTAACAAAACAAAAACAAATAACCTAAGCAATGGTGCTGCCAAAAACATAATTTAAAATATATGCATGGTGGTAGTTTGAGTGTTGGACTAAGTCTCTGGAGACCATGGTTCGATTCCTGGCTTGGCTATGGAAACCGACTGAGTAACCCTGAGTGAGTTACAACACTCTCAGTCCCAGAAAACCCCATGATAGATTTTGCCTTGGGGTTGCCATAAATCATAAGTGACCTGAAGGCACACAACAACAACAACAACAACAACAACAACGCACATACACACTGAGAGGAAGAGATAGCAAACACCAAATTGTACAATTGCAAAACAATTGTAACACCAAATTGTACAATTGCAAAACAATTGTAAGTGTAAACGAAGCGCATAAAACAAAACAGAATAAGTTACTATGCTTCATTCGAATACTATTAGAATTCTCAACCCTTGAATAATTATAGAGCAAAGAAGCACCAACAGGTCTGGGGAAGGAGCAATACCAAAACTATTTTGGGTGTGGAGCAAACCCAGAGAGGCCTTTGCTTGAAAGGGATGAGTCAATGGAGACACTTGCTCACTTGTTATTGGAAATGCTGTCAGGTTTAATAGCAGGGTATTAAAATATGAGCTTTGTGTAACCACATACACAAGCTGTAGATGGTTCTTATAAAAACTGTCTCCTACAAGGAGGAGGAAAAGGAATCTATTTATCAAGGGGGAAAAGGTGTTCTACAATATAATGTTAATAATGAGTACTTGTTAATAAATATTTTCCAGAAAGTTAAATTGTTGAGAATGAGTACTGAAGAATGCGGTTTTGTAAAAAGATGACTTCTCTCACCAAACCCATACCTCTTTCATACCATTCAATTCAATCCCATTAATTTCCATTACTCCATGCTATAAAAATCTGCAGTGTTTGAGACATTTAAAAAAACCATTGCCAGAGAGCTCTAGTGCCTGGCAAAACTACAAATCCTATTGTTCCATCTTGGAACGATAATCTTGGAGGGAAATAATTTCCTACCAATTTATGTTTTTCCTCCATTTTTAAAATCCAGATTTTAATTAAAAATGCAAATAAAAACATTCATTAGCATAAACATACTTGAACCACAATTACATAATTAATTACACCATTTAGCTCAGCAACATATATTTCTAATTATATGTAAATCTAAAATACAAAAGTATTCATTAGTTTTTTAAAGGAGTTCCTGTTTCCCTTTTATTGGTGATTTTTTTAATAGTTTAAGGTTTTGTTTGTCTTCCATTCCAACTAATTTCTGAATTAACATTCATAGGTCTCTGCTTCCAGTTCTCAGAAATGGCAAAATCCATGTGGAAATATTCCTCTTTCTTTTTTTTTTCTTTCTTTCTTCCTTTCTTTTTTTACACAGGCAATGGGACATAATACTTGAATTTGTCTTTTTGGGGTTTTTTTTATTTAGCTAGTTTTCTTTTCTCAGGTCCTCACTGACAAACATGGAAGTGTATGCTAGGAAACATTCATACTTCCAATGCCCCACTTTCATTATGAACTCATAATTGTTCCATGTGATTTTGTTGTTGGCCACAATCCCTGTTAACCCCTTACATTGGCTACATTGGCTAGGGATTACTTGCTTCACAATTAAATGACATCTGGAGGGCCACAGGTGTGGTTGAACGTATGTCAGAACAATGGACTTCTTCAAGTACACTTGATTTTATATGAACACAAGAGCATAAGTTGCTTGTCCTTTTTGAGATTGTGAGTTGGACTCAAGCAAAGCCATGCTTAGAGCAGACCTGCTAAAATCAATAAGACATAAGTTTGCCATAGGTGTTAACATGATCTGCCTTAGTATGGTTGAGGATGCATCTACAATGAATAATTAATGCAGTTTGACCTCACTTTAACTGTACTGGCTCAATGGAATACTGGGATTTATAACACAGTCCAACCAAAAAAAAACCCCCTTTTCTTGGTGCCGAGGTTGTTTGGAAAGACCTACTATATCGAATGACTGGATAGTTTGTATCATAAATCTGTGGTTTTAGTATGAAATAAGCAGATTTCCATGTAGTACACTTTTTCTTTGATGTTTAATATATTTCTTTCATGCTCAAAACATGCAACTGTAATTTCAACACTACATTGAAATATCCTGATTTTGTTTTTTTTTTTGCATGAGCAGAGTGAAGAGTGATATATGGCATATGTTCAAAAACTAGCACTGATAGGGGAAAACTGGTGCCATTTTTGGGATCAGCAGGTCAAATGCATCCAGAAACGGATCTAACATTTGAGGCATCAAATGTGGGCCAGTGTAATGTAGAAAGGCACCAGTTCTCTTTGGCAGAGAAGAATAAATAACTTGTTATATGACAACTCCCAAGATTCCATAGCATTGAGCCATGACAGTTAAAGTGGTGTCAAACTGCATTAATTCTACAGTGTAGATGCACTCTATGTCTGGAGCTAACCCACCAATTGAAGCAGATGACTTCCACATCAATTTGGGAGTGAAACTTCAAAAAAGCTAACTGAGTTTTGGGATAGGGTTGAATATCTTGGACAGCACATTTAATATCTGGGCAGCTAAGGAAGAATTCATCCTTCTACTGTTATGGAATCTGTTAACTTCCCTTGAAGCACCTTTGCATGTTCAAAAAAAAGGAGTGCGTTTTTTTTTAACAAGTTGCATGGTGCATGACATTTAGCCACATAGATTTTAACAGGGAAAACAAATAACTTGGAACTCGAGAGGAATTTATGAAAAATGAAATTATCCTGCCTTTGTAAAGCTAGGAACTATTTTTTCTGTAGACATCCTTCCTTATGGCAAATATTTTGATACAAGATTTTTAAACAAAATCTCAAATAGTTTACAATAAAATCAAGTATGATAGAATCTGAGCCCCACCACCATTCACACATTTTTCTGTGGGATCATGGACTAAATCAAAATGCTCTTCCCAAGCTGATAAAAACCATTGAATCAGTGGGAACTCAGTTAAAATGTAAATAAATCCCACAAACTCAATGGATCTATCCTATTCATGATAAGCAATGCAATTTAGCTCCATGTCTCCTAACAACTTGCTTGTAGGGCTTCCCTGCTTTTGGAGAAAAGCATGGTGCAGTAGTTTAAATATTGGTCTCAAATTCTGAGAGTATAAGATTTGAATCCTACCTTAGCCATGAAACTTACTTTCAGTAGGCCATACTCTCTTAGTCTTAGTAGAATGTAATGGCATACCTCCCTTTAATAAATCTTGTTGAGAAAGTTCTGTAATAGAACAAAGGTCAGAGGTAACTTGAAGGCACAGAAGAACAAGCCCCTAACAATGTTTATGTTGAAAGTTCATGCAGTACATTCCCCAATTCACAGGACTAGTATCTGGGGTGTCATTTATCCATGTCCAAAATATGTCACCTCAAGATATTTTCTAGGTCCTCCAGTGCGACTCTGTGATATTCTGGGGTCAGATGTCCTTCATTTCAATAGCACTCACTATTATCCATGGTTTTGCGTATCAACACATAGTTGGGAACATATCCCCCATGGATATTATTATTACACTTAAGGCTAGAAGACTGCTCAGGTTTCACATTCCTGAATTGCGCATTCACAGAGTAGTTACGCATCTGCAAATGATGTTAAACTTCTCAGTAACACCTAGACAAAACTGATTGCCTCTGACAGATTACAAAATAATGACGTGCAAATTGAGATAGAGAAAGCCAATGACTCGCTCTATCCCCTTCCTTATTACAAAGGTGGACAATATGCTGAGGGCAAGGGAAATCCAACACAAAGTCAAGTGACAAAACTGGGCCACAATAACTACTTAGGCCATTTCCGCAATTGAATACAGTACCAGTCACTAGAACTTGGCATTCAGCTCACTGGACAGCAGGCTTCAGAGGTAGGTTATTAGATCACTGGTCTCCATTTATGAACTATCACTGGGGGGTATCTATGACGCACACAGCCAAGTGAGTTTCCTCTGTATAGCTTTCAATCTTAATCAGTGCGTGTGTTCCAATTCCTGCAGTCAAATGCTGTGTTGACAAAACTCAGTCTAAACACTCTAAGCACTGTTGGGTTATTCATGTTGTGGAGTTTGGAGGGAATAATGGGGTCTCCGGGTCTCCTGGCAGCATGCCCTGGGAAGTAGCCAACTTATATCAATTATACATTTCTGATGTTTACAAGACAGAACAAAGCCAAGGTTTGAATTGCCTCACTTGTTCTAATAAATTGGTCTGAGGTAGATACACCTCAAAGACCTTTGGGATTCTATTGTTTGCTCCAAGTTGGGGAGAGGGTCACAAGATTCCATCACTTCAAGAATGTTTGGGGGGTGGATAGGATTTCTTGGGTATATATACACCTAGGTGTTGCTGCTGAGAGGTATCTGGAAAGTCGACATTCAGAAATTATCACCAATATCGAGTCATACTAAGGGCATAATGAAGTCTACAGTTATGTTCCTCCTAGTTTTTCTGGCTGTCTTGTGCTGCTGCTTTTCCTCAGGTGGGTATATACTTAATTTACAATAACAACTTGAGCACTGGGAAATAATTTGGGAATTACAAGTCCCAGAATAATCTAGTGGCTATACTGGATTAGGATTCTTGGAGTTATAGTCAGTCAAACAGTAATTTTTCAGGCTCAAGCACCCAGTACCGCCTTGGCTCTCATACATACAGCTCTTTTAGCATTGTGCATCTTAATATGGGTTGTTAATTTTATTCTGTATATGTTTTAGGATGTCACTAAAAGGGCAAAATTGACCTATAGGCACAAGAGAGGGAAGAAAAGTGAAACAGAAGGGCTGTAGAGGGGATGATAATTCCAGAAGTTCCTTTGTGTCTGATAAGGATTAATTTCTTAGTGTGAATTATTCTGTATAAGAATGTAAGCATATCAAACTATATCTATTATAAGTGATAGGTACTTGTTCCCTCGTCTTCTTTTATTTCTAGTATATTTTGATGGCATCTTAAAGAAAATGAGGCCAGAGGTGGGAAAGGCTAAATGTTTATACCTCCAACATGTTCAAAACCTTTCGGAATTATCAGCAGAACTTATTTTTGGCTTTGTTTAATTTCTATCCCCAAGAATCTTGTATTTTCTCATTTTATAAAAAAAAAAAGGGGGGGGGGGTCATTATAATCAGTGGAAGGAAGTTGGGATGGATGTCTTTTGAAATGCACCTAGGGACCTTATCAGACAACAATATTGAGAGGCATCGCTGGTTAAGCAAACAGTGGAATTGGAAGCTGATCATACCTTCCAGTCTTCACTAACTCATTTTCATTCATTCTCCTCTCTTCAGACTTTTAGTGCTTTCCCATAAGCACCCGCTATCTTCCTCATCACACATAGGCAATAAGTCTTCACCTCCAGGTTTTTTTCTTCATGAAAATCTGACAGAATCCCTTTCCATGGGATGCAATAATTCTGCATCCAAACTCATTGGACCCTTGAGACAGGGGTACTGTTTTAAACCATTGATTTCCATGGGATCTATAGTTCTATGACAGGGAGGGGGAAGCTAGAGTGATGACCAGAAGTCATCTGATGGCAACCATGACTCCCAGTAAATTTATGGTGGCTGCCCATAAAATGGGGAGGGGGGGGGACTGTAAGTGTGATGATGTGGTAGATATCTTTGAACTGGAAGTGTGACTGGGAACCTTTTTCCTGCTTCCCTAAAAACATTCATTTTGCCCCACTTCAATTATATTCTGTGAGAATAAGTGAAATCAGAAAAGGAGATAAAATACCAAAACTCTCCCTCTAAGTTTAAGACTTCATCTGGTATCATTAGAGGTCTTGGAGGAAGAGAGCTACTCTTTCTTATGGCCCCTGAACCACATAGTGGCTTCAATTGTATTCAAAATGTATCTGAATACAATTCTCCTAAGAGCGCCAAAGCTTTCATTAGGGCACTAGCCCATTCAGTGCTCAGTGGGATACATAGAAGAAATACATTATGGGAAGTTGGGAAGAGAGCCTTCCTTGCTGTGTCTCTTGGGATGACAGGTGTTCCTTTCTGGCTTGCTTGATCCAGATGTTGGCGGTCATTTCAGCACCAGATGAAGATTTAATTCTTCCTCAAAAGTTTGAAGGTTGTGAGTTTCTGTTGAGTTGTTTTTAATTAGTTTTACCACTTTTAAAAGTTGATTTATGGCTTCTACGCTACTTCCTAAACTTTCTAGATACAGGGTGGAATATGATTATTATAATAAATATAGTGACTAAAATACTAAGGAAATAAATTGTTCTAATGCTGCAGGTAAGTATCTGAAAGTGTGAGATACAGTGGCTTCTCTAAGACTTCATGACCAAAATGAAATATGAAAAAAGTAAATCAGAAGTCATAATTTGCACATGAGTCATCAAGCAAAAGATAACATCCGGGTTTTGCAAATGTTATGTTTTGGAACACAATCTCTGGAATCCCATAATGGCCAGGCTGAATTTTGGGAACTGTCATCCCAAGAGTAACTTTTCAATGCTCCGAAAATAAACATTAGACTAGATAGACCTCCATTCCAACTCTGTTTTTATATTTCTATGATTTGTTTAGTGAATAGTGCATATTGAAACACTACAACAACTACTCAGTAAAAACCACAGAAGGCTGTATGACTGACAGTCATTTCAGTGTGTGCAGCTACTATGCAGTGATTAGGGAGCAGGTGCATACAAGAATCTTTTACAGGTCACCAACATAGGAATAGTCTCTTGATTCCTTTGATTTTCAAAGACCTCTGTCAAAGCCACATTGGCATCTTTAGTGTTTACCAGACATCTCCAGCCCTGCCACTGTCCAGACTGGTTTTCAGGACCACACATAGCAATAGCAGTTATGCAAAAGCTGACACTGCACACATTTTGTGTACACTGACATTGTGCACAGTGGCATTTCAAGCATTTACTGAAGTGTGTTAGAAGCACAGGCAGATTGAGTCCTGTGGAGATCACTGGGCTTCTGAAGCGTTTTCTGAATACAATGGCACCAGCATCTGCTGGCATCCCTTGATAGATGATCAACTACCATTTCAGACAGGGCTGATGAATTGTTCCTATCTTGTATCTCTTCATGTTGGTTTAAGGCAGTGGTTCCCAACATTTGTCCCTCCAGTTGTTTTGGTCTTTAACTTTCACAATCCCTAACTGGCTGGGATTTCAGGGAATTGAAATCCAAAACATCTAGAAGAGCAAATGTTGGAAACCATTGTTGTAGGTGATGGTAATGATGTGACTTTCACACTGCAGTTAATATTTTGATTGTATTTACTTTTTTGTCCTTTTTATTGTAGGGATGTGTTATTCTCGTGGGCCACAGGTGAGTCCATCTGCTGCATAAACTGCCATTTCCTATTGATAATCTGGACAACTAAGAGATTCAGGAGTGAGATCACTGTGCAATAAATCAGTTAGTGAAAATGCCCAGGTTATAATTCTATGAGGAATAGAGTGCTTGAAACTAGTGTAGTTTCATGCTCATAATACAAATTTATATGACATGTTCAGAATTTGATGTTCAGAATTTAGAGGCACCTCATCTTATTGAACAGACAGGTTCATATAGGAGGAAGTGGCACTTTACATATCATGGTTTGAAATCTTAAATCTCATTGTTTGATTGTGGATTCACAAAATGTGTTCATAAAACATATCTGAAAAAATGGCAAATCCAGGAAGAACTGAGATTTGATGGGTTCTGTGGCACATTAATTTGAGGAAAGTGCAGGAGTGGGGTGGGAGAGTTGTTTAAGTTTGGCTCCCCATGGTTTCAGTTGATAGATAAATAGATATCATTATGATTATAATTATGAAGAGAACAATCATTTGCCCATTTTTAAAACCCTCCAGGCCTTATACAAATACAAAATAGACAGACCCTTTGCTCACAAGATTAGAGTTTAAATATTTACCATAGATCGCAATTTATATGTGCCCCAGATTAGTTCCCACTAATTTGATTGTGTACATTGGCTTTCAGATTAGGGAAATGCTTTAAACATATAATTCTGTGAGCCTGGTTTTTTTTAAAAAAAAAAAACAAGAAAAAATAGAAAATTGGGTCTAATGCACTGATAGATAATAAATAAATAACTGAATGAAATATGAACGAGATATATTGTCAAAAAGTAAAATACTAGGATTTTTGGCCATTTTAAAGGTCTGGTATTCACAACATTGGTAGTTACCATTTTGTTCCACCTGTAAACACTTCCGTGGAAATGGGTGTTGTACTTCTGTAGAAATACAAACATTATTATTGCTATAATCTATCATGCTCTTTCCTTCAACAGCTCCTAAATTAGCCACCTGAATGCTACATTTTTAAATATAAGAAAATGGCCTGAATCCAGGCTAAATAACATTTCAGTTGCACTTATATTTGTCACATTGTTCAATTTTTTTCATTAATTTTAATGGATTAAGGCTAAAGCTTTTTTACTTCTGAATAACAATGTGATTGAGAATCTGCAGCCGAATGTAAAAAAAACAACCAAATGAATTATTTGTTTATCAATTCATTTTAATAGACAAATGAATGGATAAACCTGGAGGGATGCTTCATATTCCTGCTCAGCTAAAGACACCCAATGGTTAACCCTAGGTAACTCTGGGCAACTCACACTCTCTCAGCCTCATAGGAAAGCAATAGTAACCTCCTCCCCCCGCAAACAAATCCTGCTAAGAAACTTGCGCTCTAGGGTTGCCATAACTTGAAGATACACAACAACAACAACAACCAACAATCAAATGCTCTAGCAAGATATTAGGACTAGGTTCATCATTCATGTCCTATAATGTGAATGTTTCAGTTGACAGAGTCTAGACTGAATGTTAGTTTACATCATAGGTGGGAATCATGTGACTCTTCAGATGTTGTTGGATTGCAATTTTCAGAATCCTAACCCAATTTGACCAGTGGTGAGGAATGTGAGAATTGCAATTCAACTACATCTGAAGGCCATAGTCATGCTGTCAGAAGACAGTCTGAAAAAGTGTCATTCCTTGGAATAAAATGTATTGAACAGTGGGAGATTTATTTCAAGAGCTATGGGTTGTGCTATTAAATTGATCCAAGAGTCTTCTCTAGCAAGGAAAACAACCTGTTAAAACTTTGGGTCTTATATAATTCCCCAAAGAAGGGGAAAGAGAAGTTCTGCTACAATTCTTGGAAATAACATTAAAATGAATTATAAAAAAAGCAAAAACACCTTCCTTTTGTAGGTTGACTGCAGTGGTTACAGGAAACCTTCTGATGGATCCAAACCCAGAAGATGCACGTTGGAGTACTTCCCAATATGTGGTACCAATGGCCAAACGTACACCAACAAATGCCTCTTTTGCAGTGCAGCCATGTAAGTACAACATATCACTTCTGAATAAGGGAACCAGAGATAACCTGCCTCTCCTAAAGAACATCCTCCCTCTAAAATGTTAAATCAGCTCCCATCCCCTCTGATCACTAGCCATATTGGCTAAACATGATGGGACCTGGAATCCAACAACTCTTGGGTTACATTGTTGGATTTACCATTGTGCTTAAATGTGCTTAAGAACAGGGCCCCATTGGCCAGGGGTGGGGGGCATCTTCCTGCCAATTTTTTATGATGGATTTTACTTACAGTATGTGGTGCAATTCTAAATTTGAAGGGGTTTTTTTTCCCAAAGTGATTCCAGTCATGATAGGGTTGATAGTCTATGGCAAAGTGCCACAAAGCAGGCAGTGTAGGTCTACCAGGCCTACCTCCTTCAGAGTCCAAGAAAGGGGCCTCATAAATTAACTAGCACATGACCTAATTTGTCCTAAATCCAGCACTCCTGGGGTGCATCAGCACTGTAGAAATAATGCAGTCTGCTGCCACATTAACTGCCATAGCTCAATGCCTTGGAATTATAGGAGTGTTTTTACAAGATCTTCAGCCTTCTCTGCCAAAGTGTGCTGGTGCTCACCAAAGCACAACTCCCAGATATTTGAAGCACAGAAACATGGTAGTTAAAGTGTTGTCAAACTGCATAAATTCTACAGTGTAGATGCACCCCTGGAGTGACACGATTTGCAGACTGGACTGAGGGATCAAGTGCAGAAGTCTGAAGAGCATAGGAAATGTCAAATTGATGTTTTTATTTATGACTCTCTGAAGCTGAGAAAGGTTCGCTTTAGGATTACCATAAGGCAGAAACAACTTGAAGGTATGCAGCAACAACAACAATAAAGGACATAGAAGTAGCAAAGTCTAGTGACTAGAGACTAAATTGCACTTTAAAAAGCATTTGATTCAAAGCCCACCTGTGTTGTGAAGTGACTAGATGGGTTTAGGCAAGCCACTGTCTCTCAGTCTGTCTACTTGGAAATATGAGGGACAATATTACTGATTTATCCTACAGGATGATGGTAACAATGACTAGTACAGAATCATCATGAAACGAACACCTGCAAGCATGAAATAAGCATTACATATTATCTTAATTTTGTTTCCTTCTTTTCTCCCTAGGACAAGTCAAGGGAAGATCCATTTTAAGCATTATGGGAGCTGTTGAGATATTGCCTTGGGTGATCTGTGGAAAAACATACTTCATTCACCTGTCACCTCTGCCTCACTCTTCTTGCTCCACTCAAATCCGGTCTAATCCACTCAAACACTTGTTCTATTCAGTTGCATCTCATCTGCTGGGTTAAAATAAAAATTCATCACTCTTATTGAACTAGCTATCTCTTTTATCTCTTTAAAATAGTCACTGAATCAAAAATACTGATGGGTTATTTTAGATTCTGTACTTCATAGTCTTACAGGATGCAGTGGAGAAATGTTTTGATAATGAAAGTCTGTCTTGTGAGGGAGAAATCATGCTGTCAGAGCATCATCCTACCATTGCTTAAGGGTCTTCAGCAGATCTACTTCAGGAAATCATTATATTACTAATTTGTAAAAGTAGCTGTCCAAAGACTATCTCATGTGCCTCAAATCTAGTAATTTCTTGAACATCTGCTCCGAAATCCAGTGTTGTCTGCAACAGTGATGTAAATCCTCAATTGTTTCATTGTCATGTGTCAGGAGGAATAATTATAGTAGTTTTTTCCCTGGTATGGAGAAAATGTGCATGCCTCTGCAGCATATTTCCAAGATTAGAACACACTACGGGCTTTTCTACACAGGTCCTAAAATGCAGAAGTCACCAGGTTAAAGGGGGGAGGGAGGGGGTAAATGACGCTAGTGGTAAATCTGTGTTGATTTGCAGCAACTGACAAAAAACATGTGTTAAAAAGTTGTGCTTATATCCTGATTCCGGCTAGAAAATACGCACATTTGCATCACTGTATCCCTGCAGTCATGCAAAACTGTCTCCTGTGTAGACTGCTCCAGCATTTGTGTGCTTTTTAATCAGCTGATTGGGCTGTCAAATGGACACACGGGTGGGAGTCTCAGACCAGCCATGGCTGCTTGGTGTTGCATTGCTACCCTCCTCCTGGCAGCTGCCTTGGCCACCCCTCTGGTCACTCCTTGGATTAGTAGGTGTCTTGGGCCAAATTTGGTGGCAATTTGTTCAGCAGTTTTTGGGTTATGATGTCACAAAAATGAACAGAACATTATATATATTAGCAGTCCCCTGCCAGGCATTGCTGTGGCCCAGTCTGGTGATTTGGAAAATAAAGTAATGAGAAAGTGTTGGTTTTGAATATATGTGATGTCTTTATGCTTGTGGGTAAACAGTATTTCTTGTTGTTTCTTTGTCAGTGTTGATGTAGAGATCGTCTGGTTTGTCTGCTCTGGAACATGCAACATATAATTGTCCTTCTTTAGGGGTCCCTTTCAAATCTATACTATATCTGTCATATACATATATAAGTGTGTGTATATCATATCTATCTATCTATATCTATTATTATTATTATTATTATTATTATTATTATTATTATTAACTTTATTTGTACCCCGCTAGCATCTCCCGAAGGACTCGATGCGGCTTACACAGGCTGAAGCCTCAGAACACAATACAGTAAAAAACATAACACAACAATAAACAAAGCAAATCAAATAGTTAAGCAAAATAACAACAACAGTAACAATACATCAAGACACTTTAAAACTGGGCCGGCCAGCGCAATGGGGTACAGGGTTAAAAGTGCTGGAATGGCAGGAGGAACGTAGGATTAAAATAGTGCGGTGTGCAGTAATATTAATTGTACTAAAGTGCTTCTAGGACTTGGGATGGGGGATTCCTAATCTGAGAAGGCACATCGGAACAGCCAAGTTTTTAGGTTCTTTCTGAAAGCTGCTAAAGTAGGGGCCTGTCGAAGATCTTTTGGAAGGGCATTCCAAAGTCGGGGGGCCGCCACAGAAAAGGCCCTGTCCCGTGTCCCCACCAAGCGCGCTTGCGACGTGGGTGGGATCACGAGCAGGGCCTCCCCAGATGACCAGAGCGAGCGTGTGGGTTTGTAGATGGAGATGCGGTCACGCAGGTAGGGTGGTCCCAAACCATTCAGGGCTTTGTAGGTGAGCACCTGCACCTTGAATTGGGCTCGGAAAATGAATGGCAGCCAGTGGAGCTCCTTAAACAGAGGGGTAGACCTCTCTTGATAATGAGCCCCGGTTAGCATCCTGGCTGCTGCCCGCTGGACCAATTGAAATTTCCGAGCCGTCTTCAAGGGCAGCCCCAAGTAGAGCGCATTGCAGTAATCCATTCTAGAGGTGACCAAGGCATGGACCACCCCGGTCAGATCAGCCTTCACGAGGTACGGTCGCAGCTGGCGCATAAGTCTCAATTGTGCAAAGGCCCTCCCGGATACCGCCGACACCTGAGCCTCAAGTGTGAGCGACGAATCCAAGAGGACACCCAAACTGCGGACCTGTGGCTTCAGGGGGAGTGTAACCCCGTCCAACACAGGTAGCCACCCTATACCCCGATCCGGTTTACGATCGACCAGGAGGACCTCTGTCTTGTCAGGATTGATCTTCAGCTTGTTCCTCCTCATCCAGATCGACACAGCGGCCAGGCACTCGTCCAGCACCCGAGAGGCCTCCTTGGAATTAGGTGGAAAGGAGTAGTAGAGTTGTGTGTCATCCGCATAAAGATGGCATCCAACTCCAAAACTCCGGATGACCTCTCCCAGCGGTTTCATGTAGATGTAGAACTACAACTCCCAAACAATTCCTAATGGCTGGATGCTCTTTGTCAGGAAGGCTTTGATTAGGTTTTCTTGCCCTGGTGAAGGGAGTTGGACTGGATGGCCTTAAGGCAGCATTTCTCAACCTGGGGGTTGCAAGGGGGTGTCAGAAGGGTCGCCAAAGACCACCAGAAAACACAGTATCTTCTGTTTGTCGGTCATGGGAGTTCTGTGTGGGAAGTTTGGCCCAATTCTATCAATGATGGGGTTCAGAATGCTCTTTGATTGTAGGTGAATTATAAATCCCAGCAGCTACAACTCCCAAATGTCAAGCTCTGTTTTCCCCCAAACTCCATCTGTATTCATATTTGGGGATATGGAGTCTTTGTGCCAAGTTTGGTCTAGATCCTTCATTGTTTGAGTCCAGAGTGCTCTCTGGATGTAGGTGAACTACAACTCCAATACTCAAGGTCAATGCCCACCAAACCCTTCTATTGTTTTCTGTTTGTCACGGGAGTCCTGGGTGCCAAGTTTGGTTCAATTCCATCATTGGTGGAGTTCAGAATGCTCTTTGATTGTAGGTGAACTCTAAATCCCAGAAACTACAATTCCCAAATGTCAAAATCTTTTTTTTTTTTTTAGTGATGGTCACTCCTTGTGTTAGTAGGTGTCTTGTGGCCAAATTTGACGGCAATTTGTCCTGCAGATTTTGAACAGAGAATTTTTATATAGATCCACATGTGTGCGTATACAGTCCTTTTTTTAAAAAAAAAAAAAACTTCTGCTAAATGTCCCTTGTTCGCCCTCCATCTTGTTCTGATACAGAGGTGGGGGACCCAATCCCAGGACTAACAGGTTTGTGCAGGTCCTGGGAATTTTACTTGGATGGGAGGCAGCCAGCAAATAGCAGCTATATTTCAGAGGAAGGGAATAGCAGTGACTTTTGAGTATTCCTTGCCTAAGAAAACCCTATGAAATTTCTGGGGTTGCCATAAGTTGACGGATTACCTGAAGGCACATACACATATGCATGCATACATACCCAACCACATACATAGGGGGAAGTATCTTGGACTATCACATATGCCAAAGACTGATCCCATATTTATATTGATTGGTTACCATCAGCCAATGGCTCAGGGAGAAGCAAACATCTCTGGGCCATCACTTCCAGTAGTCTTGCTTCCACAACATAGCAAACTATTTAAGTCATGTTCACTTTAGGCGGTTAAGTTTTTTGACTTGGTTCTGATTTTATAAAGCAAGTTTAATGTTCCACGTGCTTTGCAAATTAGAAATAGCACTTTCCTTAAAGGACTGGGCAACACATCTCTGTCTGAAAGTTGGTGCATCCACTTTTCACTAACATTTATAGAAAAACGCTGTTCAAATCTCTTAAAATAAAAATTACAAAACAATGTCATGTTCTTAAGCATTTTACCTTGGTGCAAATTGTGGCTTTTTGCTAATATTATATCTATTCATAAATATGGTGATGTTATCTTTAACAAAGATGGGCAGGTGCACCCTCTAGTGTCTATAAAAACAGAACAAAAATGGTTGGGACTCAAATGTTATCTTGCTGTCATCCAAAGATAGGGACAGTAGTCCAGACTGTAAGTCAAGATTGTGGTAATATCTTCATTACCTGATGAAAAGAGCCACCTGTCACATCAGCACTTTTAACCTGTACCCATTACATTTGGCCCGGCCCAGTTTTATTGTGTTTGGTGTATTGTTTTATTGTTCTGTTGTTTTTGACATTGCTTTGTTTTGATTTGCTTCGAGTTGTGTATTTGTTATGCTATGTTTTTGAGGCCTTGGCCTTTGTAAGCCGCATCGAGTCCTTCGGAAGATGCTAGCAGGGTACAAATAAAGTTAATAATAATAATAATAAGAAGAAGAAAAAGCATAAAATGCTATGTGCTGCTTTTCTTGTATTACTTTTCCTCATACTAGACATCTAAGGGCAATGTTATCTGTATATGTTCTAATTCAATACTCAACAGACACTTCCTCCTATTTACTTAAGATAACTTGCCAACTATGTGACTTTATATCTCACTCACTCTTTTTCCATTCATGTTTATCTTTGCCTGATAGAGAAAACTATATTTTTATAATCTTGCACAGAGAACGTTGTGCCTTTTACATTGCCCTAGTAAAGGTATTACCACAATAAGAAAGTTGAAAATATATCCTCTATTTTTGCTGTTTCTCTTTCCCCCATAATGCCTTAGGAAAATGCAGGCTGTGCAACTTTAGTTGTTTTGAAGTTGAGGGAAACACATTTTCCTTGAACTGAAACTATGGAATCTCAAATTGAAAGGTAGTCCTAGTAATAGAAAATTGCCTTATTCAGAAAATTGCCTTATTCAGTCTTGGCAAAGCTTAATGACTCCTATTTGAGACAAACAGCCTGCTTCATCAGATGGACAATGAACTGAAGTCCACAAATATGTCTTTAGAAGTGCCATTAGAATTTTTGTCTTGTAGTATAAAACAGATTAACATAGCTACTGCCATCAATCTCTAAAACTGTTTGCTTCATTCAAATCAGATCAATACAATTCAAGCAAGTATTATCTATTCTAAGTAACAATGGCTTTCCAGGGGTTTTAATGAGGTTTTACATCACTAGCTACCTATAGCAATCCTTCTAACTAAAGTTGCCATGGAACGTATTTGGGACCTTCTGCATGAAAAGCAGATATTTCGCAACCAAGTTATAGTCCCTGTGTCCACATACCAATTTGGGCCTAAATCCAAATGTTAGTTTCCCCTAAGTAGATTTGTTGAACCAGCAACAGAGTGAGAAGACTTGTGCAAATTCCATTGCTTCAGTGGATATGCTTTTCTTGGAATTAGCAAATGGGTTTACTCTTTTTTGTTGCAGAGGTTGTCTATTGCCTGCTTTGTGGAAATAAATAACACATTGCTGGTTCCTTTGGCAACAGGAAGGAGTGTGTAAGCTTTGTAGCCCTGAGAGTAGTTGCCAAATTATGGATACAGAAAGGTACAGATGAGAAATTACTCTGCAAAGTGATGTAATTTCTGCAGTGTCTGTAGAACAGCATGATGAAGCACTTCTTGATAATTCCTTATTCAGCTTCCCAGGGACAGTAAAAAAAATATAAGAACTCAGTTTTACAAAGCCTATATTGCTAAAGATTTGGAGGTGGAACTCACCCAGTTTCATCTTTATCAACCTGGAGAGCAGAAATAAATTAGGGCAACTCAAGGTAAGCCAGACATATGCTCCAGAGAATACAGAGGTTTCAGAATAGCAACAGCTTTTCTCCAGTTCCTCACATTATTTCTCTGTCAACTCCTCTATGTAAGAGCGAAGCAGATAAAATTAGGTATCTAAATTCAGTAAAAGTATCACCAGGAGGGGACCCAACATGCTTTTGAAAGTACAGAATGAGTTTGAGACTAGCAACCTCAACTATGCAGTGAATCTCAGCCCATTTCTAGTCCAATTCAAAAAGCTGATTTTGTGACTTTCATAGCTTGAGGACTAGACTGCTGAAAACACTATCTGCTTCTAGATGCATAAAATTGTCAATGACTGGAGAGAGCAAAGACTTTCCCTATCTCTAATAATATTTCTATGAACCTGGTAGACATCTGTGATCAACTGGGGAGGGCTTTCTCTCAGTCCCATCATCTGCTCAAGCGTGCTTGGTGGGAACACCTTTTCAGTGGCTGCTCCAACTGTGGCACTCCCTCCCAAGGGAGACCAGGATGGCCCCATCAATGCTGGCCTTCCACAAGAAGTCAAGACCTTTCTCTGCCAGCAGGCATTTGTAGGATAAGGGGTACGCTGCTGGAGAAGTTATGAGATTTTGTGTTTTAAAATGCTTTTTAAATTTGTATTTATTATAGTTTAACTGCATTTTAATCTAACACACACAGTAATATTTGCTTATTCTTGTATTCATTTTGTTTTAAATTGATCAAAGTGTGTAGTTGCTAGACACCATGAGTCCCATTGGGGAGAAAGTTGAGATATAAAGTAAATAAAAATAATAAATAATATATCCAAACCTGAGCTCCCCTGGGTTGTTAATAGCCATCAAGTGGACTTCGACTTTAGGCAATCCTATGAATAAGAGACTTCCAAGTCACCCTATAATATACTATCACTAAATAGCCACCTTGGGTCTCCGTTTTGAGGAAAAGATGGAATATAAATGAATTTAATAATAAGCTAAATATTTGTATTTAAAGATTATGAAAGCAGAAATGTTGTGTAATACAATGGCACCTGTTGAAACTTTGCTTCTTGATTTCCTGTGGGCTAAGTTATTTGAAAATTTTCAAAATCACAGAGCCTATTTTTGTATTACATATTTCAGAATCCCACAGGGAGCATGTCCAGTACCCTTGCTGGTGGCAGGATTTTGGGTGATGTAGCCCCCCAAATAACTTCCACAAACTCTGAGTCAAATACACTATAGTGTCAATCCACTAATCTAAAATGCTAGACTGACACTTGAAACTCCAAGGCTCTGTTTAGGTTTCAACAGCAGTAACTGTAATTCAATAGATGTAATTGCCTCAAGACCCTAAGTATGAATCCATGATAGCTACTTTCAAAAACCACTAATCACACAAAAATCACTTGCCCTTTGTAACACATAAAGCAGACCAAGGATCCACTGTTCTCACTACATGACATAGAACTAGTTTTCCAAGGAAGAGTTCAGTGGGAAAAGTGGATGGCAGTAAAATATATGTTTCATTCCCACAGTGAAGTCCTTGGCATCTCAAGGTAGGCTAGAAGATACTTTGACCTGAAGTGTCAGGTGATAACAGCTGATTGGAGAAAATGAATGTACTGGGATAGATGGGTTCAATATGAAGACAAACATATATGCTCACAGATAGCAGAAAACTGCACTCTACTGATCCAATGAGAGAACGCTTTCTGTATGTTTAAGCCCACAGAACTTTTAGTGAAACTTTGGGTCTGTCTCAAGAGCTCCAAAAACTGATTCAACTTCACCTAAAAGGAAATGGAATGTCAAAGAACGGTTTTGCAATCTCTGTTGATAACAATGGAGATCTAATGAAATGTAGATAATAAATGTACTGGGCACCTCCCAATGCATCCAGTGTTTCAGAATAAGCGAGGCAGATGTGTCTATATTGAATCACATATGAAATAAATTACAAAGATACTAATATATTGAGGAAAAGTTTTTGACTGTTGCCAGTGAAGTCAGAACTTGGGAACATGTGTTTAGTTTAACCATATAAAATGTATCACAGCGATTTTGAATTTATTACTCAACAGCATAAATGCCCCCACTTAGTATTGTTTTCCATCAGCTATTCTTGATTAATTTTCTTATTTCGCTACAAAAAAAGGTAGGCATTGTATGCCATGAATCTACTAGGGGCTATAACCCATTTCCATCACTGCACCAGAAAAATCATTTTCAAACATGTGGATAAGGGGCACATTTCTTATTCTTAAAGAGGAATGGCACTCTTAGGACCCTGCAGGAAACACTATTTTGCTCTAAAATAAGACGAATGCCCCATATATCTTGTTTCTGTGTTAAAAGTCAGCCATCAGTGTTTGCAGCTGTGGGATGTAAGAACATATTTTAAGATATCAAGAAGGTATGTGGGAAGAACACATCCCTCGTTCTTAAGTACTTCAATTCCTGGAGGCTTTTGAGTTACTGAGAAGTCCACCGCAATAGCTTTACCCCTGACAGAGAGTGGTAAATCAGTACTACTATTTAAAATCTGTATCGGATGAGACTTAATTCAGGACACTAGCCTGCAGTGAAGCTGGAGAAAAACCATTACTATTATTTAAAATTTGTATCAGACGAGACTTAATTCAGGACACTAGCCTGCAGTGAAGCTGGAGAAAAAGTAGAACACATTTTTTAAGAAAAGGCATTTATTATTATTATTATTATTATCATCATCATCATCATCATTAGTGCACCTGCTATATCTCCATAAGAACAATATATGCTAATCTTAATTTGAAAGAGGAACTCTGCTTTCAAATACATGAGCATTATGAGGTGGGACTGTCGGCAATGCAAGACAGTGTGCACATCACAATTCCACACTGCAGGTTAGAGGAGCACAAGTTAAGTGGTACTTTAGAACAGCAGTGACTGAATACTGTAATTAAGAGAGCTTGTATCATAACAAGATACTATTGCTCATGCTGCAAGGAACTAGCCGCTGGCTCTCGTCAGATTCAATCTTTCCTATGGTTAGAAATATTGTTGTTAAAAAGAAAAGAAATGCTTTTCAACCAAGCGTGGATGTTTTGTTACTTTTTAAAAAATCTTCTTCCTGTCTTCTCATCACAGTTTTATCAAGATTTACACATGAAAGCATCCTTGCCCTCTAGTGGCGCTTTCCATTCTCAAAACTGTCTTGTACAACAGAAACACTTGACAGACTAATACATAATTAGACAGCTTAAACTTCATCCACTTAAATACCGTAACAGGGAAATTGTTTTAAGAACTGAAGATGCCAAAACTTGCTCCACAATAAAACATCTGGGTTTGGGCTAGGGTTTTTTGGTCTGAAACTATATTTTCTCCCCACTTCAAAAACCACATGGTCTTTATAATTTGGGGGAAACTACAGTAGTGGTACAAGTGGCATTGATTTAAATAATAATACCAGAGATAAATGCAACCAGTTTTCCTTTCTGTTATTAGCAGTGACCTTCAGGAGACAGAGACACACACACACACAGAGGCCTAAGGTAAACCAAAAGGAAGAAAGGTATAAGCAGTCATTCTGGTGGTTAAGTCAGTGTCCAGCACTACTTTATTCTATCTTACACAAGAGGAAAGGTCAGAGGGTCTCTATGTTCCATCTGGTTTCAGTGCCACAGATTAAAGCTACTGGCCTTGCTTCTTGGAAAGGTACCTAGAAAAAAAAAAGCAAATATTGAATACTTATAATTAATCAGATATATGCATAACCCATCACTGCCATGTTGTAGGTAGGTAAAGGTAAAGGCTTTTCCCTGGCATGAAGTCCAGTCGTGTCCGACTCTGGGGCGTGATGCTCATCTCCATTTCTAAGCTGAAGTCCCAGCATTGTCCGTAGACACCTTCAAGGTCATGTGGCCAGCATGACTGCATGGAGCGCTGTTACCTTCCCGCCAGAGCGGTACCTATTGATGTACTCACATTTGTATGTTTTTGAACTGCTAGGTTGGCAGAAGCTGGGGCTGTCAGCGGAAGCTCATGCTGCTCCCCGGAATCGAACCTGCGACCTTTCGATCAACAAGCTCAGAAGCTCAGCGCTTTAACCCACTGCGCCACCGAGGGCCATGTTGTACATACTCTTAAATAATTTCATTTATTTCTTACATATTTATATGATTCAAGGTGCCCTATGTCAGTAGATGGCACTTCCCATCAGCCATTATCATTTGCTATACCGATGGATTATAAGTAGAACCATATCTTGCAGGTCTTTCCTTTCATCAGTTCTGTGATGGGTCAATTTCTATAGTACATATTGATATTGAAAATATTAGTGCCACCAATCCCACAAAATATTGCTTTGCAGAACTCGACTGACTCTCAAAACTTTCAACTGATAATTAAATACCACCTTCCTGTCTCTAGCCACTAAAAAAACCTATTACAGGATTATTCCATACAGAATTTTGACTTAGTCCTAGCTTACAGCACTATAGGAGTTGAGTTAGCAAAATGGATAAATCTGGATTGAGCCTGTAGGACGCAAAGGATTCATCTTGCTAGCAACAGAGGTCTCTTTCAAGCTACAGTATGATGCTAGTGGCTCATGTTATCTTATATATTAGGCATATCTGCAATGAAACCAGTATATTTCAATAACAAGAAATCTAACAATGCAGAACAAGTTCACAATACAACCTTTACATGTACAGAAAACTAGAGATATATAGGGACAGTAGCTCAACTCTGAAAAAGAAATGTAATGCTATCTTCCTTCCCCCTAAGCCAAAATGCCCAGTATGCATTTTTGTCAAACTGCAGCGAAGACTGCCAAGTGAAGACTGCTAAGCCACCAATAGTGCCTGTAGTTGGGAGAATTCAGAGTACAGGATTCTCTAGCCTACATCAGCATAAAACATACACCCTGCTCAGGTATTGGGTTTTAGCAAGGTCACTTGCATTACTTGTTTTATATGTACAGAAGCCCTGGCGGCACGCATATAAGGTACTGCAGTTTTATGATGACCCCACTCTGTAATGGGAATGACCCCAAATAAAAATCTCCTCCCACATTTCAAATTTTGTCACAGATGTAACTTAAAGTATCAGCTGACCATTTAGAAATACAGATGAGGCATCCAAACAAAAGGAGTAGGCACAATCACCCAGGGAGTGCAGACACTGCAGATATTTATGATTCTGGGGGAAAAGAAGATTTCACATACTTCTTATTTGGGGAGGCAATGCCCTTGGTTTGCCCCTCTCCCAATAGATACACCACCAAGTTCTGCTTTTTCTCCCAGATTGGGATTCAGCGTGGTACACATAATTAAAACCGCAGCTTATAAAAAAAAACAAAAAAGCTAAAATACAAGTAAATAAGGCATTGCATTAAAACACTATATGCTACTAACATAGAACTGCAACTCATTTTTAAAATCACTTATTTCAGTAAGTCAGTCAGCTGCTAAAAACCTGTCTGAATAACAAATGTCTTTGCTTGCCAGCAGCAAAATATCAGGGAGGGAGGGTGGAAGTCTAGCCTTGCCTGACAGTGGGCTTCACAGCAAGGGAGCTGCCAGGTATGAAGAGAAATCGTATCTGTGTTTGGCTGCAGGCATTTGCAGTCCCCTCCAAGAGCAGGAACACTGTAGCAGAAAGGACTCCACAGTGCCAGGCAAGGTGACAATCCTTCTTCAGACCATCCTATTCCATGGAATAAGATTGGGGTGAGGGGGCAAGGCTAGTTCAAAGGCCTCTGCAATCTCACCACTGACAGGCTCTCTGTGTGTCTGAACAGAGCAAAAGCTCTTTCTGCTTCTCAAAGCAGCAAAATGCCAACTAAACTGAACTGGCACTTTCAAGAACATACTCAAGTGCATTGCTCCCTCAAGGCCAGAGATGCTAATCTTCTAAAAACTTCAACCAGAGAGGCAGATCTCTGACCTCTGCTGAGTTTTGACGATGCCAAGAGGAAGGGCAGCCTGACAGCCCTGTGGTACACTGAGCAGAAACAATACTTAATTTAATTCTTACCTTTCCCAGTGTTTGTGGTTCAAGTCCAAAAAGTCATCTAATTTTGCTATTTCCTTGAGATACTGAGTAAGTTTTAAAAGCTCCTTATCTTTATCTCTGTTTAAATGGGCTTTCATGAAGGGTTTTATCTGTTGAGAAAAGAAGCAGGTGTAAAGGATGTTTTTAAAAGAGTCTACGAAATTTAACATTTTAGCATTCACTGAATAGGTGATACTTTGATTTTTCAATTTAGGACCCGATTTCATTCTACCAGGCCCCTGCTATGTCCAAAGAGGCTTCATCCTTCCCTTCCGAGAGAAATCTGAACTGGCTTCTAATATCAACTAAGAAATCTGTGCAAAAGGATTTTGCTTTCCTACTGAGCATTACCCAGATCTATTTCACAGCTCAAAGGATCAAGCTGCTGGGGCATACACACAGAATGTTTTCACAAATGACCTACTGCTAGAATTGAACCAGCAAAAGCACTGTTTCTTCTGAAATGTTTATCCTTTTCCTCACATGACATGAGTTGCTCAGTAACATGTAACATGCACTGCTGCTTCTTTGCATTAGACAAAAACATTCCCAATTCTGCCTTAGAAATACAAAGATCATTCATACATTGTCACCTTAATGCTATTCTGTCTTGGAAGCAAAACAATTTATTTGGTGGTTTTCTACTCCCGCTTCTCTTTGGAACAGATGCATCAATGTGATCTCAGATTTAAAAGGTTTGAAGATAATTATTTCTTGTTCTATTTATTTTTCACTTCTCCATTTCATCAGAGCCAGCACCTCTTTTCTCATTCTCCAGCATCTCATTTTTCATGTTGTTCTTTCCATCTCTATCCTCCCAGAAAAGAGGACCACACTCACTGTCTCTGAGTTGATTGTGCTGAGAACTGCTGCTTGGGATGCTCACTACAGACCCCAGAATGCATCTCTCTGCTTTAAAGGCTAGGCAAAGAGTACCAGGTATGTTTTTCTCATGCACTTTGACACATAAAGCCTCTTTTCTGGGACTTTTAAGTCACTTCTTTCTATCTATAACTAACCCTGATTTGTGTATTATGACAAAGTTCTGGACACAGGGATCTGTCACAGCCCTGCCACTTGAGACCCTTCTGAACCAAAAGGGGGAATTGGATCTTTTCCATTCAAAGCAAGTGCAGTAACAGTGGCTTAGGCTCCAATTTGCCACCACATATTGTCAATTTCAGCTTTTTCATTGAAGAGAAAATATAAGCATTCTTTGCGCAACTCAATTGCTCAACTACAACACACCAAACCCACTGGGGATGCCGCTGTTATGGTCTTTGTCACAGTGCTTCCCAGTGGTGACTTGTATCCTTCTGAGAGGCCTATAAAACGCATCCTGACAGCTACTTGTCACATTTATCAAAGGATTTCAGACATTAAGCTAATCCTGCATGGAATGGCTGATTAAATTTTGTTGCCTCTGGTAGAACATCTGATCTCAATTCCTTCTACAGCAACATTTCTCATGAATGGTCACCTCCAATTTGTCTCGCTGTCAATAAAGCCTGAGATTTAGCAGCACACCAGCTCTCTTTTCCCAAAAGGCGGCAAACAAATCAGTCTGCCAGCACTGTGCTACATCAAGTCGCCATCCAGATGAGCAGCACTTTTGAAGCAACTTGAACTTGTCTGTCAACCATTTCTCAAAATGAAAGAGCTTTATAGAGGGCAACACTGGTATCAAGAGAGCCTGCAATCTTGCCCTGGACCAGCACTTCCCACAAACACCAACATGTTTGGGCAGTAAGGAAGGATGAACAAGCTATTAACATGTAACTATGTTAACAACCATTTCAGATTTGGTACATGCTGGATCCTATGTTCATTTTGGTCTAATTGAACCCTGGCTATTGATACATCTGACAGATATTTCCTTTGGGGTTCCTTCAGAAGCTTCTGATGTTGACCCCTGTCAACAAAAGCATGGAAAAGCACTGCCACTTTTTAATTGTTCAAATGTCCCAAATAGTAAAACCACCATTAGAAACACAGTGGCCTAAAATCCACTTACAGGACAGTGGCTAAGGGAATAATCACTCAAGAGGAATCACTTTTATTTAGGCATGTATAAGACTGTGCTATAAAAGACAGCTCTATGAACAGAGTTCTCTGTTCAATGCCTACATCAGCCATCAATTCACTGAATGGCTTTAGTCAAAAGTTGACGTAACCCCAAAACCCTACATGCAATACAGCACTCCTACTATAGAAGGCTGATTGGTTTGGTAATGTAAATTACATGGAGTCCTTCAACCACTGACAACAGCACTTTCAAAAAGTCAACCTACTTCAACTTCTCATCTCTCCAAAAAATTACCTTTAGTCCATTTTGTGGGTTCATCAGAAAATTTCGTCCAATGTCATCAAACATAATAGTATTTTTCTTGCTATAAAACTCTGAAAATTTACCCCATATGACTCCTAAAGGTTTCACCTGCAAAACCAAAGCAGAGAAAAAAAAATCCCATGTATTACAACAGCAGAGTCAATCATTCAAATGACTGATTATCAGTGATTTGGGAGTCATCTCCACATCTCACTGACCTCAAGAGTTCTGATACTCATTTCCCTTTTTTTCTTAACTAAAAGGGCCCTTTGCACCCTCTACATGACATAAGAGCACAAAGTGCCTTTTTCACTTTGTTCCTTCCCTGAGCTGCCAGGCAAGAAATGATCTGAATGGATATGTGAAAGAATTGGCTTCCAATGGAAACAGGCTTCCTGTTTCCATTGGGAGAGGTGTGATTAAGGTGGCTTAGTTTATTTTCATAACTAACTTACATAATTAAATTATATCATCATTAACTTCATTTACTATAGAAAAGTTCAAAAGCATTATAACCGTAAGTATTTAATATTTTTCAAGAAAAATATTTAAATTAAACGAATGCTATTGTATCACACCCTTTCATAACAAGAAAAAATGCTGTTACCTACATAGGAAGGACTATCTCTAATATTTTGTTGAGTTAATACTTCCCCCAAATGTAATTTACTAGCCATTCCATGATCAAACCTATGCCATTAACTCAATGCTCTACAAGCCATCAATCAGTCCATTACAATGAGGTAATTGTAGAGTTCTTAAAGCCCCTTGAGAACATACAGATAACTTCAATGATTCAACTGGTATGAGTATTTCCACAAGTGTCAAGCCAACTATTTTTCTCTTATGGTACATAGCCTGGCATACCTATTGTCTAATTTGGAACTGCTGCCTCAAAGATATCCTTCTGCATTAACTCTATTACCTTCTTGTAGCATATTATTGTCTGAGATACATTGATCTTTTGCAGAGCATAAAAGATAGGTGGTTTCTGCTTCAAAGGGAGCCCACCCAGGTAAATGGTCATCCTGTCACTAATTCTACATGATTTAATTAATGTTATTACTTGTAAAAATAAAAATGCAATCATTTCTAGGGGAAAAAAAGTTCATACATCAATTAATCCTCGTCTTGGAGTGTGCACAGTTATCATGGCAGCACTATCCAGCATGAAGGTGATCTTGTAGTTTGCGTTAGTGCTCACTCCCAGCTCCTGCGTTGGAAAAACCCAATAATTAATAACATTTTAAACTTCAGCTATTTGACTGCTACATTTTTCAAACCTTGTACACTTCACTTCACAAGTGAGAGCAGTAAAGGATAAAACCAAGGCATGCTAAAGATACACGTCTGTGCCATTCTCCAAGAAAAATTATTATGATGAAATGGAAGCTACATTGAAAACTGCTATAAGCCAAAACTATCTACAAGTACCCAAACAATTTTTATGGAGAATATGTGTCTGAATCTGATTCACTATTGTGAGGTCATGTTGTTCTTCTATTAAGAAAAACAAGAAGGAAAATGATGGGATTGTTGAGCTCAAGACCCTTGCTAACCATTTTTATTTACAAGTTCACTATATTACAATCACATTGAGAAACAACCTACAAACTAACCCTAAAAAGGTCATTCCAAATTTTAGAGGGATTAGTGTTACATGGCTGTTTCTCTAAGGTAAATACAGTGACACCTTGACTTAAGAGCTTAATTCATTCCATGACATCTTAACTCAAAATATTCTTATCTTAAAGTGAAATTTCCCACTAAAATGTGTTGAAATACTAATAATCTGTTCAAGCCCTCTGAACGCCCCCCCCCCCCCCATTTTTGTTCCGTGTTTTTAAATAAAAGAATGTACTTTATAAATAACAAATAATGTATAAATGCACATTTACATGGAGAAAGATCAACTTTTAAAAGGTAGCAGCACAAAGATGTGGCAAGGAAGCACAAAGTGAAGAGGCAGAAGCATCACTGTCTTCATACTGTACTAATTCCAGCATCCCTCCCTCTCTTGCTCTCTCAAAGCAGGGTCCAGGTCAATTCATTGTCGCCAGTTGCTTAAATCTTCTTCTCGCTTGCTGCTATTCAATAGTTGAAGGCTTGGTCCCATAGCCAAGTCTTGACTTTCCTTCTGAAAGACAGAAGGGAGGTGGCCAATCTGATATCCCTGGGGAGAGAATTCCACAAACGGGGGGCCACTGCTGAGAAAGCCCTGTTCCTCGTCCTCACCAATCGCGTTTGCGATGGTGGTGGGAGCAGGAACAGGGCCTCTCCAGATGATTGTTAGTAACAAGGGATACGTTCGTACAGGTAAACTGGGCCAGAACTGTTTAGGGCTTTAAAGGTTAAAACCAGCACTTTGAATTGTGCTCGGAAGTAGACCAGCAGCCAGTGGAGCTGGCGTAACTGAGGGGTTGTGTGCTCCCTGTATGCCGCTCCAGTGAGCAACCTGGCTGCCAACGGTTGGACTAGTGGAAGCTTTCGGGCGGTCTTCAAAAGCAGCCCCATATGGAGTGCATTGCAGTAGTCTGTTTGGGATGTAACAAGAGCGTGGACCACCATGGCCAAGTCAGACTTTCCAAGGTATGGGTGCAGCTGGCACACAAGATTACTGCAATATGTTCTATATGGGGTTGACTTTGAAGACTGTTCAGAAGTTTCAAGTGGTCCAACGAGAGGCAGTCAGATTCCTCACTTGTGCAATGTCCAGGGAGCATACAACCACCCTGTTACATCAGCTCCGCTAGCTGCCAGTCTGCTACCGAGCACAATTGAAAGTGCTGGCTTTAGCCTATAAAGCCCTAAACGGTTCCAGCCCAGCTTACCGGTCTGAACGTATTTCCCTCTATGATCCACCTCGGAGATTAAGATCTTCTAAGGAGGCCCTGGTCTCAGTCCCACCTCTTTCGCAGGGACGGATGGTGGGAACGAGAGACAGGGACTTCTCAGTGGTGGCCCCTTGGCTATGGTACTCCTCCCTTGTGTAATTAGAGCAGCCCCCTCCTTCCTAACCTTCAGGAAGAAAGTAAAAAATGTGGTTATGGGACCAAGGTTTTGGATAGCAAGTTTTTAGAGAATAAGGAATAGTGAACTGACAAATGGAATGGCTTCGGATTATGATTTTGGATGATGTGATTTTAATAATTGGTTTTAAATTGTGATGTTTTAATATTTTGGTTTTAAAGTAAATGTTATTTTATTGTATGTTTATTTTTGGCATTGAATTGCTGCCTAATTTGTAAGGCATCTCTGAGTCCCCTTTGAGGTTGAGAAGGGAGGATATAAATGAAGTAGCTAAGTAATAAATAAAGTTGGGAATGCTGTTAAGTAGAGGTTCCACTGACCTGAATTCCTATATTATATTACACTCTCTCTCTCTCTCTCTCTCTCTATATATATATATATATATATATATATATATATATATATTCAAGTTAAGTTGAATAGATCCTGTTAAACTGCTGTTTCCATGCTATTTCCTATGCTATTATATGTTTCTATCCACCTTTGAACCACCTTATCCTTTAACCAATTCGAACAGTTCCCTTTTCCCCCTCCTCCAAAAAATAATCTGCTGTTGTTTTGATGTTTGTTTATTATTGTTTATGCTGTTTTATGCTATTTTAACTGGTTATTGTTCTGTTTTTATTTGTATTTTGCCCTGGGCTTGGCCCCATGTAAGCCGCCCCGAGTCCCTTTGAGGAGATGGAGACGGGGTAGAAAAATATAGTTCTTCTTCTTCTACTACTACTGAAACATATTTGGGACATTGAGGGAGGGACAAGTCCATTGTTCAACTTAAGCATGGCTTTGGTTCTTTACAAATGCTTGTAAAAATGAAAAGCAACTCTACAGTTTCCACAGCTACTGCAGTGCAGCTTTTTAAATTGGTGAAGGCTCAGTATTAAGACCGAGAACTAACAGCTGGCCATCAAAGCTACATCAAAGCAGTATGTAGAGTCACCTCTATTTCTTCAATTATGCCTGTTTAATATTTGCAAAGTGTGGCTCATGAGCCATATATAGCCCAATAGGACCATTACTGTGGTTTAAAAAAATTATCTCTATGGGGCGGGGAGGGTAGTTTTACCATGTCTGCAATGCTCCTAGAACACACAGAAGTTGAAATAAAATTATGCATTTTCTTTTTCAAAAACATCTCTTTTAGAGGGCATTTTGTGAAAAGGCTTACAAGAGTAGGAGTAGTGGGTATGTGGCACTCCAGAGTCTCCTTGAGTGCTAATGCAGCCCCACACACAAACACACCGAGACACATGACTTACTTTCATTTTAGCTTCAATCCATTTCATGTTAGTAGCAGCTGAAAGAAAAAAGAAGGGATCCACGGGTTAATGCCTCAGCTATTATTAAAATCTGTCTTCTTACAAAATAATTACAACCTGGATATAACCTAATTACTATTTATGAATCACAGATGCCAAAAAGAATGCAAAGTCTGTATCATCAAGGCACACAGGTCAGACAAGCATTTTAGAACAGTTGTGTGAACTGGCTAATGAGATATCCTAAATTCCAGTAGTACTCTAGTCCCTGTAGCTCTCTGAATTCAAATTTCTCTGAACTTCTGAGCTATTTTTAAATGTGTAAATATTATGGGTGAAACTGGAAGCACATACTGCCCGATTTATTAACAGGAAAAGTAAAATATGACACATATGTGTTAAAATACTATTCTGTTTAACAACTGGATGTGACACAAGAAGGAGAAAGGGGATTCACACTTTTTCAATACTCCAGAAATGCATATTTGATAGTGAAAAAGTGGAACTGTGATAAGCATCTTACAATGAGGCACAAAGATCTACTGTTAGGGGGGAAATGAGTCTAGGCATTAGTAAGCAACAACATGGGGGTAGGGGGGATGGTCAAAAGACCATCTTGCATCCCCAAATGTAATCTGAAGTAGTTCTTTGAATTCACTTTTATGTTTACTTCCAACAGAGATCCAGTTCCTACTCCTTGATTTATCATAGCCACCATAGAGGATGCTTTCAATTGTTTTTCTTTTCTTTTTTTACATTTGCCACCCCATCAAACCTAAAGGTTTCACAGAATCAAAAAATATGCAAATCTAGCCATTGACATCTATAATGGATATTTTCATCTTCTAAATGATAAAACTAATGCAACAAAGGCACTTGCACTTAGGAAAGAATGTAACTTACACCAAATCACAATATCATAGTCTTCGTATGCTGATGTTAGGAACTCGTGAAGGTATGGTCTCATCAATTCAATCCCAGTTTCTGCACATGACCTATGGTCTGAAAAGAAAACCAGCTAGTTCAGTTAAATAACACAGAACTTTCCTGCAAAGGGATTTTGTAGTACCTTTGATAATGAAAAAAGTTTTCATATACTGTAGGTTTTGCAGACTGAAGGTACATCTAAGCCAGTGGTTCCCAACCTGTGGTCCGTGGACCATCAGTGGTCCGGAAGAACTAAAATATGGTCCACGGCCTCACCATTACTACACCATTGCAACAAGAGCAACTGGTCTCATGAAACCCTCTTAATAGTGCCGATGGTCATTGAATGTGGTTTTCTGTGGGCAAGCAGATGGCGACTACTGGATGGCATATGTTCTGTATCAGAAATTAGAGCGGATGTGGTCTATCCAATGCAATTTTCTGAATCAGCACCCCAAATAACCAAACTGAATCTAAATTTGGCCAAAAACTTATTTGTAAGCCTTTTGGTACTAATGTTGGAGAGTGATCCCTGATCAAGTCGTCACTGGTTAAAAAAAAAGGTTAGGAACCACTGATCTAAGTTGTAGAATTAATACAGTTTGACACCACTTTTAACTGCCATGGCTCAGTGCTATAGAATCCTGGGTATTACAAGGTATTTAGCCTTCTCTATCAAACAGTGTTAGTGTTCACCAAACTACAACCATGATTCCACAGCTTTGAGCCATAGCTGTTACAGTGGTGTCAATCTGCATAGTACAGTATAGGTGTCGTCTACACCATCAAGGGCATGGACCCCATGCATCTGATTAAGTAGACTAAAACTATGGAAGCTTATGCTACAAACTTCTTTCTTAGTTAGGCTGAAATGTGCTACAATATTCCTTTGTGTATTGATCCAGATTAAAACAGCTGTCTCTGAATTTAACACTTTCTTGTAACACAGACACCAACTTTTCTTACCTACATTCTGACAAAGACCTGAATTATCAAGCCAAATGAGGAGCACTTCCACACTGTGTACCTACAACCTTCAGAAAGATTAAAATCCCACCAATCAACTGCTGGGCAAGAAATGAAAAGCAGGAAACTCCACCTCTGCCTCCCTCAATGGCTAGTAGACACGCATTTGACAAGGTTCTCCGTCCAATCCCGTTTATTGGATTTGAAAGGAGAACCATATGCACAGCAGCAATTTAATGAAAGCAATTTAACACTTCATCAGAACAGTTATTCTGAAAACCTGATTAATCTTAAATTATTCCATTGTGTGATCCAAGGTTATGAGTCTATCCTCCTCTGGCCCCATTCCCAGCTTCCTAAATTTGGACCCTCATAAACCATCTTCAGCATATATATCAGCTTCAGCACACAGAACTTGATTGTTTTTAAATCAGTTTTCCATCCATATGAAAATGGGAGTTGTAATTTGGTCCAGATTATTAATCAGAATCTTAACACATGGCTTGATCAAAAACGTTACATTTGAAGCAAGCCATGAATTCCCCTTTGTGTTATTAAACTCTTGAACCATAATTTCCTTATATAGTTTGTCTAGGGACTTGGGATAGCTATGGGTTTTTAGACAGTAGTCCTGAGGACAGGGAATTGTCAAATTGGCTATCCGTAAACTGCTCTGGGAGCCTTTTAGACCAAAGGGCAGGATATGAATGCGGATACTCTAAATAAAATCAAATGGTATGTTTACTGAGAAATCATATTTGTTTTATGTATGTCACTCTCAAAAACTCATAAAATATAAAAACACACACATTGCCTTTAAAAGTATTTACGCATTCTACCAGAAGAAAGCAAATAAAAATAGATGAAAGATTTTCATCCATAAAAAAGAAGTATCTAGTGGCACTTCAACAACTAAGATTTAGTGTGGACTTGTATTCATTTCAAGATATGAATCCACAGATGTTATTGTTATGATGCTATAAGATGCTGACACAGGAACAAGGCCTTTTAGACAATATTTCTGGAATTATTTTCTCCTGAAGACTTATGTGGCTCCTCACTGGTGACATAGGATGCCAACTTTTTTCCTTTGGTTATTTCAAATTCAACTTTGTTTTAATGATTTTATTGTTTAATATATTGTATCATTACCAGTAAGCAGCCTTAGGTGACTTAGGAAGTAAAGGACCAGAGATAAATATATTTAACAAATGAGCAACCTGAGTATAAATGAAACTGAATAATATTTCCAAGACACATCACTCACCAAACAACGTGTAATCAACATCTAGGACCAATAATTTCTTCCCTTCCCGCGGAGGATTCAATATTTCTACTTTGTACTCCTTAACTCTGCGTGAGATTTTTAGCAGATTCTCTTCCCTGCACATAAACAGCACAAATTACATGTGACTGTTGCACCTTTATTAACCATCCAGTTGTTTCCTCATGCTGCAACAACTCACCTGTTTTCTACTTCAACAACTTCCTCTTCAATATCAAAATCATTAACTACATCTTCATTATCAGGCGGTGGCCCAAGGACATCTTCCTGTAACAAAAAAAACCTTAGGAATTGATTGTACGGGTTTACATTTACCCAGAATCTTCACCTATTGAACAAACTGAGTGCTAGTGCACACATCCAGTGTATTCTTGATCCTACTAGCTCTGGTTAGTATTTGTTTAGTATTGTTATCAAAGACAGGAACTAGGCTTTCAAGCAAGGCAGGATTTGTAGTTAGCACTAAACATTGGTTTACTAACCCGGCAGGATTCTGCTTTCAGACTGATTAGTTATTAATTATAGTGGGGAAAGCATCAGCACAGTCTGCCAATAAGGCCAGGGTGTGTCAGAATTCTGGCTTATCCTTCTACATGAATGCTGCCAGTAGTAACATTACTGACTTTCTAACCCTCTCACTCCAAATGGCACATCTTGGTACCATGAGGACTAGATTGATAAGTCAATAGCCAATATAAACTTGGTAGAGATGTGTAAAATCATTTAAGCAAAGGAACCAGGAAGACAAGGTGACAAAAAGGGGAAAAAATGAGAAGTTTGGAATTTCAACGTGTTATAGATCTTTTGATTAAAATTCATTACCTTTAGAGTTATCCAGATAATAGAATGGAAGAACTGGCATGGAGAACTTTAAATAAATTTCTTAGTTTAAAGAGAAGGGGATCGCAAGAAAAGAAACTTCATTGTAATTCTGACCACCTACAGTGTTTTAACCCGGGTTTTTACTATGAAGAAATTTCTTAATTTTAAGAAGAAAAAAAGATGAACCGGGAAACAGTCTTATTGTGTTTAAAGGGTCCCCTTCTACTAAAATGTTTACATGCTACTTCCCAAAGCAATTTATACACTACAATGTAAGAAATTGCGATTATGTGCTTTGAACTGGATTTTTGATTTTACACTGCCATATAATCTAATTCAAAGCAGATAATCTGGATTTTATATGGCAGTGCAGAAGGGACCTAAGACTGTGCACCAATAGGACCAATACTTGTGATTTCACCTACTAGTGCCTGAGAAAGTATGTCCTGTCTAGGAATATTTTAGGTCCTCTAGGCCATTCTATAAGATGGCCAGAAGCTTCCAGAATCACCCTGGAAGACCTAGCATATCCCTAAAGAGAACACCGGTCAGTCCTATGTTCTATGTTCACTTCTGGCAGAAGTCATTTATTTCAATAGGATTCACTATGGTTTTCTGTTTCCATGGTAATTTCAGGAACCATTAAGTGCATGTGTGCATTTAGTATTAAACATATTTTACCAAGCTTTCCTCACGAGTCCCCATCATCATGATTTTTGTATTAGGTTTCAGTTTTAGTGTTCCAAGCTTGACATCATTCTCTGCTGGTTTGCCTAAAATACAAGCACATCACAGCATTCTCAGTGAAAATATGCAGTTTCTTACACACGTTTTCTCTTTTTCTAATGTATCTAGTAAAGAAATATTTTAAAATACTGCAATATTAAAACTTATAAAGATACAGTAACACATATTTCCTCTCCTCTTTCCAGATACAGCTTGGTATAAAGGGTTTTTTTTCCTCAGCGGGACTATCTGATAGCCAGGAAAATGATTTTCTCACCTCCAAATTAGATTGGCTCGGAACATGATTTTTAAGATACTAAAGTTTAATAGTACACACATTAGTACAGTACAGCTTCTTTCTTCTTCCTTGTTTCTTTTCATAAGCAAGTGAATCTCAAGCCATTTTATATTCTGGCCACATGTAAAAGAGTAAGTTGGGATTCTGGAGAATCCTGGTTTACCATGAACAAACTGACTGCATCACTATCAAATTGAAGAGTATCATTCTCCATGAGAGTTGTATGGGTCCTACATTTAATCTATCTCCACTGGACTGCCTTGCCATAGAGATAAAAGGTTTTTGATTTGTTTGTTTTTTAAACGTGTTCAACATGTCCCAGCTATATTTTCTTGTCACAAATATTGTATGCAAATATTACAATGTCTATGTAATTTATTTAAAACTTTTATATCCCAATCTTCTCTACCTCCGTAGAGGGACTCTATGTGATTCACTAGAAAAGATAATGCTTCTTAAAACAAAAGGCAGCAGGAAAAGGGCTGCATTACAGGTGGACAGACTCAATCAAGGATGCAGTGGCCCAAATCTTCAGCAGGGCTACTGATGAAAGGAGCTATCATTCATAGTCATCATAAGCTAGTCAGTTTGAAAGTAGTTAATAATATCATCAATCCTGAGATAGTAATACTAACATATTTCTAATGAACTTCCTGGTTCCTGTAGGTATCTTGCATTCTTACAATAGAGACAACACTAGAGGAGATATTAATTTATTTATTTACTTACTTACTTACTGCATTTATATCCCGCCCTTCTCAGCCCAAAGGGGACTCAGGTCGGCTCACAAAACAGGTGCAATGCAATGCCATATATACATACACAAGATAACCCACACTATACATTAAAACAATAATTAAAGCATATCAATCTTAAAGCAGTTAATTAAAATCGAGAGCAGGACCTCCCTGGATGGTCTTGACCTCTGAGATGAAGCAAGGCAGTTATATAATTGAATAGTCAAAGTATACGATTACAGTAAGTTAAATGCATCAGTAGGCTAAAGATATATGAAAATTTTGTATGATGCATTTCATTTTCCCAGTAAGAATAATTACACAAAATTATTCTTACCAGGAAAATGAAATACATCATACAAAATTTGCATATATCTGTAGCCTATTTAACAACCAGCTCCAGCTACGCAATCTCACCTCTCAATGAAAGTTACATGAAAAACATAGCTTACCTTTCACTTTAAGTCCAAGAAGCTTTTGGCGCTCAGGTAACACCCCAGTAAGTCCTTTGAGAGACTGCTTGAGATCCAATACTGTGTCTTCTTCTGACAAGGTGGTTATCGAAAATTCCTGTCCACCCCATTTTATAATAAGAGACACAGCCATGTTTGTAACATATGTTCAAAATAAACCTATGGGGAAGTAAGAAACAGTTATCAGATCATTCCAAATGCCCTACATTCTTCTTCTTCTTCCTTTTTTTTTTTTTTTTTTTTGGCAGTACATGTATGGCCTCACAGGACCTTGTGTGGACACATGAAATCAGATAATAGCAAACCCATGCTGATATGGCCCCAAATGTACCATTGTGTTCCACTGGAGAACATAGAAAATGCTTGAGAGGACAAAATTTGTTGTAACTGGAAAAATGAAACTGTGAATACCATTGCCATAGATAATGGGATCACACTGAACTAGCAGTCTAAATGTATATTTTGACTGCATGCTTATATCGCTCGCCAACCAAGAAATTATTAAAAACATAAACATTCACCAAGAACTGGAAAAAGAAGGAAATATCCACCTTAGAGAACTGGCTACTCAAAGTATACGATATTATGATTATGGATAACCTGCCTCAACACCTTAGAACCCGCCAATAGGGAGACAAAGAGAAAGCAAACTGGACTGAAGTTTTAAAAAATTCAAAGAAAAAAATGGGTGCTAAGTAGAAGAATTAGAGAGAAGGCTGGAACCCAAGGAGGACTACAAGACTAATAGATTCACATTAGTTAGGAGGAAGGAGATGGGAGGTCAAAATAAATTATGTGTTTGCACTATCTCCAATTGTTGTTGTGGGGGTTTTTCCTTTCTTTTTCATTATTATTTATTTATTCCATTTTTACACACACACATCTTTCACCCCCGCCCCATCCCCTTTATCCCACTCGCTCATATGTTGATGTAATTTTGTTTTTTTTTTTAGTTTTGTAAATGTTAATAATAATAATAAACATAATGGGTTCACTTCCCAACAAAAATGTGCACAACTGCTATTAAGATCAAGTAGAACATAGCTTTAACGGTCTACATAGATTTGGAAGATGTTTCAGATTGCAACATGTCTCCTAAGAAATATTCTTCACAACATGTAAAGGGGACTTACTCCTGGTAAAGGCTTTTACCAAAGAAATGTAAAAGAAGTATGACTGAGAAAAGCATTCTACATTTAGTAAAATTATGGTTTCCATAATCCATCTGCTCATGAGGAAATCTGTGGTCACCACAAAGCTCTTAAGCAAGAATCCAGAGAAAGATGTCTGCATTTGGTGTCCTGCAGTTGTAATATATTAAGTGGTTTGCTGTTAAAGGATAGTGTTCATATATTACCTTCGAGCTGACATGAAAATCCTTCTGTAGTTTGAGCATGATTTTATGTGTAAAATCATGATCAAACTACAGAAGGATTTTCATGTCAGCTCGAAGGTAATATATGTACACTATCCTTTAACAGCAAACCACTTAATATATTACAACTGCAGGACACCAAATGCAGACAACTACTTAAAACTTTATTTGAGAGCTTTAATTAAATCTTCTGACAATATGACTCCAGATGGGAAGCTCAAGACATCACATAATAAGATGCAAAATAGAGGCATGGCTGAAACTGTTTGCATTTCCAAGCCACCAGGTAAAGTTATTCCATCAATAACAGTATTTGGATTGCCTGAACAACTAATAAAGTTTTCTTCAGGCTAATGTAAATTGGATGAAGGTCTCATTACAGAAGAAATAGTGTCTTCATTCATCTGAGCTCACGCTTCCACAATGCAGAGTTCTCAATTCCTCATACAGCCACAACAGGATTAAGCTATAAGGAATACAGTACCTTTAATTTTGAGGTGGATGAAGTAAATATTTAGCCTAGTAGCCTTTAGTCCTGCATAAGGAGAAATGTGGGATATAAATAAAATAAAACAAGGTGTGTTGACATATGCAAAAACTAAACATTCAAAAACAAAAGTGCTGCTTACTTTAGGAAAATTTTGACAACATACTGATTAGAGCCCCAGTATATTTTAGTTATTTAGAGAGAAAAATTTGAAGTTTGGATTGTTGTTGGTTTTTTCGGGCTCTATGGCCATGTTCTAGAGGCATTCTCTCCTGACATTTCGCCTGCATCTATGGAAAGCATCCTTTGAGGTAGGATGCTTGCCATTGATGCAGGCGAAATGTCAGGAGAGAATGCCTCTAGAACATGGCCATAGAGCCCGAAAAAACCTACAACAACCCAGTGATTCTGGCCATGAAAGCCTTCGACAATAATTTGAAGTTTGTTTTTTTCTTTCCAGGATGACCCATAGTTCAATATCAAAGAACAAGCTTTGCACACTAAAGATCCCATGTTCAGGTAGAACTAAGAAGATCTTTCAGACTCTCAAATCATTTTACATAGTAACTCTCAGAGTTTAAGGCAGCTCTGTGTGTTCACTTGCTTATAAGCAGGACAGGGAAAAAGACACACAATCTAAACACCTACAGAAAAGGAAAAAAACGGGGAAGAGGGAGGGGGATCCAACTTATACAAATACCTCCCATTCTAACAGATGATGATTTATATCCTACTTTATGTATTAGCATGAAACCAAATTAGTTCTGCTGTATGGATATACTTTCATTTTTTAAATAATTTTCCCACATGTAATGAGACACGCCTATGTTTTAAAAAGATCTACCCCTCCTTTTTGCTGACTGTTTTAACTCTGAGGGTAGAGAATCCATTATTTCTATACTAAAAATACTTAATTTCAGTATTCTTATGGGCAATGGTTAATTCCTCCTCAAGGTAAGCAGTCAGAAAAGGATTATATCAGGCCTGAGCCAACTTGGGCCCTCCAGGGGTTTTGGACTTCAATTCCCACCATTCCTAACCGCCTCAGGCCCTTTCCTTTCGCTTAAGCGGCTGAGGGGGAAAAGGAAAGGGCCTGAGGCGGTTAGGAATGGTGGGAGTTGAAGTCCAAAACCCCTGGAGGGCCCAAGTTGGCCCAAGCCTGGGTCACATGAACGCAATGTATATATTTACAAGTGTCTGGGCCACATATTCTCTCAGAAAGAAGTCCAAACTCGGGGTGAATTGGCTTTAACGTGCTGCAGGCCGCCTTGAGTCCTGCCCTGGGAGAAAGGAAGGAAGGAAGGAAGGCGGGCACAAGTGAAGGCAAATACCCGGGTCCAGGCGCCCTTTCTTCGCCCTGGGCCTTCCTAGAGAGACCGAGGCGGAAAGGGGAGGGAGGGAGGGAGCCTCTCCTTCGGAAGAAGAAGCAGCAGCAGCGAAGCCGGCCAAAGCCGGGAAAGAGGAGGACTCCGTCTCACCCCGAAAACGACCGTCCCGGGAAGCAGAAGGCGCAAACGGGAGGGGGGAGCGGACCGGAAGAACTTGTTGAAGCGCCCGGAAGTGGAGACCCGGCCGGCAGGCGGAAACATAGATATAAGTAACTTGTAGAGGGAAACTCAGCTCTGTTGCTTCCGAATACCGCGGCAGTCATTTTGGTTTGTTTGAAAGAACGCGACAGGTGCCTCATGTGTCTCTTCTGGCGTTTGAAACGTGTGCTGCTATCTTGGGGGTGTGTTGTGTGCCTTCACGTCGCCTGCTGGGTTGTACCTTTGCGCTTGAGGATCCTGTCCACCTCCTCCTTCTGCCCCTTCCACTGAGCTGTATGACATCCACATTGGACTGGATTATCTGGCAGTGTGGACTCAAATAACCCAGTTCAAAGCAGATCTTGTGGGCCATCTGCCCTGATATTCTGGCTGTGTGGAAGGGACCGTCATAGCTATCCTAATCCTGGCACATTTTTGATTGCAAATCAAATAATGCTTGCGCGCAGAAAGTCTTTCAAACTGCGTTATATGGCAGTGTGGATGGGGCCTTTGACCACCTCAAAGCCTTCATTGTCTACTTCAGAGTTGTGTGGTTACTCTCACCCAACCTATTCAACTTGTATGCAGAACACATCATGCGACATGTGGGCCTTGACAAATCCAAGGCTGGAGTTAAAATGGCTGGAAGAAACATTAACCTTAGATATGCAGATGATACCACTTTGATGGCTGAAAGCGAGGAGGAGCTGAGGAGCCTCCTAACCAAGGTGAAAGGACAAAGTGCAAAAGCTGGGTTACAGTTAAACATTAAAAAAAAAACCAAGATGATTGATAACTGGCAAATAGAGGGAGACAACGTGGAGGCCGTGACTGATTTCATATTTTTAGGCGCAAAGATTACTGCAGACGCAGACTGCAGCCAGGAAAACAGAAGACATTTACTTCTTGGGAGGAGAGCAATGACCAATCTCAATAAAATAATTAAAGAGTAGAGACATCACATTGGCAACTAAGATCCACAGTTAATGCAATGGTATTCCCTGTAGTAACCTATGGATGTGAGAGCTGGACCATAAGGAAAGCTGAGCAAAGGAAGATAGATGCTTTTGAACTGTGGTGCTGAAGAAAAATTCTGAGAGTGCCTTGGACCGCGAAAAGATCAAACCAGTCCATCCTCCAGGAAATAAAGCCCAACTGCTGACTGGTGGGAAAGATATTAGAGACAAAGATGAAGTACTTTGGCCACATAATGAGAAGACAGAAAAGCTGGGGAAAATGGAAGGAAAAAGGAAGAGGGGCTGACCAAGAGCAGTGACTGCCTTGACCTTGAAAGAGCCGTGTGGTGACAGCCAACAGGGAGCTCTGGAGTGGGCTGGTCCATGGGGTCACAAGGAGTCAGAAACAACTGAACGAAGCAACAACAAAATATTCAGCTGTAACCCCACCTTTACACTTTCTTCTTTTAGTTTCTTCACGAATCATTCCTAATCTTTGCTATTCTCTGCTAGTGCAGGCAGTCCCCGATTTACAAACATTCAACTTACAAATTACTCATATGTGTTGTCAGAAGCTTAAAGGTAACCTTAAAAATGTGGAATAAACACCGAGAACTGGAAAGACCTGTCACTTGGGCATTGGAACTGGAGGTCAGCTGTTGCCAACAGGGCTGTGGATTTGAAAGAGGCATAAATAGAGGGCAAAAGAGAAAAGGAAAGCACTTAAAGCAAACTCTTGTCGGGACCAACTTCCACCTGGACATCTATGTCCTCATCATGAAAAACCATGTAGATCCAGAATAGATGTCTAAAATCACTTACAGACCCACCGCCAAGGCTCTGCCCTTGGAAAATTATCACACTCGGCCACAAGATGACGAGGGGCACAAATTCCCTGCAAAAGGAGAAAGAATGAATATGTCCAGGGGACAGGGGTGGTGGGAAGCAGGGATAGTGCCGCTGCTGTGATCCCTTAACTTTGTCCAGGTGAAACACACTCGCAGCACACAGGGAAAGGAAAATTTTGGTGCCATGATTCACAGGGTACGTGAAATGGGATGCAGGGAGGGAACAACCAGAGATAATCCCAGGAGGAAGAGAACGAGCTGGACTCACATGCTCCTTTACATACCCTGTGGATTCTGTCTACTGTTTCACCCAGACAAAGTAAGGAGATACCTGGTGGTGTAGGGGCAAAGAAACCAAAATATTTCCCAAAAGCAAGAGCCCCCTTTCCAATAGGATGGACACCACAAAAGTTGAATCTTTTAAACTACAAAAAACTATTTATTGTGTGGCTATAGCAATAACGACAAACGAGCATACAGGAATGCAATCAAAGGGTTTGTCGCAACCCCCAATGGGGCTGCAGGTTTTTATCACTTTGGTAGTAAATGGAATATACATTTTCATTGGTTCCCAAAGATAAATCATTTCATTGATCTAAGCTTGCTATACAGTTGTTCATTAGTTGTTTATGATTTTGATTGACATTATAGCACACGTGGGATCCTAACAATGACACAACAATGGCACAACTATAGACTATTGTTCTTTGACCATGACTGTCTCAATGAATCAATCTTATCTGTTTCTGTTGCAAACATGGCTCCAGAGCGACTGGGAAACTTGGGGAGTACTAACTAGCCACCAGCTAGCCGGTTTTGTCCAGATGTACTGTTAGCCTTGAATGGTAACTTCTTCTCTGGAGCACTGATTTCTCAAACAGCATTTTCTGTAAACATAGGCCTACTGCAGAAACAGGCCAATATGGCAGTAAATCGTGACATATAAATCATGTAAATCGTTGGCAACATCTCTGAAAATTCTCTTTAAAACCACGTCCCCTCAGGTAGAACAAAAACATATGGCAAATAGGAAGAAAAGTAGGAACCAGCCCTATGCACTTTCTCGTCACTTAATTGTGGAGCTATTTCCTCCTCATCTTCCTATGTGCTACATGTGTCTGTTCCTCCCCAGTACCTCCTTTACCTGGGCAAAACAACATTCATGGCATGCAGGAAGAGTAAAATGAGCAAAATCCACAGTAAGATGAAGTAGTGGATGAGGCTGACTCCTCTTCTAAAAAAAATACGCCACCTCCCAAACACCATTCACCCCACTTCTGAAGACGGAGTGAGTATTCACAAGGCAATACTACATGCTAGTGGCAGTCTCACAAATAAAACCACAAGTATGAAACCTGTGACAGTGGAGGGATGAAAGTATATGTCTACATAAAATATTAAATGCAGTATATGATGTCTACATAATTACAGCTCTGAATTCATAATGTTGAGCTGTTTCATCGTAATGATATCCAAAAAATTCCAAGACTGCATTGTAATGCTTTTTTAATCTAAGTATGTATTTTAATAATGCTTTATGACACCAATAAAATGTTCATGTTGTTCTTATGGCCCTTAAAGGTTGGTTCTGACTTATGTCAGTCCTTTCATAAGCTTTTCTGGCCAAGATATTTATACAGAGGAGATTTTCAATTACCTTCCTCTTAGGCTGAGAGAATGTGACTTGCCCAAGGTTACTTAGTGGATCTATAATGCTAGACAGAGATGTGAACTGTGGTCTCCTAGAGTCCTAATATAACATTTAAACCTCATTATTTTTGCATAACTTTGAGAGCAGCATTCTTCATTTTGTGCAAAAACTGATAAGGGTAGCGTGTGTTTGTGAACAGATGCTTGTTTTGAAAAGATAAACAAGTCTCAGATAAACATGATAATTGGATCCTTTATAAACACTGTCAAGTATTTTTGAGGTTTCTCAGTTTATAGTAACAATATTTCTTTAGAATGTCATTTCCACTAAATGGTAGAACATTAAATAAATGCAATCAGGGACAAAGAAATTAAAACATAACACTATAATTACCGTATTTCATTGAATGTAAGATGCCATAAGTTCTAAGATGCAGCAAACACAGTAGGGGGTTACCAGATGATCATGTCTAAACACTACGATCTCTGTTTTTTCCATATTAAGATAGTGAGTGGTGATCTTGAAAAAAATTCCACACATTGGCAACAACTGATTTAATATTGTAAGAATCTGTGTTATCTGCATTGAAATTGAGTCCAAAGTATAAAATAAAGAATATTTGGGTTGCTGTGAGTTTTCCAGGCTGTATGGCCTGTTTCAGAAGCATTCTCTCCTAATGTTTCACCCACATCTATGGTAGGCATCCTCACAACCTCTGAAGATGCCTACCATAGATGTGGGCGAAACATCTGGAGATAATGCTTCTGATTCCAGCCATAAAAGCCTTCGACAACATAAAGAATATTTGTTTCTTAATATAAAGATATTTTGGAAATGTAGAAATGATATATGAAAAGGTTACCAATTTTTCAGATGTTTATAGTTTTGATTTTAGGGGCAGTCACCCTGTCACGGGGATAACTGTATTTGGTCTGAATATACCATAATGCTAGTGACGTGAAAAACTCTACTAGTGGTCGGCAAGATTTCCCATTTGTGCAAGAGGGAAGAGATATTATACAGGTGGGATGTCTTGCATACTAATTATGCAATGAAAAAAGTGTTGCATTCTTTTGTTGCAGTAATTCAATTAGTGAATATGAATTAATCTATCAATTTGCTCATAGGTAAATTCCACTTAGTACAATGTAGCTTTTTTTAATGATTTTAAAATAACTTGGATTGGATGAAGAGTGACATAACCCTGTTTGTGATTATATATATGGCATCTAATTGTTGCCGATTTGTACACTGCCCTGAGTCGCCTTCGGGCTGAAATGGGCAGGATAAAAGTGAAGTAAATAAATAAATAAATTCAGTTGTTCAATGAGAAACTCTACTAAGAGCCAAAAAGATCCCTAGAAACTGGATGAAAGAACACAAACTGGCAGATAAAAATACATAGAAAAATAAAAATTATGCACACTGAAAGAAAACACGATGCTGCTCTGTTTTCATATATAGCATACTAATGAAATCTCAACCCAAGGGAATCTAGTGTTGGCATGAAAGGTTTACTGAAAGGATGTGCCATGGCAGTTTAAAAAGCAGTGTTAATTAAAATAGAGGAATAAAATTAAATATCCAGCATCAGACATAACATCTTTGTTACATAAAGCTAAGCTGTCACCAGAACTGAGAAAGCTAGATTTAAAATATTATTATAGTAGGACCTCAACTTTCAAGGGGATTAGGGGTACAGGACCCATGCAAAAGTGGAAAAATCACATATTTTTAAATTTTCATTTTTTAAAAAAAATCTGATAAAACATTTATCTAGGAATATCTAGGTCCTCCTCTGGAATTTCCACTGGAAACTGACCATAAAATTCTGGTGGCAGACTTACAAATACCTAGAGAAGTATGTTATTCTTTCTAGCACTCTAAGGGCCTTCCACACAGCCATATAACCCAGAATATCAAGGCACAAAATCCCACAACATCTGCTTTGAACTGGAATATCTGAGTCCATACTGCCATATAATCCAGTTCAATAGGGATTGTGTACAGCTGTGTGGAAGGGGCATAGTGTCACATTGCATCGAAAGATGTAGATGGCATCTACACTGTAGAATGAATGATGTTTGACACCACTTTAATTCCATTTGTCAGTGCTATGCAATCCTGGGATTTGTAATTTGGTGAAGCACCAGCCTCTTTGGCAGAGAAGACTAAAAGTCTTGTAAAATTACAACTTCCAGGTTTCCATTGCATTGAGACATGGACATTCAAGTGGTGTTAAGTTGCATTAATTCTACAATATAGATGCAGTCTTAGAGGACCTAGAGATTCCTAGAGAGCCATATTAATAAAACCCACAAATATTCAAATCCACAAAAGCTTTACCCACAAATGTGGAAGGCCAACTGTTTTCATAATTCCAAATAATTCAAGAGCAATATACCTCCACTTATCAGTAGTAAGTGTAAACAATAGGAAACTAACTATCTCATTACTGATGGTCTTTCAAGGGTATTTGGCCGATGCGTAAAGTAAACAGATCCTAAATACATTTGATGATGTCAGCCAGAAAAAAACACTATTGTATTAATTGCTAAACTGTACATTAAGCCTTATGTAAACTCCACTGATGGGACTAATGTGGATTTAGACAGAATGCTGCATTTGATAAATGATACAAAGTCAATCTGATCTAGTATGGTTTCATTTTGGATCCAAACTGGAAAATACTAAAAGAGAAGCTGCTGCCATATGCAGCTATTTGTGTGTCCCCCCCCCCCCCCCCGGGGAAACTAGCTATAAACATTACAGGCAGACTAAGAAGGCAACAGAATAAACAAAGACATATGACTATAATATGTATGTTTCTCTTTCAACAAATCACGCTTCTCCCAATGAAGAAATCACAAGGCATATCGGCACTGTTCCAAGCCTCTGGGTGTGTGAAGTCACACCCTTAGATAATTTTTTAAAGATAGGAATGTTGTACCCAAAGGCTTCTCTTCTGCTCAGTCAGAAAAAAAGTACTGATGATTGTAACCATGTGCCCATTAACATGGGAGCAAACACATTCTGCTCAATGAGATTTACTTCTAAATACAATAGAATACAGGGAGCTAGTATGTAGCAGAAGGGTTCCTGAAAACTGCAAAAGCTTGGTTCTTGTATCTTCTGATGGATGCTTCATGCCGTATTGAGCCAAACCGAATCTTGACCCTGGGCCAATCACTATCTTTCTCAGCCTAATCTACCTCTCCTCGTTGTTGTGATGATAGAATGGGAAGGAGGAAAGCCATGTCAAGTAATAATTAGCAATGTGCATGGCTAACCAGAAGCAGTGATATTGTGCTTTCAGGTAGAATATAGATCAGCGCAGCTCAAGGACATTTTTTCAGAAGAGAAAACAAGAGTGTTACAGAATATGTTAACCGAATGGAGTAATAACCAGGCTTTCAAGTTGGATCATGACAAATGAGCTTCAGCGAAGTCATCAAGTTAGGAACGTACTCAAGATTATGTTCACTACCCTTGCCTCCGATTTTGAAGTGTTCTTACTATAGCTGGATGGTTAAAAAATAGCAGCCATTTGCAAATGTTTGCATTTTCAATTATGAATTAAATACTTGCCTTTGAACCTTGGGGTTCATGAGTAAGGACTCCTGAATTCAATGGAAGTTGCTCCCAGTTAACAATGTATACAGCTGAACCTATGTGTATTAATTGTGTGTAATGGGTGTCAATTTCATCAGTGAAAATGTAACTAACAGCAAGGCAGGATAAAAATGGATTTCAAGTAACTGGACTTTGATACAGAACACACTATCCTGCTGTCTACCTTGCCATCCTCCACATTTACGGTTTTGACTTTTGCGGATTTGATTATTCAGAGATTTGATTAAAAATATTTTCTAGGAATCTCCAAGTGTGACTTTATAATCAACTTCCTTTTGTCATCCGGAAAGTCCTGGAGATTTTAAAAGAAAACATATCTCTAGGAATCTTTAGGTCCTCCAGGATAATTCTGTAGTCAGCTTCCAGCAGCAGTTGACCATATACTGGAAGAAGCAGATGTGTTTTCTCAGCAAATAGCAATTTCTTTATCCAGTTTCCTACTTTGCCCTAACCCCAGTGAATGTGGAGTGCTGACTGGTTCTGTAAAACAGGCTCAAAATTATCTCACTACACAGTTATTATACAATGGCTCCATTTTATCCCCCGTAGCTTTGTGGGAGATAAAACTATGTAGTTTGGTGAGGGGTGCAGCTCTTTTGCTGAGAGTGCTAAGGGTCCCTCCCAAAACTACAAATCCTAGGATTCCATAAAATGGAGTTATGACTTAAAAGTGAAATTGTGTGGTGTGAAATGGCCATCATTCAGCCTCTGAGTTTTAAGTGGACACTTTATACCATAGAGCTCTTATATCTATACAGGATAATTATTTCATCTTGTAACAGCTGAATAGAGATTTACATGTACATACAACACATAAGACATTTTTAGGATGTGTTGTGTTTCCACGCATGTTATTGTTGCCTGAAAGGAATGTCCATTTGGACCAATTTAAGTTGATGGCTTTTGTCCAGCTGCTGTCATCAGGCCCTCACATTATCTCTCAATTCGGAGGATGCTTTAATGAGATTCCTCTGTGTCCTGCATGCTTTTATTCTTCCAACTTCAACAGAGCTTTTGTTTCTGAGATCAGAGTGATTTTTTCTCGGTTGATACTTGAGAACTGAGAAATGTAATTTATACAAAGCTCAGTTCATAATGGGGTAAATTATAATTCTAGATGCTGTAGCAACAGTATATGAGACTAGCAGGAAGACTTTTAAAAAGACTGACCAAAGTTATTCCCCCTGGAATGTGGTAAATCCCTCTGTGTGGTTTTTGCATTGGAGGATATGTTTTGGGATGAAAACGTTTTCATGAAAGACATTCTGTTAAAGGAATTTGTGCTCAAGGAGTATCCAAACTGGAAAGATTATTTGTTAAAACAGATAGGAAAACCAGTTGCAGGAATGCCAGCACCAGCCATGCCAAATATCTATAACTGTGCCTGGCAAGAACAGTTTGTGTCCAAGAAAGGTTACATTAACATAGCAACACAAAGCTTATAGCCTCCCACATCTCACAGATGAAAACTGGGGTATGTGGCCAAGCAATATCAGAGTGTAGTCAAGATGTCAAAGGCTATTCCTAAGGAAGAACATACAAGCAACTACAGTCACAGCTGTTTGAGTACAAAAGGAGCACAGTGAGAGAAAGAGGAAAAAAACTGGGGTATTTTCAAATCACATGAAAAGGTGAGGCAACAGAGGAATAGTTGGGACTGCCCTTGTACAACCAGGACACTGTAGGAAGGGATGTTGTTTCCTTTCTTAGGCCCGTCGCAAACTAGGTTTCTGCTGGAGAAATCCTTGCTAGCATGTCCCTGACGTCACGAGACTCCGCCTCTCACCCCGCCCCTTTCTCTGCCCCTTTCTCCATGCGAGCGTGGTTTTTCCTTTGCTAGGGCAGCATTGCCCGCATTTTCTCTCAGTTGGCTGAATTCAACTGAGAGAAAATGCGGGCAATGCTGCCCTAGCAAAGGAAAAACCACGCTCGCAAAGAGAAAGGGGCGGGGAAAGGGGCGGGGAGAGAGGCGCAGGCTCATGACGTCAGGGACTTGCTAGCAAGGATTTCTCCAGCAGAAACCTAGTTTGCGACGGGCCTTAGAGCCGTCGCAAACTCTGTTCCTGCGAGAGAAAACCTTGCTAGCATGTCCCTGACGTCACGAGACTCCGCCTCTCACCCCGCCCCTTTCTCTGCCCCTTTCTCCATGCGAGCGTGGTTTTTCCTTTGCTAGGGCAGCATTGCCCGCATTTTCTCTCAGTTGGCTGAATTCAACTGAGAGAAAATGCGGGCAATGCTGCCCTAGCAAAGGAAAAACCACGCTCGCAAAGAGAAAGGGGCGGAGAAAGGGGCGGGGAGAGAGGCGCAGGCTCATGACGTCAGGGACTTGCTAGCAAGGATTTCTCCAGCAGAAACCTAGTTTGCGACGGGCCTTAGAAACAACTACCTAGACTCCTGGATACTAGATAGACCTGTGGATCAAACTGTATTCTACTTGGGTTTTTAGCTGTGCTGTAGCAAGTGATGCTGTTTCTATGTATCTAGCAGATTTGGGCTGTGCTGCTTCAAGAGCTTTCAGCATCATGATTTGTAAGCAGCCATCCTCAGCGCCCCTTGGCACACATTATAGATGTACTGTCAAAACCATGCCCTGAAAGTACATCTATAATTCCCTCTATTTCTTAGCAAAACCTAACTTTTTTCCACTATAGGCTGCAATCCTACAGGCACTTACTTGGAAATAAAACTCGGTCTTAACGTTTTTCAAGTAACTGCACATTATTCTTAACATATAACATATGGGAGAAAAATGGCCATGGAAACATTCCCTTTGGCAAATACTGCAATGATTGGTATTTATTTCCCCACGTAATGAATAGCATTTACTTGTCACTAGAGGCCTTTGGAAGTTTTTGATTTAATTGGAATTGATTTTCTTTTTCAAATTGACTTTCTATTTTTTAAATAGACTTTATTATTTTGTGACATGAATCACAAAATAAAAAACCAAAAGTAGAAGTCGTTATTTTACTTGCTACAACCAGTGAAGGAAGCTTGGAAAGAGAAGAGATACAATCACCAATTTTAATGTTAGCATAAATCTGAAACAATGGTTTCTTAGCACAATACATTTATGACAATATATGCTTTCATTGCAAGGCAAACATATAATCACATTTTCCCAAGAGAATTTTCTACTACATGAGTTGCATCTTTCTGGATCCTATTACATGCTGTTGCTGTCCAACCGCTTTATAAATAAACTTCATGGCCAAGACCTTAGAACAGGCATGGGCAAACTTCGGCCTTCCGGGTGTTTTGGACTTCAACTCCCACAATTCCTAACAGCATACCGATGGTTAGAAATTGTGGGAGTTGGGGTCCAAAATACCTGAAGGGCCAAAGGTTGCCAATACCTGTCTTAGAACCTGAAAGTTCATGCTATTTAAAAAAAAAAAAAAAAACAGCTAGTTTAAAGGTGCTACCACATTTTTTTTCTCCCCTTGGGTTGGGATAAGCCTAATTTTATACTTTCACACCATTGGACTAACAAACAATAATTTCACACAATCAAGTTGCTTAACTGACTCGTATCACCTTACACAGCTCTTTGAAGGTTCATTACCAGGGTCACAATTTGCATCTTTCTGCATTCTATTACAATTCAATCCTATTGTGACAGCTATGTAAACATACTTGTGTGTATGTGTGCCTTCAATTCACCCGTCAACTTATGCCTACCAGAAGAGCTTCATATATTTTTCTTGGGGCCCTTACACACAGCCATATAATCCAAGATATCAAGACAGACAATCCCACAATATCTTTGTTTTTGTGGATGCAAATAAAAAAGAAAAGGTGGCAGCACATTGTTGGCTCAGAGTAGAATATTATGTACAGTTCAAAACTATCAAAAATGTATCGCACCACTTTGGTACAGGGTTTTCAAAATTACATTTTATAGCAAAAGAATGCATATCCTAAGCATGCATTTTTGATTCCTGTAAAATGCGTCCAGATGGATTTGTTACCATCTGTCCTATTAATACATACAGGGTATCCCCAAAAGGATTATATGGGGGGTTTACATTTTGACTGTTTAAACTGTGGCTTTATTAAATATTTATTACATATGTCACGTGTTTTATAATTTTTTATTAGATATGTTGTGGTTTGATGATTATGTTTTGTGCTATGTAATATTTTTGTTTACATGTTGTTCGCCAAATCCTTTATTATTGTCTGGGGAGGAAGCATTTGTTATTCCTGGGGGAATCCTTTGTTATTGTCTGGGGGAATCCTTCAACAAAGGATTCCCCCAGGCAGTAACAAGCTACACCTAAAAACTGTCAGGCCAACAAATGCTAATCAAGGTGGCCAACTGAAACATTCACACCTATCTCCAACAGACAAGAGTGCTTTCTCCCATCCTGGATTAACCACAGATATATAAACCCGATTTTCCAACAAACCCCACTACCTTTGAGGATGCCTGCCATAGATGCAGGTGAAACACCAGGAGAGAATGCTTCTAGAACATGGCCATACAGTCCGAAAAACCTACGACAACCCAGTGATTCCGGCAATGAAAGCCTTCCACAATACATTATTATTATTAGATACACAATAAGATTAGTACACAGAAAACAAGATCGCTATGTTGGCTTTTGTATTCGATCACACACATTGGACACTTCCCAAGTGTCTATGGCTGTGTGATGTATGGGCAAACAATGCGTGCAGATCCAAGTTGGGTGGCATTTTGCAGACGACAGATGGTAATTTTGTCAACACCAATTGTTTTTAAGTGCAGGCCAAGGTCTTTACGCACTGCACCTAGTGTGCCAATCAGCACTGGAACCACCTTGACTGGCTTGTGCCAGAGTCTTTGCAGTTCGATCTTTAAATCCATAATAATAATAAGAAGAAGAAGAAGAAGAAGAAGAAGAAGAAAAGAGCCCCATTCAGCCTGATTATCTGGTGGTGTCTGCCTCCTTCTTTCTTCCCTCCCTCCTTCACTCTCTTTCTACTTCCCTCCCTCCCTTTCTCCCCTTCCTCCTTCCCTTCCTCCCTTCCTATTTCCCTTCCTTTTTCCTTCCTCCATACTTCCCCTTCCTTCCTTTTTCCTTTCCCCTTAATTCCTCCTTTCCTCCCTCCCTCCCTACTTCCTTCCTCCCTACTACTGCCTTCCCTTCCTACTTCCCCTTCCTTCCTCCTTCCCTTCCTTCCTACTTCCCCCTTCCTTCCTCCTTCCCTTCCTTTTTCCTTTCCCCTTCATTCCTCCCTCCCTCCTTCACTCTCTTTCTACTTCCCTCCCTCCCTTTCTCCCCTTCCTTCTTCCCTCCCTTCCTACTTCCCCCTTCTTTCCTCCTTCCCTTCCTTCTTTTCTCTCCCTTCTTCCTTCCTTCCTCCCTACTGCCTTCCCTCCTCCTTCCCCTTCCTTCCTCCTTCCCTTCCTTTTTCTTTCCCCCTTCCCTTAATTTTTCCTTCCTCCTTCCCTTCCTTCCTACTTCCCCCTTCCTTTCCTTTTTCCTTCCTCCTTTCCTCCCTCCCTCCCTTCCCAGCCCCGACTTTGTTTCGGCGGCGGCGGCGTCCTGCGCATGCGCCGTGTCCTCCTCCTCCTCCTCCGGCGGTGGTGGCAGTGGCGGAGGGGGCCGCGCAGGAGGCGCAAAACGCCAAGGCGCCAGGCGTCCTCTCCTCCTCCTCCTCCTCCCCGCCCTCCCCCTCCCGCTCCTGGGGCCATGGCTGCCCGTTAATGGCGGAGGCAGAGCCCGCTCGGACGGCGACGGCAATGGTGCCCAGGAGGGCCCACCTGGAGCCGCGGCGGCTTGGAGGCAGGGAGCCGCGGCCGCTGCTTTAGGAGGACGAAGAGGGAGGCAGGCGGGCAAGGAAGGAAGGAAGGAAGGAGGGAGGGAGGGAGGGAGGCGGGGAGCCAAGCAGGCGGCTGCAGCCCCCTCCTCCGCCTCCTCCTCCTCCTCCTCGGCTGGGGCGGAGGCCAGGTGAGAAGCAAGGGCCCTTCCCCTGGGTTGCAAGAGACACCCCCCACTTCCCCGAGCATGGCGTCTTCCATCCTCTCTCCCCTCTTTCCTTCCTTCCTCGCAGGCCTTTCTTTCCAGGTTTGCCCCTTCTGGACGCGCCCCTCTTTGCCCCCCACTCTCCTCCTCCTCCTCCTCTTCTCCCCTCTCTACCTTCCCGCTCAAAGGGGCGCCTTGGCTGCCTGGCCCTTCCTCCCACTCACTCCCCCATTGAATAATGAGGCGCCCTCCCCACCCCCCTCCCCAAAGGCGCCTTCTAGTCCTGAACTCCCCCTTCCCCATAGATGCGTGCTGGGAAGTCCCCTCCCTCCTTCCTTCCTCCCCCTCCGGGGTTACTCGAGTTCAAACGCAGCTGAACTCAGCGGGGGGGGGGGGGGGGGCTCAAAGCGGGGAGGGGGTATTTTGCAGCAAATACTCACTGGAAAAGTCTTGGGTGACTGTCAGGAGTGGGAAGGGGGAGAAGTACAGAGAGAGGAGGAAATCTCTCTTCCTAGTGGTTGTGAGTTGAAGGGGGGGGGGTTACTTTAATTTTGCAGCAAATATACTATTGATTGGGTTGTTGTAATTTTTGGGACTATATGGCCATGTTCCAGAAGCATTCTCTCCGGACGTTTCGCCTGCATCTATGGCAGGCATCCTCAGAGGTTGGGACAGCCATGGGCCCTTTCCTTTTAACCACTCAGCCAGTTAGGAAGGGGCCTGAGGCAGTCACAACCTCTGAGGATGCCTGCCATAGATGCAGGCTTCTGGAACATGGCCATACAGCCCCAAAAACCTATAACAACCCAGTAATTCCAACCATGAAAGCCTTCGACAATACTATCGCTTAATTGAAAAAGTATTAAAAGTGTGTGGAGAAATGTGTAATTTCCAAAGAAAGTGGGGTCCTGATTTGAGTTGGGGGTGCTCACTTTCCAGAGAGAAAGTGGCCTGGACAATCTGCCTCTCTCCACCAGGGTGTCGTTTTAGTGCCATTGGAAGAAGGATAGATGTGACCCCTCTGTTTTGGGTTTTGTAAATGCCTTGGCTTGTTTTCATAGTTTTTTTCACTTTCAGTAGAGAGACCCTTCGCAAATGGAGGTAAAGGTTTCCCCTCAACATTAAGTCTAATCATGCCCGATTCTGGGGGTGATACTCATCTCCATTTCTAAGCCCAAGAGCTGGCATTGTCCATAGACACCTACACGGTCATGTGGCCAGCATGACTGCACGGAGCGCTATTACCTTCCCACATAAGTGGTTCCTATCTATCTACTCACATTTGCATGTTTTTGAACTGCTAGGCTGGCAGAAGCTGGGGCTAACAGCAGGAGCTCACCCCGCTCCCAGATTCAAACCTCCAACCTTTCAGTCAGCAAGTTCAGCTCAGCGATTTAACCTGCTGCACTACCGGGGACTCCTCTAGGGATGCCTTAATGCCAATTTTGGGCTTTGTAAACATTAGGGCTTGCTATTCCCTTGCATCCTTTTTACCATTGTGCTTTGTTTACATTCTGACCAGAGTTGTAGAGGTGTGGAAACCCTCATCCCTAGAAGCCAAGGAGAGCTAATAAAATGCCAAAACCATAGGGAAAGGTTGTCCTTTCAAGAAAGAGCGGTGTCTCCTCCCCTCCTCCTGCCAAATTTGTTCAGTTTCAGGGCCCTGGAAGCTCCCTGCGAGAAAGAGAGGAGGAGAGGGGCTCCTCCATGGGACCAAAACCCAAGGCTTATGTAAGGCTCCCTGTCCCGTCTCTCAGCCTGAAGAGCAGGGCACTCTGCTTGGGCATCTCTCTTCTGCCACCCATTTGAATTATTTGATAAATGCCTCATTTCCCCTGTAACACTTTGGGGAGTAATTTCCCCCTGGGACTGCAGATGGGTTGCATTTCCCAAGTGTGTTTTTGACAGCTAGGTAGTTTCTGAAATCTGTCTCCATATCAGGTATGACTTTGTCCCTCTGATAAGAAAGAGAGAGATGTGCAAAGGGGATGGACTGGTTTGGAAGAAAAACGGACTTAACAGATATAATTTTTCACATACTTCAGCATTTTTTAAAAAAAAATATGTGGGTGGGCTTTTGTTTCTGCTCCCGTACAAAATTTAGATCTCTTGCTCTCTCCCATGTTTATAAGGTGGTATAATTCTACCTGTCGTACCATTTTTTTTGAAATGGAGCTAGGTTCAACATTTAAGTCGCACTATTAAGCAAAACAGAGGTAAAATTATTTGTTTACTATATTGACATCTAAAATAATAGGGTTTTTTTGGTCGTGTCAGGAGCAACTTGAGAAACTGCAAGTCGCTTCTGGTGTGAGAGAATTGGTCGTTTGCAAGGATGTTGCCCAGGGGACGCCTGGATGGTTTGATGTTTTTATCATCCTTTTTTGGGAGGCTTCTCTCATGTCCCTGCATGAGGAGCTGGAGCTGATAGAGGGAGCTCATCCGCCTCTCCCTGGATTCGAACCTACGACCTGTCGGTCTTCAGTCCTGCCGGAACACGGGTTTAACCCACTGCGCCACCGGGGGCTCCCATAAAATAATAGTTAATATTTTATAATGCTAGGTGCTGTACTGCAGAAGTTATGTTAATATGCCTCTAGGTTTTTCTACAGAATATAAAGCTGCATTTCTGAATACACCTTCCTAAATGTAAATCCATTACATATATTGGAAAATGAGATCCTTAGTTTTGCTTGCCTTGTTCAGATCTGTAGAAAATAAACAAAATTGTAATAAGAAAATGGTTGCTTAACTTTTTAACTTTTTCCTAATTGTGGTTAGGGTATGCTGCTAGTTGTGGCCTAAATTCTATAAAGGCACCAGATCCTGTCTTATTTTGAAAGTTAAGCAGAGTCAGCCCTGGTTAGTACAGTTTTTTTTTTTGTTTTTTTTGTCGTGTCAGGAGCGACCGCTCCTGTTGTGAGAGAATTGGCCGTCTGCAAGGACGTTGCCCAGGGGACGCCAGGATGAGTTTTGATGTTTTATCATCCTTGTGGGAGGCTTCTCTCATGTCCCCGCATGAGGAGCTGATAGAGGGAGCTCATCCGCCTCTCCTCGGATTCGAACCTGCGACCTGTCGGTCTTCAGTCCTGCCGGCACAGTGCTTTAACCCACTGCGCCACCGGGGTTTAGTACACTGTTCCCTCACTACTTCGCGGTTCGCTTTTAGCAGACTCGCTGTTTTGCGGGTTTTTGGAAATGTTAATAAAAATATTAAATATTAAATGTTTATGTCCAGTGGAGGGCAGGGAGGCCAGGGACCCCAGAAGTACGGCGGCCAGAGGTGTGGCGGGGAACGCCAGTCTCTCTGGTCTGCTGCTGCCTTCCTGGCTTTGGAGGCTCTGCGGAGGTCAAGGAGACAGCACACTCGCTTTTTTGCAGGTTTTTGGAAATATTAATATTAAATATTTACATCCAAGGGAGGCCAGGGACCCCGGAAGTGCGTCAGCCTGAGGCACGGCGGGGAAGGCCTGCCTCTCTGGTCTGCTGCTGCCTTCGTGGCTTTGGAGGCTCTGTGGAGGCCCGGGAGGCAGGCAGGTAAGAAAATAATATATAAAATACATAAAATAATACATAAAATATTGTATAAATATTAAAATTAATATGGTGTCCCTACATGGATTTTCACTTATCGCGGGGGGTCTTGGAACAAAAAGTTGCCAAAATTCCCGCTCTCCATCAGTTGTTGCCATAAGCTAGCATGTGTATACATGTGCTTTCAAGCTACCTGTCAACTTTTGCATTTCATAGTTTTTATAGGGATGGCTTGTTCAGAGAATACCCAGAGATGGTTTTGTCAGTTCCTTCCTCTGAAATTTAGCTTACAGTACCAGTAGTCTTTATTGGCAGGCTCCCAACCAGGTACAGTGTTCCCTCACTTATCGCGGGAGTTCCATTATCCCTTTTATTGTCCAAATACTTCTGGGGTTATGTGTCCATCAGATGCATGAAGGAAGCAGGGTTAGTAGGTTTTCCATGCCAAAATGCTGTGTTGTAACTATTTTAGGATAAGCAAACGTGAACATTTTTGAAACTGTGAATACTGGCAAAGGCATCAGTTGTTGTGCTTCTCTTTGTCCTGTGATTCTTAAAACCACATGTCTTACTGGAAAAAGTTGGCTGACCAAGACTGTGTGGCCTTGCATGGCATGAAAACTTATCAATGGCAAAGACATTTTTTTTAAATTATGGCATTAATAAGGAATTTGGGGTGGGTTTGTTTTTTTTTTCTTGCAAAAACAGTCACACGGTTTTTGAATAGTGATTCTATGCACACTTCTACAGGGTGTTGTAAATAACATGCTACAGTTCCCTTCAACTGTGTCATGTATTTGCATGTGCTGTGAAAAAGCGTCTCACCTTTTTGCATCATGCAGGAAACATCCTCAGTTCAATTTCCATTAATTTTGTGTTGGTGGTATATTATAATTAGTCTGTTGGTTGTCGAAGGCTTTCATGATCAGAATCACTGGGTTGCTGTGAGTTTTCCAGGCTGTATGGCCATGTTCCAGAAGCATTTTCTTCTGACGTTTCACCCACATCTATGGCAGTCATCCTCAGCAGTTGAGAGGTTTGTTTGAAACTAGGCAAGTTGGGTTTCTGTTGGTAGTTTGTACAGTTAGACCTTAGGCTAATATTTTACATTTCAGCTTCTCTTGAATTATTGTACGGCTAGATATTGTTAAGCTATGCTCACTTCCATATACTTCATAGAATCTTGACTTTAAAGAAAAGATGTAGAGTCAGGTGGATTTTATATGTTCCTGGTTTCGATAATAAAAGCATTTGACAAAGGTGCTATTCAGTTCAGACTGTATTTACTTTGCAGTTATCAGTCAAAATTCTATTTAAAAAGTAGAATGCTTGAATCTCAGGGATCATTTTAAGACAGTTGAACCAGATACAATACATTCTTTACAAAACTGGCTTCTGTGAAATATTTATTTAATTCTCCAAATTTTCTACGAAGATACATAAAATTGTTCACACATCTTGTTGGAGTTAATTCTTAAATAGTTGTCCTGAGAAATATTTATAGACTCAGATCTGTTTTATTGTACTGTAATACAATGGAATTCTATACACTTGCCATTTGTACTGCAGCTCTTTAAAATCTCTTAATTTCTATATCTAGATGCACATCTTGCAAGTTTCACACCATTTTAGTGTTAAAACAAGAGCTCTAAAATGTGTGTCTACTTTTAGAAATAACATGCAAATACATAAGTAATCTAAGATTAGTTTTCTCCAATATGGTGCCCTTGTACTCTGAACATAAAATCACAGCATATTTGGCTATGTTGTTCTGGAAATTGTACTCCCTTACATCTTGAGGTTCTAGGCTGGGAAAGGCCGTCTTAACATTATATTTGGTTTTCTGCTCAAAAGAGTAATATTACGTCCTGATTTCATCCTCAATGGTCTCTTCTCAGAACACTTTGATAGCATATTTTGAGAAACAACACTAAAGCTTTCCAGCAGAAAATTCTAGAAGAAGGGAAATAGGAATTAAATCAGGATACCTTGGAAAATGTAGTACAAGGGGAATACATTAAAATTGTCCAGAAATCAATTCTAAATACCTCAGTACACTACAGTTCCCAGGATTCCTTAAGGTGGACATGGGACAGGTAAACTGCTATAAGACTGATATAATTGTATAGTGCAGGTAATGTGGATTCATATATTATTCCATCTGCTGTACTTATGCTTCTATAAATACTGTTGTAGTTGCATTAAGTACCTTATTGTTTTGCACTATAGAAGGCGATCTGTTAATATTTGTCTCTTAAAAAATCCTGTTAAATGAAATAGTGCATTCAGAGAGTAAATCTGATAAAGATGTGTAAGCTTCTGCTGAAACGATGAATAAACTGCCCCATGGATTTTGAGGGACTGATCAAAAGATTGACACAAAGCTGAATGTTTTACTTTTAGTGACAGACTTTTAAAAAGTTTCCTTGTTCAAAACACATTTATCCTTCTCTTAAACATGCAAACAAAAATGATTTCTGAAGTGAGTTAAATAAAATTCATTTATTTATTTGTGGTATTTGTATACCGCTCTTCTAAACCCCCAAGGGGACTCAGGGCAATTCACAAAACAAGATAGTCTCTGCCTTTATGTTTACAGTCTAAAAAGGTATATCACAAAAGGAGTGCAGGGGGAAAAGAGGTAGTCTTTTAATAGTTCCTGCAGAATGGCCTTGTTTCCGATCTCACTCTTTGCTGTAGCCTGCTGGTGTTGATAAGCTAAGAGAGGAATTGTTAGGCATGCACACATTGATGTCTTCCAAATATAACCTTTAAAGACCCTAAGAATTCCTTTCTTGAAGCTGCCTTCTTGCACTGGAAAGAGAAGAGCATTCTTGGAGACTTGAAGTATTTCACTTACTGCAGACATGGTATAACCTGTATTTGCAATAGCTTATACAGAGTCAAAGTATTTTGGTGAGGTACCTCAAAGTATTAGCTGTAGATCTTTGGCCAGCTTGCGGTTTTCAAGGTTGTATTTAATTGCTGCCTCTAGATACCGTGTGCTGTTGCACGCTGGAATAATGTCTGTTTACAGGACATGCCTCCTGTATGCCCAACGGGACGCCGAGGTGCCTCAGCTGAAGGGCCCCTTAGATTTCCCAACACAAAGTTCTATTGAGGCTCAAAATAAGTTCAACAAAGTTCTTTATTTAGGGTTAAATCTTCAAACAAATGAATTAAATACTTTATGACCTTGGAAAACCGGTAGTTTCCTTAATCTGCTATCAAGGGCAGGCAACTGGTGGTAAACTGTTCCTTTCTTCCTTAGGGAAATTTTCTGACCTCTCCCTGGGCAATCTTTGTTTACCTTTCTTTACCTTGCTTACCTTGCCCCTACTCCCGGCTCCAAGCTGCTTTATGGATAGCCGGAGACAAGATTTCTGTAGATCTACCAAGCTGAAAGGTGTCCTTTAGTTTACTCCACGAAGGCAGTAGGAACTGTCCTGTTGCCCCAGCAAAGGCTGGCTGTATTCTCCCAGCAAAGGCTGTGGAACTATTCCTTTACTCCCCCAGCAGAGCTGTGAGAAGTGAAGCTTTTGTGCAGGTGGGAAAGAGAATCCCACACGTCCTGCTGTTAGGCTTCAAACAGTGAGACTGAACAAAGGTCCTCCTTTGCCTCCAAAACCCTGGAAAAGGGGCGGGCCTAAAGACTCTAATGATAATTGGTTTCTGGCCCTATGACTGCAACTTGGGGTAGCTACCTGATTGCAAAAAGCATGGCTTAAATAAATTCATACAAACTAGCAGTGCAAGAAAAAGAAATTCAAGTCTCCTGGCACTGCTGTGCCAGCACATACCGTGTGCATGTGACAAAAAGGTTGGAAATGTTTTTAGCAGGTATCTGTCAGTTTTACAACAGATCCCCTATATGTCTGTGTATATATTCCCAAATCTTTTAAGGGAAAGCTTCTCTGGTTGTTGTATGCCTTTTGTAATTTCTTGCTAGGGTGACCCTAAGGCAAACCTAGCACAGGGTTTTCTTGGTAAGATTTGTTCATAGGGGTCTTCCATTGAGACTGAGAGTTTGTGACTTGCCCAAGGTCCCCAGTAGGTTTTCATGGCTGAGAGGGGATACAAGCACTGACCTCCAGAATTGCAGTCCAATGCTCAAACCACTACACAGTGTCATTTATGTTTTCTAGATTTAAGTACAGGTGGGAGCATGTTTTCCTCTAAGCTGTTGGCACTGTTATTCTAATCCTTGTGGGGGCCATATAGAAAGCATTCTAGGAAAACAATCTTGCCAAATAGCATGAATTGCAATTGTATATCAAAAGGTTACTACCAAATGTTAAGGCTGCTGTGCTAAACAGCTGGGTATCAATGTTTTTATCATCTAAGGGAGTTTTGCCAAACGTTGCTCCTGCCATAAACCCAGCGTCTTTCAGTTCTATATGATGCATCTGTTTTGCATTGCTTTTCTGTCTTGTAGTGACGACTGTTGCTTACCTAGCTGTTCTTTTCAATAGGCACAGAATCTAAGATTTGGAAGCTTGTACTAAGTGCAGCAGTCTTTCCAAAAGCTTGTTTATTGCTACAGATGGATTGAGGTTTTGGTTGAAATAGCTTTTAGTTTTCCTGCTTTGAAAAAAACCCCTAAGATATTGAAATGACGTATTTTGTTTTGGTTTTTTGATGGCATGTTTGGTATTACTTACTGTTCAGAATGTTTAATGACAGCTAGTACATTTTAATGACAGTCAATTTGGGGTGTTCTTCTGTGTATGCTGCACTTGTGTTCTGTGTAGGCTGTGACAAATCAGAATCCATAAATGACTAAAATCTAGGCCTTTCTCTGTCCTAGGAAATTCACAGAGGAATAAACAAAGCATTGAAACTTTGAACATTATTGTTTTGATTTTGCAGACAGATGCCTGAATTAAACCAAGTAGGGGAATCATACACCAAATGCAACTTTCAGCAGCCTTAGCCCGCATAATCAAGTGGTGAAGAATTCTGGGACCTGCAGTTTAGCTTTTTGAAGGTCACATGATTCCCAAACTGCTGTAAGCTCTTTGTATGATTTCACCAATAGTAGTGGGTGCATATTGCACCATACAGGTCTAAAAAGATACGAAAGACCATTTGTTGAAAGGTGTTAGTAGTCAGCACAGACAGTACAGGCGTGAATGGGAAAATAGTCTCAACTGGTACAAGGTATCTTCCTGTGTTGTCAGTTATTATCAAACATTTACAATCTGTGTAAAGCTTTTCCGTATCTCACCCATGGCCTTTGCACAGTAGAAAATCTATGATGTGTATGATACGAGCTTACAAAAGAAAATTTATCCATACTAATTTATTCTCGCAAGATTGCACTCAAAGCATCGTTCACATACTGTTGGTCTCCTACATTTGCCTGTGTTAGGAGCCCAGGACTCCCACAAAAGTGGGGGACTGGCAGTATATGAATTACCATAAGCCCCTCCTAACATGCATGTTCCAGACTCCTTTCTCACCAGCATCCCTGGTCTATCATTCCCTTTCCCATCTGCCCAAATGAAGCATCAGCCAGATTTTAAGCCCCTTTCCCAGCTATCGCCCTCCTTGTTGCACACCTTCTGCTACCCTTCTGCCTGTCCTTCTGTGTCCCGCCAACAGTGCCATTCACCATTTTTCCACCATGAAGACTCAGCCAGATTTTAAATCCCTTTCCCAATAATCCACGAACTCGCTGACCCTCAGCCTGTCCTTCCATGTCATGCCAACAGCTCTGGATCATTGGAAAGGGATTGAAAATCTGGCAGTGGAAACAGAAGGGAGGAGATGGATTGTTGGGGAAGGAGCTTAAAATCAGGCTGCATCTTCATGGAGGGAAGGTGGCATGAGGGGCAGTCACAAATAATCAAATATGTGAAAGAGAAACCTTCAAATGTGGGGGACTGACTGTACACCGAAATTTCTGTTAACAGCATATACATGGTTGCAGTGGGTGTGCGCACAGAATGGGGTGGTTCATACATAAGACAGCTCATTTTCTGGCTTTCCTTGGGCTTGTTTATATCCTGATTCCAGCAAAATTTGGTTTGCTGTTAATGTTCAGATCTGGAAAATATGCTTTCTGCCTCCCTTCCAAGCAACACTAAGAACCAATTTTTGTCATCCTAGGATGTAGTGCATTGCCATGAATTTAATATTTCATTATGCCTTTTCATATGCCACAAGAACTTGGTTATGTCAGGCTTGAAATATTTAAATTTTGTCGGTTCTGCAGCACTGTTTAGATAAAACAACAGTGTTAGGTAAATTAAACTAAGATATAGCAGCTTCTAAAAGGACTACGCTATGGGCCATAATGTTTTAATAGGGGTTTAACCTGAGTCGCCATATCCCAGTCTAATATTGTACTACTCATATGTTGTATTATACAAATACCTAGACTTACTTACTTAGGTGATCCCTCATAGCCCAAGGATGGAAATACTTAGAAAAGCACTTCAGTAGCCCTATTGAGACATTTTCCTTCAGGACATAATGAGCAAGCAGGTATGTGGTGTTACAAGGAGAACAAACTATACCTGAGTGGGGCTAGTATGAGTGGGTTAATGTAAATCTTTAACTTTAGTCATACCTTACATTTCCTGCTCTTGAGTGGATCATCAAACTGAGCTTTGATTTGTTTTCCTTGAAGGTGAGAATGCCACTTTCTGCATGAGTGATATTGCTGCTATAAATTAAGATTTTAATTTATTTTGAAACCCTTTTGAAAAATGCAGCTTCCTATTTAAATATTCAACATTTTTCAAAATGTGTAGTTCATTTATTGCAGTGGCTTTCTGTACAACTTTCCAAAATCAGTACATTCAATGCCACTGTGGCATGATTTGCAAATTATTGAGTTCACTTGTAGCAAACTACAAGAAGAAATGGAAGGAAAATACAGTGGAAATTCTGACTTCATTAATACAAAATAGGTACACTACATTGCAATGCAAACACTTACTCTCCACTTCAACAATGTTTTTTCCCCATGCAGCATTCTCTGTGAAGGAAAATCTTCCATTATCCACAGCATTTTATATTAAAACCATTGTCTACCATATTCTAACTCTTTGATGCGGGTGGAAGGTGTATGCTAGACTCTTAAGATTTAAAAACCAAATATATGTAACAAAGTATATAGTTAACATTGCAGGAGATTCCAGGTTTGAGTCTTCAAAACACCCTTTAAAAAATAAAAGACGAGGGGCTCTTTCACACTATAATATTATAGCGTTATGATTCTGTTCTAACTGGCATTGTGCCATCCTGCAGAATCCTGAGATTTGCAATTCAGGGTGGGATATTTAGAATTATCAGTCAGATAATTTATGTGTCTTTATGAGATTATAAGGCCCATAGTTCCGTAAAATGCAGCCAAGACGACTTAAGTGGAATCGTAGTGCAGTAATTCAGTAGTTTGAAATAGTCCCAGCTGAAAACGAATTCCTGTGAGGCAAGAGATGGAAGCAAGAGCTACCATCAGAGAAGGAATGTTCAAAAAGCTTACTCAAGTAGAAGGCTGCTTCCTGTGTTCTGCCGGTAGTCCTGTTGACGACTTCCAGATATTTATTTTTCGCAGTAATATTGTAACTGAGACAGTATTCACCCATCCAAACTAAACAGTTCAGTTGGATCTCTGTGCCTGCTTACTGTTACTTTGGTGTCATGTGTCCTGGAAGAGGTTTTGGCTGTGATTTCAATAAAGATGTACTACTGGTAGCTAGTGCCCTTAGACTTTCTCCAGCCAGTTCCTGGTTCCCCTCTTTAACCCCACTCTAGAAAGCTTTCCATATATTTCTGATATAATGTATTGCAATTAAAGATGAAGGTAGAATAAAGGAATGAAGACGTGCCTGATGTCTCATTCATCTCTGTTTATAATAGCAGAGTGGTCAACTAAGGTCCCATTCGTATAGATAATTTGTTCTAATCATGGTGAAGTCTTCCTTGGAGATGATAAAAGAACTGATCTGTTTGCTATTTAGACAAATTGCATTTTTGGAAATTATTTTTGCATTGCTGTCACTTTGCTTTAAAAAAATGAGTAAACAAACCACACAGAGAATGGCTACACAGAATAGCCATTGAAATCCATAAGCATATGACAATTTCAACAGAAAGGAGGAAACCATGAAAACAAACAAAATCTGGCTACCAGTATTGAAAAACTCTAAAATCAGGACAGCAAATAAAGAGGAACTGGGGAATCCCTGACATGAAACAATCAGGGCCAGCTAACGCCTCCCAACAAAGGATTCCCCCAGGCATGAATCAACCAATGTTTGAAGCTGCAAGCCCATTCAATGCTAATCAGGATGGCCAATCGCAACATTCACACTTGCTGCAAGCAGGCATGAGTTCTTTCTTCCACTGTGGACATTCCACAGATATATAAACCTCACTTGCCTTGTTTCCAACAGACCTCACAACCTCTGAGGATGTCTGCCATAGATGTGGGCAAAACATCAGGAAAGAATGCTTCTGGAACATGGCCATACAGCCCGGAAAACTCAGCAACCCCGAGTAAACATTGTTTAAAAGCCTTGTCCACTGTAAAATCTAAAAATTATAGTAATTGAGGTGTGTGTTTTTGTTTTAAAAGAAATTACTTCAATGTCACTGTGACAGTTAACCAAGTTGTCCTATGTAAGTAAACATAAATATTACACCCACTGAGCAGGGATACAGATGTGGTTGGAGAGCAATACCCAACAGCAGCCAGCAAATGTTGATGAATGCTGGGAGTTGCAATCCAGCATTGTCTTGAAAACCCCATGAACAGCCATTAATGGCAAAAATATATTTGTTTTAAGCAGGTTCATATGCTGCAACCACAGGACTGTTCTTTGATCATGTTTTCCTGTTCAAAGGGCTAGTCCTGTCTGTCTTATACAAATGGTATCTTTTCTATCATCTTCCATGCAAGAAAGATGCAGCACAGATAATTTCTCAAAGGCCAAGACTGGGGAAAATGCAAGTAATCAAACATTATCTTGTTCCCTTTGTAGAAGCTTAACCTCCAGACACTGTGTGTCTTCAGCAGCCATCAATCATCGTATGTTATCCCAGTGTAGAGGTGGCATTAGTGGCAACTTTAATGTGCTGTGAATCAAGCAGCTTTTACTTTCATAGTGAAAGTTAATGTATGTGACTTTCTCTTTAATTTTAAAGCTGGTTGCTGAATGCATTCATTTGTAGATCAAGAATAAAGAATGCATTTATCTGTAGATCATGGCCTTGGTGGGCTGAGACAAGATAAATCATACCTTTAATAAATACATAGAAAGTGACTGCTGAGGTATGCTACTAAAATGGGTCTTTGAATGGCTGTAATGGAAAGATAGGGTGATGTATTCATTTACCTAGAATCAGTTCTGCAGGTAGGAATGGGTGTTTGGTGTGTAGAAGGGCTTATATCACCAAGCATTTCTGAGCTCTCCTTAGTCAATTTCCTCCACACCCACCACAAATCAGTGCTGACATGTAAAAAGAAATCAGCTAGAAATGGCTTTGCTACACTGTGGCACTTAAGACATGGGTGTGAAAGTCCCATCAGAGTGGAGGAAGCACTTTTACATGAATACTTTATGCTGGAAGTACACAGGTGTGAATGCAGGATGGGCTGTAGGCGGTGATACTTCTCATACTACCTTCATATCTATGCATTCATAGTCTCCCTCATGGGCACACAGAAGACTGGGCGACTTGGAAGGCATTGAACAAACTGTGCTCTGGCACCATGAGATGCAGAGCCAGTCTTAAGAAATGGGACCACAAAGTGGAGTCCATGACATGCGAATGTGGAGAAGAGCAAACCACAGACCACCTACTACAATGCAACCTGAGCCCTACCACATGCACAATGGTGGATGTTCATATAGCAACATGAGAGGCACTCCAAGTGGCCCAGCTACTGGTCAAAGAACATTTAGTATAATGCCAAGTTTTTAAAATACGTTACAACTGTATTCTTGGTTAGCTTCTGATACAATAAAGCAATACACAGGTTTCCAAAAGAAAAAAAAATAGAACTATCCAGGAGACCACCAAATCAGGCTTTTTTTTTTCCTTTTCTTTTTTTTTTGATGTTAAAGGTTTAACCCACTTTTAAAAATTGAAATGAATTGCCAGCTTCAGAAGATTCCAGAGTTGGCCGTTCACTTTCTTTTCTTTTTTGGACCAATAAATGGCTGAACATATTCAGGTAAGGTTGAGGACTACAGGAACAGCTTCAAGGGGCCCTTCCACACAGCCCTATATCCCAGAATATCAAGGCAGAAAATCCCACATTATCTTCTTTGAACTGGATTATCTGAGTCCACACTCAGATAATGTTGGATTTTCTGCCTTGATATTCTGGGAGATACGGCTGTGTGGAAGGGCCCAGGGAGCACACGTTCTGTCCCTGCCATATAGCATCCCAGACTTATAAATACAGAATATTATGTTTAACATTAGAATGTTGTTCTTCTGGAAGGTTAAGTGGGCATGAATTACTGAGGAATTACTGAAGGCCGTTGAGCTTGCAAGGCTGCGGAACCAAAGCTTGTGAGTGAAATGCCTAAGAGCTCTTGCCTTGAGCGAAAGAACAGCAGTGGAGGGAACTGTGAGCTACAGTGCCAGCTACACAGTGTGGGCAGCTCCGTACAATGGGCTGTTGTGCTGTTGTCCGTGACTGAAGGAATTTGTCTTAATCATCCTGTCATTTTTCTTTTTCCAGCAACTGGAACAACAATGTCTCTAGTTATGAATGAGCATTTCGGAGGCTGCTTGCAATTGAAACAATCTATTTGGAGCCAAAGCAGAAAATTGTTTGGGAACTGTGGAAATATTTGGCACATTTTAATATAGTTCAATTTAAATTGGTCTTTCAAATTTGAGTGGGACAACACTGACAGAAACAAAATCACCCATACAGTGGAGAAAGGTTCTCAATTTGTATAGCATAGAAAGTTCCACTATATACAAAATTGCTACTATTAGGTAGTTTCTCGCGGTTTTCAGTTTTGGGTTGGTTGTCCTTCACTCTCCTACATCTTTGCCTACTGCATATTTGATCCTACGTTTGCTTTCATGGCTCCATCCAGTGGGATCCTAGGATTTGAAATTCAGTGAAATATCTAGAAATCTGTGTTGGAGAACTCCACTTCCCTGAATTACAGCTATAGAAAACTGCAGCAAAAATGTGATTTACTTTGCCAAATGAAAAAACTCCAAAGTTCCATAGGATAGAGGCCTAAGAGCCCTTCCAGACAAGCCCTGTATCCCAGGATCCGATCCCCGGTTTTCAGTTTAACCCAGATTATCTGGCAGTGGGGAATCATATAATCCAGTTTAAAGTTGAAAACCTGGGATCAGACCTGTCTGGAAGGGGTCTAGAAATAATGTTGGTGTCAAACTGTTAGAACTGTGTAATTGAATATATCAATGCTTTTATGTTGGGGTGCGAATCGGGAGGTCGTGGTGTAGTTCACTTCCCACTATTTCTCACCATGGGCTGTTTTGGCTAGGGCGAATGGGAGTTGTAGTTGAAAGGTCTCATAGCTCTCTATTGAATCTTTGAATGATTTAAGTGTCATCCACTTGTGTGGATGATTCCAAATCACATCTGCATTGGTTAATGTGGATTGCAAGGAGAGATCCATTTAAATATTGGCTTTTGTTACACAACCATTCCGAATACCTCTAGCTTAAATTATGCTAGATTTCTGGACATTAGAAAGAGCAATATACACTACATGTCAGGGCTGATTGCCAGCCTTTGACTTGGCTCAGACACCTCAGTTCCTGTGCTAATCAGTTTCCAATTTGGAGACTATGTTTCTGTGGATTTGTAATGTTTTCTGCTTAATTCCCAGACCATTTTGAAATCACAGTTAATTGGCTGGCCAAACTGCAAACATGTAATACCTTTCTTTTATATGTGCTATAAGCCCTTCTAGAGACCATGTCATGTCATCTGTCAACTTTAAACAACCCCAGGAATTCCATAGGTTTTTCTTAAGGAAACAATCCTTAGGGATAGTTTTTGCCAGTTTTTCCTTCTGAAAGATAGCCTACAGCACATGGTATTTCTTAGAGGTTGTGCCCCTTGTAAAGTAAACTGAACAGAGATGAGATGGGGTCTTTCTGCAGTGGACAATTTTAACTAAATCCACAGCAAGGTATAGCAGCATCCAGTAGATGAAATGGTCTGTAAGTGGAAATTTCTATTGAAATATTTTGCACTTGTTGGTTTTTGGATTCCTTGCTACTAGGTATCTCTCCTGAGTGGCAGAGTCACTCAGAGTACATGTTGTGGATTGCCTAGTATAGGTTGCCATTTGGTATGACTCAGCAGGACTATGTTTAGTGTTTTACCCCTTGTTGCAATTTGCCTATCTTCTGCAATCATCTTATGTTCTTTTGGTAACTAAATGTGATTTACCGTTTTTGCAACAATGAGACCATCTGAGATTATATGCACTTGTAGTTTTTTAGACATACTTTGGGGGTTATTTTATTATACTTTGTATTTCTTTATTACAGCAAGCTGCTCTAGAGCTGATGGACACAAATACAAAGTCAAAATAAAAAAGCAGCAGAACAAGGCAATCAATTTTAAACCAATAGAGACTAAAATTTGTCAGCAGACAATAAAGATTTAAGAAGTTCTTTTAAAATGGTCAGGGGTAAAACCATGTTAAACTATAACCAGGCAACAAGAACATAAAAGTTAAGTGATTGGAGTGGTTGGGAGGACTTTGCCTTGTACTGAAAAGCCTGAGATGGAGTTCAGACAGACTTCTTTGCAGAAAAGATTATGAAAGTGGAGAGAGCTACCAGTAAAAAGATCTGTTTTGAGTTATTGCCCCCTACATCACTGTTGGCACTTTGAGTAGAGCCTATGATTGTCTCGGCTTATGGGTGTAGGTGTACCTTCAGTGCTCTAATACAGTACAATCCTCATGCTCGCCGTTTCAACTACTTGCATCCAACATTTCTCTAGAAATTTTCTATGTCCTCTAGCTGTTTCTATGATACGTTTTCATCAGAAGTTACCCTAGAGTTGCCCTGGAAGACCTAGCAAATTTCTAGAGAGGTATCCCCCAAGACGACTCAAGCCCCTTCCACAACTGTATAAAATGATTCCAAATCACATCTGCAATGTGGAATCTGGCAATGTGGAATGGCAATGTGGAATCAGATAATCCAGTTCAAATCAGATATTGTGGGTTATCTTCCTTGAGGTTCTGGGTTATATGGCTGTGTGGAAAGGTCCTCAGTGGTAACCTCCAGCAGAAGTAGTTTATTTCAACAAGGTTTGTTATTATTCAGGGTTCCCTGTTTACATAGTAAGATCAAGAACATCTCCCCTGTGAATATGGGGCTTGTTTTTCTTTTTAAACACAGACTGGATCTTTTGGAAGTGCTTCGTCTATGTGTTCCTACATGGCAGGGGCATTGGATGGGTTAGCCATTCATTTCTCTTCTGACTCTATGATCCCCCATATCTGGTTTTGATTTAACTTTATTTTGGAACATTTTTGTTGTTTTGGGGAGTTGTGAGGAGACAAATAAAGCCCATTCTGTACATTTTGGCACATTTTGTGTTAGTTTGTGCCATTTGGGGGCTGATTTTTTTTTAAAAAAATCATCCTTTAATTTCTGGTATCCAGGGACTTTGGGGGGATGTCTACAGGGAATTTGAGGACTATAAAAGGGATGCTAGAACTTGTACCTAACCTCCAGGCTACATGTCTCCCACTCCTGCTTTAACCAAAATGATACAATAAGCTTAATTGAGGTTATTTTGGATCAAAAGATGAAGTTAAATCTGAAATAACTGTGGATGAATGCTAAATAGAGAGAGCTTTATAACTTAGCAAGTTATGGCATAATTGAGGCTGGCTATCCTTACAGCTTTTAGTCCATATCTGTCATGTATTTACTATCAGAGAACTCTTGCCTTAGTAGAATTAGGGATGGATAGATACATAGACTGTTTACTATATAAGAAGGAATTAATTTTATTTTTCTTAGGTCAGCCCCTTGATGGAGTTTTAAAGCAGCTTCTTAAGTTTTGTGGCTTGTTAACCAGTTTTGTACCATTGTAGCTCTAGAATGTAGAACACCTGTGTAGACAGCCATGTAAATAAGGATATATATTAACTTCCTTTGTGGCTAATTTGGTGATATCTATCATCCCATCAAGTACCGGAGGTATTTTTGCCCAAATGTTTGGAAGAATATATGATATGAAAGGATCGTCTATTGGTTTTTTTAATAGGGTCATCTTAGACATGGATCCAAACATTCAGAAATGAAACATTAAAAAACCCAGTACTCAGCTTTTTATGCCCTGTTTTCCTCCCAATGCTGTAATTATCAATGTTGAGTAGACAACAGGAGGGAGTTTCCTACTGATATTTTGACTAATGGGTCATCCACATGTTTTTCATTCCTTATATTTGCCTTTGCACAAGAAATAGATATGTGTACTTCATTGTCATGAGTTTGGTTTGTACAAAGCTTTAAGAAGATAGATCAAGCAAATCCACACCCACACCCCACCCCACCCCCAATAAATGCAAGTAGACTGTGCCCTCCTGACTCACGGTGAATGTTGTATTCTGTTCACAGAAAGGTTCTGCAGGCTGGTGCTAAAAATAATTTTTAAAAATTGGACTATTTCAGAAATAAATACTGTAACTGACTGGTTTGGGGTGTAGGGTTAGCACTAGGTGAAGGGTAAGCACTAGGTGAAGGGTAAAAAAATGGACTAAATAAAAAATAGGGGCTAACCCCCCCCCCCCCAATGGGAAGAACTGAAGCTTAGTTCAGTTGTTTGTCCCGATTTAATCAGTTGCTGAATGATAAGTTAACTCTTACATGAATCCCATTGATTCAGTGGGTCTGCACTAGTTGTTTAAACCTTTGTGTTGCCAAACCCCCAGGTTCAATCTTGGATATCTTCCATTAGATTCATTGTCTCATTCAGTCATGGAGAGCTGTTGCCAGTTAGGCTAGATAGTACCATTTGGGGTTTGTGGTGCCAGTGAATTGATTCTGGGTTTTCATCTGAACTTTGGAAGGTGGTGAATTTGTTTTGGGGAAAATCCATTGAACTGATTACACTATATAACAAAGTTTGGAAAAAAAATGTTCCTAGTTTGAAAGTGTTATTTCCTGTTTAACTGTGTGCTACTTACTTTGAAAGTAGTTGTTACATTCCAGAAACTTCATTTTTTTGTGGCTGAGGGTAATACTATTATTTCCTTCAGTCTAGGTCAGGGGTTCTCAAACTGTGCTCTGAGGAGCCCTTGGGGCTTTGTGAGTGATAGTTAGGAGCTTGACAGCACCATGCTGGTTCCTGCCTCCTCCTCTGTCCTCTTTCCTCCTCCTCCTTCTAAGAAATGCAGGGAAATTTAAGTTTGGAGCAAAACAGCAGCATCAGCATCCTCCTGGGGGAAAAAACCTCTCTCCTCTGCCTCCCTCACTCTCCAGACTCTCTTACTTGCCACTCAGATCCTTTTCTTCTCCCCTTCTTTGCTTCCAAAACCCCATTTCCCTCCCACCAATCAAAGGGTACTTTATTGTGCTTTTCCTGCATGGCAGATGTGGGTTGGAGTGGATGGCCCCTGGGGTCTTCCACTGAAATAGTTAAGTTTATGTTGGTTAAAATTGTTTTTCATTTTAAATGCTGCATTGTTCTTTCTTTACTTTTTTTTTGCACTACAAATGCAGTGTGCATAAGAATTTGTTCATTTTTTAAATTAGTTCACACACTCTCCATACATCTGCCTTTAGCCTGACCAATCTGTCAAATTTTAAAATGCAAAGCATCAAAAAATTTGCCCTTACCTGATATATATACATTATATACAATATATAATGTATAACATATGATATAATATAATATATAAAGATTTCTTGGGACTCCACAAGAAACGTTTGCTTCAAAAAGGGCTCAGCAGCTGAAAAAAAATGAGAAACCCTGGTCTAGGCACTTGATTTGTAATTTTCCTTAATGAAAATATACCATCTTAAAACTTTCAGTGTGCAGACTGCAACCAAGTTTTTGCAGTTTAATAAACTCTTTCCATGTTTTTATGATAGAACCAATTAGGAAATGACATTTATAACCCAGGAACAAAAGTGTTATTGAACTAGATGGATCAACAACCTGGCCCTGCTAACGTCAGCTTTGTTGTTTTTAATTGATGCATCCAGTATACTGAACCTTACTGTTCTGATTTCTGCTCTTCACAGTCTGCTACATATTCAATGATCAGAAACAGAATGGCTGCGAAGGAGAAGTTGGAAGCAATGTTAAATGTGGCCTTGCGGGTCCCGAGCATCATGCTTTTGGACGTCTTGTACAGATGGGATGTCAGTTCCTTCTTCCAGCAGATCCAGAGAAGTAGCCTGAACAACAATCCCCTCTTCCAATACAAGTACCTGGCTCTTAATATGCATTATGTGGGTGAGTATCTCTTTGCTGAGAAATAAAAGTACATGCATGCATTTACCTCTGGTACAACTTTTGAACTGAAATTGAAGCATACAGTGATGACTTAATTATGAACCTAGGTGTTAGCTTCCGATTTGGGATTCATAGTTGTATTCTGTCTGAACAGGGATAGACTGTGGTTTGTTTAAATTATGGCTTGAGCAAACCAGCTTTGAACTGATTTATGGTACTGAGTTGTGTAGATAAACCATTAATAGATGTAATAATAATTTACTGTGGCAAACAGAAGCAAATCCTTTCTGCCTTCTCATAGCCACACCAGATGAAAATAGGAGAGAAGAGAGTGTAGAGCACAATGGCTACCCAGGATCATGTTTGTAACACTAAACTGTAGCTTAACATTTAGTCAAAAGCCAACCAAAATTTCCAGGTGGTAGTATCTATCAAGATGGATGTATACTTCTAGTCTATCAGTACACATTATCACACTATCTTTCTAATTTATGTCTCCCCAACCACGCCAAAAAAGGGAGAGAGGCAGGAGCAAGAATTAAATTATATATCTGGTGGCGTTTTAGAATACTAGATAAAATTGACAACTTCCTGGAACCATGTTACGATTTGCCCATGTTACTTGCATCCAAAAATGTGGCCTCTAGGGCTAAAATGCCCTCTAAAACCGTAGATGCATTTTCTCCATGTGTTTCCCTGAGTATATAAGACACAGGAGGAGTTTTTTGTAAAAGCAGGAAGTGCTAGAGATGTGATCCTCCAAGATCTGTACTCTCCCTGGTCTAGGGACCTTTAGACCAGTGGTTCTCAACCTGGGGTCCCCAGATGTTTCTTGCCTACAACTCCCAGAAATCCCAGCCAGTTGACCAGCTGTTAGGATTTCTGGGAGTTGAAGGCCAAAAACATCTGCTTTAGACCTTCTGAGTTCCACAGTGTGGATTGAATCCACCCAAACATATTCCACAAAAACTACCAAATGTACTCCAAAAAGCTGAGTTACAAGTGGTCGTGTCTGCGTGCTTGATTGTCAGCATTTTAGGTAAGCCTGTGTTTTAAATGAGAAACACAGTTATAAAGAACAATGAGTGGAATTTGCCATTGGCCCCCAACCAAGGAAGAAAACACATGTGGAATTAATTAAATGAAATAATGCCATGAGGAGGCGATGGGATTCTATACCCTGTTGTCTTCACTGTTCATGTGCAAAAAGAGACTCTTAAGAGAAGAATTTCCTTTAACTGTTGCTTTCCAGAAAATCTTTTCAAGATGGAAATCCACAAAATACAGGGGAATGGAAGCAGTCATCAAGGAATAGTGATAGCCTTCTCTCTTGCATGTTGACTAAACACAAAGCTGTGATGTCTCATTTGAGCTAATGCAGAAGTGAGAACTTGACAGAAGATGCTACAGAGTATTGAGTCACCAGTAGTCTAGTGGAAGTTTAGTGTCAATGGAGATGTGACAGACTGGTACACTATTTTAATGGTGAAGGATATGTCTGCTTCTTTCATTATCTTTCCTCTGTCACAAGCACAAGGTGAACAATATTTTAAAGAAGAATTTGGTGTCATCTAGAGCAGTTCTTCACAATTTCTTATCCTCTAAATATTTGAGGTCAACTACCCAAGGTCCTAGTTAACAGGGCCAGTGATCAGGAATTGTGGTAGTTAAATTCCCAGCATTGGAGCACTGATGATCCAGGGTTTCTTTATCAGGATTCTCTGTAACCCCAGGATTTCTCAATAGCTTTCTAAGAATTCCAAAAGAAATAAACATGGGGTGGGGGGAGTTGAGTAACTTAGAACTATAGATACAAGATGATGAGGGGCATGCTGCTGAGGATATTGTGGGTGGGATTTTGGTGGGATATTTAGTTTTAAATGTTATTTTAATTCTTATTTGATTATATCTTGACACACATATTTAAGTATGTTTTTTATTTGTTGTGTTTTTAAAAGTATTGGGTTGTGTTATTGTAAGTTGCCTTGAATCCCTATGAGGAGAAAGGTGGGGTAGAAATATAGATAACAGCAACTATCATTTTTGTGCAAGGGTTCCTTGATATCTAGGCATTATTTCAAGGTTTGTTCCAGGTAACAAAAGGTTGAGAAAAGCTATTATAGAGTACTTCTTGGGTGACATATTTGGCACCGCATTCTTTGAGTCACACCCTCCTGATTTAGCTGGCAAAATATACATTGGATGCATTTAAATACCCGAACATAGAAGCTGCAACTGGAAAATGATCAGATGCTGGCTTTTAGGTGTAATGTGATTGAAGAGCTCTCTGTCTGAATGGCTAAGGGCCATTCAATAATATTGGATAGTAGAAACTTTATGACAAAATAATCGCTTTACATGGCCTACCCTTAATGTGGTAATTTGTTCTCTAGCTTTTGTGGCTTTGGAAGAGAATTAGATACAATATGGAGATATTAATCAAGAACCATTAACCAATGACTGAGCCCTCCAGTGGGACTCTGGTAACCATAGAATCTCCTGGGCGGACATAAACAATTCCTAGAGAGGGCATAAATATTAATTTAACATGGGTAGGTGAAATCAGGGATACAAATCCCACTGGTCCAGCATTGCATTGTATATAGTTTAGTGAGTGTATGTGTGTTCTTATGATGTTTTAATAGTTCTGGGGTTCTTTTTAAGAAATTTAAGGGGATGTAGTGAAATATTAAGTAAGATGCACTGTCTTGCAGCTCAGATTATCAAAGATTTTTTTTTTTTTTTGCATTTGTGCTAGTATGCAGTGCTCTTGATTTTAGGGTTTGTTTTTGCGGGACATCCTGCAGCACATTTTGTTCTAGTTTTACAATGAACTTCTCATGGAATTTCAACCAATTCAACATAGGTTGAGGCAGCCACAAAAATGAAGTTTCCATAGTATAACAACTACTTTCAAAGTAAGTACCACACAATTAAATAGGAAACGACACTTTCAAACCAGAAACAGGTTTTTTTTTCAAATTTTGTTACATAGTGGTATTGAGCATGCCAAATTGATCTTCTTGTAGCTAAAACAGATAGCATCTGAGGACCCAACATTGGGAAACTGTGGTTCCTGAATTAGTTGTCCATACAGGTACTAATCTGATTAAGACCTTGGCTTCAGTAAAGACTGCATTGGCATATGAGTTACTCCTAAGTCTTTATAAAGCAGGAGTAGGAAAAACCAACTCGCATAATTCCTTACCATGTTATGGTGTGAAGGGAATTGAGTGCTAGCAAACAGCTAGTGAGTCACATACATCCCAGTCTTGGTGTCGAAATAATGGAAGTTTTGAATTGAACTCTACAGGTCTGTCATTTTGCTAACCTCATGTTGAATTAATATGAGGCAGGCCTAGTGTTAGCATCTGGCACAGTTGGTAACTGCTTAATTTCACGGTTCTTAGGGTTTCTAAGTGTCCTCTTTTGTTGTGGGATGTCCTGTATTTGAAGCACTAAAGTCTTGCTCTGCATGGGGAATTTTGTAGGGCCCAAGTTTATGTGTTTCAGAGTGGGTACTCACCACACTCCTTATCAAATCGGACTTCAGCCCTTAGTCTGTTTGTTGAGATTGTGGCATTGCACTTCCTCATTTCTTTCCATCTGAGCTGATTCCAAGCAGTAAAGTTTGAAATCTCGCAGGAACCTTGAGATCTTGAGGGAGCCTCATTTTGGCTGACCTCACACATCCCATTTTGATTTTCAGAAAACCTGGCAACCTTAATGGCTCCAGAAGGTCCTCCAGGTCTGACATCAATTTATATTTAAATCACTCTGATTTTAGTATCTGGAAGAACAGCTCTGTAGTGGCCACCACCTTTGCCTTGAGAAAAGGCCTCTTGGCTCAACCCCAGCATGACTCTGTTACCTTGGACATGAGGCATGGAAGTATTTGGGGAAATAACACCACAGTGCTCTCCCTATGAGATTGTTGGTGGGTGGTGGTGATGGTGTGAAGCATTATGTCCTCCTTTTTCCTGGTACCAAGCCTGGTAGGAGGTCTCTAATTCTTCAGCCTCTGGCAAGGGGAATAGGAATGTTTAAGTCATGCTGACTGAACATAATTGCCATAATGAAGGGCTGCACTATATGGACATAGAAGTTGAATCCTGATCTGTCCCCCAGCTATAGAGTCCTAGTCATTTAGCATTTCTTCTCCTTGTTCCGGAACATTGCTGCCTTAGCAGTATTTGTGGGAATGAGGTTCATTATAACTTCTGCTCTGCATATCAATTATTTGGAAGGCGATTGCCTGGGCTTTCCAAAGGATTGTTGGCATTCATCTCTTCCGTTATGCTTGGCAATGCGTCCTTGTAAAACCTGACTCAGAAGAGAGAGGCTCCATAACTCTTGCCAATTAAACATGGTACCCTCTCGTGTAAGTAACAAAAATACTGTTTGGTTTGGCATAGTAGTTCTGACTTAATCATTTGATGGTAGGTGAGTGCTAATTACCAGCTTACACACCTATTCCCTACAGCATGTTGATTTTTATCACGGATTACATGTTATCTATCCTTTGGCTGTTGTAGGTTGATGTACGCCTTGCGGAGGTATTGAGAAATATGCTTAAGTGAATAAAACCTATCTTCCTCTTTCTGCTCTTAATTCTGCTTTAACTGGCAACATCTGTCTTATTAAGATATATAGAACATTAGGAAATCTTGGCCATTGCAGGAACTACCAATACTGACAGGAGAAGCTAATCACGCAGTGTGTAAACAAACAGGAAAAAGAGCAAAAGAAGACAGCATATCAGGCTAAGCCCTAATAAGATGCTTCAAAAGGACTTAAATTGACACATAAGGAAGGGGACATACTGCCACACCATCTTCTGCTATAGGTTTGCTCACATGAAAAACAGTGGTTCTAAAGGGGGGAATCTTTTCTTGATTGTCCTGGTAGGGAGTTAGGGATGAACTAGCATTGTGCTTTAGACAGAGCTCATCATAGGAAAGAGGCATGTACAGCCAAGTGTAATGATGTATTATGCCAGAGCTGGATGTGATTCAAGGCCATCTCAATAGGGGTTTTTTTGTGCCGAACACTGACATACACTATTGCATAAGCTTTATTGGTGATAAATGATGCAGTGCATGGTACACAGGAGAAAAGCATTCCAGCCCCTTCATTGATAGGGTGCAGCATCCCTTCATAGCCAATAATAGAATACCCCTCCCAACAAATTTTGCCAGACTTCTCTCAGCCAGCAATCGCATTCCCCATCACTGATCTTAAAGGGGAGCCTGGGTTGGGGTGCACTCTCTGTCTTCTACCCCCATCCATAACATGATGGAAGCTGAGAACACAAAGGTTATACACTGCAAAAGAAAGCAAAGAAAATCAAAAATTTGCAAACATAACCTCCCCATAGTTGTGACTACAGTACAATTAAGTTAGCAACAGAAATACCCCCCCCCCCCCCCCGGTTTCCTTATATTATCTTCCCCAAATTGCAAAGTGAATAGGAAAAGTGTTTGGCAAGTTAACTAATACAAATGAACACTTTCATGCTACCATAGAGTTGTTAATGTTTGGCCATTATGCTGACAAAGACTCCAAAACCCATGTGGCAGAGGTCCAGCTCACCGTGCGTGGTTTTTTTTTCCTGAGCTAAAAATATAAGTCTTTCACATAGTTTAGACATTGCCAGCTGAGCAAGGCTTCAGGTGTAAATTATCATGCAGATGTCTGATGCTGTCTCCCACTTACTTCATCACTTGACAAGACCCACTTGAGTCGTCACCTCTCCCATGGGAGGAATGCTGCTCCTCTCATGAGGGTTCTGGAGGTCTATTTCTCACAGAGAAAGCCATTTATTTTCCAGCCTGCATTTGTCACAGCAGCTTCATAAGCAAAGAGAGGAAACTGCAGAAGATTTTAGTACAAGTGCACTCTTTTGTTCTCATCTTGGACTAAGGGAGAGCACTGCCTGCCCAAGGGCTTTTCCAGGTCATGGAACACTGTCCTGAGGCACCTAGTGACAAGTGCAGCCATCAGGTCCAAGAATTGTGCTTTCATTAGAGTTTGTGTAATCTATATTTCTTCCTCGTGTAGTCTGTGAAATGCGCACTAATGGGTTTCTGTGCGCATGCGCAGTGATTTCGGAACATTCTAGATGAAAAGAATTTAGGCGGGAGTCCCGCCCACCCTCCCAATGGTATAAAAGGCAGTAGGCGGAGTTCCGCTTCAATTCTTCTTTCCGCGCGACAGCAGAAGCATTTTGGACTTTCCTCTCTGTTTACTTACCTTGTTATTGACTCGGACTGCACTCAACGATCCTCCATTCTCCTTCCCTCGACAACGGACCGATCACGGACAGGCTAGCATGTCGGCTTTATCTTTTAAAAAATGTTCGGCTTGTGGAGTTAATCTCCCAGAAGCCGATAGACACACCAAGTGTCTCTTGTGCCTTGGGGAGGCCCATAATCGCTCTGCCTGCGAGATCTGCAGAGGCTTTACATCTCGGGCCCAAAAGAGCAGAGACTCCCGTCTTAAAGCTCTTTTATATGAACAGGCACTGGCCCCTGAGGAGACTCGCCAAGCCGCGCTCAGTCTCTCTCAGCAGCCCTCACCCTCCCCTCTCTCCGGAGAGCGGCCGGGTCCCTCCTCCATGCAGCTGGAAGAAAACCCTGCGGCCGTGACTCCTCCCCTTGGGGACGAGCCACCGCCGAAAAGACCCAGGGTCTCCAAACAAACTGCTCATAAGAGCAAGTCAAAGGAGAAACAAAATAAGAAAAAGGGACGGCAACTCTCTGGCGTGCAGCCCCTGAGTCCTCCCCCCGCTGGTACCACCGGCCCAGCTGCTTGAGCTCTCGCCCACGGAGCAAACCGCACCGCAATTCCTAGAGCTTCAGGAGCCCCCGGAACTTCTCCCGATTGAGCTCCTCAACTCCCAGCCCAATCCTAACCTCCCCTCTTCCCCCTCCCTCCTTCAGCCTGCCCAACCTCTCAGAGAACATCCTCCCTCCCCGGTACCGGCCCCTCCCACCTCACAAGGAGAACGTGGCCATTCTCGGCCGAGCCGCTCCTCCAGGCGCCGGTCCCGATCCTCATCCTCCTCGCACTCTCGGTCCCGGTCCCGCACTCCTCCCTCCAAACGCCCGCGCGGGCGCGATCCGCGCGACCGCGATCCACGTTTTCCTTACCCTTATGACTATCCTTTTCCCCTCTATCCTCCCCCCCCCTTCTACTACCCTTACTATCAAGGGGAATACTCGAGGGACCATACTCCTCCTCCTCATCCCTATCCTCATTCCTACCCCCCTCCTTCCGCCACTGTTTCTAGGCCCCCTCCTGAGCCTCCTATCCTTCAACACCAGGGGGCACCACCCCCGGATCCTACTACTCCTCAGCAGGATCACCAACCCGACCCAGAAACTGTGGATGTCGAATCTTCCAGTGATTCACCTCCCACTTCTGCTCTTCAAGCTGAACCAGATCCAGACCCTCTACAAGCGGAAGAGTTTAAAAACTTTTCTGCTTTATTAATCAGACTTTCCAGGTCACTTAATCTGGCCGTTCCCCAGCCTACTAAGGCTGTGGATGACCCTTGCTTCACCTCATCTGAACAACAGCGACCCATGTCAACTATATTGCCCACATTACCTTACCTTCTAGAAGTCCTAAAAACAGAAGGTGTTTCTCCAGCCCTGGTTCCAGCTACACCAAAGCGAGCTGAGAATCTTTATCGCATTGACCTCACGGCAGCTTCATGGCTTGCTAAACTACCTAGAGCCAATTCAGTTGTTACAGACGCCCAACCCAAACCAGTTCAGAGAAATCGGGCTTCTCCCTCAGACAAAGAAGGAAAGAAACTGGATGCCATGGCAAAAAAGTTTTATTCCTCTGCCTGCCTGTTTGCCAGAATGGCACATTATGGCGTTTACATGAGTGTATACCAGACACACCTCTGGAACAAAATTTCACCTTATCTTGATCTCTTACCAATGGCTGATCAACCAATGGCAAAAGCCTTTGCTCAAGAAGCACTTCTTCTCTCTAAGCTCCAAAAGGACTTAGCAAAGAACACAGCTGACACGTCAGGCAAACTCATTGCCGGGGCAGTGGCCTTGAGACGTCACGCCTGGCTCAGAGCGTCCACTCTTTCTCCTTCAGCTCGCACGTTGATTGAAGATCTCCCTATGGATCAAACAGGATTGTTTAATCCAGAAACAGATTCCCAGTTGAAACATTCCCATGAGATGAAACAAACGGTCAATAAATATGACCAACCACCTTATCAACAGAGGCAACGATGGGGCAATTACTATCATTACCCCACCTATCATAGAGGCCGTTACAACCCTCACTCCTACAGAGGAAAACAACGTCCTCATTCATCTCCTGCCACCACTGGGAAGCCACCTGTTCCCTTTAAGGGTCAGTATCGGGGCACTAAACCACCAGATAACAAAAAACGGCGTTTTTAGCCCCCTCCCTCCCCAGCACTGAATCTCCCTGCCCTTTCCCCACCCTCCACACACATCACACCCACCTTACCACTATACCTCAACAGACTCCATCCATACTTACCTGCTTGGCAGTCCATAACCAATGACACCTGGGTCTTCCGCATAGTGGATGAAGGTTATGCCATTGAATTCCATTCTCTCCCTCCACTGGGAAAAATTTTACCAACTCAATCCTCTCCCATGCTTTGGGACGAGATCTCCTCTCTTTTAGAGAAAGGGGCAATTTCCCCTGTACACCCCAACCTAGCTCACACTTGCTTTTTCTCCCGCTACTTCCTAGTAGATAAAAGGGACGGAGGTCAACGCCCCATCTTAGACCTCCGAGGCATTAACAAATTCATTTCACCTCGCAAATTTCGCATGGTCACATTAGCCAACATCCTTCCTTTCATCACAAAGGGAGCATAGCTCGCCAAGGTTGACCTCAGAGACGCATACTTCCACATTTCAATTAGGCACAACCATCGCAGATACCTCTGCTTTGCACTGGACAACCACATTTTTTCTTTCTCCGTATTACCCTTTGGTCTTTCCTCCGCCCCAAGGGTTTTCACTAAATGCATGTCAGTAGTAGCTGCTCACCTATGCCAGAACGGCGTAACGGTTTTTCCATACATAGATGATTGGCTTTTTTCGGCGAAATCTCGTTCCCAGCTCCTCTCTGACATCTCCTTCACCTTGTCTCTCCTACAGGAACTTGGACTTGTCGTAAATCTCGACAAATCCCACCTCATACCTACCCAGCACATCCATTTCATTGGTGCCCTGATAGACTCCACATCCCAACGGGCTTACCTGCCAGAAGACCGGTTCTCCAATCTCTGCCAAGCCATCAACAGCCTTTTTTCTTCAGGCCGGTCATCTGCATGGGCTATCCAATCCATCCTTGGCCACATGGCGTCCACTACAAGTGTGACCCCTTTCGCCCGGCTCCGCCTCCGCCCATTCCAATCCTGGTTCCTGGGGGTATTCGATCCCATTCACGACTCACAATCCATGATTCTTCAACCTCCCGCTCATGTCCTCAGCTCCCTCCTGTGGTGGACAAGGGAATCCAATGTGTGCTCAGGTCTCCCATTCACACCCCCCCGCCCGTCCCTGTCACTGACAACAGACGCCTCCTCCTCCAGCTGGGGAGCACACCTCCGAGACTTGACGATCAGCGGCCGCTGGTCTCACTCAGAGCAAAAACTCCACATCAACGCACTGGAGCTACTGGCAGTGGGAAAAGCCCTCCGGGCCTTTGCTCACCAAGTCTCCAACCGCACCATCCAGATAGTTACAGACAACACATCAGTAAAATTTTACCTCAACAAACAAGGGGGAACTCACTCCCCAACCCTCCTCTCCATAACATCAGAGATCTGGGAATGGTGCATTCGGAGGAACATATTCCTCATTGCAATCCACCTTCCGGTAAAAGACAATACCCTGGCGGACTCTCTCAGCAGGACTCCGACCACAACCCACGAGTGGCACTTACACCCCAGAGAGTTCAACCTCTTGACCCGTCACTGGGGCCAACCACAAGTAGACATGTTTGCCTCCCCAGACAACACACAGTGCACACTCTTTTGCGCGAGGCTCCACCCTCACGTATTCCCAGGCTGCTTAGGAGACACCTTTCTCTTCCAGTGGTCTCAAGGGTTCCTCTACATCTTTCCTCCCCCTTCCTCTACTCTCCAGAGTAGTTGCGAAGGTCATCACAGACAAGGCCAATTGTATCTTGATAGCCCCATGGTGGCCCAGGCAACCATGGTTTGCTCCTCTCCTTCACGCACCACGAAGAACTTTTCTTCGCCTACGATCCAGCCCGGATCTCCTCACCATACAAAACGGGCTGATCTGCCATCCAGATCTCCCAACTCTACGCCTCACGGCATGGAGGATGACACCATGACCCATCTCTCTGAGGCTGCACGACTCATCATCCAGGCAGCTCAAAAGACTTCCACCAAGAGATCTTATACCTACAAATGGTCAAAATTCAAGTCTTTTACTCACCCCTTGGGCTTTGAGCCTGCCTCAGCCCCAGTGCATATTGTCTTAGACTTTCTAGTTCACCTCTCCTCACAAGGTTTTTCCCTCTCCTCAATTAAGTGCTATCTCGCAGCACTCTCCTGGTTTAGGAGAAAATCAGGACTACCGTCCCTTTTTCAAGATCCGTTGATACAGTTATTTGTTAAAGGTTATAAAAATGTTCACCCCCCAGTTTCCCCTCCACCCCCAGCTTGGAGCCTTGAGCTTGTATTGTCTCAACTCTCCAAACCTCCCTTTGAGCCTATGGCCTCCTGTGACATCTCCCATCTCTCCTGGAAGACGGCGTTCTTAGTGGCCATTACTTCTGCAAGGAGGGCCAGTGAACTCGCTGCTCTCCGCTCAGACCCTCCTTTTATTAGGTTCCACGAGGACAAAGTAGTCCTTCGGACCGACATTACCTTCCTTCCTAAAGTTGTCTCCAAGTTTCACATGTCCCAAGACATCACTCTCCCTGCCTTTTTTCCTAACCCTTCCTCTCCCTTGGAAGTTGCACTCCACGCGCTGGATGTCAAAAGAGCCCTCTCCTTCTATATATCCAGGACAGCCTCCTATAGGAAATCTCCAAGACTTTTCCTAAAATACCGGAAAGACGCCTTGGGCGCTCCAGTAACATCTCAAAGATTGTCATCATGGATAGTATCCACAATTCGCCTAGCTTACAGTTTGGCGCACAAGGAACCTCCTTCGACTATCCACGCCCACTCTACGAGGTCGCTTTCAACATCTCAAGCCTTTCTCCATGGTGTGCCAGTCCACGACATCTGCAGAGCAGCAACTTGGACGACACCTTCCACCTTTGCCTCTCACTACAAGCTCGACATCCTCGCCAAGAGAGATGCGGCCTTCGGCAGAGCAGTTCTTTTCTCCTGTGTGGCATGACCCACCTCCAGGTTGGTAGCTTTACAATCACCCATTAGTGCGCATTTCACAGACTACACGAGGAAGAAATATGGGTTGCTTACCTGTAAACGTATTTCTTCCAGTGATAGTCTGTGAAATCCGCACGTCCCGCCCGTCCTCCCCTCTTATGTCATGCCTCTTTTCCTGGCTGCTGTCTTGCGGCAAGGAACTGAAGCGGAACTCCGCCTACTGCCTTTTATACCATTGGGAGGGTGGGCGGGACTCCCGCCTAAATTCTTTTCATCTAGAATGTTCCGAAATCACTGCGCATGCGCACAGAAACCCATTAGTGCGGATTTCACAGACTATCACTGGAAGAAATACGTTTACAGGTAAGCAACCCATATATCAACCATATTCTGTCTATATGTATCACATGTGTATGATCTGGATGTTACCTTGTTATGCAAGTAGCTGTGTTTAATGTTGATGATCCCAGAAGAAGATACAACTGGGTGTTGATCACACCCCAAGAGTGAAGTGACCAAGTGAACTAGAATTCAGATTTCCAGGGTTCTAGCTTATGTGAAGGAGTGTTCTTCTTTCTTTGAAGATAGTACTTTTTTGAACTCCTAGGTCCATGATGGTGAACCTATGACACGCGTGTCAGCACTGACACACATGGCTATTTTTGATTACACGCAGCCACATGCCGCATACAGAGAAGTACACCTTATAAGAACCAATCTAATTCCATCCTTAAATTTGTAAAAGGTTCTACAAATTTAACATCTGCATGTTTGAGCATTGTTCACTCCATAACACAGCATGGAATATGCATTTTTCTTATTTAAACTATAAATATTGCAAAATTATGTTTATTTTTTCTCGAAGTTGACATCCACCCAAGTTATGGTCAGATTTTTGGCAAATTCTGACACACCAAGCTCATCACTGTCCTAGGTCATGAATGGTTGAATGTTGACAAATCGTGTCAACTATATTTTAAAAATACAAATGTTTAGTTGCAGAAAAAACCCCACTTTATTTCAGGAATCCTCTCCATATAGTTACTGTTATTGCTGGGGTTTTTTAATGACACTTTATTGACAAGTGGACTGGTGAAAGGGGAGCTTTTAATATAATAATATTAATAATAATAATAATAATAATAATAATAATAATAATACAAAGCATTGCATGGGCAACTTCTTGACAAAATTGAAGGAAAAGTTGATAAGGAGAAGACTTGATTATGGCTCTCTGATGGAATACTGAAGAAAGAGAAAGAAGGCCTGATTCTTGCAGCCCAGGAACAAGCTATGAGAACAAATGCAATTAAGGCCAGGATAAAAAAAAATCAGCTGATGATCCAAAATGCAGTCTGTGCAAGGAAGTTGATGAAATCATTGATCATATTCTCAGGTGCTGCAAGAAAATCACACAGACAGACTACAAACAGAGGCACAATTATGTGGGACCATAAACCAGCAAAGGTAGTGGGAAATGAACACACAAAAATACTGTGGGACTATTGAATTCAGACTGACAAAGTTTTGGAACACAATACACCAGACCTCACAATTGTGGAAAAGAAAAAAGTTTGATTTATTGATGTTGCCATACCAGGTGACAATCGAATTGATGAAAAAAACAAGAAAAACTCAGCCATTATCAGGACCTCAAAATTGAACTGCAAAGGCTCTGGCATAAACCAGTACAGGTGGTCCCAGTGGTAATCGGCACACTGGGTGCCATGCCAAAAGATCTCAGCCAGCATTTGGAAACAAAAAACATCGACAAAATCATGATCTGTCAACTGCAAAAGGCCACCTTACTTGGATCTGTGCACATCATTTGAAAATACATCACACAGTCCTAAACGCTTGGGAAGTATTGTGATTTTGTGATACAAAATCCAGCATATATATCTCGTTTGCTGTGTCATACTGTGTTTTTGTGTCAGAATAATAATAATAATAATAATAATAATAATAATAATAATAATAATAATATATTTTTATCCTGCCCTATCTCCCAAGAAGGGTGGTTTACAATAAAAATTGGGAAACATTTAGTGCCAGGAAAAACAAAACCAAACACATCAAATCATGGGCAGTCAAATAAACAACATCAAGATATACTTATAAAACAACTCAAAATTAACAAGTTAAACATTTAAATATACAAATAGAACAATTAGGATACATTTCACTAGTGAATCAAGTAATAATAAGCAGTTAAAACATTTAAAACGTATCAACCCTCCTGTATCTCTGCATTGGTTTTGGAGGAAGAGATACTTCTCTGTGGCTAGTGTAGAAGCTATGACTTCTGGCACAAGAACAAAGCCACCACCAAAACTGCTTGACCAGAACTGGATTGCAGTCTTAAGCACACATGCTTGCACACAGTCTTCGTGGAATGACATGAAACTGCATGTTACTTACAAGAGCAGAAGAATTACAGTAAATGTGAATCAGTATTGTGATAATGAAGGATCTGTGTTATATTTGCTGAATCATTTATTTTGGTTGCTTTTTTGTTGCCTTTTCATGTAATGCTGATAAGGAACCACCTGCTGCCATAAAAATGACAAAAAGATATTACTATAATTATCATGCATGTTACATTTCTACCCATAATTTTATCCTTTCTCCCCACACACTTTTTTCTGGAGGAAAAGTGTTATTTTAACATTGGTTTTATTGCTGTGAATTTTGAGGTGGGAGCAATTAAAAACCCTTTCCTTCCTTCCTTGTCTGGGAACTGCCTTTCTAAATATCATATAAGCATTCCCATAATATTATTTCCAGTAAACTCAAAGATAGCATGCAAGACAGCTCTTTAAACAAAAGCACATATGTCTTCTAACCTCCCCCCATGTAGTATGAATGGGGGTTCCTGCTTTGGAGGAAGTATATGCCTCCATTTAGTCTTGGGATATATGAAGTAAGGGAAGTATGCATAACCACCACCCCTCCACACACACACATGTATACACACACCTACCTTTGCATAAATGAATCAGAGTTTGACTTCCACTTACATAAAGGCATTCCTGGATTTGTGGCATACTTGGTCACTGTCAAATATTTTCACATCATACTCTTGTCTTCAGTGAGAGATAGCCAGTTGCCCATTATTCTGTATCTCAGAGTGGAAAACCAGGCAACAATGGTTAACAGCAACACACTACCTTGCCTGGCACAATAAAATTATTAAAATACAATTTGACTATTAAATACTAATAGAAATTCTGTTTACTTCAAAATCCTATCACTTCAGAAGTAAGGAAAGTTTGCATTATAATGATCAAGAGGCCTATGCCCACCGCCTTTTTATGTTGACACTTTAAATCATAAGGTCATCAAATTAGCATCCTTGTTCAAATCTTGCAACCCAGAACTATGGCTTGCTTGCTTGAGTCTAACCATCTGTTATATAGTCTTCTCCTTTCCCTTTTGCTTTCTACCTTACCAAGCAGTATTGTGTTTTCTAGTGAGTCATGTCTTCTCATAATAATATGACAGGCTTAGTTTAGTCATCTTGGCTTATAGGAAGAGTTCTTTTAGCAGTCTGTGATATCTGTCGAACTCTTCTCCAGCACAGCATTCCAAATGAGTTTATTTTCTTCCTATCTGCTTTTTATTACTCTCCAGCTTTCACACCATGCGTAGAAATGGGAAATATGATGGCATGGTCAATCTGGACTGCAGTCTCCATTCTAATTAATAACTGAGCCCATTCACTCAATGTATTCCATTTTTTTAACTTTGTCTTAGCTGCCCTTGGTTCATGCTTTTCACATTCCATGTTCCGGTAGAGTGTGTTGTGCCCCTTTGGACTTCCTTTTCACCTCTTGAGGATCTCAACGACTGATTCTCATCCGTGTTAATCAGAGTTTTATCACACACTAGTGTACCATTCCTGCTTCTTTATCATATTCTCCAGGGACAGAGAATTCTAGTCTTGATTAACACTTCTAACAGATCTTGTCATTGTGTGTTACATGCTCAAGCAGACACTAGAGTGAGTGGCAGGTCTAATTTTCAAATGTTCTATTTTAGTGTGCAGCTATTTTTAAATGAACTCATAATCTTATGACTTGGTCTTGTGTGTTTCTTTTTGATCATGCACATAGGGAGAAGAACTCTTCTGCAGTGTGATGATCAATCATTATCGTTATATCTTTGCAGAAAATTAGTTGTTTAATATAATAAGAAGGTACATGTGGCCAAAACCGATCCTCCTGCACTAGAACATGCTGTGCAGTCTATTCCTGTTCACACTTTCCTCTGTGCTGGTTGCTAAAATTTATGTGCTGGTGTTTCAAAACACAGGAAAAGACAAAAGTGGAAATCGTGATTGGAAGGAAGCAGTTGATTTCACATGATACTCGCCAACCTGCTGCAACTCTTTTTTTTTTTTTTTTGACGGTTGGTTCCTTAATATAAGAGAGGGTTTACCAAGATGGATTTCATCCATCCAAGTAATCTAATAGTCAAAATTGAAAAATTAATGGATTTGATTATTTATGGATTTGATTAATCTGTTCTTCAGCACCTTGAGCAGTCCATGACATTTGTCGAACCCTTCTCCAGCGCAGCATTTAAAATGAGTTTGCCAACTTCCAGGGGAGAAGTGCCTTCTATAGGCATTTATAGGACTTCCTCTGGAAGTTGACTTTCTCTGGAAGCTGACCATATATTTTTTTCTAGAAGACCTAGAGAAATCTAGAAAGGTAAAAAAAACAAGTTACTACACTACTCTCACAACTTCTGAAGTGGGCCAACCCACAGTGGATTTCTCTGCTGCTTCAAGTTAAACACTGAATGCAGTTTCCTCAATAAAGAGCATTCACCATTGATGCTGGATGATCTTTTATCTGGACAACAACAGGAACTATGATGAGAAAAGCAGGGCTTGAAGACTTTCAGCCATGGTCAATGGCTTGAGTTAGTTCATAACCAACAACCTTGACACTCGGCTCTGGGTCCAAACATATTGCACTATTCAGGTAGCGCAGTTCAATAAGTTCTTTCAATTACCTCCAGTCAAAGCATGTATAGTCAGGCATGCACATTCACTAAGATTAAATACCCAGGATCCCAATGAAAGTAGAAAACCATGAATAAAAACCATTATTTATTGGGCATGAACCACATCCTGGCTTGCATTGCTGATTGCCTCCTCTCACTGTAAACAATGTGTGAGACCTTCTGTTCAGTTGCTATCATGCCTGTAGTTTATCCGCTTCATCTTCTGCACTGGGCTATAGCCTCATCCCCAGGTAGACTTGGAGGATCTACCCCCCCCCCCCAATATCCCACCAATTATTGTTTCAGGAAATATGCTGAATCACTATAATTCGGGCATGTTAATACAGTGTGGGTGGAAAAAAGATTTCAGTGGGGATGAAATAATTCTTTGGCAATATTTGTGGTTTAGTTTCTTAGTGGTTACAGCAGATATAAAAACAGAATGAATGCTGAGATACCGCTTTTGATTCATAAGCAGAGACAGCATTATAGCAGAAAATTACTGCAGTGACCACACAGCTGTTATTGGCCATTAGCTACACCACTGTGTTCTTAAACAACAATTTAAACAGTCTCTGGCACAGCTTTTACAGAAGCAACAAACAAAGAAGCCATCCCAGCCCTTCAAGGACTTACTTGTAAGTGGACATGTGAACTGCATGAGAGGCCTTTCTCATGCAGAAGTTACACATAGATTGAATGCAGAGAATTCATAGCAGTAAGGGGTCCAAACCATGCCCACTATCCTTAGTTCTGATTTTCGCTTGTCTGCCTGAAAAGTCTATGTATAAATGTATTAGCTGCTTGGAGGTTCCCTCTCTGCCATCAGGAACTTTGTAAAATTTTGGTGCAAACTACTCTATGCACACCAGATTTATTCATATTTTCAACTGAATACACAGTTATTTTGTTGATGGGATTGTTATTCAGCATGAAGACTGCAACTGTTGCAAAGCCTGACTTAGTAGTACAATCCAAACATTTTAGTAGCTTCACAGTGCAAGACACCTCTACTTATCTGCTGGGTTAGGGACTGGATCACTGTCGGGAAATGGAATCACTTGAAAAGTGGAGCCCAAGAGTTATTAGCTTACAAATGGAAAACTGAACGCTTGATGGCACCGAGCAGAATGTGAGAAAAAAATGGCATGCCCCCAAGCAGCAAAAGAGCAAACCAAGGGTTGACATTTATAAGCAGGGATCAGAAATGTGAAACATGATCATAATTTAGATTTCTTGAAACAGTGGTCCATCCAACAATGAGTCACAATATGTGGGGATGCTTATATATCAGTACTGAAAGGTATCAGAGCGGTCTGGTGAATATGTGAATGGGGGAAGGGAGTCCATCAGGGACAGGCACATCTGCTGTTTCTTCTGCAGGGTTCTTGGTGATAGCTAGCCCTTCTGTTTTGGAGGGCAGTTTAGCTAGACTTCAGACTTTATTTAATTTAAGGATTCGGATCATTTTAAATAAAAAGATTATAAACCTGACCAGTAATACTACAAATACAATAATTCATTTGATTGATGGGTGATAAAGAATAGGCTACTTTGGCTGCTGTAACTCAGTTGACCAGAATAAGCAACATTTTGTAAGACTGATTGGGCTGTTCAAACAAAAAACTCCAAAGGGAGCTCTCATAAGAGTCCAAAGACACAGTGCCATTCTTCTTGCACCAAAGGCAGTCGGTGCTGTGCTTGTAACTACTACATGACTTGAAGTTATACAAACTTCTGAGAGCCACATCAGGTTTCAAAGTTACATATTTCATTTAGTTTTGCAACTACAGGAAGGGCAAATCTCTGTGGAAGCTTATGCCTGAGTATATAAGATTGAGTCCTCTTTAAAGTTGATTTTCTTTCCCATGGGTCAGCCCTACTGGCTCCAACCTTCATGACAAAATAAGAAAGGTCATTGAATGAGAAAATATGGAAATTTTGAATCACTGCAACATTCCTGGACTCCTATCAAAGCTAGTTTTGTTCAATAACAAAATTGAAATATAGTTTGAGATGCAGTTGGGCATTAACACAAATTTCAGGTACAACTAAGGACATTTTCCTCCTACAGATTACGGTACTTGGAAAATTTAATTGTCCTTTCATTCAGAAAGACTTTATATCATCTTTCTCGCAATATGAGACCTGAAGCAGCATTTACACTAGCATGATGCAGCTTTTTGCCATCTGCAGTACTGGAAGGAAGGAGGGTCCCTTGTCATGAACAGTGGTACCCTTCTAATAAAAACAAATGACTCCCTTGCAGGATGAACAAGGATACAGTTGGACATGTTTTGCTATATTCCTTTTGTTAAATGAGGGAGTTTTATTGAAAATTCCTAGTAGATGTGATAAAAAAGATATTTTTTATCTTTTGTCAGGTGAGAATCGTGGATTAGAGATAAAGTGACTCATTTCTTTACATTTTCCGTCACTTGCTTTATTCTGCCGGCAAAGTCATGTTTTAATATTTACTTTATTTACTTATTCACAGATTGAATGTTTTGTATTATATATTGCTTGCATGCTATATTTTAATTTTTAAGCATTTTGTATTTTTATATATGCAGTTACCTTCATTCATTCATTCAAATTTATTGATTCTTGATAGATTGTTTCATCAGATGTTCTTATGGGTTAACATGAAGGATCCTTTGGTCAGGGAAATGGTGCAGCAGGCATATATATTCCCTCTCCTCAATTTAACCTCCTCAACATTAATATTAGACTGACAGAGCTATGTTCTTTTTCCTCTATGATATGTGAGCAATCATGAGAAGAGCCCCTTTGCTGGTGCAAACTTTAGAACACTCCAGATGTTGAGAGACTGCATTTCTTACGTTCTCTCGTCACTACCTGTCCTGGCAGCCTGGCGAAATTTGGAAGGATGCCCTTTGCTCATCCTTGCCTTGTGAAGTAGGTCAAGAAGTGAACTGGAAATCTTTCAATTCAAAACTTGGATCCTGGTGACAGGGCCTTCTCAGTGGTGGCCCTTCGCCTGTGGAGCTCGCTCCCTGGGGATATTAGATCAGCCCCTTCCCTCTTGACCTTTCACAGAAAAGTGAAAACATAGCTTTTTGAACAAGCCTTTGGGAACCTAGTGCAATAGATAAACATGGAACTATGTGAAATTGAATACTGGAAGGGCTTAGATGATTTTTTGAATGACGAGACTAATAGTGTAGGTAGTGGTTTTATATGTTTTTAAAGGTTTTAATGTATGTATTTTATAATTCTGTTTTAAATGTTTATTGTAATTTTTACATTGTTTTAATGGCATCAGATAGTTGCCTATGCTCTAAGTTGCCTTAAATCACCTTCGGATTAAAGAAAGGCAGGGTAGAAATATCGTAAATAAATAAATAAATACTTTGTAAAATTTAGCTTCAATATAATACAATCTTGCATGGGACAGTGGGGACTACAAATTGCACAGTCTTTTGTTAAAAGGCCTTTCATTTAAATGGTTATGCTCACCTCTCTGAGAGAGAAAGATCTCTTAGAAATGTGGCATTCTAGGCAGGGAGGCTTTTAAAATTCAATTACATGGTGCCCTCAGCGCATACTTGAAGTAAGGCATGAAAAACAGTCTTATGATATTCATATACTTAACGATAAATTACCTTTATTTCTCTCCAGGTTACATCTTAAGTGTTGTACTCTTAACCTTACCAAGACAGCACCTAGTTCAACTCTACCTGTATTTTCTAACTGCCCTGTTGCTGTATGCTGGACATCAGATCTCAAGGTAAGAATAGCAGAAATTGATATCCAAAAACCCCACCCCCAATTTGGGGTTTCAAATGATTTTATGCATATTCTGCTTGTAAATCCATCATTTATTCCTTTAATCTATATTTCTAGCAGTTCAAGTGTACGTACATGTGTCTGTCCCCCACTTCATTTTATATTTTATACAACAACCCTTTTAAATAGGGTAGGATGGGAGAATGACAAGCCCAAACATGGTTCATTGTACACAAACTTTGTTTTATGTGTAAACATATTTAAATATATTGAATAAAATTACCATCAGGATATGTGCATGTGCAAATAAGAGTTATGATCAGATATTTGTTTCCAAAATATGTGTGTGCAAATACAGTTATTATAAAATACCAAAAGAAATTCTGAAATCCAGAATACTTCTAATTTGAAGCATTTGACATAAGGAATGCTTAACCCATACAATACTATATTGATTTCTTTACCCTTTCATAGTCTCATGGTTACAAGGAGAGCAAAAACTTCTCTTTTTATTTATGACTAACCATTTAGTCTATTTTTATTTATGACTAACCATTTATGACTAGTCATTTAGTCTACATCTGGAGAAACTGTGGGTAGCTTTGACTACAATATACTTACATACATTTAAATTTGAACCCAATTTATAAAGTTGGCCAGTTTCCAAAAACAATTTTAAGTTTAATCACAGTTTATTCACACTTTAGTATAAATCACAGTAAAACAGCTGTAAATAGAAAAAAAATAAGTGAAAATCTTTTGTGTTCTCCAAAGTTATGTTGGAGAAAATATATTGAGGAAGAGTCCATAAGCCCAGGCTTCTTTGTGTCTTGTACTGCTTTATGTATTGTTTCTGCACGAAGTATGTATGTCTATTAATTGTCTTGACCACCATATTGACCAAACCAAAAATCTTTCATCTGCATCTTCATTATCTCTGTAGTTTCAAAGCTTTTCCTAATTGTTCACCTCAACACAACTAATTACCATAAAAGTCCAGTTAATTTGCTGGCTTTTCTGGTGTCTTTTAATCTTGTGTTTTCTACTTTAAGTTAGGTAATGCCCTGCTTTGTCCATAGCTGCTACATTCTGTGATTACTAGATATTTATCTATGCACATTAGACATAGATCAGTTTTTCTACCAATAGTTATTATTTTTCCAAATGTCTCTTGGATATTTTTTCTTGGCTCCTAATCTGTTGTGATACATTGATTGTTCTTTTTTTCTTACCCACATCTTCTTTCCTTGATTCCTTCCTTGATTCTCTCTAGCTTTGGTTTGTGCTTCTGACTCAGCCCACTCCATACTTGTGTGTATGTTTATAGCCCTTTATTTTCAAAATTCTAGTCCTTTCTCATCATTACTATTATACAGTATGTGCTTGTTCCTAATCACCCTCCTCCCTGTTATTGTGTTGTTTTGTCCATTCAGCCTTGAAACATCTTCTTGAAACAATCTGTTGCTGTTAACAGTCTGTTTTCATTAATATGTCAGCTGTGGGATTGTCATTTAGCTCCAGTTAGCTTTCGTATTTCTCTGGGTTTTCCTACTTATTCCCTTTTGCCCTTCATTATGCACAATCTGTTGATCTCTCTTTTCTTCTGCTACCTCTCAACTATCCTTTCTCATTTTCTTGTCAGCCCATCCATCACTTTTTTCAAATATTTTTTCTTTCTTATCTGTTGAGCCTCAAATGTTCCGTGCTGCATTGTTCTTTTGGTTTCTTCTTTTTCATTACTACTGCTAGTAGTGCAATACAGACAGTCCTTAACTCTTCCATTGTACATTAAGATGGCTAGACCATGATTGTACTACTTCTTTCCGGGGAGGGGGGGGGTCTTTCATCCGAGCTGACCCTGCTTTGCTTCCAAAATCAGATGAGATCCAGTGCCTTTACAGCATTTGAGCAGATGAAGCAGAAGAGGAGAACTGAATTGTCCAATTTCAGTCAGAGGCACCTCCCATAAGTGCAGAAGCCTGTCTGCAAAAAATGTCTCTTTATGAATTCTGGTGATTCCCCTCTGTCCACCATATTGGGGCAGGATGAGATTATTTGGCACTCAGAATACTATCCCCCCCCCCCCCAAGGGTACTCAGTGGGGCACTTCAGGTCCATTCACACTACATGGACCCATGGCTGTTAAACTGGAATCTACTCAAACTTATATTTCCCATCGTAAGGTTGGGTAGAGTCCTCAGCCAGAGTTCTCCTATGTCTCTAACCAAATTACAGACCCCATTAGATATAAATGTATAGTGTGAATAGGTCCCTGGAAGGTGAAGTCATCTTCAGTGTTTCGCAGGATCGAAGGCTAAATCTAAGATCTAAAAACATGGGTGTTCCATTGTGCTTTTGATTAGACAGTTCCCTAGATAATTTTGCCCCTCAGCTTTGACCCATAATATAGTTCTTGCGCTTTACTACTGTTCCCTACCTAGAAACACAGTGCTCTATTTAATATTGCCCTACATTCCTAATTTTGTCATCTGGCTTTTGCACTTTATTCATCTGTCCTGTCCTCACAATTGATTTGCACCACTTGAACCCAGAAACTTTTTACTTCTCAGGCCATTGGTTGTTTGTTTGATGGTTGTTTTTATACTGTGTTACGTTGTTTTTTGTTCTATATTGTTTTATTATGCTGTTTTATGTACTTTAGTGTGTTATATTTTAACTATGTTGATCCCCCATGTAAGCCATCCCAAGTCCCTTGTTGTTGTTGTTGTTGTTGTTGTTGTTGTTAAATGTTTACATGACAGTAAAGTGAAACGCTGATTCCTATATACTATATTTACTTGAGTCTAATGCTCACATTTTTTGCCTGAATTATATTGCAAAAAATGAGGTGTAAAAGATTTGATGGTGCATTTTTCACACAGGTGCATAAACCCACCTGTGTGAAAAAGCCCGGAGGAACCCTGGAGGCCGGACAGAGAGATGGTGGGGGGAGGACTTTAAAACCTCCCCCTTAGCTTTTAAGGCTTTGTGAATTAGGCCACTTGGAAATCATGCATGGCCTGATGGAGGAACACGGCTTCCTAAATGGCCTCATTCATTCTGCCTGCCTCCTCATGCTATACCTGCACTGTTGTGTGCTTTATATGCAAGGGCAAATCCATTTTTGTAATGTACACCTCCTAAATTGAAGTGTTCATTTCATTTGATGGCACATTAATATTCAAGGAAATACGGTATTACAGTATTTCGGTAGACTGTATTTTCTCTTTCAAAAACTGGATATGTTATCAGCATCAAAAGCTAGAACGTTCCTGTCCAAAAAATGTATGAGATCTGCTCAGCCACAAACCTGCAATTTATAGTATCAGGCAACCTGTGGTTTGTGTAGGAATAGGGTTACACTCAACTGTCAATCATGGAGCAAATAAAGGAAGCAAAAATATAATATTCGCTTTGCAAAAATTGTAGGATGGTAGATTAGGATAAACTGGCTGGCAAAACTCCTACATCTCATCGTCTCTGGGAAATCATTGGGGCTTTCCACTCTTTCTTATTTGCTCTCTACCCTTACATGCTTATAAGATTTGCAGCCAAAGAATTTGTTAGTATATCTCTGGATGTGGTACATTTTTTAAAAAACCCTTGTGATTGCTTCTTTTTTCATAACAGCATATTCTCTCCACTTATTTGCCAGAACAGGGTGAAACAAATGCTAATGAAGCAAGACACACAGTTCCTCTTGTGCTCCTCCATCATGGCAATTTAATAAGCAAGGCTATTATTTGGAGATTATTGCCATATTTTAGTTGCTTCTATACTGCAAACACCTTTAATAGGTTTCCCCCTAAATGTTTGTTTCAGAAAATGACAATTAGAATAATGATTTGCAATGTCTGATTTTTCAAAAACCCACCAACATAATAAAAAGTCTACAGTTGCGTGTAGCATATTGAACCACAATTTAACCCATGAACAGGGAATACCTTCCTGATGTTTTCAGGCCAAAGCTCTGGTCATTCTTCACCATTGGCTATGATAATTATGAATGATGGGAGCTGCACTCCATGTATAACATAGGAGAATGAACTGTTTCCCAGCCTGATTTTAAAAAGAGAACCTGGGGAAGAATTGTGATCAGTGCTGGGGAGACTCAAATATGAGCCAGACAAGTCTCCTTTGGGGAGTATTTGAGGGAAGTGAGGCCCAGCACTCCTTTCTTCCTTGCCATACCAGTAGATTTTATTTCTGAAAGCAGGTTATACTTAGATTAAGAGTTTTGCAAAAACTAGCATACTGTGCAATAGGCTGCTTTCTTAGCTAAACTGGAGTCTATCAGATACCTAAATCTGAAGCCCTGCAGGGCTTTATTATTAATTTATTTGGGTTGCTGTGAGGTTTCCAGGCTAGTGTTCCACTAGCCGAGGGGCCCCCATAGAAGTCGTGGTGGGGAAGGGGAGATGCGGGAAAAGGAGACCACAAATTAGGCCTAATTCGGATCGTATATCTACATTACTAATTCCAAACCGGTCTCCTATGGTAAATTGGTGTAACCAAGTTGGCGGTCCCTCTGGATTGAAGGTGGTGCTGTTGAACGCCAGATCTGTCAATGGAAAAACGACCTTTATCCAGGATTTAATCCTGGATGAGCGGGCAGATCTGGCGTGCATCACGGAGACCTGGTTGGATGAAGCTGGAGGCGTGAATTTAACTCAGCTTTGTCCACCAGGCTTCTCCGTGCAGCATCAGCCGAGATCCGGAGGGCGGGGAGGCAGGGTCGCAGCGGTCTATAGAGATTCCATCCATCTTACCAGGAGTCCCATCCCGCAGTCAACAAATTTTGAATGTGTCCACCTGAGGGTGGGTGACCGGGACAGAATAGGGATTCTGTTGGTGTACCGTCCACCTCGCTGCACTACAGTCTCCCTACCTGAGCTAGCGGGGGTGGTCTCGAGCCTGGCGTTGGAGTCTCAACGGCTTCTTGTGCTGGGAGACTTCAATATCCACGCCGAGGCGGCCCTCACAGGAGCAGCTCAGGACTTCATGTCTGCCATGGCAACCATGGGGCTGTCCCAACAAATATCTGGCCCCACCCACTGCGCTGGACATACATTGGACTTGGTTTTCTGCCAGGGATGGGAGCAAGGTGGCGGTGTTGCGGAGTTGACCATCTCTCCGTTGCCATGGACCGACCATTTCCTGGTCAGATTTAGGCTCACTGCGCCCCCCAACCTCTGCAAAGTTGGAGGACCCATTAAGTTGGTCCGCCCCAGGAGGCTTATGGATCCGGATGGATTCCTGACGGCTCTTGGGGATTTTCCTGCCACCTCGGTAGGTGACCCTGTTGATGCCTTGGTCGCTCTCTGGAATGGAGAGATGTCCAGGGCAATTGACACGATCGCTCCGGAACGTCCCCTCTCAAGTAGCCAAGCTAAACCAGCTCCTTGGTTTACTGAGGAGTTGGCAGTGATGAAGCGAAGGAAGAGGGAACTAGAGAGCTTGTGGCGTTCAGATCCGAGCGAGTCAAATCGAACACGGTTTGTGTCCTTTTTAAGAGCATATGCCGCGGCAATAAAAGCTGCAAAGAAAACTTTCTTTGCGGCCACTATTGCGTCTGCAAGGAACCGTCCGGCGGAGTTGTTCCCGATTGTCAGAGGTCTTTTAACTCCCTCCACCCTAGGCGGGAGCCCTGACAATTCGGCCACGCGCTGCGAAGCATTTGCTCGGTTCTTCGCAGACAAAGTCACTTTGATCCGTTCCGGTCTGGACTCCATATTAAATGCAGTCTCTGAGAATGTGACACGAGCACCTGCTTGTCCTATTTTGATGGATTCTTTTCAATTGATGAAGCCCGAGGATGTGGACAAGATACTTGGAGGAATGAGGCCTACTACGTCCATCCTAGACCCCTGCCCATCCTGGCTTCTGAAGGAGGCCAGAGAGGGATTGACTGAGTGGGTTAAGGTGGTGGTTAACGCCTCCCTTCGGGAAGGCGAGATTCCAGCGAGCTTAAAACAAGCTATTATAAAACCGCTGTTGAAAAAACCATCACTGGACCCCACTAGATTTGACAACTTTCGGCCAGTTTCCAATCTCCCCTTTTTGGGCAAAGTCCTGGAAAGCGTAGTGGCCTCACAACTCCAGGTATTCTTGAGAGACACGGATTATCTGGATTCGGCACAGTCTGGTTTCAGACCGGGACATGGAACTGAGACGGTCTTGGTCGCCTTAGTGGATGATCTGCGCCGGGAGCTAGACAGGGGGAGTGTGTCCCTGTTGGTGCTTCTGGACCTCTCAGCGGCCTTTGATACCGTCGACCACGGTATCCTTCTGGGGTGCCTTGCGGAAATGGGTCTCGGGGGCACTGTTCTACAGTGGCTCCGGTCATTTCTGGAGGGCCGCACCCAGAAGGTGTTATTGGGGGACACCTGTTCAACGCCACATCCTTTGACTTGTGGGGTTCCACAGGGCTCTATACTGTCCCCCATGCTGTTTAATATCTACATGAAGCCGCTGGGTGAGATCATCCGGAGTTTCGGGGTGCGGTGTCATCTGTACGCAGATGATGTCCAACTCTGTCACTCCTTCCCACCTGCTACTAAGGAGGCTGTCGAGGTCCTGAACCGGTGCCTGGCCGCTGTAACGGTCTGGATGAGGGCAAACAAATTGAAATTGAATCCAGACAAGACAGAGGTACTCCTGGTCAGTCGCAAGGCCGAACAGGGTATAGGGTTACAGCCTGTGCTGGATGGGGTCGCACTCCCCTTGAAGGTACAGGTTCGCAGCTTGGGTGTGATCCTGGATTCATCGTTGAGCCTGGAGCCCCAGATCTCAGCGGTGACCAGGGGAGCATTTGCACAGCTCAGGCTCGTGCGCTAGCTGCGCCCGTACCTCGGGAAGTCTGACTTGGCCACGGTAGTACACGCTCTGGTCACATCCCGCCTTGACTACTGCAACGCTCTCTACGTGGGGCTGCCCTTGAAGACGGCCCGGAAGCTCCAGCTAGTCCAGCGCGCGGCAGCCATGTTACTAACAGGAGCGGGACGCAGGGAGCATACAACGCCCTTGTTGTACCAGCTCCACTGGCTGCCGATCTGCTACCGGGCCCAATTCAAGGTGCTGGTGTTGACCTACAAAGCCCTAAACGGTTCCGGCCCAAAATACCTGTCTGACCGCATCTCGGCCTATGAGCCCACGAGGACTTTGAGATCGTCCGGGGAAGCCCTTCTCTCGATCCCGCCTGCCTCACAGGCACGCCTGGCGGGGACGAGGGACAGGGCCTTCTCGGTGGTGGCCCCCCGGCTGTGGAACACCCTTCCTGTGGACATCAGACTGGCACCCTCCCTTATGACATTCCGCAAGAGACTAAAGACGTGGTTGTTTGAGAAGGCGTTTGAGTAAGTGCTGCAACAATTGGCAATGACGATTGGAACGGAACATGGATAACGAGATTTGGATTGTGGTTCAACGATGAGACGTCGCGAATGACTTATTGTAATTGTATTATTGATATTGATGTTGTTTAATGTTGTTTTTGATATTGCTAGTTGATGTTGGCTTATGTTGTAAATTGCACCCGATTTTACATGTTGTACACCGCCGTGAGTCGCCCTAGGGCTGAGAACGGCGGTCTATAAGCGCAGTAAATAAATAAATAAATAAATAAATAAATATGGTCATGTTCCAGAAGCATTCTCTCCTGACGTTTCACCCACATCTGTAGCAGGCTTCCTCAGAAGTTGTGAGGTTTCTTGGAAATTAGGCAAGTGAGGTTTATATATCTGTGGAATGTCCAGGGTGGGAGAAAGAATTCTTGTTGGTTTGAGGCAAGTATGAATGTTGCACTTGGCCACTTTGATTAGCATTTAATGGCCTTGCAGCTTCAAAACCTGTCTGGTTGCTGCCTGGGGGATCCTTTGTTGTGAGGTGTTAGCTGGCCCTGATAGATTCTTGTCTGGAATTCTCCTGTTGTTTTTTTTTTAGTGTTGCTATTTATTTATTTATTTATTTATTTATTTATTTAAGATATTTCTACCCCACTTTTCTCCACAAGCTGCCCCAAGGCAGCTTCCAACATGCAAACCATACAATACCAAATTAAAACATAATTATCAAAGTTAAAATCATCTCTGCAGTATAACCCAGTCCCACCTCAGTAGTGTAAAACCCCTTGGAAATGCAAATGTTAGACCTTAAAACTCAACCTAGCCCCAAAAACATATGGTTCCATCTTTAATTAAAAGCCTTCTTAACTAGGAAGGTATTTACACACTTCCGGAAACACAACAGGGATGGGGCCAATCTTAGTTTTTCTGGAAGGAAGTTCCAAAGTGCTGGTGCCAATCCTGAGAAGAAACCTTCCCTGGTCCTACTTAAACACATGTTGGAGAGGGTCCAAATGGAGTTAAGGGTCTCCTTGCAGGATCTCAGTACTTGCAGGATATTCAGTACGGTATGTTTAAGGGGACACGGTGTTCCAGGTAGCCTGGACCGAAGTCGTATAGCGCTTTATAGGTAAGAACCAGCACTTTGAATTGGGCTCAGAAACATATAGGCAGGCAGCCAGTAGAGCTGTTTGAGAAGTGGAGTATCATAGAATCAAAGAGTTGGAAGAGACCTCATGGGCCATCCAGTCCAACCCCCTGCCAAGAAGCAGGAATATTGCATTCAAATCACCCCTGACAGATGGCCATCCAACCTCTGTTTAAAAGCTTCCAAAGAAGCAGCCTCCACCACACTCTGGAGCAGAGAGTTCCACTGCTGAATGGCTCTCACAGTCAGGAAGTTCTTCCTTATGTTCAGATGGAATCTCCTTTCTTGTAGTTTGAAGCCATTGTTTCGCGTCCTAGTCTCCAAGGAAGCAGAAAACAAGCTTGCTCCCCCCTCCCTGTGGCTTCCTCTCACATATTTATACATGGCTATCATATCTCCTCTCAGCCTTCTCTTCTTCAGGCTAAACATGCCCAGCTCCTTAGCCGCTCTTCATAGGGCTTGTTCTCCAGACCCTTGAGTAGTATGCTCCCTGATGCTCTGGTGATCTACCGGTAATGGAATAGGCTCCGAGATTCTCTCTGAGTCAGCAAGGAGGGCAGAATTTGACCCTCCCAATGTCAGACTGAGTCTGTCCCCTCTGGTGGCAACTTGCCAGGACTATGGGATGCCATGGATGGCAAACAGTGATGTAGAGGTGCCTCACAGCCCCACCACCATCGGCACCATCTTTAGGAGTAAAACACCATTGCAATTGTACATAGCAATGGATCAGCAGTTAGGTAGGAGCCCCTGGTGGTGCAATGGGTTAAACCCTTGCGCCAACAGGACTGAAGATCAACAGGTTGCAGGTTTGAATCTGGGGAGAGTACGGATGAGCTTCCTCTGTCAGCTCCGGCTCCCCATGCGGGGACATGAGATAAGCCTCCTACAAGGGTGGTAAAACATCAAAACATCCGAGCATCCCCTAGGCAATGTCCTTCCAGATGGCCAATTCTCTCACACCAGAAGTGACTTGCAGTTTCTCAAGTCACTCCTGAAACACACATACACAAAAGTAATTAGGAACCTATTTCAGAACTGGCAAGAATATTTCCCTGTAGCCAGGTCAATTTATAAAACTCACTATATTGTCTACTGTTTCAAATGAATGGAGCAATCTTGTGCTTGGTGAGTCAGAATTCCTATTGCATTCAATGGTGCTTACTAACAGGAAGGTGGCTGTGGGATTGCAGCTGAAGCAGAGTCTCTGCAGAGGCAGTCTTGGCACAGGAATCTAATCTGAAGTTTAGTGTTGATTGGTTTTTTTATTTTGAGAAAATGAAAGGTGGAAAAATGATGGTGGAAAGCTCCCATCATCCATCCAAAACAGAATAGATTATACTTTTCCAGAGCAGCAGATCACTCACTGCTGGCATGAGGAGGGGAAAAAATAAAATGTGAGCAGCAACGATGAAAGGAGGAGGACAAAGCATACTTATCCAATCTGATCCTCTATATTCTATGCTTATTCTCACACATTTTGATTTCAGGTTGGAGCCTGTAGAGAGCCACTTCAGCATAACTCGCACGTACTTGTAAGGCTTAAAAATCTGCAGTGAAGTTGCAAGCCTGTCAGGGTTACTCAGGAGGGACGTTTGGAGTGCATACCACTTGAGAATGCCTACGCTTGTCAGTTTTATAACTCAAAAAGTAAATTGTTTGTAAGGAGAAGTAAATGAAAAAAAGCTGTTGAGCCAGTCTTGCAGCTGGAATATTTTGCTCCCTTGTTAGAGACTGGAAAATAAAATAAAATTGGACCACAGAACATCATGGAAAAGGATGCAGAAGGCTGCAAATTTAAATGAACGAGAAAGGGCACCATAATCAAATAGTAAATGAATAAAGTTATTCCTTATTCCTAAATAGTCTCTTATTTGGGTCTCCGTTATCCATGCTGTAGAATTGGATAAGTCAGGCAAGACACAATAACTTGGCACAATAAGACATCACTTTTAAATATTGCTATCAAGAAGGAAGTTCCACAAATCATGGTTGTCAGTAAACATGTTTAGAGTTCTTATTGATTAATCCTCAGAAGAACTTACCCACTTCTACTATCATTTTAAAGAGCACATAATCAATGCACTCCCAACAGATGACCATCTAGATTCTGTCTAAAAACAATTATAGAACGAGCTTCCACCACACTCCAAGGTAGCATATTTCTCTTCTAAACAGCTCTTAGCATCGGGCAGTTCTTCCTAAATATTATTTATTTATTCATTCATTTTCATTCCGCTTTTCTCCCATGGATGGGATTCATGGTTAAAAGTGGCAAAATTACATAATATAAAACTCAACAAAACCAAATAAACAGATTACATACTACATAAACCATATGTAACAAATTAATAAATTAAGACATTATATGATTAAAAATTCCCAGACCCTCAGGCCACTGAGGTTGTCCATTAGAAAAATTACACTGGGATCCTAAAAACTCCATTTTCTTTCAGCCGTGTAAAAGCATTGCCAGGTTCAAAATGGCATTCCAAAATGTATATTGGCAATAACTGTTTGACAGTTGCCTATTATTGCTCTTCAGGAAAGGCTGGTTCCACAAAATAGTTTGAATTTGTGAACAAAAGGCCAGCAAGGAAGGGGCTGTTCGCACCTCTTTAGGAAGGGAGTTCCAGAGCTGCAGGGCCACCACCAAAAAGGCCCCCCCCCCCTCATTCCCACCAACAGTGCTTGTGTTGGTGGTGGGACCGAGAGAAGGGCCTCTCCTGATGATCTCAGGGCTCATGTGTGGTGCCGTCCCTCAAGTAGGCTGGGCCCAAACCATTCAGAGCTTTATAGGCTAAAGCCAGCACCTTGAATTGCACCCAGAAACAAACAAATATTTAGGTGGAATCTCTTTTACCAGAGTTTGAGTCTGTGTTTTCATCTCTAGACAAGATTTTAACTCCTCTGACAAGCCTGAGTTCATTCTGCATTCATTGCTTTTCTGTGTTTCTCTCTGCAGTGCTGGTTGTTGGTTTAAATTCCTCATTGGTGATTTCCCCCCTTTTTCATTTCTTGAACATTTACCTTTAAACTCAGTTATTTAATCATCTCTCCTAGTTTCTTTATGTCTCGCCTTCATTAGAACTGTTTGAAATTATTTCTTCAGTAACCATCAGTTGTTACACCTAAATTAGGCCATCTTGTACATCTTGTACAGTGTTCTCTATATACTTACAGGAATAAGTGATGTGGATGTTAGTGAAAGGTTTTAGAACTAAAAAGGGCAGAGAGCACTACAGATCAAAGTACTTAAAATAGACTCAAAGTCTATTAAATTCACTTGGAATGTTAATGCATTTTGTCAGTAAAAGTAAATGCTAGGCATACAGCTTTTGCTTGTACTAACATATTTTCATTGTTTTTATTCTTTTAGGGATTATGTAAAGAGTGAACTGGAGTCTGGATATGAAGGCCCAATGTATCTAGAACCGCTTTCCATGAATCGTTTCATGACAGCCTTAATTGGTGAGTGCATGCACATGCCATTGTCTTCTAAGGTGCTCCAGTTTTGTAGGGTTTACTATATATACCCATCAGTAAAATACATTGTGCACCACCCAAAGTATTCTTGGAGCAACTTGAAAATATTTGCTATATGAATTGCAGCTTTACTTTACCATTATTGACTTTAGAAAGCAACTTAAGTGGAGTGGATTTTGTACAGTTTTATCAGCCAGAATGGAATACTTGCTCTTTTGCTTCCCTTGTTTGGGGGCTGTTTGTTCTGCCTTCTTTGCTAGCATTCTCTTTGTTCACTCCTGTTTTCTACTTGTGCCATGCAGTAATATGAGTTCTGTGGATGAAATAGTCTTTAAGTAATTTAAAGATCCTAGGTTGAATCATTTTGTATGCTGCTTCACACATTGGTCAAGTTAAATTGTTATTTCAAGCTATAAAATACCTAATAAACAATTACTTTGTATCTCAGAAATAAAATTATCATAATAATGTCATAGAAAATTAATGAACCAATTTCAGAGACTTTGATTCTGGGCCTCAGATATTATTTGAAGGCACTTTGTTCCATGGTAGTCTTTGGGCATTGGTTGGTTGTTGACTACTTAAAATTCTTGGAGCCTTCTATAAGAAATAATGATTGCTACAGCATGTGACATGTTCAATCTTTTTGTCTTGATTTTAAGAAAGGAGGTGGAGATCTTGACATCTGGTTTCAGGGAGACAGGTTCTAATGCAGCAGTGAGATGCTGCACTGTTTTCCTTTCTAAGTTGATTTCACAACATGCATACCTTCTGTCATTCTGGGAATTAGAAAAAAATACGGATCTTTGAAACATTTATTTGCATTCTGCTCACAAATTACATAATTTCCATTTTGCACTTATCATGCAAAGGATGCTTTTTTGTTAGGGAAGCATCTTGTTTACCTTGCATTTGAAAAACAAACTAAATGCTTTTTGTTTTTATCCTCCCACTGCTGCTATTTCTGTAACTGTTTCCCAATTTGGCTGACCTAGACTGAGACTCCTATCTGGGGAAAAAACAACTACAAAATTAATTCAATTACCGTATCTCTTTGATTCTAAGCTGCCGTTGATTGTAAGATGCACACTAATTTCAGTCCTACTAACAGAAAAAAAGATATATACATATATATGTTAAAGCAACTGTGATTCTGAGACATTTCTCATTTTTAGAAATGTTTATATTAGGAAGGGGGGGGGGTCTATCTTCAAATCAAAGAAATTTATATACTTATAATTTTGTAAATGACTATCTGCACCCCACTGTTTATGTGCTGAAGTCCCATCTGTCCTTTGCATGAGAACATCGGTTATCAAGCAGTTTTTACATGGATTTCCCTCCTTTTTTGTTATAATGTAGTTTTTCAAGCACTTTTCCGAAACTGCTTCCTGATTGCGGTTTGTCCCACTACTTTCCAACACAGGCATAAATTGCAATTGTAGACTTGGGAAGAGACTGTGAAATACTCCATTTTCTGGGGCTTCAAACGGAAAATCTCATTAAATAAGTTTATAGTGCAGGTTAAACTTCCCTTATCTGAAATGTTTGAGTTTTGAAAGTTTTTGTATTTCTTATTTTAGCATATCTATAGTGAATGAGGGGAAAGCGGGATATTCACACATCCCACTGAGCTTTAACTCAAGGAGCCCTAACAAGGAAAAGAAAAGAGGGGAAAAAAGGAGGGAAAGGCTTCACTTACACAATGTCCCTATAAAAAGCAGATGTCCCAGATGTTTCCCTGGCTGTCAGCCTACTTTCCACCCTTTTAGCAAATTAGGAAAGGGAAGGGAGGGGAAAATCCTCTCCCCCTCTCCCATACCGTGTTAAGTCTTTTCATTATCTCTCGGCTGAATCCAGGAGGTGCAAATGGGGTCCCTCTGCACTTGCCCTTGGGATGCTTTTGCACTTTCCCTTGTGTTGGCGGACATGGGCTGCTTAACATGAGAAAAAGTATTCACCCTTTCTATCCAACTTATACAAATGAAGAAATTGTTTCAAAAGTAATCCTGTTATGAAATTGGGATGTTTATAACTCATAGAGATTTCTAAGCGGAAGATGTCATCTTGTTGATTTCTGGTAGATGAGTCTCCCCTATCATGATATCTGAAATTCTAAAATCTTCCAAATTTGGGTGATTAAGTTAGAGGCACCTTTGCTTTGTGGTGGTTCAGTGTAGCCAAACTTCGTCTATGCACAAAATTTTTCAAAGTTCAAAGTTTTTTTGTGTTTAAATACCTTCCGTGTGCAAGCTGTATATGACACTGGGAAACACAATTTTCAGTGAACTAGATCTGACACTTGTTTTTGAGTAACTTTTGGCCTTTGAATCCAAAAAATGACCTCAGTTTTTTCTATCACATCACCTTTTAAGGGTACAGGATATCCCCCCCCCCCTTGCCCCAAAAATCATAAAAAATGTACACACAAAGAAAATAAGATAAGCTGTAGAGAATTTGAATAGTTCCAAATCTCGTGCCAAATCATTCAAGTCACGCTGACAAATCCCTTATGAACTGAGTCATCTGCAGTTTCAAAACCTTCATTGTTTCTGTCACTTAGTTCTTCACCCATATACCTGCTTTTCCAAAGAGTTCAATGAAAACTGGCAGTTGGAATTCAACTGAATGAAGTGCTGGATGTTTAGCTGATGGTAGACTAGGATACTCTATTTGACATTTGTTTTTCTTGTTATTATCCTGGCGTATTAACTGTACAAAAGTAACAATCACTTGAATGATCTCAGCTCTTACCAAGCAATAGGTATACCAAAAGGCAATGTATCTTGTGTTCACTTCATCCACATCTCTCAACACACTGCTTGCACACCTTGTGAGGGGCCCAAGACTTACCTTGATCACAAAGTTTTCTTGACTGGGAATGGTGAAATTGCCACAGATATAATAAAATGAATTAGGGTTGTTTTGGCACTTATGGAAAGAAATAGCAGAGATAGACACAATCTTAAGGAGAGAAAAAAATACATAAGTAAATAAAAAAATTAATTCTGCTAACTCCTTGTATACAAACAAGAACTTGGACCACACTTCGGGATACGATTCACTATATAGAACAGCACACAACCTCTCACCACACTGTCTCATGTGTAACTGAATAGCTTAGACAAGTACAAACCGTTCATTGGTCTCCAAGGTTGTCCCCCAACCCTCCCCACATATTGTTTTCAGCCAATAGAAGGAGAGCACCAGTGTTTCCCTCGATCCAGATCCAGCCTAGAGTGGTCATATTAAGATAACCTTGACACGATAGAAGGAAAAAAACTTGACACGATAGAAAGAAACTAACTGCAATTTTGAAATCAGCATGCCCATTTAAGTCTAGAACAGCTAAAAAATCAAACTCAACAGGAATTAGGTTAAAATTGTTCCCCAATGAAACATAAATGAAATTTGTGTTTCGACTTTGGTCCCATCTTCAAGATATCCCACTATGTCTATGGGGGGCAGGGGGTCAAATCTCCAGAGCTTGACAAATATGTAGATCTTGAGAAACAGGATGTGGATATAAACTGTGGCCAGTGTTGTTTTCCTTGTGGTGATAACCTCAGCAGTAGAGCAACTTGAAAATGTGACTTCTTTCCATCTATTTGTGGCATCTAATTATATGTTGAACTTTGAAAGGACAGCCATAGCCTGTGAAACTTGTTATTATGGTAGCAGTGCTATGAGTGCAGTGGAAGCCAAGTACTTTAAAAAATAAACTCATACTAGTGTTTATACATGTATACACACTCAGTGTTAGCAGAATATTTTTGCGCTCTTTTGGTGTAACCTATGCAGATATGAAAATTATAGCAACATTACAAAATGGTAGGATTATATCCCTCCACTGTTCTTTCCTGGCTAATTTCTTCTCGCTAACCATAGAATATTTTTACTATAACAGTACAGGGCAAGAAAATCTTATCTATACCAGGCTGCATAATTAGAGAATGGTGATTCTTGGGCATACCATGGACATAAACATATCACTCAAATCCAAGACAGGCCTTTCTGCACCTACTGGGTGAACAGGGAGGTGGCATTCATTAGTTATGATAATATACTCCTGAAGAGGGTTAAAACTTCAGTGTTCAATTAAAAATTATATTTAACTATGGTGCTACCCTAGTCCTTGTAATTTTATGAAATATTTTATATCCCCATAAAAGAATTTGTTTGCTACATACTTGTAATTTCTGTTTTCATTCTTCTTGCTTCCCATATGGCAAAAACTGCAATCTAAACACACTCAAGTGGCTTAGTGGGCAGTAGTTTAGTGTAAAGGATATTGATAGTTTTACTTATTCAAAATTAGGGCTTTTATATTTTTAAACTTCATGAATGTGTCAAGTTGTTCAATTTTATTTGTAAAGTGTCCCCATGTTGCTAAAATGTTAATAAAATGTCTGGGTTTGATACAAAAATGGGTTTTAGACATGGATTTTCCACCAAAGCGTCAACATTTCCAGAAATTGTGCCACATCAAGCTCTGAAAATTTTGAGTAAATGTACATGTGATTGCAGTGTTAGTTGGATATGTGGCGCAAGGCCTATAAAGTGTTCCTGCGTAGAGCACTCAGGCACATCTTGTGCTCCTTCACACTCCTCGAGAACAGCTCTGAAAAACACACACACCCATTTGGTTTTCTGATCTTTTTTTTAGGGATGGTTTCAGACCAGATTTGCCCTCAGATCTTTTAAACCCGCTTACAAATGCAGTGATCCCCTAAACCATTTTCCAACTCCCACAAATAAGCCTATCAGAAATGATGTGACATCACTTTCAGTTCTCTGCCAATGCACAGGTGCATCCCATTGGAGGTGATGCACGGGGATGGAAATTGGGTCCTGCCCAATCTTACAGCCTAGGTGTAAGGCAGCCCTTTGAATCATTGACCAGGCATCTGTTTTGTTATGCATTCACAGCGTATTGATATAGTATAGAGGCAGCTTTACAAAACTCTGGAGAAAATTGATAAATTTAACCCAATACAGATTGAGCATCCTTTGCCTGGAATCCAAAAATCCAAAATACTCGAAAATTGTCCACATAGAAGGAATAGATAGTTTCACCTTCACTTTCTGATGGTTCAGCATACATAAACTGCATTTCACCCCCATTATTAAAAATATTGTTTGTAAATTTAACTTCAGGCTATATGTGTAAGGTGTATATGAAACATAAATGAATTTAACATTTAGATTTGTGTTCTATCTCCAAAATTTCTCATTATGTGCAAGTATCCCAGAATCCAAAAAAAAAAAAAAATCAAAATATGGAACACTTGTGATCCCAAGCATTTTGGACAAGGGATATTCAACCCATAATTCCTTCCTAGAGAATGTGTTCTCTTATATTTTCAGATTTTTTTAAAAAAAATTGATATACTAGTTTTGAACTGTTCAAAAAGTAATAAAACTTTGCTGATTGCAACTATCAATGCTGGCAAAGGGTAACACTTTAAGAGGTAATGTGTAGTTTACAGTGTACTGTAAGTATGATACTGTTCATGGAATATTCAAGGAGAGGGGAGAGTCACATTATGATTATGTTTTCATTTGTGTCATTTGTAGGTCAGCTTGTGGTGTGCACCCTTTGCTCCTGTGTCATGAAAACCAAACAGATCTGGCTCTTCTCTGCTCACATGCTCCCTCTTCTGGCACGACTCTGCCTGGTCCCTCTGGAAACAATCGTGATCATCAACAAATTTGCGATGATTTTCACTGGCTTGGAAGTTCTTTATTTTCTGGCGTCTAATCTTCTGGTACCGTACAATCTGGCAAAGTCTGCATACAGAGAACTTGTCCAGGTAGAGTATGCTGAAAATATTGACTGAATTTCTACATTGGTCTTGACTTATTTTCCATAACTTAAGCTGATAGGACAAGGAGGAATAACATATATTTAAATGTTTGTGGTTTGGATAGAAGACATTTGTAAATCTAGGGCACTTCATTAATGACTGAACAAGAGTATGTGTTATCTACAACATTGTAGGTGTATGTTGGTAAGAAGATTTCCCAGATACATTTTCTGAAATGAGATTGGAAAGTTTAGGAAAAAATGAGAAGGTAACATTGAGAAACGTATGTTTTCTTGAGCTGAACAATGAAAGGGAAGAGGAAAAAGATCGTCATCACTAATTTCAGTATCCTGAGGAAAACAGAATCCTTATGCCTTTCAATTGGTTAATAAGGCAGTGAGTCAGGGCAGGTGAAAATGCATAGCTTCTTGTCAGGGATGTTTGCCAAGAGCTCCTTCGGAACCTGCCGCAATAGTTTGGTAAACTGGTTTAAAGACACCACATGTCCTCCAAACTCTCTGTGTGTATCATTCAATGTTGTGAGATTTCTTAGTCACTGATTCTGATTAAACTTGGAAAAAGCTATTCTAATATTTCAGTCAACATTTTACTAACTATAAGTCAACTTAAGCTTGATTTCTAAGAACAGTTTTCACATAACGTAATTCCATAACACAGTTTTTGATGACTTGCAACTGAATATGTGTATGTTCTAATCTTCTATACGTGTAGTATATGGTTATTGTTTAGTTCCTTGGAGTGATGTATACAAGCATGAACCAGATCCATAATAGCTAATTTTGATCGCTGTGAAGAGTCCACAGAATGGTAGATTTTGGTTGATAGAACACCAATATTTTTAACATTTAACTCAGAATTTTGGGTTTATTTGACCTCCTGATTCCAAAAATGGCATCGGTTTCCCCTCTATCTGCTCAAGTTTTTATGATACAGAATATATGCTGTCTACCAGGTATCATCTGCTCACCCATAAAAAAACCCCATGATAACCATATCGAAGGAACAAGAGAAGAGCTGATGAGGTCCATTTTCTGAATCAGCATCCTAAATAAACCCAATAACAGGCCTAAAACTAGGATCCCCTGATGGCGCAGTGGGTTAAACCTTTGTGCTGGCAGGACTGAAGAGCGACAGGTCACAGGTTCGAATCTGGGGAGAGTGTGGATGAGCTCCCTCTATCAGCTCCAGCTCCCCATGCGGAGACACAAGAGAAGCCTCCCACAAGGATGGTAAAACATCAAAAACATCCGGGTGTCCCCTGGGCAATGTCCTTGCAGTTTCTCAAGTCACTCCTGACATGAAAAAAAGGCCTAAAATTCAAGACTTCAAGCTTGGGGGCGGGGGGGCTGTGTAATCTTTGTGTAAGTTCCATGTCCCTGCCTTTGTCCCACAATCCTCAGAGCTGCATATGATGGGAACATGAGGAGACCTTCTTAGTTGACGACCTTCTTTGGCCCTTCCACTCAGCCATATAACCCACAATATCTACTTTGAACTGGGTTATCTGAGTCTACACTGCCATATATCCCAGTTCAAAGCAGATAATGTGGGATTTTATTCGGCTGTGTGGAAGGGGCCCTAGAGAGGCTAGACTGATTTATTTTCACAGACAGGTGGAGCCTTTTTTGGCAAACCTTTAAAGCAGTGGTTCTTAACCTGTGAGTCCCCAGATGTTTTGACCTTCAACTCCCAGAAATCCTAACAGCTAGTAAACACCCAGGAACTCACAGGTTGGTAACTACTGCTTTAAAGACTGATTACTTAAGGAGAACATACAGCATTGTTTATTCATTGGGTTTTTTTTTAAAATTACTTTGCTTTTTCTGGTTTAAATTTTATTGATTGTTTAATTACATTTTTTATTTTGAATGAGGTGAAGTTTTAGCTATGTTTGTTTAATGGTTGTAGGCATTGAAGTGAACACAACTAGAATTCAAATCACTGTCAAGTTAGCTTTGCACAGGATGAAACAAGTCAAGTTATGGAAAATATAGGGAGGGCATAGACTTGTGTTTAGTGTAATGTTCTGAATCACTGTTCTTTTTTTCTTTTTCTTTTTTGATCTCCTAGATTTTCCCAATATATATTTATATTTCAGGAGAGATACTCAGGAGAGATACAACATGTTATTAGAAAAAGCCGTTATTCTCTAAACCTACATTTTATTAGATTAGATCCTTAACACAAAAGCCAGCTCAAAGGTATAATTATAATCTCATCACAGCCAGATTGCAAATCAGGAAGCATGGAAGTTAGTGGTAATTATTTTCCCTGTTGACACCATTTCATTCTTTCTGACCTTACATCACATATTGTTATTTTTAATCACAGGTGTTTTTTGTTCATTTTCTTTTTATCCAAAACAGTCTCCAAGATTATCCATATATTCTTAATAAGTTAATGCAATGATTCGCAAAGGATTTAAGAAAATGGTGGAATGAATACTGTTCCACATGAATAACACGCTTGAACATTTTTCATGAAATGTTGATGGCAGAGTATCTTGGATGTCTCTCATTTATAGTTTGCCATAAGTCAAAGCAGACTTAATGCCAAAGTATAACAACAACAACAACAACAAGGATTTGTTTTCTTTCTGTTGGTAGCTGAAGAGTGCAAATTTTAGAAAGAGTCCTTGAGAGGATGACATGCTGTGTTACTTCCAGTGCTTTATATAAAGTAGTTTTTAATGTTTTTAAAGCCATGCTGAACACAGATACACACTGAGGGAGAGTAACAGCTATGACATTACCACTTTTTCAACTGAATGCTCTCCTGGATGTTAAATGTGAATGCCCATGCCTCAAAACAAGTTTAAAAAGCTAAGCTGCCCATTATGCACTTACAGTTACCCTTTCAGTAGCAAGATTGCAAGGCCTAGAGATTTTAAGAAAAGCAACTTACTTACATGTCTAGATGTTTTAGGTAAATAACATTTATATCTTTCCTTGTTAGCTTTCCCATTCCATGCTTGCCCACTACCAATCCTCTTTGGGGAACATCGTATAGTTGAAATATCTTCCATTGTATCAAAATGAGCAAGCCATGACTGCATTTCATGCATTTTTAAAAGGCAGCTGTGGAAACACATTTATATCTTAATTAACACAAATTAATTAAGAGTCAATTAATCAGTGATCACACAATACAAAGGAAAAGGATGTGTTGACTCAGTTTGATGACACTGATTTGTCAGGAAATATGTAGTAAACAATAGTCAAATTGGTGTTTGTTATTTTGTTTTAACGTTGTGAGGCATGTTTCCACTACTATCACATATTGTAGAAGTGAAAAATGCACTTGATATTTATTTCTGCAGATACTGGATGGAGTGAAGCAGAGGAAGTAAAGAGATACGGCACCAGTTGGTGCATACAGTATTTTGCTATTTTTATGTATTTTTAATTGAGTGAATAATTAAATGGTCATTACCTTTTGTTTTAAGGTTGTAGTTATATGTCAGATCACCTACATACAAACATTTGAAATAAAGAAAACAACTAATCCTGATCTTCTCTTCTTTTGGCTTGTCCAGGTGGTTGAAGTTTATGGCCTCCTGGCCTTAGGGATGTCTTTGTGGAACCAGCTGGTAGTCCCTGTCCTCTTCATGGTCTTTTGGCTTGTGTTATTTGCTCTTCAAATCTACTCTTACTTCAGCACACGAGATCAGCCTGCATCTAGGGAGAGGCTGCTCTTTCTATTTCTGACGAGGTAAGTTACTAAAATATATATCTGGCTGTTGTTGGTCAGTTGCTATATGCTGGGGGGAGGTGGGTTCTGCTTCCTACAAATGAGGAAAAAGAGCAACTACAGGCAGAGCCCTTTGGGTATACTTGGGATGGGACTTATTTCATGCGTAGTGGAATACAATAAAACCTCCATATCCAAGTCCCAAAAGCCTCCATGGACACTTGAATCCATGGATAATACCAAACCCTATGTTTTGACTGTACTTGGGCTAGAAGCATACCATAAGGGACCAAGAAACCCCCAAAATACTTTCAGGGGAGGGGTATTTTTGGAGCATGGATAAATGAAACTGTGGACTTTGGATCCATGGATAAGAGGGGCATAGGCCTTTAATTTGTGTAACAGTTTTTTTTCTACCCAACGTTTTTGAGGTATACATATTGTGTAAATTCAGAAAGTATTTGGGAGATGTACTAATTAAACATACCAGAACTGGATGACTAACAAATTCCTTCAAGCTAGAATAATCAATATATCCAAGTTCAAATGCTTGCTTTACTATTGTTTGTTTCCCCCACCACCCCCAGCATTGTGGTTCCTTGGAGTGTATTTAGGTTTTGTATGTTCTAAAACCTCTGTAAAATGTGTTGTTTCCCAAGCAGTTAGACTGGTTTTCTTTGCATGCTTAGAGAATGAAAAAAAAAGGAGTTTTTAGAAGCACTGTCCCCAAAGCTCTCAGTGCGGTCAAGCAGAGTTCGATTGCACAACATAGTTATAAAATATTGAAGGAGAAATGGGGCTTGGACTGATTGATGTGGCTGAGTTTCCTCCAGAGGATGGACTTTGTTACCAGAGTTTTTGTCTGTGTTGCTGGTGAAAGCATATGAGTTCATTTTCACCCACAGTAAAGCAGAGGAAGGATTGTGTGAACCAAAAATACAGACCAAGGAATGGGAATTCATAGAATCATAGAATCATAGAATCAAAGAGTTGGAAGAGACCTCATGGGCCATCCAGTCCAACCCCCTGCCAAGAAGCAGGAATATTGCATTCAAATCACCCCTGACAAATGGCCATCCAGCCTCTGCTTAAAAGCTTCCAAAGAAGGAGCCTCCACCACACTCCGGGGCAGAGAGTTCCACTGCTGAACGGCTCTCACAGTCAGGAAGTTCTTCCTAATGTTCAGATGGAATCGCCTCTCTTGTAGTTTGAAGCCATTGTTCCGCGTCCTAGTCTCCAAGGAATTGAGTGCTCCATGCTGAAGTAAGGAAGGAAGTAAACACAGGAATCGGAATGTACAGCTTTAACCTCTTTTTTAACAGCTCCCCATTCAGTCATGCTGGCCACATGACCTTGGAGGCGTTCTGTGGACAATGCCGGCTCTTCGGCTTAAAAATGGAGATGAACACCACCACCCCAGAATTGGACACATGTAGACTTAATGTGAAGGGGAAATCTTTACCTTTTAACCTCTTTTTAAAACTGTTGTCCCTGACTATTAACTGTTGTTGTTGTGTTCCTTCAAGTCACTTCTAATTTATGGTAACTCTTTGTCAAGATTTGTTCAGAGGTTGTTCATTTTACTTTCCTCAGTCTGAGAGTGTGACTTGCTGAAGGTCAAGCAGTGAGTTTCCATAGCTGAATGGGGATTTTAACCCTGGTCTCCAGTATCCTAGTTCAACATCCAAACCATGCTACCTGTCCCTATTTGAGAAGTTAAATCGTAGATCTATCTACTTTTCCTCGCTACATTTAATTGAAATGTCAGCAAAGTAGATGAAGGATATTTTTCCTCTTCCATACATAAATAATAAAAGGAAAAGGTAAAGGTTTTCCCTGGCATTAAGTTCAGTCGTGTCTGACTCTGAGGGGTGATGCTCATCTTCATTTCTAAGCCGAAGAGCCAGTGTTGCTCGTAGACACTTCCAAGGTCATGTGACGAGCATGACTGCATGGAGCACTGTTAGCTTCCCACAGAAACGGTATCTATTGATCTACTCACATTTGCATGGTTTTGAACTGCTAGGTTGGCAGAAGCTGGAACTAACAGTGGGAGCTCACCTCGCTCCCGGGACTCAAACCGCCAACCTTTCGGTCAGCAAGATCAGCAGCTCAGTGGTTTAACTTGCTGCACAACCAGGAGGCCCTATACATGAAAATATATTTCCATAAAATACAGGCAGAACAAAAATCCAAGATGGTGCTGTTTTGTAATGAATATTTTCAACTTTCTACAGTATCTCCATCTGATAAGCTGGTGTGTGTGTGTGTGTGTGTGTGTGTGTGTGTGTGTGTACAGACATACTTAAGACTTGTCCTAGGTCAACATTTTTCAGGATTGGTCTACTTTGCCAGATATCCCAGGGCTCAAATGTGTTAATTCCCTCTGTGCGCATGGCATGCTTGTTCAAAATTTTAATAATACTTGTATTTTCTTGACCCCAGTATTGCAGAGTGCTGCAGCACGCCCTATTCTCTTCTGGGGTTGGTGTTTACAGTGTCCTTTGTGGCACTTGGAGTTCTAACCCTCTGCAAGTTTTACCTGCAAGGCTACCGAGCGTTCATGAATGACCCAGCTATGAACAGGTAAGCTGCACAATCAGGAATGCCTAACCCTTTCTTAAGCCATACTGGTTAAGCTGAAACAGGTTTTAGGCCTTACATGGATTTAAAGAAAAAACCACATGATATAACCTTTTATAACGCCTTCACGTCCTATTGTTTTAGGATTTAATGCTGAAGAAAGCATTCTTTAAAAACTTATTTTTTTGTTAAGAGGCATACTGCAGCCCATTACTTGAATTTTATTGCAAAGTTCTAATCCAGTTCCCCAAACATTTTGTGAGTTCTTTATTCTTTCCTTCTATCTCAGGATTCCATGCTTTGTTTGATTATTTATATTTGACAATCAATTTTCACTAGTTTTTGGTATGACTTTGATAGTAATTTTTCTGCCCCGGTTCCTTTAGCTTGTCTGATTAGTTTTCCAGACCCTTTTGCATTTGTAATTCTTTGATAGAGCAACCCTCACTACTACTTCTACTATTACTACTGTTGAGTAGGACTGAAATATCAGCCCCAGTGTATCCTCTCAGGTGACACACAACACTTGGATAAATCATGAAATTGGGTAGGAAGGCAAACTTTGGCTACAGGACTCACCAAGCCCCAGCATTTGCTTTGAGTCTGTCCTACTCACAGCACTGACCAAGATAGATAAAGAACATCAGAGTCATGCAAACAAAAACAAAGTGCACATGAGCAATATTTAATGCATGTGTGGTAATTCTTGTCTAAGGTCGGTGTGACCAGCACAGTATGGAGTCAGTGATTGCTTGTTGTTTACAAAAATGGTCTTGGTCTGGCACTGTTTATAACCATAACTTCTGGTTGTTGCCCCAGGGAACACAATATTGCAATTATAACATCTCAAGCATAGCACAAATGATAAAGCTCAGCAAAACAATACCAACCGCATCTCCTTGTATGAATCTGCCCGGGCCCTGAGATCTTCAGGAGAGACTCTTCTCTTAGTTCCACCTCCATCTCAAGCTTGGTTGGGCCTTCTCTGTGGCTGCCCCTCAACTCCTGAACCCCTTAATGGCCCCCTCCTGCTGTCCTTCTGGCATGGGGCTAAAACCTTTTTATTCAGGCAGACTTTTAAAGATGAAGGTGTTTAAGGGGATGCTGTGGTTTTTAACTTGGAAAATGTTTTTGAATGGTTTTTAACTGGGAATGTTTTAATACTGGTTATATTTAATCCTGTTTTAATGTTTGTATATTTTTAATCGTTAATGCTGATGCTTTTATGTTAAGCCTCCTTGAGTCCCCTTTGGGGAAGATAAAGTGGGGTATAAATATAATAATAATAATAATAATAATAATAATATGTCAGCTGTTGTCAAAATGGAGTTTGTCAGGCTCACTAAAACAGATAGGTAGAGGTTTCTCCTGACATCAGTTCTGTCACATCCAACTCTGGGTGGTGGTGCTCATCTCCATTTCTAAGCTGAAGAGCCACCGTTGTCCATAGACACCTCCAAGGTCATGTAGCCAGCATGACTGCATGAAGTGTCGTTACCTTCCCGCCAGAGCGGTACCTATTGATCGACTCACATTTGCATGTTTTTGAACTGCTAGGTTGGCAGAAGCTGTGGCTAACAGCGGGAGCTCATGCCGCTCCCCGGATTAGAACCTGCAACCTTTCGGTCAGCAAGTTCAGCATCTCAGTGGTTTAACCTGCTGTAGCACCAGGGGGCATGAAACAGATTAGCATACAATTAATCTTTAATTCTTATTTCATGCAAACACTACGACTAGTCCTACTACTACAGTTATGGTACTTTTTCTTCTAAAGGGAAAGCCCTCTTCAAAGCTGCTTTCTTGAAACCTTTATTTAACCTCTCCTCTTGGCCCGAACAATGCTTTGTCTTTATTATGTTTGGGTGAATATGCAACTGTATTTGCTTGACATCTTGTTGTATAAACCCAGATAATCTTCGTTGCTTCATATTTCAGGTTTCTTAACATTCTTTAATTCAAGAATACCTGTCATATAATGGTAATAAGTAGTCATTTTCTTCCTACCAACAGTTCCTTTCTCTTTTTTTTTTTTCGTTCAGTGTGCTAATTGGAGTTATTCTGTTTTAGTTTAGAAGGCTGTTTAAGCTGCAGAGAAAGTTGTATAGCAATACAACAAGAATTTATGTGCAAGGAGTTTCTAGAATGCTAAAATCTTGTTTTAATGCATAAACACAAAAAATAGGGCTTTAAAACTGAACCAAGAATGGAAGACTTCAGAAGTGATCCAGCATCATTTCAGGTGAAGATAATGTGTAGAGAAACTCTCCCCAGTCACGACATTATATATTATGCAACATGTACAGTTGCAAGTGTTTTAAAAGCCAGTAACATAGGACCACTGTGATTTCCTTTTTCATGGGGAAATAAATAACATTGAAGTGTAGTGGCTTGCCCTGGTCAACCCATAAGTATTTGTTAAAATATTTAAAATCAATTATCACTCCTCAAATAGGGTTTTGTAACTATAATTTAGCAAAGAGTGTGAGGCTTGAGGAAGGCCACTGGATGGAACATTGTGCAAAATACAAAGCATTCACTCACATAAATGAGGAAAAATGTTGTATATTGATTAAAACAATTGTAAAACTTGATTAAGTTGGTTTGTACTTAACATTTTGTTCTCTTCTTTTAAATATATTTTTATATGTAAAGAGGGATGACAGAAGGAGTCACGCTTCTAATCCTGGCGGTGCAAACCGGATTGATTGAGCTCCAAGTTGTCCATCGGGCCTTCTTGCTCAGTATTATCCTCTTCATTGTGGTTGCGTCCATCCTTCAGTCCATGCTTGAGATTGCAGATCCCATTGTCCTAGCACTGGGAGCTTCAAGAGACAAGTAAGCCATGTGCATTTTAAAATTTGATGACAGCTTTTCACATTCTTGATACTCGGGCAGTAATCCAGGTCACTGTAGGTTCTAGTAAAAGATTATAGCCATAGAGGGCAATAAATCAAGAGCGTTGCTGGGAGTCAGGGAGACCATGATCTTAAATGTAAGACTTGAAAACTAACATTGTCTTCCAGAATAGGAAATAGTATTACTTTTTTATTTAGTGTGGTGAAGTCTCCTTTTCTGGAGGTTTTTAAACAGTTTGGGTGGGCATATGTTGGGAGTGCTTTGATTAAGTATTCCTAATATAGCAGTAAGGGAGCCTCTAGTGACGCAGTGGGTTAAACCGCTGAGCTGCTGAGCTTGTTAACCGAAAGGTCGCAGGTTCGAATCTGGGGAGCAGTGTTAGCTTCCACTATCAGCTTCTGCCAACCCAGCAGTTCGAAAACATGCAAATGTGAGTAGATTAATAGGTACCGCTCCGGTGGGAAGGTAACAGTGCTCCATGCAGTCATGCTGGCCACATGACCGTGGAGGTGTCTACAAACAACGCCAGCTCTTTGGCTTAGAAATGGAGATGAGCACCACACCCCAGAGTTGGACATGACTGGACTTAATGTCAGGGGTAAACCTTTACCTTTTACCTTTAATATAGCAGAATGGGGTTGGCCTGGATGGCCCTTGGGGTGTTTCCAACTCTATAATTCTATGATTTAATGAGGACTTGATATACCACTTTGAAGGATTTTTAGTACCTCAACATGTGGATTCTGTATCTTGCCAGTTGTCTGCTCCGTTTGTTTTGCTCTTTTCCTCTGTAGCCTGAGAACATAGTTAAATAAGAATTAGTTTATTTTTAACTACTGTTTGTTTTGCTTAGAGATTACTTGTGGCCAGCACAGGTTGTTTGCACCATGTTCATGTTATATTTATTAGCAAAGGGAAAAGAGGAGAGCAGAGCCACAGGATGTTAGCTGGGCAGCTTGTACAAATTGAGCCTGATGACTTCAGGCTGCTCTTCATCTCTCCCGGGTTCAAATTAAACTCTGAACCAAAGTTCTGGAAAAGATCTTAGATGGTACTTGACTGCACTTTTGAAATTTCAAGATCCAGATGTTGTTGCATGAATTATTGATATCTGGTTATACAAGTCTGCTGGTGAGATGCAATTTAGTGTGACGTAGCTGGTGTTTACTGTGACGTAGTGTATGCTTCCACCACCATCCCCATGAGGTGCAGATGAGTTTGGGCTGCATTCATATTCAGTACTAAGGAAAAATAACCTTGCCATGGGATGAGATACATAAAACAGTTAGGTTACTTCAGCTGAATGAGATAATGCACAGGAACCACATGATAACTACTATTGCATAATAATGATGATGCTGCCAAGATTATTTGTGTTTAGTTCACAGAAACATATTTGAATTCATTCCCCTTTAGTATAGCTATACACTTGAACATGTGATTCTAGTAACTGAATAAAAATGAGGTATAAATGCAACTAGAGAATTTCACAATTACACAAATACAGTCTGGACCCATCTGCAGTGTCTACTGTGTAAACTTCTCCTTCTCCTGCTGCTCCTCCTCCTCCTCCTTATTGGATCAGATTTCTTCCCTAAGAACAATCTTTTGCTTGTAGAGCTATAATTAAAAAATAATAATTTCAAAGTCTAGAGATGACTAATGATATAAAGAGCAAAAAGACTCCTTCTAAGAATACTCTATGCTCTTCAGGGGGCAAAAAGACACTTCTCCCTTGTATGTTTAAATCAGAAACGAACCTTCTGAATAGGCCTGATAATATAGAGACTATATGCATTCTGAATCATAGATTTGGAAGAGACCACAAAGACCATCCAGTGCAATCACATTTTGCCATGCAGGAAAAGCACAATCAAGGCACGCTGACAGATAATGAACATAATTCATGAATAGCCCTAAAGTGACCCTGTAATCTTGGTGAGATCATGATATATCATTAAGCAACTCGCATAAACAACAATCCTTAAGCTATTCTGTGATAATGCTGTTGGAGTTAATTGTACTGCTCTGGGATTTAAACTGAGAAGTGTAGAATATTCATGATCTCAAGTTCACCGCCTTCTAAAGATCACATGCAGTTAAAGGCTTTTGACGGGCGTGAGCCACTTCAGAAGGATAGGGGGCACATCAGCCCCTGAATGAAGTCATGGAGAGTTACACCCCTACCAAACCTGTTCCTTATAAAGCCACCATCCCCACCCCACTGCCAGCCCGTTAGGCACTTTCACTATGTTTTTGGGCCTTCCTGGCTTATGTTGGGCCAAATAAGCCATGAAGAGGACAGAAAGGGAGCAAAAGTCACTTCTCGATCATTTTGTTTTTTAACAAAAGGTCCTTTGAAGCCACAATTGTTCCACATTGCACCCCACACATGGTGAAAATGCCCTCCACATTTTTTAACAAGACTTTGGGGGGGGGGGGGGGGATAATTTTACAAAATTAATGTTCTACCTCTAGATGTGATAAGAGACCTCCATACATAATGGAAATGTCCTCCACACACACCCATAGGGATTGAGGAGGCATTTTGAGTCATTTAGAGCCCAAAAAAAGTGTCCAAAGTGCCCAGAAAAATCCTGTGGGAATGTTTAGGAGGGATTATATTTCCATGAGAGTCTTGTCTATGTATGTGACTTCTAATTTTTTGTCAGGAAGTATAAAATCTGCTTTAGTTTCTGGTTTTAATGACACTGATTTTTACAGGAGCCTCTGGAAACATTTCCGTGCTGTGAGCTTGTGCTTGTTCCTACTGGTTTTCCCAGCATACATGGCCTACATGATATGTCAGTTTTTCCACATGGATTTCTGGTTGCTGATCATTATTTCCAGCAGTATTCTCACTTCTCTCCAGGTAAGCCATAATAGCCTCTTGCATGTGTTTAATGTTCACAAATGTGTTGTGAAACAAGTTTGGGAAACACAAGAATATATGAGATGGGAAGTGTGGGTATAAAACTGAGTAACTAGTTATTTAAAAGATATAATAAAGTACATAAATGAGCATTTGCTTTCTCTCTCTCTTTTCATCTTTCCTACATCTTGAAATAGATTAGTAACATCTTGAAGGAGATTAGTAACGTGTTTAATATAGTTTTAGTCTGTTTAAATTATTGTTGCTGTTTTCAACTGTTTGAAGTTTAAAATTTTATGTGCCACCCTGAGATTACATATAGAGTGAGATATAACTACTAAGACAAACAGAAAGATATAGATAACTAAACACAGTCCATTTGTTTATCCAGTGAAGATTATCAGATTTTAATAGGTTCCATGATAAATTGTGAAAATGATAACAAAGAAGCTTCATGTATGTCTGTCCAAACATTGAGCACAATCCAAAGTCCCAATAATTCCATTGGCAAGCTTACTCATGCGGTCAGACCTGTACTATAGAAAACAATGGTCCTAAAATATTGTTCAATTCAACTGGACTTTGTCTACTGAGATTAAATGTATAGATCTCACCTGAATGTGTTGTAGTACATTAGTGTTAAAACTGTTGGCTGTAATATAAAGCCTTCTGTACCAGTCAGGTGTTTGTGTGTGTATTTAAATACAGCCCTAATGCTGAGCCTTATCAAATAAGAGTTTACATAAAAACTTCTTTATCGTGTAAATCAGGGGTCCTCAAACTTTTTAAACAGAGGGCCAGGTCACAGTCCCTCAAACTGTTGGAGGGCCGTATTATAATTTGAAAAAAGCATGAATGAATTCCTATGCACGCTGCACATGTCTTATTTGTAGTGCAAAAAACACTTTTAAACAATACAATAATTAAAATGAAGAACGATTTCAACAAATATAAACTTACTAGTATTTCAAGGGGAAGTGTGGGCCTGCTTTTGGCTGATGAGATAGGATTATTGTTGTTGTTGTGTGCTTCCAAGTCATTTCAAGCCAACTGCGCCCGTACCTTGGGAAGTCTGACTTGGCCACGGTAGTCCACGCTCTGGTTACATCCCGTTTAGACTACTGCAACGCTCTCTACATGGGGTTGCCTTTGAAGACGGCTCGGAAGCTCCAACTAGTCCAACATTCGACAGCCATGATACTAACAGGAGCGGAGCGCAGGGAGCATACCACTCCTCTGCTGCGCCAGCTCCACTGGCTGCCGATCTACTACCGGGCTCAATTCAAAGTGCTGGCATTGGCCTTTAAAGCCCTAAACGGTTCTGGCCCAAGCTACCTATCTGAACGTATCTCTGCCTATCAGCCCGCCAGGACCCTAAGATCTTCTGGGGAGGCCCTGCTCTCTATCCCGCCTGCTTCACAGGTGCGGCTGGCGGGGACGAGAGACAAGGCCTTTTCTGTGGTGGCCCCTCGGCTGTGGAACGCCCTTCCCATGGAGGTAAGATCAACCCCCTCGCTTATGGTGTTCCGTAGAAGATTAAAAAGTTGGATGTTTGAACAGGCTTTTGGTTAATCAGTGCAATGAATGTGACGATCACAGGAATTGAAATATGGACGACGAATTCAGATCACGACTCTAGTTATGAGATGCATTGGGTTGTTACTGTTTTGTAATATTGTATACTGTGCTCTTTTGTTTTAAATTGTATATTGTTGATTGATTTTATCCTTGTTGTAAACTGCGTTGAGTCACCGGTTAGGCTGAGAAACTGCGGTATACAAGTAAAGTAAATAAATAATAATAAATAAATAAATTTCAGACTTAGGTTGACCCTGAGCGAGGGCTGGGTAAATGACCTTGGAGGGCCGTTTCCGGCCCCCCAGGCCTTAGTTTGAGGACCCCTGGTGTAAATGATACAGTGCTTCATTAGAACAGGAATAAACATGACTACAGTGATCATGCTTCCAATGTATAAATGATTGATGGCTCTCATGTTTGGGAGTGTCCTGAATATATGTGCTGTACTGCCTCCGATAGATCAGGAATGTATGAAACTCATCCAAATACAATCTTATAAAGTTCTAGCCTTGTGACCTCCAGTGATAAACCTCTTTCTGCTCCCAGGTACTTGGAACACTCTTCATTTACGTCTTGTTTATGGTTGAGGAATTCAGAAAAGAGCCAGTAGAAAACATGGATGATGTCATTTACTACGTCAATGGCACCTATCGACTGCTAGAGTTCCTTGTTGCTCTCTGTGTTGTGGCTTATGGTGTATCAGAAACCATCTTTGGAGAGTGGACGGTGATGGGCTCCATGATCATCTTCATTCACTCCTACTACAATGTGTGGCTCCGTGCGCAGCTGGGGTGGAAAAGCTTTCTTCTCCGCAGAGATGCTGTGAATAAAATCAAATCACTGCCCACTGCTACCAAAGACCAGTTGGAACAACACAATGATATCTGTGCCATCTGCTACCAGGTATGCAGCTTGTCTAGACAGATCTTGTATGGATACTACTCTGCCTCCCTCTTCTGGTCATATATAGGAAGGACTGGCATGGATGTCTTAAGCTGGGCTATAAATAAAGTGAGAGGAAGAAGTTACTGTATTCACCTACTTACCTGGCTGGCACCCCGTAATTGGCCTTTGAGCACAATATATAATGTAGCGCAATGGCCTGATCTGCAGGATTTTGTCTTTTGTGGTTAGGTGTGGAGTGGAAAGTGGTAGGTTTGCAAGACTCCCAAGTAGAATCCCCACATCATGTAACAGGTGAATTGCCTGAATGCCTATCCCCTTCCCATGCATATTACAGGACCAGCTTGTAATCTGTCATTTCAATTAAAAGGGCTGCAACTTCCATTATCAAGGGTTGCAACTCCTGTTAGCTTTAGCCAGCAGCAAGGGACAGTGAGGATTGCAAGTCACCAACAATCAGGGTGCAGTTGGTGGTGGTTGTGTGCCTTCAAGTCACTTCCTAAGGTGAACATATCCCAGGGGTTTCTTGGCAAGGTTGGTTCAGAGTAGGTTTGTCTTTGCCTTCCTCTCAGACTGAGAGAATGTGACTTGCCTACAGTCACATGGTGTTTTTTTTTATGGCCATTTGGACAAAAGTATCCACTGTCACTGGCAACCTATAAGGTAGGAAGGACACCTTGAGCACACAAATGGTATATTCATCTTATTGTTGAAGGCTTTCATGGCTGGAATCACTGGGTTGTTGTAGGTTTTTCGGGCTAGATGGCCATGTTCTAGAAGCATTCTCTCCTGACATTTCACCTGGATCTATGGAAAGCATCCTCAGAGGTTGTGAGGTCCTCAACCTCTGAGGATGCTTGCCATAGATGCAGGCGAAACGTCAGAAGAGAATGCTTCTAGAACATGGCCATATAGCCCAAAAAACCTACAACTACCCGGTATATTCATCTCTTGAAGGATTCTTTCCTCAAGCAGTAGAAATTCAGTAAAATCACTACTGCATGCAGTGAACTTACATCAACTATGAGACAGGAGTTGGAAAGATCTGCAAACTGTTCACAATAAGCTCTTGAATGGTCCATACTTTCTTCTTTTAGGATAGAACATAATAGGCCTTTGACCACTTGAAAGGGCTCAGTTGCAAAAATTTCAATACATCTTTAGAACTAATCACCAGAAATTAAGTGGCTAATTATTATATTTCACTTTTCAAAGGCAAAAGGAATAATGGAGCAAAAGTAAGCCTAAAGTACCACTTCAGCATTGCGTTCTAAAGGCCTCTTATGCTTTGTCTCCCAAGAATGTTCTGAACACCAGTGATGTTCTAGTGTCACTAAAGTGGTACATTCAAGAGTCCTCAAAAGAAACTTTTTGTACTTTACAATTCAATCTCATGCTATTGAATCCATGCCACAGTTTGCCAGTAAAAGGTTCCTGTTATATGTATAGATTCAAATGAGATGGTGCTTCCAGTGCAAAATAAAATAAAATAGAAGCCCTTGTTTAATGTAATTGAATAATATAATGAAGACCGGCTGTTGGTCAGATAGGTCAAATCAGAGATAAACAACCTGACACCCTTCATGTGGTTTGGAGTAGACCTCCCATAAACCTAACCATACTGCTTGAGCTGTCTGTGAGTAACTGTTTAAAACATCTGGAAGACAGCAAGTTGCCTAGCCCTGGTAGAGATGGGGTAATGACTTGCTATAAGACAGATCCTTCTATTTCTATTGGTGGCATAATTCAAAATTATAACAAGCCAGCTATTACTTCATCTTTTTTCTTTTCTTTTTGGTTTGTACTGAAACCCAATTGTGTTATAAGCTCAATTTTGTACCCCTGCTCTGCTCATATATCTTTTAGAATTCATATTATTTACTTAATACTTGGCTCATGTAACGCTTTCCCATAATTTCAGGTTTTAATGATATGTATTTTTAATAGTGATGTATTTCTAAATGACGACAAATGAAGCTGGGCAGTGGGTCATCCTGGTTCACTTTTAGCAGCCAGCCTAGACTATGTTGAGTATTGGGGCAGCCTTGGGAGACTGGATGCCTGTGCATGGGCATAGTGTGACTCCTCCTATTGTTTTTTCTTTTCTTTTCAGGACATGAAGTCTGCTATCATCACTCCTTGTGGCCATTTCTTTCATGCGGGCTGCCTTAAGAAATGGCTGTATGTGCAAGAAACCTGTCCCCTATGCCACTGCCAACTTAAAAACCCTACTCAGCTCATGGGCCAAGGACCAGAGCAGCCCTTGCCACAACCAAATCCTGGAGCAGAGCAAAATACTGTTCAGCAAGAAGCTACAGGGCCCCCTGGTGTTGAGCGCCAGGAGGGGCCAAGTGGTGGACCTATTGACCAGGGACAAGCTGTCAAAGAGCTGGGTCTCCTACAAGACTCTGCTGATGCCAAGGATGCCTCGGTCAGTCTGAGCAACGCATCTTCTAGTGAAGCCAGCCAGAAGGAGATGACCGCAGAAGGAGTGGCCAAAGAAGAGGCAGAGGTTTTAACGTGGGACACGGGGGGCTGTATCCAGAACTGAAGTAGCAGAGACTGGTGCAAGAATAAGCACTCCAGGGCCACTCCATTCGGTGGACAGAATCCGACCCTTTTTATTGTAATAAGCAAGTTTAACTCTCAGAATGCTGGCCAAAATGTATTCATAAGATCCCATGCTGATTTCTGTGAGCTGCTTGGTTTACAGGGCTGCCAGTGCATTCCACTGGAAACTAACTTTTAGAATCTGTCGTCATGTTGCAAATGGGCAGAAGCTGGAAAGTAGAACTGAGTATTTTGGGAATTGAAAAGTAGGGAGGGCAGAAACATGAGGAAGTAGGGGGAGGAAAGAAGACAGGTGAAACGAAAGTCAGTGTTTCTGATGAAGGGAGAATAAAACGAAGGACAAACCAGGGATTTGTATCCCTGGCCTTGTTTTTCAGCAATGGATGGAGTCAAGTACGTTGGCAAAACTCTTGTAGAGGCCAGAAGTTTTGAAAATGGAAATGTATCAAGGATTGTGTTGGAACAGGGCAGCACTCAGTATGTCAGATGTAGTGCTTTGGGCATGTTGGGTAGGGCATTTGCATTCATGTAATCTATAGCAATTCTTGACTTTTTCTGATGGAGTCTTCAACACTTTAATGTTTAGGAATCTTTTTGTTACTCAATATTCTGGACAGTGTAGGCTGTGTGAGGTCAACTAAAGCTCCAGTGAACTCAGTCTATGCTTCACTATTGAGTGCAGATGAGACGTGGGAGGAGTTTTAGATCATGACTGAAGCCACTTGGTGCTGTTCAGATCTGTGTAGTGTTTAATTTCTTGCAGCTGAATTAAAGCAGTATTAATCTCTTGGCAATATTTGCACCTTTGGGAATGAGTACATAAATTGTATGATCAAATGCCGCAAATGCCACTTCAGAGGCTGTTACTAGGATTTGCACCTTTTTCTCCTATGACAACAATGTGTGTGTATTCAAATTTTTACATTTATCATGGCTTTCAGGTAGAAATAGGGGCTGGGGGCGGGATGGGAGCTGGCAATTTTTTAATGTGAATTTTGATATGAAAAGGAACTAGTCGTTTATTTATACACTAGGCTTGGCGCTTAAAAGTGTTTTTCCTCCCTCCCCTTTAAGAATTGTTGTTCCGACTGTGTAATGTGGATATTATTTTATTTTTTAGTAGTGGGTATGGATGTAGATTGACAGACATAGCTGAATGTCTCAATAAACTCCATTTGAAGATTTTGTACATTTGATTATCTTGTTCTTTTGTAGCAAACGCTGTCTTAACAAAATGCACTTGTAAATGGAGGCACTTAGTAAAGTCACTTTAATGGCTCTCAGACAGGCCAGTTTTCAGTATAATGTTATTCTAATTTGGCTTGTCTGAGGAAGTAAAACTCTCAAACATTAGGGGTCTCTCAGGTACCCCTTTTTATTGGCTGCTAATATTTATTATATTTATTTATTTACTTTATTTCTATACCGCTTTTCTCAGCCCTCAGGCGACTCAAAGCGGTGAATATCCTATCACGCAGCGAATACCAAGTTTACCTACTGGAGTTACTTCACCAGCTACAGGATGAGACATCCCTACAGGTGTAAGTTTTTCATAATTTTGAAGTCATGAGTGAAAGGGACCTTTAAAAAAAAAGATATAGAAAAAAGCATATATTACCATCCTTAATGAATCTCGTATTCTAGGAACATAAAGTATATTCGATATATAATGTTATACAATTGCACAATTTTGTTGTCATAAAATTATGTTGCTATAGTAAAAGCTTGGTCCTGTCAACAATAGTTACAACCCCAGCTCTCTTGACAGGGCTCTTCACTTGTTTGTCTAAGGCAGGCATCCTCAAACTGCGGCCCTCCAGCTGTTTGGGACTTCAGCTTCCAATGATGAGTGCTTGAATGAGAGACCACGAATGTGCTCTAAGCTGTATTTCAGAGAAAAGAACTGGGAAAACCATCTCTTAAGTATTACTTTCTTAAGAAAACTCTGAAATTCATGGGTCACCATAAATCCATAGGTATCTTGAAAGCACACACAAAGCTGGAATTATTATTATGGATGACATCTGAGTGAGGATGTGAAAGATGTATGGTTAAGATAAATGTGTGGTTTTTCAGGGTGTGGGTTAGCTAGAGAGAAGTATGTGAGATTTTAAAGATAACAAATATTTCTCCTTGGAATCAAAGTATAATGGTAACATGAAATATGTAATGGTGGTATCCAGAGGGGATAAAAGTTGCATTATTCCTTATAGGAACCTTGTGGACATTTAAATGATCCCTAAAGTTGGTGTCACATGAGGCACAGGAAAAAAGTAGTAGTAATAGAGGTAGGGATCAGAGAAGGCCAGTATTTGCAATAAACAACTGTGGAAGTCTATATTTGATGCATTAAGGAGTGGAAACCCCACATTTGAATACAGTGGTGGGATTACCTAGAGCAGTGGTTCCCTAACTTCTTTGGTCACGGAACCCTACAGAATACATTTATTTTCCATGGAACACTGACTCTATCTCTGATTTAATATTCTGGATCATTTAATTTAAATAGATTTCCCAATTTCCTATATAACATCTAGTGTTAGAGTAAATTTTACACTTGATATTTTATGAATAATATCCCAAATGTCTTTCATCTCAGAAACTGTACAAGGGAGAATTTTTAAAAAGCAAATGTGGAATAAACGTGAAAAATCGACTACATATGAATCAGTTCAGGTGGCAAATAAGATGTTGAAATGTGAATCCAATAACTGTAACTAGCAATAGCTGTAGTGCAAAATAGCTATTAAGACTATCAATCAAATAGTTGGCCTTGTGGTTTTATTTTAAAATCTATTTAAATTTGATTTTCAAGATTCTTAGCAGAACCCCGATGATGCTTTTACAGAACCCTTGGAAAAACCATAATTTGGGAACTACTGGCCCAGTGGAAGGAAATCTCCACACTTAATGGCAGGGGAAGGATTTCTAAAGAAGAAACTCTCACGTTTGGTGGATAAGGCTTGGGGAAAAACCTACATTTGATAGCAGCTATGGGATTGCCAACTCATTTACACTGTCTCTTACATTTGGATCAACAGAATGTTTACAATTCCAAGGGATCTTCAGCATACTTTGCCTCATGAGAACCACTGAGGTCATAATTTTTGAACTTCTGCTATGAATACCACTGGTGTGAAATTCCAGAGCTCTTTATAGGAGCAGATGAGGAATATAGTCCAAAAAGAAGACAGTGGTATTTTCAGGCCCTGTCTTGTGCTTAAAGGAAAAGAGATACAGATACAGAGTACACAACTTCCTTTGTAGATTGGAATAAAATGTTTTCTTTTTCAAGCCTTCTTCTTAGCTTGGCCTTCAAAGCTGAGAAAAGAAAACAGAGGTCCCCACTGGAATGCTGGAGGATTAAGTTCTTATTTATTTCCCCTGCTCTGAGCTTGTATTGTGCAGTTGGAAGGAAATGTCCTTGAAAAATGGGTTCCTCCATAAACGATTCCAGCTTCTGTTTGTTTTTAAGATGGAAATTATTTTCTCAGGGCCTTTGCCTGGGAGGAAGTGAGCAAAATAAGAATTGCCTTTTATACAAAGAAGCAGCCTTTCTTTCTTTCCTTTTTCTCCCCAACATTGGTCACAAATTATAAGAGCATTTTATTGTATGTTAAACAAGCTGTCTTGTTAAACAGAAGACAAGTGGGCTGCTCTCACTAAGAGATGTTACAATCCAGCCTTTATTTGTGCAAATATTTCTAAAACTGTTTGACAACCCCGTGGGCAAATCCAGAAGTCTATATTCACCAAACAGCTCTTATTGGAAGGAGTTGTCATCACTGCCTCTAATAGCCAAGATGCGGATCACTTATATAATCAAAGAGAACATACTGTGCTACCAAAAAAAAAACCTACTAAAGAAGGCTCTTGTTACATCCCGGATAGACTACTGCAACGCGCTCTACGTGGGGTTGCCCTTGAAGACTGTTCGGAAACTCCAACTAGTCCAGCGTGCGGCAGCCAGATTGCTCACCGGAGCGACATACAGGGAGCATACCACCCCCCTGTTGTGCCAGCTCCACTGGCTGCCGGTTCAATTCCGAGCACAATTCAAGGTGCTGGTCTTAACCTACAAAACCCTATACGGTTCTGGTCCAGTGTATCTGTCCGAACGTATCTCCCTCTACGTCCCACCTCGGAGTTTGAGATCATCTGGGGAGGCCCTGCTCTCGACCCCACCACTCTCACAAGTGAGGCTGGTGGGGACGAGAAGCAGAGCCTTCTCAGTGGTGGCCCCCCACCTGTGGAATTCACTCCCGGGGGAAATCAGAACAGCACCAACCCTCCTCTCCTTCAGGAGGAGGGTGAAGACATGGCTGTGGAACCAGGCCTTTGGGCAACCAGGCAATTAGACAATGACAACCAAATAAGACAATCAGATGTGTGAGATCGGCAGGATTGTCGAAATGGAACCAAAACAGATCTTTGAGTTAATTGTACACTGATGGGTAGGAGGAAGTTCCAGGTTTGTATTGTTTTTACTGATTTTATCATTTTACTGATTTTATTGGATAATGTTGAATTGTGGGAATTTGTACTGTTATATTTTTTGTGATGATTGTTTGTGTAGCAGGCGTCTAAGTGCGCCTTGCAGCTGTAAGCCGCCCTGGGTCCCCTTCGGGGTGAGAAGGGCGGGGTACAAGAACCCCAAATAAATAAATAAATAAATAAGGCAAACTACTTGATTCTTCATGGGTCCAGCTGGATAATCAAACAAATGGGACCTGCAGCACGGAGCCCAGAAAAAAATATTTCTGGAAACAGCTTCCAAATTTGTAGAGTTGCTCAAAAACGCAGTATTCTCTGGCTCTAATAAATGTTTCAGAACATCCCACACTTTCAAACAAGCAGATTTCTGGGAAGAGTTCCTGCTTGTTAGAGCTTCCTTCAGGAAGCTTGCTTTTTTTTCATGTCAGAAAAAAGGGGGTCCTTCAGGAAGCTAAAAGCTGTGTGGAGTCCAAAGTGGGCACTTTCTCCATGGTTTTTCATTTGTTTCTATAAAATTAGCACTCAACATTATGTGACTGCTGTGTATGTTTAATCCTCATTGTGGAGCATATGACACTGGTATCTTTACTTTTGCTTTTAGGAACCAAACTTGCCAAGAAAACTCTGACAGGTTCACCTTAGGTCACCATAAATAAAAAACGACTTGAAAGCAGACAACAATCACAGCCCAACATACTAATACTGTTCTCTGTGTCACCATTTTGGCTCTTGTCCTGTTATCACTTACCAACTGAGCACATTGTTACTATGTTCTTATTTGTTTCTTTACTATGTTCTTATTGTTTCTTTAGTCTATTTCTATGTTACTTACCTGTGTCCAGTCACCACAACTTTGGATATGCCAAAGTAGTGCATTAAGAAAGTCAAATATGTCAATAAAGTCAATAAAGCAAGATAATTATAAAAACACAAACAATAGATAACAATATTGTGAACCTCACTACCTCTGAGGATGCTTGACATAGATGCAGGCGAAATGTCAGGAGAGAATGCCACTAGACCATGGCCATACAGCCCGAAAAAACCTACAACAACCCAATAGATAACCATAAATCAACATTTTAATATGTGTATTTTGTTGGGCAAGTGGGCTTATAATCAAAACACCCTCCCCATAAATGTACAGCAGAGTAGTCCTCTTGCAGCGGTGTAACCCAGCATCAGCAGCCACAAAATGATTAACAGAACAACAACTCACAGACCTGTTCCTCACTTCCTTTAGAGGCTTTTTTTTTCTTGTAACAAAAATAATATAGTTTCAGCACTTACAAAATAAAGTTTCTTGTAACCCAAATAAAGTTCATTGCTCTTTGTCTCTTGCTTTTTTACTCTTGGCTTCTCTGTTCATACACTGGCATTTCTTGCTCGCAGGTATGCTGCTTCAGTATTGCTCACACAGAGCCTTTACACAGGAGTTACACAGAGTCTAAACACAGAGACTCTAACACAGCTTTAACAAACAGCCTCCAACACAAAGACTTCTCACACAGGGGCTGACAACCCTACAAGCACACCTTATATTACCTCCCTACTGGTTTTGCTTAGTAATTGCAATTAACCATTTCAGTGCTTGAACAATATTTTTGTAATTAAAAATACATTTTTAATTTTCAATATTTCTGACATGTTTTTTAGAATTTTTGCAATGTTTGTGTGTTGACTGTGCTGTGACCTGCATCGATCCATTGGGAAAGGTGGGTAAGAAAATAATAATAATAATAATAATAATAATAATAATAATAATAATAATAATAAACAGTTATTTGCTGTTAAAAGCAAGACATCAAAATACAATTTTTATGCTGGTTTTAACAATCAGAGATAGCCTGGATATTTAACAACTGCTTAAAGCCAGTGCTTGAAAAAGTAAATTTTGGAGTTCCTGTGGTCTGAAAAAATTAGCCCCCTGCTCTCGTGAATGTACCAGTTTTTTTTTTAAATGCTCTTCCTTAAGGAGGGCAACCATTTGGACATGTCATAAATAATAAATTAATAACAATAAACACCATTGTTTTTGGACTGTCCCACAAAAGTGGATGCCTCCTGGAGAAGACATTCCAAAGGGTTTTGGTAGCCACAGAAGAGCCTCGCTTTTGAATTTACACTCAATATGTCCTCCAAGCATGTAGTTTTTGCACAGGTTTGGGGGAGACAGAGCGCTTAGTAACACCCATCAGTACAGGCTTTGCATCTGTAGAGCAGATGCCTGGTTGAGCAAGGTAATCAAATGCTGAAGGACAATAATATTTCTACCTGTACATTAAGATCTTCAGTGCAGGATCTTCTTTGGGAGATGCAGCTAGGCTGGTTTCAGAAGCAGACTCTATCTGAACTTGTCCACATGGCAAACTGTGTCACTGTGACATCTTTGGGAAGAACTTGGTGAGGTCTGGACTAACCCCGCTAAAGTTGGCCATTGGTTTTTCCTGGAAAGTCTATATGGTGGCTTACTATACCGATTGAACCTTATTTGAAGTACAAGTGTGTCAGAGCTCTGATATAAGGCTGCTCTTAGGGAGATGTGAGGAGAGGCAGGTAACAAATCATCAGGCAGAAGGAGGCAGCTCCTCAAGCAGCAAATCTGGGATGCCACAGAAAGAGTGGAAATGGACAGGTACTTGTGTTATTCTGGTGGTTAGTCTCAACTTGTGTAGACACACTGAATTAATTGTAAAGTGGTGAATGGACACAGTTAAATTTCACTGATTGGATGGGTCTGTTGTGCTTGAGAGTAGCAATAGAAGTCAGGCCAATTGACTTTTGTTACCAAGGATTGGGAGAATTGCTCCTGGATTGTTCCACCTTGTGTAGAATCCCAGAGTAATAGAGTTAGAACAGACCCCAAGGGCTACCCAGTCCAGCCCCATTCTATGCAGGAAAACACAATCAAAGCAGCCCTGACTTGGCCAAGGTGGTCCACACTCTTGGTGCATCCCGAATAGACTACTGCAACACACTCTGTGTGGGGTTGATTTTGAAGACTGCCCGGAAGCTCCAACTAGTCCAGCTGTTGGCAGCCATGTTACTCACCAGAGTGGCATACAGAGAGCATGCAACCCCTCTGTTACGCCAGCTTCACTGACTGCCAATCTGCTACCAAGCACAATTCAAAGTGCTGGTCTTAACCTTTAAAGCCCTGAACGGTTCTGGCCCAGATTACCTGTCTGAATGTATCGCCTGTTACAAACCATCACAAAGTTTAAGATCAGCTGGAGAGGTCCTGCTCTCGATCTCACCACTATCGCAAACACAACTGGTGGGGACGAGAAACAGGGCCTTCTCAGGCATGGCCCCTCGTCTGTAGAAGTCTCTCCCCAGTGACATCAGATTGGCTACCTCCCTCCTGTCCTTTAGAAAGAAACTCAAAACCTGGTTATGGGACCGAGCATTTGAACAGAAGCAGCAGCAATTACGAATAAGACTCAATGTGATATGTATGACAATGGACTGATTTTAAACTGGTGTGATTTTAATCAAATGTTTCTTAATATAATGTGTATTTTAATGAACTGTTTTTAAATGTGTTTTATGATTGTGGTTAGCACTTGAATGAGTGTTTGTTGTGAAGCGCCCCCCTCCCCTCCCGGGTGTGTGTGTGAGAAGGATGGAGTACAAATATATGAAATTAATAAATAAATAATGTTTAGATGGAATATTTTTTCCAGAAATTTGAATCCATTGCTCTGTGTCCTAGTCTCCAGAGCAGAAGAAATATTCTTTCAAATATTTAAACATGACAACAACTTTTTTTTTGTATTCTGCCACCATCTCCTCAAGGGGACTCAGGACAGCTTACAAGGAGGCCAAGCCCCAATCAACAGAGTTAAAATAAAACACAATAAAATACACATACAAACATCATAAAAACATAATTTAAAACATAATTCATCATACAACAACCAGTAGCCGAGCATAGTAGACATTTCTGAACTAAGGGGCGAGGCAGAGGATTGTGCAATACAACTGTGAGGAGAGGGCTGATGGCAAAGTGCAAGAGGCAGATGATAAATTAGGTCTGGAAAGGCCAAATCAGAATAGTGCAGTACAACTACAGGGGCGGACAATTGTAAAGTGCAAGAGCCAAAATTAAATTAAGATAATTCATCTGGTGAACCAAGTCAAAGGCACATTGGAGCAACCATGTTTTAGGTCTTTACAGAAAGTGGACAGGGTGGGCACTAATCTAATCTCCCTGGGGAGAGAGTTCCAGAGCCAGGGGGGCACCACTGAGAAGGCCCTCTCCCTCGTCCCCACAAACCACACTTGTGATGGGAGTCCCCTCATGTCCCCTCTCAGCCTTCATTTCTACAAGCGAAACACACTCATCCCTCATGCACTACTCATAGGGCTTGGTTTCCAAATCTTTGATCATTTGGGTTGCCCTTCTCTGAACATATTCTAGCTTGTGATTAAATACATTGTGATTAAATAGCTGGATTTGGCTGGGCAGATGAATGAGTACTCATTGATTGGGTGGATGAGTAGTAGGGGGTGGAATCAAGCAACAAATGTCTTGAGCTGCTCCTGCTCTGATATGCCATGCATTTCTGGTCTCAGGCTTCAGACTTGAGTTCCAGTCTGTTCTCCAGCTTGCCTTTTAGCTTGTCCTTTATAACTACCCTTTTTGGCTTCTGATTCCTGGGTTCTCCCCCGCTGATTTGCTTCATGTTGCTATTATGCCCCCACCTCACCAATTACATGGAATTCTCAACTGTGTGACATATCACCTATACAGCCATTCATGATATCAACTGTGACCTTTTAGATGTTTGGGGGTTTGGCAGTTTCCATAATCTCTAACAACTAACTATGCTGGGATGAACAGATGTACGCCCAAAACACCAAGGGGTGTGCTTGTCCACAATGGTTCATAGACAGGCATGCAGCCCCACTTAATTCTGGCCTAGTCTTAAACTCGGGAAAGGATCCCATCGAAGTGGCTGTGAGGGGGCACTGCACTTGAGGGGCATAATTCCTCCAATTGATTTTTCTTCTCCTTGTTAGGGTTTTCAAATTTGTCTGTTCATGTAGCCCCAGGAAAAGAATAATCCTCAGAGAATAAAAAGAATCCATTTTCCACTTCACACAAAGTGAAAACAGCAATTATTCAATTAAATGAAAAACAATATGAGACATAACTCAAGGCCTTAAATTGGTCCTATGCAACAAGCTATCATCCTTTCATAGCTGGAAAAAAAATGTCTCATCTGGAAAATATTTCGCAAATTATAGAAAAAGCAACCAGGAAAGTAAAATATGAAAATGTACTTTGTTTTCTGAAATTGTCCTCAAGAACTGGGGCAATAAATACTTGCCAATACTCTCTTTTGCATACACAACAGCGTTGGGTTACAGATTGATTCCTAAATTCCTTGGGGGGAGGGGTGGTAATTGGAAACATGAGTAGTAAGCAACTTTAGGGACTGTAGGTCTCAGGCACCCTATTCTCATTTCTCCCAAAGGAGCATGGAGTCCGTTGGCCTTTTCGCCAGGCAACCCAAGGGAACTGATTCCCTGAATTAATTGGCAGATCAGAAAATCCTTGGATTTTGCACCATTCTGAATTTTACCATGCCCCCAGTGGCACAGTGGAAGAAAGCACCGAGCTGCTGAATTTGCTGACCGAAAGGTCACAGGTTTGAATCCAAGGAGCAACGTAAGCTCCTGATGTTAGCCCCAGCTTCTGCCAACCTAGCAGTTCAAAAACATGGAAATGTGAGTAGATCAATAGGCACTGCTCCAACGGGAAGGTAACGGCACTCCATGCAGTCATGCCAGCCACATGACATTGGAGGTGTCTATGGACAATGCCAGCTCTTTGGCTTAGAAATGGAGATGAGCACCAACCCCCCAGAGTCGGACACGACTGGACTTAATGTCAAGGAAAAACCTATTCATGTAATGAATGCGGTGGCAAAAAAACAACAACAAAAAAACAATGGGATGTTGGCCTGCATAGGAGTGTCTACTCTAGATAGAGGGGACTCATGCTACCTCTTTATTCTGCCTTGGCCAGACCACACCTGGAATACTGTGTCCAATTCTGGGGTCCACAATTGAAATGAGATGTCAACAAGAGGAGGACAATCAAAATGATCAAGTGTCTGGAGAACAAGCCCCATGAGGAGTGGCTTAAAAAGCTGGGCATGTTTAGCCTGAAGAAGAGAAGGCTGAGAGGAGACATGATAGCCATGTATAAATATGTAAGAGGAAGTCATAGGGAGGAGGAAGGAAGCTTGTTTTCTGCTGCCCTGGACTAGGACGTGGGACAATGGCTTCAAACTACAGGAAAGGAGATTCCACCTCAACATTAACAAGAACTTCCTGACTGTGAGGGCTGTTCAACAGTGGAACTCTCTGCTTTGGAGTGTTGTGGAGACCCCTTTTTTGGAGGCTTTTAAGCAGAGGCTGGATGGCCATCTGTCAGTGGTGCTTTGAATGTGATTTTCCTGTTTCTTGACAGGCGGTTGGACTGGATGGCCCATGAGGTCTCTTCCAACTCAATGATTCTATGATTCTATATGATTCTACAGTACTAAGTTCTTAGGAAAAAGTCTTCTAGCCCAGCCCTTCTGAACCTGATTTTTTTTATAGCTGTGTTGAAATACAATGTCATTTATGGTTCTACCTACCATCAGGCAGAGTGAGGCAGTTTATTTTGGGTGCCAAGTAAAGCAGCAAACAATAAGACAAATAAAAAGACATATTTTTAATGCACTGGAAACTAGTATGTCTCTATGGTTCATTTGATTCACTATCCTACCCTTCAACCTAAGATTATACTTGTTTCTTGAAGCAGAAAGTAAATGTGTTAATAATATCTTCAAAATAATATCTACATCTTGTATATTTGACAGGCTTAGGTAGTTAAAACTGTCGAATGAAAATTCTGAGTTATTTCTGTGTATGCTTGCTACATATATTTTAAAACCAATATTTAATACAGCTAGAGCAAAAATTTAGTAGTTGTGACCACTGGATGGCAGCATGGTTCTGGAAACCCAGTCAAAGTTGCCAGCAATTCCTTCAGTTGCTAGCAGCCCAGGCCTCACAGGAAATGTAATAAATGAAACGATTATGTCCAAAACTGTATAAACACCAAGTCCAACTGACAGTGCTGCGATTTTGAAAAACATCTTGTTTTCTGATATAGTTCGTGTTTTTTTAATGTTGTCTTCCAAGTATTTCTTGCAAGTGAGATTTTAAATACAGACAGATTCCTAGACAGAAAACAACACAATAATCTTCAAGTGATCCCAAGGACAATGTTGCATTGCTGAATGTGAAAGAAATGTATTATAAGTTATGATTTAAAAGAAAATTTCTATAAGGTGATGTAGAGATGACATTTAACAGCATAAAAATAGACATCAGAAAACCCACCTCATTTCTCTGATGTTTGTATGTATATGCCTCCAAGTTAGCTTTTGAGTTACAGCAACCTTATCAAACTCATAGGGTTATCTGGAGCCCCTGGTGGCACTATGGTTTAAACCCTTGTGCCAGCAGGACTGCTGACCGAAAGGTTGCCAGTTCGAATTCGAGGAACAGAGTGAACTCCCATCTGTCAGCTCCAGCTTCCCATGTGAGGACATGAGAAAAGCCTCCCACAGAATGGTAAAACATCCAGGCATCACCTAGGCAACATCTTTGCAGACAGTCAATTCTCTCACACCAGAAGCAACTTGCAGTTTCTCAAGTTGTTCCTGACACAAAAGTCATAGGGTTATCTCAGGGAAATAATACTTAGAAGTGATTTTGCCAGTTCCGTCCTCTGAAACCTAACCTACAGGATCTGGTGGTCTCCCATCCAGACACCAACCAGGCCTGGCTCTGTCTAGCTCCCGAGATCTGGCTAGATTCAGTCCCTTTAGGGCTTTAGATCAATATGCCTCTTCTCAAAGGGGCAAGAATTGTGCTATCCCTGGAGATCCTGATCATATAATGCAGTTTGAAACCTCCTCAAGACAGCAGTGGCCACAAGATACACACTGCCAACGTGTGCAACACACATCTATAAAAATATACATTTTTTTTTAAGTCTCAAAAAAGTCAAGAGTTTACAGATACCGTGTATCCTAGATCCAGGGCAAAAATAGCTCTGCAACATGTGGAGTGTGTTGTAGACACACCCGCCCCTGCTGAAGTACAGTAGTGGAGGCTGCCACAGAATGCCCCAAGGGCACCGCTAAGCCGCAGAGGGTTCAGTGATCTCTGGTAGTGGGAACTAATTACCTCTGTTCCATCCTGCCACTTTCCCCTTTTCCAATCTGTATCGCTTTGGTGCACTGAAGCACACATAACTCTTTTCTGTAAGAGATCATTGATTGAGTTTGAGATCTGTTATTATATTGGTATGTTAAAAATAAGAGACATCCATCCTGTAATTCATCTCTTCTTGATAAGTTTTGTTTCTGGCTAAACATGCATAAGGAGCCAGCATGGTGTTGGGATTTCAGCACTGAACTACAATTCTGGAGACCAGGGTTCGAATCCTCGCTTGGCTATGGAACCCACCGGGTGACTTTGGACAAGTTGCACGCACTCAGCTTCAGAGGAAGGCTATGGCAATCCCTTCTGAATAAATCTTGCCAAGAAAACCTTGTAATAGGCTCACCATAGCATGGCCATAGCAGTAGCAGCAACGACGACAATACGTGTGTATAGTATTGTCCTATCAATAAAATTGGAACTCTTCTGTGTGGATAATTTATTTGGCCATAGCATTTTATACTTACAGACATGTACAGTTTTATTTTCAAAATACAAATCCGTAGAAATTTTAAACACTCTAAAGCAGGCATGGGCAAACTTGGGCCCCAGGTGTTTTGGACCAACTCCCACAATTCCTAACAGCCTACCGGAATTGTGGGAGTTGAAGTTCAAAACACCTGGAGGACCCAAGTTTGCCCCAGCCTTCTCTAGAGCAAACACCCTCCATGCTTCATTTTTGCTTATTAAAGCTGGAAGTGCAGCGTTTGTAATTTTTTAAGTTCTAACTTTTTCATTGTACAGAAATAACTGGAGGAAGCTTATAACAGAATTATAATTGGGGGGGGGGGGCATGGTCCTCTTTGGCCATGAGTGGGCAAAGGTAGGCTTCCAGATGTTTTGTACTTCAGTAACCATGATCCATGAGTACTGACCATGCATACAGAAGATGGTGAGGACTGAAATCCAAAACATTTGAGCATCTATCTTCTGCCCTTCCTTGGCTGTTTGGAACATCCATACCATAACAAAGAAATGTTTATATTTGCCCTTGAAAGCAAAACTTCACAAACTGAGATTGTGTCAATTTTGCAGACGTTACTATGTACTTTATAAGGGGAATAATGTATGAAACAGGATTTGTATTCAGAACCATATAGATTTTTAATATCTCCCAGGCTAAAACCACCTAGGCTTGTGCTAATTTCAGGATATTTTGGAATAAGCAGCATGCTCATTATGTTCTGTTAATGGCCCATGTTTTCAAATACTACCAGTAAATTATGAATTCATTCACAGTGAGAAAAGATCAGCTTTGAATCTAAGTCTCTTCGATTTCAAAGTCTTCTTTTTTTCCTGTGAAAGTCAGAGGGTTCTGTTCTCAATGGCAAAGTAATTACATGTCCACAAGCCAATTTCTAACTTAGGTATTTTCTACAGATAAAGATTTATGAGAATGAAATTATACGACTGAGGTCAGGATTTCTTCACAGCAATGTTACCCAAAGGGATTCTTAGGAGTGCTCAAATTTTTATCTCATTCCCATGGGATGCTAATCAACAAACCATCCAACTTCAATTATGGTTTCAGAGGGCTGGTTCCCTACAACCCCCCTTCCGGCCCCCACCATGACTTCATTACTTTGAATTTTAAAGCTATATGCAGAAATGCCACTGACATTTTAAGTTGTCATCTTTTCTTCAGTTGTAAAATTAACATTTGTATAAATAATATGGAGATCTGGATTAGCACAAAGTGTTTTGTTTTTAATGAAGTGCTATTGTAGTGCTCTGATGGCCGAAAGCGAGGAGGAGCTGAGGAGCCTTCTAATCAAGGCGAAAGAAGAAAGTGCAAAAGCTGGGTTGCAGCTAAACGTCAAAAAAACCAAGATTATGGCAACAAGAATGATTGACAACTGGAAAATAGAGGGAGAAACCGTGGAGGCCGTGACAGACTTTGTATTTCTAGGTGCAAAGATTACTGCAGATGCAGACTGTAGCCAGGAAATCAGAAGACGCTTACTTCTTGGGAGGAGAGCAATGTCCAGTCTCGATAAAATAGTAAAGAGTAGAGACATCACACTGGCAACAAAGATCCGCCTAGTCAAAGCTATGGTATTCCCTGTAGAAACCTACGGATGTGAGAGGTGGACCTTAGGGAAGGCTGAGCGAAGGAAGATCGATGCTTTTGAGCTGTGGTGTTGGAGGAAAGTTCTGAGAGTGCCTTGGACTGCAAGAAGATCCAACCAGTCCATCCTCCAGGAAATAAAGCCCGACTGCTCACTGGAGGGAAAGATACTAGAGACAAAGTTGAAGTACTTTGGCCACATCATGAGGAGACAGGAAAGCCTGGAGAAGACAATTATGCTGGGGAAAGTGGAAGGCAAAAGGAAGAGGGGCCGACCAAGGGCAAGATGGATGGATGGCATTCTTGAAGTGACTGGACTGACCTTGAGGGAGCTGGGGGTGGTAATGGCCGACAGGGAGCTCTGGCGTGGGCTGGTCCATGAGGTCACGAAGAGTCGGAGACAACTGAACGAATGAACAACAATTGTATTCAATCATTTCAAGAATATATTGTAACTGGTGCATACCTTGATGAGATCAATTCTTCCACCCCCTCCACTACTTTGAATGTGATTTTCCTGTTTCTTGGCAAGGGTTGGACTTGATGGCTCATGAGGTCTCTTTCAACTCTATGATTCTATGTTTCTCTCAGTTTTTTCAGGAAAACTCTGCTGAACTTCCAAACGGCATGATATTGAATCAGATCTTAGCATATGTATGTTCCCCTGGTTGAACTGAAAATATTCAAAAATATTCAAAAAGGAGGAGAGGGAAGAGGAAGAGAAGCAACAGCAGGAGCAACAAACATTGCTTTTGGCATTTTACATAAGGGACATCATTTTATAATGCTATTGTATATAATGGGACTTGAGCATCTACAGTTTTGGTATCCATGGCACATCCTAGAACAACATCTCAGAGAACCCACAGTAACACATTTTACAAGGGGTGCTTCCCCCGGTAGAGAAAGACATCTGTTTCAACACACGATTTCCCTCACTTTTTAAATAATTTCAGAAGCACCTTGGGAATACACTGCAAGTCGCTTCTGGTGTGAGAGAACCAGACATTGTCCATGGGATGTCCAGATGTGTTACCATCCTGTGGGAGACTTCTCCTATGTCCCCACATGGGAAGCTGGAGCTGACAGACAAGAACACATCCCATCTCGCAGATTCAAACCACCACCTTCAGGTTCAGCTGGCACAAGGGTTTAACCCATTGCACCACAGTAGCTTTGCCCTCACTTATTGATCATGCTCTTTGTGTGCTTTGTTTCATCACTGGTCACCACTGGAAGTTAAATACAATGTTAATTTGTATGTCTGATTGCTAAAGAATATATAAATTCCAGTGTGGGGAATGTGTTAATTTTGGGTTTCAATGTCACATTTTGATGGTAAGTTTCTTTTTTTCCCCAAGGCAAAATAAGAGAGGGAAAGCATAGTTGATTCTTTAGTACTTGTTCAGTTTACAATGCAGCACCCGCTTAAATATTAGCTGTCAGGTTGGAGATTACAGAACACAGATTAATCCAAATAAGTGCCATTGCTTGCCATGTGCGTTTATGCACTACACAGTGTAAGTTACCAAGAAGCATGCAGTGATGTCTATGTAAAAACAAAATTCTAAAAAGTGGACCACTGTACCACAGCTCTTCCCAATCTGCCCATTACTACAATTCTTATCACTCTGGTTGGTACAGACTGCAATAGCTGGGATGGTAGGTGTTCTAGTCCAGTGTGCCTTGCAGTTCCCTGCTTTAAAGATGGCATGGTAGCAGAAGTTGTATGAAAGTTTTTTGAACAGAGACTTTTATATTTAACTTTTTTTTTTTTTGCATTTTAAAACTACACATGCACACACCCTTTTGGGAATAACATCAAGAAGTAAGATGAAATAATATGACTCCTGGCTCCGATGATGTAATGGTTCTCTGCAGTGACATTTTTAAGAGCCCTCGGGGAACAATGACAATAGCAGCCTAAGCATGTGAGATGTTCTTTGTAGTAAAAAGGAAACAAATAAATGTCCCCATTAAACTCTCCGAGGTCAAGAGCATTCTCTGGACCATTTGATTCATACTTTCACTGACACTTTTTTCCTGACTTATCTTTTAGAAGGGACATAAAATAGAGGTACTGCTCCCAACCTTTTGTACGCAGAACACGACAAAGAATTTGGAAACTGCATATATATATATATATATATATATATATATATATATCCGCTTGACTATGAAAAAGAAGTCTTTTGTGAAGAGACTTATAAAGCCTTTGTTGGGGCCCTCTCTCTCCACCAGAATTCATTTTGAAAGCGAACTTGTCATTTCTATTAACCCCGCACACACTAAAATTCTGCTCTTCTAGTCATTTGATGAAAAATGTTTGAAACCCAAAAGGGTTGAACCGTCACTTTAGGCTGTCCCATCTCAAAATGATACATCAAAGCTGGAGATGGTACCAAAAGAAGGAGACATCAAATGATCCAAGGATTGGAGCACTGCCCCTATAGGGAAAGGTTAAAGCATTTGGAGCTTTGGGGCTTAGAACGATTGCTGGAGAAGACATAAGAATAGTTTATAAACTTGTAAAGTGCAGAGCGAGTGAACAGAAGTTTTCTTAAATACACACACCTATTCTAGAACTGAACTGTAATGTGGAATTGATCAAGAATGGGTTCACAAAGAAAGAAAAAGAAATACTTCTGCATATCCTGGATTTAGGAGCCTAGGAAGCTGCCCTAAAGGAAACAGATAAATATTTGAAGGGATGTTATGTGGAAGATGGAGATTGGTTGTTTTCTGCTGCTCCAAAGACTAAATACAAAACAAGGGTGTAAAATTAGGAAAGAAGAAATCCTACCTAAACTTTAAAAATATTTCTTTTTAATTTTAAGAGCTGTTCAATAGTGGAACCAACTGCATCATTTCAGGTCTTTAAACTGAGGCTGCATGAGCAACTTTCAGAAGTGCTTTGTCTATGTATTCCTGCATGGCAAAGGATGGACTAGGTCCTTGTGGCCCCTTCCAGCTCCGAGATTCAATGTCCTCCCTGTTTGATCCTGGCTAATATAAGCTCCTATGAGAACAGGCAGGGTATAAATAGTTGTTGTTGTTGGTTTGATGGCATTATTATCCTAGATCTCTGCAGTTTTTTCTATTAATGTTTGCTTTTAACTAACCTCTATAGATGTTCCTGCTTTTTCCTTCTGTTGTTGCCTGTAACTGTCTTTGACTACCAAGGCTGCTTATATCCTTCATTTTCTTTTTCTTAAACATTCATCCTCATCATCATCATCATCATCTTTCTTTATATCCCGCTTTCCCCCCTCAATAGACCCAAAGTGGCTTATGATATATTAAAATCATGTAAACAACAATCTATATACATCAATAATAAATATAAAACATCATAAAATAAGCAGTCTAAAACAATAATAATATACATTCACATTCTTGTGGCATCATGTCAGATTATATTGCACTTTGTTCCAGTCCATAACATCACTCCATCTTAGTTTCTTTCACTAAAGGCCTGTCTAAACAGGAAAGTTTTTAATTGGTTCTTGAAAGAGATAACCATACCAGGGATACAACTACCATAAGTCAACAAACATAAGTTTCTGAAAAGCTGAATTAAATGTTAGTTTTCATGTTTGCTATATAGTCAGTCTCAGGTTTAACTTCATTCACCCCCTGGCCGCCAGTCTGTTTCTGGGCGCAAATCAAAGTGCTGGTCATGACCTTGAAAGCCCTAGACCAGGCATGTAGCCAGGGGGGGGGGCTCGGGGGGCTTCAGCCCCCCCCGAAATTCTCATGGTGGTTCGCGAAAAGGCCTTACTGGTGCATTATTTAAACTGTTATGTTTATTAATATCATGATTTGATCACCATTCTCAATATATCGCATATGTATGGGGGTATTGGGGTAATGATACAAAAGGTTTGCTAGGCTAGACCCTCTTTCACTCAGACTCAGCCCCCCCCCCGAAACTCAGCCCCCCCCGAAACCCCCCCTGAAAATTTTTTAGCCCCCCCCGAAACGAAATCCTGGCTACGGGCCTGCCCTAGACAGCTCAGCCCAGTCAATTTGTCTGATCACATCCCCTTGTACAAACCTACCTTGGGCCTGGGGCCTTCAGGAGAGTCCCTTCTCTTGGTCCCACTTCCATCGCAAGCTTGGTTAGTGGGAACAAGAGACCAGGCTTTCCTTCTCAGTGGCTGCCCCTCAACTCTGGAACTCCCTGCCCAGGGAAGCGTATTCTCCCCTATGAACCATCAAGATTATTAAGTTCGTCTGGAGAGGCCCTGCTCTCGGTCCCACCGGCCTTGCAAGCGTGTCTGATGGGGACGAGGGACAGGGCCTTCTCGGTGGTGGCCCCTCGACTCTGGAACTCTCTCCCACTGGAGATCAGAACCGCCTCTTCTATCCTGACATTCAGGAAGCAGGTGAAGACGTGGTTATGGAGACAGGCATTCGACGAGTGAGCCAACACCCTGAGATTTGAATGGAGGATGATGAACATCGATTTTAGTGTGACAACTGACCATTGTATTTATTTATTGTAATTGCTGTTTTAATGTTTTAATGCTTTATTGTAATATGAATTATGATGTTTTATTGACTATATGTGATATTATGGTTGGAAACCGGTCTGAGTCCCTCAAGAGAGGTGACAAAACTTTTAAATAAATAAATAAACCAGAATGGCCCCATCCCTGTTGTCCTTCTGGCGGCAGGTTAAACAGGGGCTGCCGTGGTTTTTAGCTTTAAATATGTTTTAATGGATTTTAACTGTGAATTTTAATACTGTTATGTTTAATTCTGTTTTAATGTTTGCATATTTGTATATTTTAAATTATGTGGTCATATTTTGAGTCTTCTGCAGGAGAGATAAAGTGGGGTATAAATAAATAAACATAACAACAACATCAACAACAACAATCTCTATTCTTAAAAGATCTCGGTCGAGTATCCCCAAACTATGGCCATCCAATTGTTTTGGCCTCCAGTTCCCAGAAGCCTTAGCCAGTTTGTTAAATGGTCAGGAATTCTGAGAACTGGAGGCCCAAACAGCTGGAAGGCCACAGTGTGAGGATGCCCTATCTTGGCAGTGTATGGATAGCACAATTCTCTGATGTAGTCAAGAGAGAATAAATTGTTTCCTATATCTCCTTTGTTCTTAAACAAAGACCATAACACTCATACATAGACACTGCTAAGTGTATCATAAACTGTTATAATCTAATTTGAATATGTGATTTTGCTTCAGCTTCATGAAGCTCCATAGTTACTCAAGATCAAAGGCAGTGGTGGAAAGAAGATTAGAGCAGATTATTTTTTGTAGATGGTTTGCAGCTATTTGGAAAGGGTTTATAATGTCATTATTTTGCATTTGACTGTAGCTGATAGATCACTGGGTAGTTCTAACAAAATGTGAAGTAGATAATGTGAGCACAAAGTTTCCCAATCCCGGTCCTCCGTTTGGAGATGCCCTGTGGAATGCCTTATTTATTTATTGTTTATTTTTTAACTTCATTTATATACCGCTTTTTGTTACAGTAAGTCATAACATGATCAAGTATTGGTGTGTGTATTAAAGAAAACCTTATACCATTGATTATTATGTGCAGCTGCTAATGTAGGTCAACTAGTAAGTTTGGATCACACCCGGTGGGGTATAACTGTATGGATTTTAGAATACAGTTTAGCTTTGCTCTGAGGAGCCTTTGCTCAGCCATTTTGCTCAACCATTTCTACTGCTCTCTCATTTGAATGAAAATGAAGAAGCCTAATTCTGTATTGCTTACAAAGACTATGTAAGTTTGTTGCACTGTTTGTAACACTGCAAGTTTATGTTTTAACTCTGTTGACAAGAATAAAGTTTTTCTGTTTTTTTCCCTCTTGCCTGGGTGCAATGTTATTGTATCTTCTGCATTTGACTTGACTGAAATACACTTAGCACAACACTTTTCTCACCCCTGGGGGAACTCAAAGAGGTTTCCAACATACTCATGGCAAAATTCAATGCCTTACAAAACATAAAAATCTAACATAAAACAACAGTGACACAAAACTATAAATTAAATCATAAAACGTATTGGCAAAGATGTATTAAGGGTGCATATACAGTGTAGAATTAATGTAGTTTGACACCACATTAACTGCCATGGCTTAATGCTATAGAATCATGGGAGTTGTAGTTTTACAACGTTTTAGCCATTTCTGCCAAAAAGTGCTCATGCCTCAACTTTCACATTTCCATCCCATTAAGCCATGGCAGTTAAAGTGGGATCAAACTGAATTAATTCTACAGTATAGATGCACCTCAAGTCTGAACACTGTACTGCCTCTAAGGATTCAGTAGCCACCTAAATCCCAGCCATTCTTCTAAGAAACAGAACTGCATGCCCCATATTTCTCAGCAGAATTGCAATCCCAGCAGGCTGTTAGGTGCAAACGTCTGCTGGGAAATAGTGTGCTATGCGTTGCATTTCCTGCAAGAATTGCTGGGATTTAGATGATGACTTTTTTAAACAGCCAAGGAGGTACAAGGAGAGCCCAGAGAAGGGCCGTGCAACCTGCCAACATTGAGAAGATGAATAATCTTGCTTTATCTAAATAGCGTGTAAAAACTTAGCTCTTCAGATTGCGACTGATTAAATGTTTCAATAACTCTTGAGTTTGGAGCGTTTTTAAAGCACTGGGACTTCCATGTTTACAAATAGTTAATGTTGTTTATTATTCTGGGTTATTAAAGCTGTTTTATGCACAAGGGTCAGAAGTTACTATATGAAATATAGCTTACTAATTTGTTACCAATTTGAATTCCATCTCTAGAGAATAGATGAGATAAAAGTTTTAAAAATAAGAAAATTTATTATTTATTTATTTAAGATATTTCTACCCCGCCTTTCTCCGCGGCCAGATCCAAAGTGGCTTACAGCATATAAAACATACCATATCAACATTAAAACATAAAATGCAAAAGTTAAAACATACTAAAAACACATATACAATAAAAAACCAACTTCTACCTCCCCCATATCAGCCTCTCAATAAATAGTCATAAACCTTAAAACTCAACCCTTTGGTAAGGCACATGTCTTAAAAGTCCTTTTTGAAAAGGCCTTCTTTACTCCCTGCCTGAAACTTAGGAGAGATGAGGCTGATCTTAGTTCCTCTGGGAGGGGGTTCCACAGTGCTGGAGTTGCCCCAGAGAAGGAGCCTTCTATCGTTTTGCATAAATGCATTTTCAAACAGGACTGAGTGGCAATCAGGGTCTCCTCGCTGGACTTCAACTCTTGACCAGGAGTATGAAGGGGGACCTGGTGTTCCAGGTAAACATTATGTTTATTGGGTTACTGTGAGTTTTCCAGGCTCTATGGCCATGTTCCAGAATCATTCTCTCCCAAATCTATGGCAAGAATCCTCAGACGCTGCGAGGTCTGTTGGAAACCAGGCAAGTGAGGTTTTTTATATCTGTGGAATAATGTCCAAGGTCGGAGAAAGAACTCTTGTCTCTTTGAATCAGGTGTGAATGTTGCAATTGGCAACCTTGATTAGCATTATATAGCCTTGCAGCTTCTATGCCTCTATGAATCTATGCCTGCCATAGATGCAGGTGAAATGCCAGAAGAGAATGCTTCTGGAACATGGCCGTACAGCCCAGGAAGCTCACAGCAACTTAGTGATTCCAGCCACAAAAGCCTTTGACAACACATTATATTTATTATGTTTATTTGTATCCCACTTTTTCTCTCCACAAAGGAGATTTTAGAATGGTAAATATTTGGCTAGATCTGAGGACATGAGATTGTTTCCAAGCTTGATAGCAATGCAATAAAGGGATCAAAAATAATTTTCTGAGCCAACTTGATTCTGTTGGTGTCATGCTTTTAGGCTGCTACAGACATGAGATGAAAAGGAATGATAAACAGAAGTGGACACTAGATGTCAATGTCGTTCCATAAAAGCTGGAGAAAAGAGACCAAGTCTATTTTACAATTGGGAAAAACCAGAGTATCTAAAAGAGCATGGTTGAAAAACTGTATTTTTAGGAGAAAGGCCCAGTTGCCCAGAATCTGAGAAATAAACAAACAGCTAAGCAACATTTGTTTCAATAGATGTCTCTTATTTTTATTTTCAGTGCATTCCTAATCAGGGTAAGTTGTGGTCTCTAAATATCTAATTAGAGAACTCTAATGAGAACCAATGTTAAACATATTCAATCTGACGAATTGGAAGAATTTGAATTTTTTCAAGGAGCAAGCCATTGAACCATAGACACAGCAGACCACTTTTGAAAGCTACCTATGCCACAATGTTTGCCTTCTAAAGAGGAAGGATGCAACACCCCAACGCAACCCCCAGAAATTAATGCAGTTAGATCTGCTTTGTTATAATCCAGAGGATTTTTGTTAAGAATAGGATCTGTAAAATGAAGATCAACATAGTAAAGATTGAAACAGTAGAATTTTGGCTTATTGTGTTGAATATCTGTATACACATGTATGTGTAAGTTTGGATGCATGTACAGTGGGTCCTGGGTATCTGTTGGGGTTTGCTTCCAGGATTCATTGATGCTCAAGTCTCATCTTAGACATTGCATAGTAAAATAGTGTCCCTTATATTAAACGGTAAAATCAAGATCTGCTTCTTGTTTTTTATATATAATTTTTCAAGCTATGGATGGTGGAATCTATGGGAGAAACTGGGAGAAAGCGCACTTTTTTGCCAACTTATCTGAATCGTTTTTACTTTTATTATTTGATTGATGACTCTTTTCTGTTAATCCTATTAGCAGTTGTTCTAATGACTAGGCTACAACTACCACATCATCTCTTGATTTTATTTTCATTGGTTTGATACAAACTACCTGGTGAGGATTTTGTATATATCTGTTCATTTTGAAATCAGGCTTTCCCTTGCTTTCGTTGGTATAAAGATGGGCCCAAGACAGATATTGATAGATAGCTGTAACAAAAAAGGGAACCTTTTGCAAATGGAAGTTGGAAATTTGCAGTTTATTTTACTAAAGTTTGTTGAAAAGTATGGATCGTTCAACCAAAATCAAGCCATTTAGACGGCACTCATATGGTATATGGAAAGGCTTTCTAGGAATCACAGCATAATTTGAAATCTCTACCTCTTAGGAAAAAGAGATTGAAGGAGAAATCCAATGTCACAAAGAAATGTCAACTAAAAAGGAGAAATGCAGTGGGTGAAGAAATGATGTAACACCTCTAATACCAATTTGTTTTTTCATTACATGAGTTTTCATAGATATAAACTGATTTGTTGAAATGTGGAACTGAATGCAAATTTCATCAGCTCTTCCTCTTATCTTTCGAGGGATTCCATGGACATTTTTCATGTAGACTGGAGAGGAAAAGAATCTGTAGTGGAATCTATTGCAGGACTGAGACATAGGTGGCCCTCAAGATATTTTACTACAACACCTAGCATTTGTAACCACTGACTATGCTAGGAAAACTGTTGAGAAGTGAAATTCAACAGGACCCAAAGGGACCCTGAGCTATAGCTTCTCAGAAGTGAAAGTAAAGTAAAGGTTTCCCCTTGACATGAAGTCTAGTCGTGTTCGACTCTGGGGGGTGGTGCTCATCTCCATTTCTAAGCTGAAGAGCTGGCATTGTCTGTAGACACCTCCAAGGTCACATGGCTGGCATGACTGCATGGAGCACCATTATCTACCTGTCAAAGCGGTACCTATTGATCTACTCACATTTGCATGTTTTTGAACTGCTATGTTGGCAGAAGCTGGGGCTAACAGCAGGAGCTCACCCCACTCCCCAGATTCGAAACATTGACCTTTCAGTCAGCAAGTTTAACAGCTCAGCGGTTTAACCTGCTGCACAGCGGGGCCTCCTTCTATATAGCTTCTCATACTTCCAACATATTCTTGGGCTCAGGTGGAATTGTAGGAAGCCAGCAGGGCAATGAGAGCTGCCCCAAAATGTTTTGTTACCTAAAGTGACAGTGGTGATTGCACTCTGCTGCTTCAAGCAGACTGGTTTCAATGGATATGGGATAGTGTCGCACACCAGGACTGGGAAGGCACCTCTGAACCAATGTCACACACCAGAGTTCAGTATAAGCCAAGCAGTTTAGTGAATAATAAAAATAGCTTCAGCAAAAGGATAAAAAATGATCAAAATAAGTATTGAGTATTGTCCATAATAAGAGTCACTTAAACATGAAAAAACAAGAATCCAAACACCAAGTTCAGGAAACAGGAATGCCCAATACCATGACAAGATCCAAAGATAACAAGAGTCTGTGATTCGAAATAATCCAGGATAGCAAAACCAAGACACATGAAAATACAGGAACAAAACTTGACCATGAACTCTAAGGCATGAAAAGTTACAGGAATATCAACATGAATGTAAATTCAAGGCACAAGAAACTTGAACACAAGAAAGGAATTGCTGTCTAAACCAAACATTGGTTCCTCTGAAGACACAACCTCAGTTGCCCTCATATATAGTCAAAAACCCATGCCCTTTTCCTTGAGAAGATTTGGGAGGAACCCTCTTGTCAATTAATCTTTGAGAGTGGTGTCTCTCCCTAGCCAGATGTCTCTGTTGACAAATCTGACCCCTTCTGTCTAAAGAGGCAACCTCCCATGGATCCCCAATTGAAACATGCTTTTTACATTCCAACCTTGACTCCCTTGGGAAAACTAACACAAGCCTGTCAGCCTCTTTCTCTGTCTGACACATCTAATGCAGGTCTGACCATCCCAGAATCCTCAGCTTCATCATGGCTAACAACACTCTCCTGTCCAAAATCCCCATTTCCAGACCCCTGTGGGTCTGCAGGGTCTTGTTCATTAATCACTGAAACCTCAGGCAATGGAACAAATGCAGGCTGAACCACTAAAGATAGGCTCTGTAGCAATAGAGAGGAGATTGGGGTTTAGATGGATTGCCACAGGAAAACTGCTTCCCTCTTCAGCGTCTGCCTCTGAGACACTTGCTTCCTTCTGCCTAATCAGAGAGCTCACCATGAATGCAAAGTGAATAGTGGAAAAAACATGAAACAGACCCACCCCCCACCCCGTCCCCAAGAAATAGTTAAAAGGAGTGATGTGTTATTATTGCTCCCTCCTTTCTTTATGTGTTCCTGGCATGAATGCAACAGAACTCTGAACATTTCAACTCCTCCATCTTGGATCTCCTTCCTACTCACCAGCAGGTGGTGGTTGTTGTGTGCCTTCAAGTAATTTTAAATGTATGGCAATTCTAAATCACACCTATCTTGGGGTTTTCTGGGGCTGAGAGTGTGTAACTAACTCAAGGTCATCCTGTAGGTTTCCGTGGTCGAGCGGGAAATCAAAAGCTGTTCTCCAGAGTCATATTCCAACGGTCAAACCACTACACCACATTATCTCTCTGAGGTTGTTCTATCCAAGTCCTATTTACTTCAGTAAATAAAGTGATTTCAACACAATAGCTGTGTCTTGAAATCACATAAAGTTATCATTTTAAATAAGTATGTTTTATTTAATGTGTATGAATATTAATGTATCTTAAATACCATGGAAGCAGGAAAAGGAAACAATAAGGATTATGGCACTGGGAAAGTGGAGCTCAACTCTCCCCTCGCCCTTCTTTTCAATGCAAAGACCAGGTGTTGGACAGGTATTTCCTTCTCTCCCCCTCCTCTTGTGTGTTTGTAGGGATCACAAAAGGAAAAAAATGCTTAATCTTTTCCCTTCACAATTGCAACTGCATCTGCTCTGTCTGCCTCATTGTTGTGGTCATTTACACAGAAAATGTGGGTATGAAATGCCAGAATGTACTTAATGTCACCTCCAAAGTCTTCAGCATGTGCTTTTCTCTCTTCTGTAGGTATCATTGGGGCCTGAAAGCAGTGGTGTTTGAGTCCCATCTGTGTATTAATTCACACTTTCAAAGTTGCATTCAAAGTGCTTAACTCATTTGAAGGTTAGGAATCTAAACTTTCAATAATTCCTTTAAAAAATAGATTAAAACCATGATCAGGTTTTCCAAACCATGGATGTGGAAGCTTCCAACACTCACCACAACCTTCAAGTGCTTAATTTGGATTGGATTATGCTCAGTCTAGGAACAGATGTTTCCCATAAAACAATGTTACTCCACAAGAGGGAGACTGACTTCTGAACATGTACACATCTCTAGGTGTGAAGAATGTGGATTTATTTTTTCCATGATTTCCTGTGTTAAGAAACTTGGAGCCGAGAAGGGGGAGATCGGGGGGGGGGGGGGGGAGATATGAGAACATTTACCTCGCTTTGATTAGTGGGAGATATTTCCCTTTCTGTGAAATTGTTATAAATTCATGAGACAATGCCAGGGAAGGTATCCTAAACCAAAATAGATCTCAAATTATACATCCTCTTGACAGGCCCTATCTAGCTAGTCATTCTTCACCTCAGGGAGCTATGTAGTTTTTGATGGACTGATCCTGCTTTTGGTATTATGCCACCTGTGACAACAACCTCAGATGGCATAATACCAAGATTGGTAAATTACTACAGAAAACCCAATTTGGTAATATTACGTGGTTACAACATTGGCAACTGAAAAATACTTTTAAAAAGACAGTCAAGCAGGATTCATGGAAAAAAACAACGGCTTTGGATAGATTGTGGGACAACGCAAAAAAATACATTACTAAAGCTTATAAACTACTGCTAGAATGGTCAACAGAAGAAGAACACATAAAAGAATACATGATAAAGTGGGCTAAAATCATAGGTAGATCCATCTCACTGGAGGAGTGGAACATAATTTGGAACAAGAAAACCAACTACTCCTACTCATATGATATCAAAGAACATTGGATAAAAATGACCCACCAATGGTACCTAACACCATGTAAGCTAGCTACATTTTCAAAAAAATTGTGTAATAAATGCTGGAAATGTGGAGATGAGGAGGGAACCTTCCAACACATGTGGTGGTCCTGCAGAAAGGTGAAAACCTTTTGGAAAGTAATACAGGAAATATGCCAGAAAATTCTCAAGAGGAAAATCCCCTTAAAACCGGAGTATTACCTGCTTGGCCTAACCGATATTAAGTGGGAGAGAGAGACTGATAAAGTATTTATCTACTTAATAACAGCAGCCCGCATCCTACTAGCTAAGGTTTGGAGACAAAAGACCATACCAACAGAAGAAGAATGGATAGAGAAAATAATGGATATTATGAACATGGGTCATTTAACATTTATAGTAGCAGCAACACGAAACACACCGGTTAAAGCAACAAACTGGAATCCCGTTAAAGAGTGGCTTAGGGAATGATCTTAATATGATAATACCTAATAATAAGAAGTATAAGATAGATAATAAGCGAGAATAATAAAGTATATAAAAGGAACTAAGAAAGATAAAAGATCTAATAAGTAACAAATGAATGAGAGAAAGTAGAAGAAATAGTGCGTAAAGAGAAAAAGCGAACAGAAGGGCGGCGAGAAGAAATAAAGAGATATGGACACATATATGAAGAGCATAGAAGAGAAATGAAAAGGGAAAAGAACTGGGAAAATCCCAAAGCTATTAAGGGGAAATGGAAAAAGGAATATACCAGAAATGTTAACGAAAAGGTAATTCTAAATACCATGTTAGAGAGAGGGGGAGGTCTATTATAGTGACTGTCACTATTGTAAATGTATTTGTTTATCTGTTTGATGGTTCGTTTGTCTGTCTATTTGGTTTGTGATTTTATCTTTGTATTTATAAAACTAATAAAACTATTTTAAAACAGAAGTGGCCAACTTTGGTTGATTTAGGCCCATTCCAGACAGCTGAATAAAATCCCACATCAACTGATTTGAACTGGAATATATGGCATTGTGGACTCAGATAACCCACTGTCCAATGCAATTTTCTGAATCAGCACCCCTAATAGCCCCAGGAACAGGTCTAAAAATGAAGACACTGAGGCTCCCCCGCTTCCAGGCACCACATGGAATGGCTCCACTCAGGGGAAGGGAGGAGGAGGAGAAGCAGCAGACAGGAGGCTTGTTGTCAGGCCTTTCATGGGTAGCCTCTCCCTTTCCGACATCCCCATTGCCTTGCACTATAAGAGGGTTTCACAAGACCAGTCACTCTCGTTGCAATGGTGTAGTAATGATGAGGCCATGGACCATGGGTTCTTGGGACTACTGATTGAGAATGAGAGTTGTATCCATCATTGAAAGAAGACATGTGCCTTCAGTATGAAGAGGGTTTAAATTCTCAGCTAGAGGACTCCTCTTGAGTAAAATCTCAGGATCCACAGAATGTTGCCATAGCAGTTACAACAGAAGTATAGTGCTATAACTGTGTAATGTGTAAGGGCCCTTAGAGAACCAAATGAATTCTCATCTTTACCAATCTGAAGGATTAAATTGTACAATTAAGAGTGCAATCACATTCAGCTCTGCTGAGAAACAATTCTCATCAACCGAATAAAATGTTTTCCTAAGTCAGTAGGTACTGTAACTGGCTTGGACTACATGTTTGCTGGGAGATATTAGGAGTTGTAATCCCATAAACAACTTCTCTAAATCTTGATAGGAACCTATAAATAATTGTAATTTCTCCTTGTACATGAACAGGCCCACTTGGGAAGATGATTAAAGTATACTATCAGAATAAAGTTTACAATCTGGAACTTGTCCTCCTGGGAGGGAGTTTGTCAAAGAGGCAGCATTGCCTACTTCCCTGAAAGCCAAAACAGATACAACTCTGTGCCTCATGCTACCCTCAGGGAAGAACTGCAATGACTTCAGCAACAATGGTGAATGTTTTATTAAAAAATTAAAGACAAAGTATGAAATGTTTCTCTTTGTTTCTTATAGGTGCCATTGCAACAAGCCTTGTGGTGTTCCTGATTGCATGAAACATGAATGAATGAACAATCTGTCATATGCTGGCATCAAGAAAACTTGAAGATGTATGATGAATAGGATTTGTGTGCATTCCTGTACCAAACATCTTGACTCACACCTCTTCTTCAAATGTGAAAATTTAAATTTAGCAACCCACCAAGTTTTTCAACTTTTCAAAGTGGTGAAACATAGTTCTGGGAAGTTTCATAGTGCAGCACTCTGCGTGTTTAAGCAAAAGTAAACCCAATTTTGTCCAAAGGCACTTAACTCCAGGTAAGTATAAGGATATTACAACTAGCCAGAGTGGATTTGTGATAGGTGAGTTCATGGTGGAGAAGCAGAGACTTCCAAAGCCCAGCATATTTGCACCAGCTAGGCTAGAAGGTATGCAGGGGGCAAAGAAATTTTGGATTTCCCATCCTATTGCAACAATGGAAAGGCTGTATTGTCAGAGCTTTCCATTATTAGTCAGTGGAGAACATCCACAATAGAGCTTTCTTTCTCTGGATAGATCTTGCTCACTAAGAAGTTCTCCCCTTTCCTGTGACTTCTGAGGAGGCTTTTCTAGTGACCCTGTGATTGCATCCTAATGCACCTAAATTTACAATATTGCCTTTAATCATTAAGCTGTATGCAAATCATATCATGGTTTAAATTATAACTTAAAATAATAAGAATAGTAATAATAAGACCCCAGCTTTCTCCCTGTAGGGACTCAAGGCAGCTAACAATCTAGACAAGTTTAAAAAGTGCAATACAAAAGTTAAAAAACAATTAAATAGTAGCAATGTGGTAAAAACAGAATTAAAATACAGTAAATAAACTCAAATGGCTTTTAGCACTTATATCCCCCCCCCCCCCCCCGATCCCAACCAACCTCTCCAGCAGCCTGCCCCTTATCCTTCCCCAAATGCCTATTGGCAGGATAAGGTCTTGAACTGCTTGCAGAAGGCCAGCAAGGATGATCCATCCTGGTCTCCCTTGGGTGGGAATTCCACAGCCTGGGAGCAGCCACCAAAAAGGCCCTCTCCCATGTTCCCACCAAGTGTGCTTGAGCAGGTGGTGGGACCAAGAAAAGGCCCTCCCCAGTAGATCATAGATGTCTCCCAGGTTCATAGAAAAAGACACGGTCCTTCAGATAATCTGGACTGAAGTCATATAGGGCTTTGTAGGTCAAAACCAGCACTTTGAATTGCGCTCAGAAACGTATTGGCAGCCAGTGGAGCTGTCACAACAGAGGAGTTGTACATTCCCTGTATTCACCACTGTAAAAATACAACAGAGCACTCATAAAACAACACACCAAGATTCTTTCTGAATTTGCATTCTATTGTTGATTGTGAAACTATAGTTTAGCACCCACTCATTTTTTCTTTGTTACATGTTTTAATGTTTCACTGCATCCTGTCTGCACCAGTGGGCAGAGTATGGGACACACTTCCTTTTCTATATACTCAACTACTCTCCCTTCCTGTTCCTCCTGTACTAACCTCCCTAAACTTCTCAGTAAACCACCCAGCAAAAGGAACACATTAAAAAACTTATACATTGGAACTCCAGAACTTAAAAACTATCTAGCAGCCACACAAAGTATTTCATTGACATTTTGAATGATTTGATCATACAGAAACTGGAGTCAGAAAGGAACCTGGCCACACACACCAAAATGTGATGTTCTACTAAGAGAGGGTTCCATCTGGCTCATAAGAAATCTTTCTTTTTAGCAGAATAGGAGAAATCTTCTCATTTTCACTACTTACTTTAAGGAAGAATTTGCATAAAGTGAAAGTAGTACGAGAATATAAAGTTAAAGGTGGAGACTTTTTTCAGCCCAGGGACCCAATTCCAAATCAAGAAAGGTCTTACAGAGCAATTAATCAGACTATGAGCATGAAGCAAGGCAAAAGTAAGGCAAGGACAGGTATTTACCTAGGTGTATCATGCGGTAGTGCAGTGGGTTAAACCTCTGAGCTGCTGAACTTGCTGACTGAAAGGTCAGAAGTTCTAATCCGGGGAGCAGGGTGAGCTCCTGTGGTTAGCCCCAGCTTCTGCCAACCTGGCACTTCAAAAACATGCAAATGTGAGAAGATCAATAGGTACCTCTACAGCAGGAAGGTAACGGAGCTCCATGCAATCATGCCAGCCACATGACCTTGGAGGCGCCTATGGACATTGCCGGCTCTTTGGCTTAGAAATGGAGATGAGCACCATTTCTAAGCTAAATGTCAAATGTCAAGGGGAAACCTTTACCTTTACCCTATCATGCTATACTGCAAAGGACAACTTAATTCTATGAAACAGTATTTAGGCTTGCAGAGCACAGCTCAGATCTATGCAACAACATTCAGACATGAAGCATATTTCACATCAAGATAATTTAAATGCTATAAAATAGGCTCAGCTTCAATTCTCATAGAAAAAATGTATTTAAACGTTTGAATTGAGATAAAATTGAGATTTAAATGCTATTTTACAAGGAAAATATATAAAACCAAGTATTTACTTTGGAAAATGTTTTGTTAAATGTCTAGATGTATGCAGAACTGGAATAATGTAAAGGAGAAAGACAAATTTTAACATTGTCAACTCTGAAAGTTGGCAGAGGTAGAGTGATCAGAAAACGTGGTATCGGCTTGAAGCTACAGCTGAATCAGAAAAAAGCAATAGAGGGGTGCACAATGTGAGCAGGATAAATAAACAAGTTGTTACATTGGTTATTTCGATAAAAAGGCACTGTTTCTATTCACAAAATTCAGTGGGTCAAATAGAATGTAATTTGCTTATGCTTATCTTTCAAAATAGCATCAGGTGAGTGAAGTCATCAATCACAAACTCCACTTTTGGTCTTCTATGACTTTGAGCACCGTGAAGGTTTGTTTTCAGACTATGTGTGTATGTGTACAGATAATGGCTCTCTTGGTTGGATCCATGGGACAGTAGGAAAACAGGTCACTGTTTGCAGGGGGCTCTGTCTCTTTCCTCAGGATTTATGCTCTGTGTGAACTCTATATAAAACAGAGTGAGAGAACAATGTCCCTGTTCTTCTTTCTAAATGAGGGGAAGGAGCGTTTCGAAAGTCTTTGCTTAAGGCTGTGGGGCATAAGCCCAGTGTATGCTGTATTCGATTATAAGCAGACCGCTGCCGAAAGCATTGATGTGATACTTTTGGAATCTCTGAGCACAAAGGGGAACTGTATGCGCTTCCTCCACTGTCCATCATCTACCTCAGAGCTTGGAAGTAATGTGTTATACAAGGATCAATATTACTAGCTATCTGGAGAAAAGGAGACTAGTCAGGTTAGCAAGGGTGCAAAGGCAATTGTTTTGCACAGTAATGTAATGAGTGGCATTTTTGTTATTTTTATTATCTAACTAATACAGAGTATTTTATATATGATAACAGTAACAGCCATTACATTAATTGACAGAATGATTATCCTTCTGTTATGCTATTTTGCAAAATACCCAAAGCCTTTTGCTTCCATGAAAGGGGGGGGGGGGGGGCACAAATTTTACTTTTTCTCTCATTATGACAACAAGATGCTTTGTAGGATTGTGAGAGGTAATTAGGCAACTCTGTTACTTTTTAAAGTCAATTCTCATCACCAAAAGGAAACTACAATGAAAAGCAAAAGCAATAAAGCAAGAGCAAAATAAAAATGGTGTAACAGCAATGAGTTATGGGAGTGAATTAGCTATATCTAAAGTTGTTTTTAATTTAATCTCATGCCATAAATAATTTATGATTTAGTCAAAACAACTCAGAAATGAATGGGATACAGAAGAATTCCAGTTGTCTTCTCATCCCATACAAAAGTTGTCAGTGTAATTTACTCTTGCCCTGGATTTCAAGCAAACTGGCTTATTTTCCCCATTGAAATCTGAGTGAGTATCCATGTGTGTGTCTATAAAACAAATGAAATACAAAGGTATGATCTTAACAGATTACAGAGATGGACCAAAACTAACAAAATGAAGTTCAACAGGGACAAATGCAAGATACTCCACTTAAACAGAAAAAAAATAACATGCAAAGATACAGAATGGGGGATGCCTGGCTGGAGAGCAGTATGTGTGAAAAAGATCTTGGAGTCCTTGTGGACAAAAAGTTAAACATGAGCCAACAATGTCATGCGGCAGCAAAAAAAAAAACCTGGGATTTTGGCCTGCATAAACAGGAGTCTAGTGTCTAGATCCAGAGTAGTCATGCTGCCCCTCTATTCTGCCTTGGTCAGACCACACCTGGAATACTGTGTCCAATTCTGAGCACTGCAATTGAAGGGAGATGTTGACAAGCTGGAATGTGTCCAAAGGAGGACGACTAAAATGATCAAGGTCTGGAAAACAATTCCTATAAGGAACAGCTTAAAGAACTGGGCATGTTTAGCCTGAAGAAAAAAAGGCTGAGAAGAGAAGTGATTTGGTGATGAGGGCCATGAATAAATATGTAAGAGGAAGTCATAGGAAGGAGGGAGCAAGCTTATTTTCTGGAGCTGAGGATATTAGGACGCAGAACAATGGCTTCAAACTACAGGAAAGGAGATTCCACCTGAACATTAAGAAGAACTTCCTGACTGTGAGGGCTGTTCATCAGCGGAACTCTCTGCTTCAGAGTGTGGTGGAGGCTCCTTCTTTGGGGAATTTTAAGGAGAGGCTGGATGACCGTGTGTGTGTGTGTGGGGGGGGGGGGGTTGTTGCTTTGAATGTAATTTTCCTGCTTCTTGGCAGGAGGTTGGATTGGATGGGCCACAAGGCCTCTTCCAACTCAATGATTCTATATGATTCCACTAAGTTCTTAGGAGAAAGTCCTCTAACCCTGGCTTTCTGAACATGATTTTTATAGCTGTATTGAAATACAATGTCATTTATGGTTCTCCCTACCATCAGGCAAAGTGAGGCAGTTTATTTTGAATGCCAAGTAAAGCAGCAAAAGGTTAGGACATTTAATTTGTTATTATTACATTTTTGCTGCTAGAGACAGGGAGTGTTTCCTGGTTGGGTTGGGGTGGGGTGGGGGGGTTGTTTCATGCTGGCTTTCAGTATTATGCAATCTGCATTGGGATAGAGAGACACTGATTTCTTCTTCCTCCCATTATTCTGGAGCTGGTCCAACATGGCATATTCTGGACTGGATCTGGGATAGATCAGACAGGCATTGCCCAGCCGCTGCAGGCCCTAACTTCCTCCAGTTGCACCGAACCATGTTCCGCACTACTGGATGGCCAAATTTACCATCTCCTCTTGTTCTCCTTGCCGTTGTAGTCTCAGGGAGCTAAAGTGATGCTGGCCAGAAATCCTCCTCCTCTCCCTTCTCCTTCCCTTGATTGCGCTGTCACCCTGACGTATGTCATTATCATTGTGGGCAACAGCCAGCTGGGCGTATGTCACACCCAGTGTTGCTGTAAACTGTTTCAGTTGCTAACATCCTAAAGCAAACATTAAATTAAAGCAGGTTAACTGGGCAGCCTAATCTTATATGTTTTATTCAATATGTAAGTGCCATTATATTCATGTGGAGTTTATTCCCAAGTAATAAGTTTGCCTCTATCATGACGGAGAAAAATTCAATTCAATCCTAGCAATTATTGGTTAAGATATGAATAGGCAATTCATTTACTATAGAACTTTGGCTTTAATTTGTGAATCAGTTTATTTCTATGTGAAGATTCCTTTATTCTAGATGTGTGCAGATGGTCAGAATTCTCTCTTTTATTTGACTATATATCGGGAGTCTAAATGAGAGGTGAGTCCTCCAGATGTTCCTGAGCTGCATCTCCCAATATCCCTAGCCATAGGTAATGATGACCAATGATGAGTGTTGGAGCCAAACAACATCTCAAAAAGCACACATTCCTCATCCATGAACCGATTTCTTTCCAGCTATTGTCTGCTTTAAAACACAATTAAAGATAACTTCTCCTTCTGATATGGTATAATAATATGCTCATGGGTACATTATGCATTCTCTCATCCTCCTCCCAGTTTGGATAAAAGACTTATCATGTCCTTCCAACCGTCATGTAAGTAAGCTAGCTGCTAATTTTCTCTTTTGTGACCCAGATGCAGTGCTTTCAGTTGATGCCCATGCCCTATGACAGAGCTATTGAGAGTGTTGGGAAAGGGGCCATCTCCCAGATGTTTTGGGACTTCAACTTCCATAATTACAAGTCAGCAAGGTCCATGACCAGGTATGACGGGAACTATGGGTCAACATCTGCCATAAGTAGATGGCCATCACGTCCATAAACAGTATAGGATATGTGAAAGAAAGAAAGAAGTGGCTTCTAATATTTCACCTCTAGCTTCAACTCCGGACTCTGACATCTGAATGAATGTTTCCTCTGAGGGAATCTGGTCCTCAACATTTTAAATAAAAGGTTACCCACCTAGCTTGAAAGCACTCTCAAGCAGGGTCCCAGTCTGTTCCTAGGTTTTATCTTGTATTGTATTGTGTTTTTATTTTATGTGTTGTTTTAGGCACATTGCGCCATATGTAAGCTGCCCCAGGTCCCTTTGGGGAGATGGAGGTGGGGTTGTTGTTGTTGTTGTTGTTGTTGTTGTGAATTATCACACACTGAATGTCACATTCATGTACCCTTTTGATGTGATAGGCAGGGTAACCAAATCCAAAATCCAAATGATGTTTTAACCCTCAGGATAGCAAGAGACAGTAATTTTTTAAAAATGCAAATGTGATTATGTCTAAACTACTTAAATTTTAACTATTGTAACTTAATTTGCATGTTAATATTGTAACGTTACTAGATTAATTTTATTTTAATATTTATAAATGTAAGTATTTTGTATTGAGACTTGCTTTATACCTGACTTTTAATTGTATTATAAGCTTATCTTGATCTGAGTTTTAGTTAAAATGTGTGATACAAATCAATCAAATAAATTTATCATTACCTAACAATGGGTGGCTTATTTCATCTCAATTGCTTGACTGAGAGATGTTTGCTTTGCACGGCATCTTTCTCTTGTGCTTATGCATTTAGTGATCTGTATTATTCCATTTGATTTTGTGATATGTTCTGTTTTATGTTGCTCTAAATATTTCCTTAGCAGCCACTGAATTCAATCAGCTTTGCATTTGAGGAGGCCCAATGAGGGTTATACTCTTTCTCTTTACTTCCTTGTTGTAAAAGCATATGCCTGTAGAATACATTTCAGTCTAGCTTATATTTGCTTTCATGAATTAAAATATCATTTATCAACACATTTATGAAATGTAATTTATGTATTCTAAAAATGTTGAGTTGGTGGGGAGCAAAGGGTGGACTGGAAATCTAATGAGATGAGTTTAAATTAATTTCAGTTCTATAATTCTAAATATGATTTGATTCAATATGAGATTTGTGACAACATAGGTTTTATTGAAAAGATGAAAAAGTCTTTTAAAACAAAGTCCAAAGTCTTTTTGCAAACTTGTGAATGATAATGTGTCCCGATCTTTCAAAATCCAAACATGTAGGTGATGGATTTTACACTTTTAACTGTTCTGACACACAATTGTGTTTTATATGGCACTAGTAGCTGCCTTGCTCCATATGGAAAACAACAACACCAACATCCAAGTTAAACAATTTAAAACATTATATTTGGAATGGATTAATAGTTATAGGATGAATGAAGCTCAGAATTTCCCTATTCCCTCTCCCACCAACCCAACCCACCCCATATTATCTCTTTTTTAGAATTGCAAATTCATACCCTCTGCTAAAGATTGTTTGGTCATCTCAAAATGGGACTTAAAAAGTGATTAACATTGACAAAGATTGTGCTCTTCAAATTATATGCGCTGAACAGTATCATGGTACAGTTACTGGTATTTAGAAAAAGCAGAACAAAGTAAACAGAGATATAAAAAGAAAGCAGGTTGATCTAGTAACCAGAGTGATAGACTAGAACTTGAGAGATCAATTCAAGTCAAGTCCTCACTGAACTGCGATACTCACTCAATCCCCTAGTGCACTACTCTGTTATAGTGCTGCTATTCCACTACCCACCCATCTGTTGCACTCCAGGCCTGGAAACACCTATGACTACACACAAGAGTCCTGGAATATACGCAACAGTTTATTGTAAAAGCATATAAAAATCAGGAATAAGAAAAAAGATATGAAATCCAAAAACTTTTAGCAACAGGTGATAACCAAACAATAATCCAAATGTCTCATAAAGCTCCAGAAGTGACAAAATCCAGGAACAGCCAGAAATCACAGAAACAGCATAAGTCCACAATCAAGAAGGTATAATTTGTAAAATTGGAACAGGAGTACATGAACAGGAACATAAACAATTTCCAAGATATATTAAATTCAAAATCAAAGCTTGACTTGAACCAGGAACAAGAGAACTCGGGCTTAATTTTTCACTCTAACGCAGCATTGTCTGAACTGACATTAAGGTAAACAACTTGTTATTTAATAGACACCCATGAAATAATTCCATTTTCCATTAATTTCCTTCACAACTTTCCCATGTAATCTCTCTGAATGATGCAATCTATTTTTGGCTCTGATTTGTAAACAAAGACTTTTGTTGATCTTCATAGCCATGAGAACCCTCCTTATCATTCAGCTCTTCACTTGATTCCTTACCTGCTGTTGCTACTTCTAACTCCCCTTAATGTGCTTGAGGCCCTGCATTTTCCAAGCCAGTTTTCTCAGAGATAGAACCATCATTTACTGTACTTGAATTTCCCAGACTTGAGAGCCCATCAATTTGTACCACAGGATAACTCAGTATCCTCTTTAAATATCAGTTAACCATCAGCCTCTGATGACTGATCTACAACACTATCTGTCCATTTATTGTATAGTATAAAATCCTGGGAAGACTTTTGTTGATCTTCGTAGGTACAGGAGGATTCCCATGGGAACCCTCCTGATCACTCAGCTCTTTACTCGATTCCTTATCTGCTGTTTCTACTTCTGATTCCCCTTAATGTGCTTGAGGCCCTGCATTTTCCAAGCCAGTTTTCTCACAGAGAGAACCAACATTTCCCAGACTTGAGAGCTCATCACTTTGTACCACAGGAGAGCTCACAGCCCTCTCTAAATCACTAGTTAAACCATCAGCCTCTGGTGGCCGATCTACAACACCATCCATCCGTCCATCTATTGTATAGGATAAAATCCTGGGATTTATGGTTTTCAGAAGGACATTTAGATTTCTCAGCTAGAGAGCTCTTATGCCTTGCTAAACTATAAGCCCTAGCATTCCACTGAATGTTGTTCTGGTGATTAAACTGGAATAATAGCACTATAGCAGCATACTCTGATAGGACCCTTTTTTAAACTTCTGACTTCCTCACAGTATCTCACAGGATTGTTGTCTAGTAAAAAGATAGAGCAATCCACATCATATTGAGCTCATTAAAGGGGAGGAGGATAGAAATGTAGCTATATAAACAAATTCTCTTGGTCTGCTTGTATGTATGCTTATGTATGCAATTTGTGTGTAAAATGTTCTCATTGTCTAGTTTAGATGCAGAGTTATTTCCAGATGTGTATGGATAGTGGTGTTAATGATAATGGTAATGACAATAACAACAACAAATCTGGTAGTGAGGTTCAGTGCACAGTCAGCAGCGGACTAGCTAATGCAATTAAGGCAAGCAACTATTCCTTTGGCTACTTGAACAGTCCTGGAGAGCAAAAGCTGCCAACAAGCTAATGCATTGATCCAAGTGCAGCATTTATCTGATTGTAGCTCCATCTCCTGGCATGTGCAGAGCCCTGGGAAAGAAACAATTGTTACAAGCGCAAATTGCTTTTAATTGTAAAGTATATCTCAGGATTGAAACACTGAGCCTGGAAGTGATACAATTAATGTGTGGAGAGGGAACTGACCTGGGGTGAGGCAGCTCCAACAAGGGGAAGGGTAATGTGTACTTAGCTAAATGTATGGGAATGCACTTGATCCAGCGTTGATCCAGGCTGCTTAAGCCTTCTTGTTCAGTGCTCCAGCAGGGTGCTGGCACTCCTATCCATGCAGAGAAAAATAAGAAAAAATAAGAGATTGGAGCCAATGATGTTTCCCTCAAATTTTTGAATTTTGATTCCAAATGAAAAAAATGTGTGCGTTGATTTTGAGTGACAAATATCATGTGCTTCAAAGCAGAATCAAAATGATCTTTCCAAATATAAATGTTCCAATTCAGAATGTGAATGTTTTAAGCCTGTTCGTATTCCCTGATTTTTAAATTTTATTTTAATTTTAGAGTATTTTGGATGTAGGTAGTGCCAACTGTCAAACACTGCCTGTCATGGCACAGTATTGGACAAGCAGCTTCAGTTGATGAAAAATACAGTATTCCATGAAATATTGTCCCAAAAATTATATAAAATTGCATGATATGTAAGCAATCAAATATGTTAACAATCAATCTAATTGCAGGTTTTCCCATTTGTATCATGTTATCCACCATAACTAAGGCTGCTATGATTATGGTTTTGAATCTCTTTTCTTGGCAGCTTTCTAAGTTTATGGGGAGGGCAGTTTTCTCCTTAAGAAGCGCAGCTGAAAGAGTGAAATTTTCGCCACAGTGGAATGCTGAGTGTGTTCTAGGACAAAGAGTGTGCAATGGAGACCCGGCACTGTCCCTTGTGGATTGGGCAGAGCATTCTTCACAAACTTCTGCAATGTGTCCAAACATGCATATTTCCTGGCAGATGTGGCTGTGGAAATTTCTGCATTTGAAAAGCACTGTGATTGTAGAGTTTGGGTTTGGCTATTAGCACAGGCAAATATTGACTAGCAAATGCTGTTGGATAAAACTTGCCCAATATGAAATGCCAAAGGTGTGTCAAACATAGACATAAAACACTGGGATGATATCCCAAGAACATTTGGGAAACCAACTTGGAGAATATGTGACACTAACTTTGTAAAAAGAACATTTGAAAACAGTCTCATTTCAATCCTAGAAAAAAGTCCTTTCAAGCATGTGCAGAGTGCCTTTCATTACCAGCCATGTAATACACTGCATTTAAGAGCAGACTGTAAATTATGCACTGACTCTCTTTGATCAGTGGTTCCCAGTATTTGGCTCACCAGATATTTTGGACTTTTACTCCAATAATCCTTTGGCATTTGCCCTGACAGCTTGGACTTCTGGGAATTGAGGTGTAAAATATCTGAAGGGCCAACAATTGAGAATAATAATAATAATAATAATAATAATAATAATAATAATCTTTATTTATACTCTGCCACCATCTCCCCAAAGGGGACTCGGGGCGGCTAACATGAAGCCAAACCCAAAATTATAATACAGCAAAATAAAATACAAACAAGCAAATAATAACATCAAAAATAAAATACATGAAATAACAGAACATAAAATAAACAAATGCAAATTAACATGGTAGAGAAATAAAAGCACAGTGGGAACCATTGCCTTAGACCTCTGCAGGATGATTAGATGATTGGATTGCTATGAGTTTTCTGGGCTACATGGTCATTTTCAGAAGCATTCTCTCCTGACATTTCACCCACATCTAAGGCAGACATCCTCAGAGGTTGTGAGGTCTGATTAGGTAATTGTTTTTATGCTCAGGAAGACCTGGAAAATGTGCAGAAAGCAAGAACATTGACTCAGTGCATCTTAGGCAGGAAGCGTGAGACATTTTCCATCCTTCCTGCATTGTCAGCAACTTTGTGTTGAACAACTTTCTTTGACATTGTACCACTGATTTCATTAGAACTAGACAACTTGCATGAGTGTTGGCTAAATAATGTCCACGGCATTTGGCTAGTCACCCTGGATAATCTCTGGAAATATTGTTTCAGAACTGTACAAAATCAAGACTAAGCCTTTATATGTTTTCACATCATCTGTGATGAAGTACTTTGGCCACATCGTGAGAAGAAAGGAAAGCTTAGAAGACAATGATGCTGGGGAAAGAGGAAGGAAAAAGGAAGAGGGGCCGACCAAGGGCAAGATGGATGGATGGTATCCTTGAAGTGACTGGATTGACCTTGAAGGACCTTGGGGTGGTGACCGGGAGCTCTGGCGTGGGGTGGTCCAGGAGGTCAGGAAGAGTTGGAAGCGACTGATCTGAATGAATGAACAACAACAACAAACCGTGATCTATCAGCCTGCTGTGGTCTTGAGGAAGCATGAAGCATATTGACTGGGCAATGTATACCTGTTAGTTTACGCAACTTCTCCATGCCTTGAGGTGAATATGGAAGAGGATACAGATGTTTAGACACAATCTGTCTGCTCCTAAAGTACATGCCTCTGTTTACAGGCACCCTCAGCGGGGCCCCTAATGGTTCAATGTTTTCCTTCCTGGAAAGTCAGTAGACAAGCAGGTGTGTCTGTGTCTATTTGTCTAGCCCTCCGGTTATCTTTACGGTGATGCAACTGGATTTTGGAAAAGACCCTTTGTTAGTATTGTCCTAACATTAAGGCAGAAACAGGCAGAAACAACACACAAAAGATAGAAGGAAGAGGGAGGGAGGGAGGGAGGGAGGGAGGAAGGAAGGAAGGAAGGAAGGAAGGAAGGAAGGAAGGAAGGAAGGAAGGAAGGAAGGAAGGAAGGACTAAATAGCCCTCGATCCATCATTTGTTTTCCCCAAAAAGCCTTGCTTCTTCCTTTTTGAGGACTAACTACTGTTGAATCTTAAGACTCCCCTTCAGTCGGTCTGTCTGTACTTTTGGTTTTGTTTCTCGGAAGGGGGCAAAGGGGGGGGGGGAGAAAGAGGAAGGGGAAGTTCAATGCAGGGCAGACGGTTTTTTGAAAGAGGTACACCGGTGCCTGTTGGGGGCGGGAGGTGCCAGCGGCTCTGTCCACGAAAGGAAGGGAGGTTTGCCCGTGGAGTGGCTCTCCGTCGGGGGAAAGTGGGGTTTTTTCGTGGGACAGGGAGGAAGAGAGGGCGAAGGAGAAGGAAAGGAATCCGCCCGCTCGGCCGACGCCGTTTTTGGGACTTGGAAACCGATCTAGAGGAGGGAGGGAGTTGCTTTTCCGTGGTGGGAAAACTGTGTGGGTTTGTTGACGTGGAGCAGACTCGACGTACAGAAACTTCATATATAGACAGAGAGATAGAGAACCTGAGGTTCTTAAAGGCGCCCCATGGAAAGCTCGACTTTGTTCGTGTTTCTGCGCCTAAAAATTGCTTTGCTTGAGTTGTTGTAGGTTTTTCGGGCTATATATGGCCATGTTCTAGAAGCATTCTCTCCTGACGTTTCACCTGCATCTATGGCAGGCATCCTCAGAGGTTGTGAAGTTGCTTTGCTTGTTCGCCAGAGTCTGTGGAAAGAAAAAGGAAGGAAGGGACAAAAGGGAAGGTGAAGAGATAAATGTGGGGCGCAGTTTTGGAGGGAAGGAGAGATTCAGGATCTTCGCTTTGAGCTCCTCAGTGGAGGGAAGGCTATTAGAGGCCAAGTTGAAGTCCTTTGGCCACATCATGAGAAGACAGGAAAGCTTAGAGAAGACAATGATGCTGGGGAAAATGGAAGGAAAAAGGAAGATGGATGGATGGCATCCTTGAAGTGACTGGCTTGACCTTGAAGGAGCTGGGGGTAGTGACGACCGACAGGGATCTCTGGCGTGGGCTGGTCCGTGAGGTCAGGAAGAGTTGGAAGCGACTGAACGAATAAACAATAACTTGAGAACCTTCCATGGCGTTATTGCATTTTCCCCTTTTTTGCCATGAAAGAAATTAAATGGCGACGAAGAAAGGGGAAGCCGGCTTGGTTTCCTAAGCCCCACTCGCGCCTTCGATGTGAGGCACAGAGCCCCGATGGGGAGGTGGGTTTCCGAGCCCACGGATAACGCTCCTGAAGGGCGACTCGCGTGCCCTGAGAGCGAGGCGATGGGTCTGTTGGAGGGAAATGGCCCTCGCCCTTCAGGATCTTTCCTTCGGGGCTTCCTCCGCACCGACTCTCTGGCCTCGCAAACGCCCCTCCGACTTTCCCCCTCCCTCGGCCCTGCTCGGCCGGGAAGAGGGAGACACTGAGACCTCGGGACCCCCTTTTAAAACTATCGACGCCCTCCGACTACTGATGGGGCGGAGAGGGGAAGAGAGGGTCAGGAAAAAGTCCTCGGTGGAGTGAAAAGAGAGGCGCTTCCTCGCGACAGTCGAAATTCTGAGTTGTTGTGGTTTTTTCGGGCTGTATAGCCATGCTCCAGAAGCATTCTCTCCTGACGTTTCTCCCACATCTATGGCAAGCATCCTCAGAGGTTGAGGGGTCTGTTGGAAACAAGGCAAGGGAGGTTTATATATCTGTGGAGTGTCCAGGGTGGGAGCAAAACATAAGGCGATTCTGGGTTGTTGTAGGTTTTCCGTGCTGTATGGCCATGTTCTAGAAGCATTCTCTCCTGACGTTTCACCTGCATCTATGGCAGGCATCCTCAGAGGTGACCTCACAACCTCTGAGGATGCCTGCCACAGATGCAGGCGAGACGCCAGGAGAAAATGCTTCTAGAACATGGCCATACAGCCCGGAAAACCCAACCCAGTGATTCCAATCAAGAAAGCCTTCGGCAATACTTTAAGTCAAAACTTTGCTTGCTCCAGGCCACGTGGATATAGAGGTCGAGGAGGAGGAGGAGGAGGAGAGAGGCTTCGTGTTTACATTTTTTAAACCAACCATCCAACCAACCCCAGAATGTATTTGATCCTTCGTCTCGGAAGGATCCGGAGTTCAAAAGAAGCGCCCCATCTTCTTCCAAGGTTGATGCATGCCCCGTTCTTCCTCTTCCTTTATGAACTCGTCGGGTTGTATATTGCAAAAAAAAATAAATTACTTTGAAACGACGGCATGACTTAGGTGCAAGAATGGGGCTTCCTCTTCTCAAAAACATGTTTGATTCTTTGAAAGAGAAAAGGCCGCCTTGCTGGCGGAGGAAATGGTCTGGGCGCGTCTTCACTGATTTTGGTCAAGTCGCCATTCAGGAGGAATTGTGACGGGACAGATCTAGTGCTTGAGGACACCTCTCTCTCTCTCTCTCTCCGTTCTTTCTTTCGTCTCCCTTTCTTTGGTCGAGAGAGCGCGCACAAATAGGAAGGGAAGCACGTAACTTTGGGCCGACCGTGGCTGCCAGACCGTCGACTTTGGCGGGTTGAAAACTAGGAAACGACCTTAAAGGAAGGTGTCAGTTTTTCACGGGAAGGGGAGAGAATGAGAGACACAGAGGGGCTATATTTCATTATTTTTCTTTCTTTCTAACACCTTGGAGCGCTTGTCCGCCTCCTGCATTCTGGTGATTTATCTCAATGTGAGGAAACTAGCGGAATCTGAAACGCTGCAAGAACATGGGAAACTTTTCCCCTGTTTGGTGGAGGTCCAACAGAACGGACTCCCCCGCTTCCCCGATTGCAAGGCCGCCACAGCAAAGGCGCTGCCCGAGTCCCCTTCCAGGCCACCCCCTGACACTTCCTGCTCCTTTCCTCGTCCGCTGCTCCCATCGCTTTCCTTCCTTCCTTGCTTCCTCTTGCGCCTCGAGCCGCAACTTTCTCCGGGCTTCCCTGCTGGCGGGAAGAGGGGCGGGGAGATGCAAATGAGGGGGCGTGCCCCTCCCGCCCGCATCCTGGAGTTCCCGGCCGGCGATTGGCGAGAGGCGAGTGGCCGAGGGAGTTGTGACGCCATGCAAATGAGGGAGGGGGCGGTGCCGGGACCCCCGCTAGGCCCCGCCCACCCCGCCCCCGCCTCGTGCCCATTGGGGGCTGCTGCGCTCATGTTTTAGCTGCGGGGTGAGTCCGAGTGGATTCCGCTGGGAAAGGCGGCAAATCACTCCGGTTGGGAGAAGAGAGAGAGAAAGAGAGAGAGAGAGAGAAGGAGGGAGGGGAAGAGGGAGGGCAAGAGGGAGACCGAAGCGGCGGCGGCGGCGGCGCTAAGGGGGAGGAAGGGAGGGAGCGGAGCCAAGAGGACCTCCATCCATCCACTCATCCATCCACTCATCCCTCCCTCCCTCCCTCCATCCCTCCTTCCTCGGCGGAGGGCTGCTCGCTCTTGCTGCGGCTTACCTTTCCCCGCTGGGGAGGGAAGAGAGGCGGAAAGAAAGGAAGCAGAAGAGAAGAGGGGCAGGAAGAGAAGAGCAGAGAAGGAGCAGCACCGTCTTGGACTGGACTGGAGGCGAAAAACGAGCGAGGAGGAGGAGGAGGAAGAGGAGGCGCGCACGCGGGAGGAAGACGCCGCAAACTTGCCACTCTCCTCTTCTTCTTCTTCCTCTTGTCACTGGAAAATGACACTTGAGGTAGGAGTAGGAGTCGCCAAGGGCGCCGCCGCCGCCAAAGAAGCCGGAGCCTCCTCCGCCTCCTCCGCCGCCACCGCCGCCTCTTCTTCCTCTCCAGTTGGTGCCATTGTTTCTTAACCTGCCTCCTTTCTCCGGACTGACTCCGCCGGCCCCGCCGGCCCAAGAGACAGCCAGAAGGCACAGACAACCACCAGGCTTTCCTTCTTTGGCAAGGCAGGCAAGCCAAGCCAAGGACCGGCCCGGCACTGAGCAGCATCCCCTCTGGCCGGGCAGCGGAGAGCGGCGCCCACCCCGGGCCAGAGCAGTTGCAGATCTCCATCTAGAAATAGAAATAGATCTCTATATCTTGTCCGCAGTGATTGTTTCCCCCTTGGATTGTTCCTTCTCCTCCTCCCCCTTCAACGCCTGATTTGCTTTGAGAGACAGAAAAGAAGAGGATTTTTGTTCCGAAAGACAAACAATTGAGAAACAAGGAAAAAGAAAGAAAGAGAGAACGCTTCCCTGGCGATCGTGCCCCCCTCCTCTTCCTCTTCCTCTTCCTTCTCCTTTGTTGTGTTTAGTGCCGCTCTTTCCTCCTTTTTCTCCGAGGCGACGGGCGGGCTCTGCCTCGGGCTTGCTTCATGTTTGGGATTCAGGAAAGCATCCAGCGGAGCGGGAGCAGCATGAAGGAGGAGCCCCTCGGTGGCGCCGGCATGAACGCCGTCCGGACCTGGATGCAGGGCGCCGGCGTCCTCGATGCCAACACCGCCGCCCAGAGGTACGTGCCCCGACAAGGGAGGGAGGAAGGAAGGAAGGGAAGAAAGGAAGCAGGAAAGAAAGGAAGGAAGGAAGGAAGGGAAGAAGGAAGGGAAGAAGGAAGGGAAGAAGGAAGGAAGGAATTAAGGAAGGGAAGGGAAGAAGGAAGCAAGCAAGCAAAGATAACAGGAAGGAAGGAAAGAAAGAAGGAAGGAAGGAAGGAAAGAAGGAATTAAGGAAGGGAAGAAGGAAGTAAGGAAGGAAAGAAAACAGGAAGGAAGGAAGGAAGGAAAGTAGGAAGGGAAGAAGGAAGGAAGGAAGGGAAAATAGCAGGAAGGAAGGAAGGAAAGAAGAAAGGAAGGAAAGAAGGAAAGAAGGAAGGAAGGAAAGAAAGAAAGAAAAAAAGAAGGAAGGAAGGAAAGAAAGAAAAAAAGAAGGAAGGAAAGCAGGAAGGAAGGAAGGAAAACAGGAAGGAAGGAGCTTCCGCTCTCCAGGCCCCTCTTCCCTGACCATTTGATGCCACAACAAACTCTCACCAAAGCGCGCAAAAGAAAATGCGCCTCAGTGCTCTGTGGTTTGTGCAATCATCATTCCCATCCGGGCCTGGAGCTGGGATTTCCGATGTCCTCATCAGCCAAACCACTTTGAAAGTGCATTCAATGGTCAGTGTAGACGAGAAGCCGTGCTCGCCTGCGAGGGCTAAGAAAGCAGGACCCCCAAAAGGAAAGAGCGCCTTGTCCCGGAGGAGCGCCCGGTGCTTTGGCTCCATTTCCGATGGACTTGCCTTTCTTTCTTGGAGTGACCCGAGGAGAGCCCCAACTTTCACTTTTCCTCCCTCTCCTCCTCCCCTTCCCCCCTAAAGGTGTCCAGCCCCCAATCCCGGAGCCTTCCTTGAACGGGGAGAAGGGAAACCCCGGCACGGCCTCGGGGCCAAAGGGCCTGTCAAACCGCCTGCTGGGCTCCGGCGTGGACTGGAGAAGTTGGAGCCTCTGTTCCTCTCCCCTCCCCTTCACAAGAAGCCTCCCTTGTTCCTCCCATGATGAGACAAGTCACTTTGAGACAGGGAGGGCTAACAGTCACGGAGGGGTTTCAGTAGTTTAGGACTCCTTTATTTTTTGTTGCATCCCGAGGCATGTTTTGTTTCTTCGCCCATCTGTTTACCAAAACAACACCCCAAGACATTTTGCCTGAAGCTGACGCCTCGGCACTATATCCCGCAAAACTGCACCTAGGACACTTTTGCTCTCGATCCTTCCACTGCTTTCCTGCCCAGGGTGACTCGGAAACAAGTCCGGCTCGAACTCAGCCGGACCGGCTTCCGAGAGTGAAGCCCGCGCGGAGGTTTGGAGCTTCAGGCATCCTCGGCTGCAACGCGGACCCCTTCCTCTCCTCCTGCCTTCTTGCACTCCATTCCTGCTCCTTCCTCCCCAAAAGGAACACCCCAGAGCCCTCTCAGGGAAGGGAAGTTGTGTAGGGACCAGCCCAGAGTTTAAATCGGTTGAAGTCTGCCTCGCAACTCGGTCTGGGACGGGGCCACCTCAAAAGAAGCCCGAGGCCAGAAGAAGAAGAGGAGGAGGAGGCGCATGGCCGGCTTCTTTACTGACAGCTCAGGTCGGAGTTGAGGGAAGGAAGGAAGGAGGGAGAGAAACGCTTGGAAAGCAAAGGGAAGGAAGGACTTCGGCCAGCCCGAGGCGTCCCCCCTTGAAAGTAAAGAACACTGAAGAATTAAACCGACTCTTGAGTTTCTTGTGCGGTTTATTTCTTAAATAATTCCCCAAAATAAGTTGAGAGAGAGAGAGAGAGAGAGAGAGAGAGAGAGTCGTCTCCCCCAGTTTGGTACCGAGCGGAGAGGCTTCCCTTCGCCAGGGACGGGAGAGAAAGGCAAGGCGAGGGGGGCCTCCGTGGGGTGGCCTTCTTGGTAGAGACACCTGTCCCTTCCTTCCGAGACATTGGAGCCAAGGAGAAAAGGTGGAGATGGGACCGACTTGCCCTCCTGGCCCGACACAGCTTTGGTGATCTGTCTCGAAAGAATTATTCTTTTCTTTAGAGTCCCACAACAGAACTTCAGGCTCGGCTCAACCTTTCCTCCATGACTTCAAGTCTGTGAAATCCTTATTATTATTATTATTACTATTATTTTATCACAGCACAGACCGAGGCTATATTATTATTATTATTATTATTATCTATAGGGTCCCACAGCAGGGACTGAGGCTATTATTATTACAATTATTATTGCTATTACTTCATCTGTAGAGTCCCACAGCAGAGACCGAGGCTATTATCATTACAATTAATACTAGTAATAATGATAATAATTTATTTGTAGGGTCCCAGCAGAGACTGAGGCTATATTATTATTATTATTATTATTATTATTATCTGTAGGGTGCCACAGCAGAAACTCGGGCTATATTATTCTATATTATTATTATTATTATTATTTATCTGTAAGGTCCAACAGCAGAGACTGAGGCTATATTATTATTATTATTATTATTATTATTATTATTATTTATCTGTAGTGTCCCACAGCAGAGACTGGGACTATATTACTACTACTACTACTACTACTACTATGATTATCTCTAGGGCACCACAGCAGAGACTGGGGCTTCTCTCAACCTCTCCTTCTAGACTTCTAGTCTGCGAAATCCTTATAATCAATAATATAATTTCTGTAGGGTCCCACAGCAGAGCCTAAGGCTCCATTCAACCTCTTCTCCTTGACTTCAAGCCCATGAAATCCTTACTATTATGATTGTTGTTATGATTATTACTACTATCTGTAGGGTCCCACAACAGAGCCTGAGGCTTCTTTCAATCTCTCCTCCTAGACTTCTAATCTGAGAAATCCTTATTATTATTATTATTATTGTTATTAATAATAATGATGCTTTATGTTGGGTCCCACAGGGGAGCCTGAGGCTCTGCTCAACTTCTCTTCCTTGACTTTGTCTGTGAAATCCTTCCTATCATCATTGTTATTACTTTTGTGTTGGGCCCCATAGCAGCGCCTGAGGCTCCGCTCAACTTCTCATTGACTTCTAGTCTGTGCAGCCCTTACTATAGTTATTGTTATGATTTTTATTCATCACCACCACCACCATTATCTTGTGTAGGGTTTCGGAGCAGATCCTCAGCCTTTCCCCCAGCCTGGGGGCCCAGGGAGTGGGACCCCAAAGCGCGGGGAGGCAGCAGGGCGGCCTTTTGGAGCCCGGGGCGCCAGGGTGGAAGGAAGGGCTCCCCCGCTTCCTCTCTCTCAATCCCTCTCTCTCTCTCTCTCTCTCTCTCTCTCTCTCTCTCTCTTCTTGCCCTCCTCTCCCCGGGATTCTCCGTCCGTCCGCAGCGGGGTGGGCCTGGCCCGGGCGCATTTCGAGAAGCAGCCGCCGTCCAACTTGAGGAAATCCAACTTCTTCCACTTCGTGCTGGCGCTCTACGACCGGCAAGGGCAGCCCGTGGAGATCGAGCGCACCGCCTTCGTGGGCTTCGTGGAGAAGGAGAAAGTAAGCCCGGGGGCGCGCGGGTGGGCGAGGGGCTTTGGGGACACGCCTGAGGGCAGGAAACCCTGGCGAGAAATCCTCCACAATCGCCCCCAGGACCGTAGGGGCCCCTCAAACGCCGAGGGAGTCATTTCCGCAGCCCACTCGCTCCCTGTGACAACTGAAATGACACGCAAGCCCACAGCTGCCCTCTAGGCTTGACCCTAACATAACACCGGGGATTCCTCCGCTTAGCCGGGCCCCAAATCCCGTGCTGGAGGTTATTTGCGTGGGACTTATTCTCCCTTGTCGTCGGAAGTGGGGAAAAGCCCATCCATGAACTTGGGATTCGGGGCTTCACCCTCTTCCCCCCCCCCCCACGCCTCCTTATTGTCACCCCACAAATTGGCTCAGGAGAAATATCCCAAGGGCAGGGTTCCCGTCTAAGCTTGGAAGCTAAGCAGCGCTGCCCTGGTCCGTACTTGGACGGGAGACAGCTTCGGCCAAACTTCCGAGGAAGGAAATGGCCAAACCAGAAACCACCACTTCTGAATGTCCCTTGCCTAAGAAAACCCTATTTGTTGGATCACCATAAGATTGGGTTGCTGTGAGTTTTCCGGGCTGTATGGCCATGTTCCAGAAGCATTCTCTCCTGACGTTTCTCCCACATCTATGGCGGGCATCCTCAGAAGTTGAGGGGTCGGTTGGAAACTAGGCAAGGGAGTTTATATATCTGTGGAGTGTCCAGGGTGGGGGGAAAACGTAAGGTGATTCTGGCTTGTTGGAAGTTTTCCGGGCTGTATGGTCATATTCTAGATGCTAGATTCTAGAACATGGCCATACAGCCCGGAAAATCTGTAACAACCCAGTGATTCCAACCATGAAAGCCTTCGACAATTTAAGGTTACTCTGTTCTAAATTCACAGACGTCTTGAAGGCACATACACACAAGGAGGGGTCGGACGAGATTGTTATTATTATTATTGTTATTATTATTATTATTATTATTATTATCATCATAATTGTTTCCACTAGGAATATAATCTTATTGCCCTGACATCATTAGCTTGTTGATTTATGCCTGTGTCCTTCCAATTCAGGAAGCCAACACCGAAAAGACCAACAACGGGATCCACTACCGGCTCCAGCTCCTCTACAGTAATGGTGAGCCTTCTCTTCCTTTCCTTCCCTTCCTCGCCCACAGCCCACCCGCCCAAGGCACCTTCCCCCTTTCTCCAGCCCCAAAAGCCGACTTGGTGGGAAGGTAGCCGAGCTATGGGGCAAGCAGGCCACTGGAGGCCTCTTCCTCGCCCCAAAGCCCAGCGCGGCGGCCCCTCTCCTTATTCTCCCCGCCTGGAGGGCGTGCGGTCCCCACGCTTTCCCCAAATGGAATTCGCCCGGCTTTGGCATCCGGTCCAACTGGAAAGTAAATCCCAACTTTCCTCTCCAGGCCTCCTTTCTTCCTTTCTCCTTCCCTTTCGCCTCCCGCAAAGCGTTCCTTCTCCTTCCTTTCTGGGAAGGGGCTGGGAAGAGGAAGCGGAACTCCCCTCCGGGCCAGGGGTCAAGCCAGGGCTAAGGCCAAGGGCCTCCCGGAGGAAAGAGGGCGGAAGGGGAGGCAGACCACCTCCTTCTCCTGCCCGCAGAACGAGCAACGGCTGAAGAAAGGCGGGAGGGGGTTAAAGAAGAAGAAGAAGAAGGAGGAAGAGGAAGAAAGCCTCCTTTTCAGCCTTGCACGTGGCGGGAGGGGGCAGAAGAAAGATGTGCCCGCTTCCTTTTGTGCCGAGTCTCCAAGTTGGTGCTTGGCAATCGTGATGATCATAGTAACTGGCCTTTCCTTCCTCATTTGGGACACTGTAGTTGGGGAAAAGCACACCGAAGTCTCCCCTCTTTCTCATTTGTTTTGTTTTGCAATTAAACAACCAGTAGTGACCCCCCCCTCTCTTTTCCTGCTCCTAGGGATAAGAACAGAACAGGATTTTTACGTCCGTTTAATCGACTCGATGACAAAACAAGTAAGTTTCCTGCCGGGTGACTTCATTCCTTCCCTTCCTTCGCCCTCCACGCGAAAGGGGGGAAAGGCGCGAAGGGGAGGAAGGGCGGGGGAGGCGGCTCCGGTCAGATTGGGTCTCCCTTGAGCTGGAGGAGGAGGATCAGAGGGGTGGGGCAGGCCTTTCTTTTCGCCCCCCCCCCCCAACCCGAGCTCCTTCTGCTATCCTTTCCCCCTCCCTGTTCAGACCCTCTGGCTGCCTGCCTGCCACGGATTAGCGACTTAATCCCGCGATCTGGGGAAAGGGGGAAGAGTGGCCTTTCCTCTCCACGCCCCTCCTGCTTTCCCCAGACCCAGGCCCACCTTGCGCCATCCACACCTAGTGGCCTCAAGTCTTTTGACACTGATTCAGGCAGGAAGTGTGTGTGTGTATGTCTCCGAGTTGCCGGTCGATTTATGGCCACGCGTGTATTCCTAAAAAGCCACTCTGATGCAAGGACCAAAAGAGCCGAGTTCTCCTGTCATGCACAGGAAGAGAATGACACGAAGCGCCTTTAAGGCTCAAGCAACTTTTCAGAAGGGTAGGACTTGGGAATGGGCAGGAATGAAGCGCACACTGACTGGGAATCAAGGCAGTGGATCTGCCTCTTCCTCACCCATTCGGACTCATTCCCCATTTCCCCAAGGCAAAAAAGGGCCATGCGATTTTCCTGCTTCTTGGCAAGGGGTTGGACTGGATGACCCACGAGGTCTCTTCCAACTCTATGATTCTAAATCACTACAAACATAAAGTTAAAGGTGTCACTCTCCATGAGAGCGAATGGCAGCATCTCTTTCTTTCCTCTCCTTTAAGCAAGACTTGAGCAGTGGAGCCAAAAGGCCTCACTGAAGGACTCATTGGAGGGGGGGGGGGGGTATATGCAAAATGCCTCCTGGCTCTGTGTTTCAAATTGGCGAGGAGCCAGGACTGGGCGAGCAAACTGGGGTCTTAAAGGTACAGGGACACGGCTGCTCTAGCCAAACCCTTCCAAAGGCCAAAGCCAAGGAAGCAGCCAAGACCTAATTACAGGGAGAAGAGAAAGGGGGAGGTGGGATGGGTGTTGCTTATCAGCAAAAAGAGAGAAAAAGATTAACCCTTTCCTCCCCCTCCGCCAACAAAAAAAAAAAAAACCCTGAAGTTTTAATTAGGCGCAGCAGCTTAAATAAATAAATAAATAAATAAATAAATCCATCCATCCATCCATCCATCCCTGTGCATCTTCCTCCTCCCTGAAGGCTTTCAGATCACAGGATTCTCCCCCTCCTTCCCCAACACTTTAATTATGGGAATGAAAAGAAATAGTAAACAAACACAAGAGCACAAAACAGCAGCCAGCCAATGTTACAAATATTTATCCTTTACTTGTTTGCAATTACTTTGTTATTTTTTAAAATCGTGACACATCAGTGTAGTGTAACTAGATGGGAAAATGCATGTGGGAAAAAGAAGGCATGATTTGTTTTTGTTTTTTAACATAACATTCAAAACTCATGTTGGTTTTAATCTGTAATTTTAACATTGCCCCTCTCAACTGTTGTCTAGTTTTGAGCTTTAGATGGCTCAGGTGTGGTGTATACACTCAATGCCACACAGTTGTGTGTTTGTGGGTGCATGTGTGGATATAGTAACAATGATGAACACAACAAGGAAACAATTCTGCTTTCCCCAAATGCTTGTCTTTTGAGACACACATTGAACTCAAAGTGTCTAATATACTTTGAGAACACAATCAGGTCTGATCAGAGTTGATGGCTATGTTTTGAAGGTGGCCAAGTCAGGCATGTGGTCTAATTCAGAGCCTGTGTTTTCTTTCCTACAGAAAGAGATAGGGGGAGATACTGTTGTTTGGGTTTTATTTTTCCCCTGCTTTAAAGGTCAGGGAACATATTCACACACGTATCTGCTTGTGAGTGCTGCAGACACTGTCTTCTAAAACTTTCATTGCCTGATTTTGTTTTTGGTGGCTTTTTGACACCAAACCAGAAAGGTCAAAGTGTTGAGTTTGTTTTAGAACACGGTCTTTGATGCGCCCTAAACATCTTTTCCTGCCATTGATGGCTGTCTTACAATGGTTGGGGGGGCAAGGGGGGAAGTCAATGAGCCCATCATTTGACTACAGTTAGTTAAAATGCTTTTTTGAAATGCAGTTTATAGTCTCCAAGAATAGAAAAAGAAATAGCAAGCATCCCTAAGACTACAAACTCTTAAAAAGACTGGGTGGCAAACAGCATTGGCTGATGCTGATCTATTGAAAGAGGCAGAACCCCTTCTAATGTTTTGGGAGGTTGCACATTGCATGGGCAATTGTACAAAAATATCATTAAATATTATAATTGAATAGCTTTCAGATGACAATCATGCAAGAGATAATGTTTCCCCCTTTCATGATTATGATCCCTGGTGGAAAGCTACTATTTGAGTATCTATAGCTTTAAAGCACTTTCCTTAACAAGGCACTTTGCTTATGATTACATTTGTTGTCAATTCACCTGTGAGATGTCTTGGGAAAAAGTGAAAGGCATCAAGAGCCTGAAAACCTCCACTTGGTGCTCAAATCCATGAACTTCAGGGGTTTAAATAGCTTAAGCACAGGATTGCAATCTTTATTTGTTGCTAAAAAGTGTAATACGAATATAAAATATAATTATTGTAAAAGGCTTTTAAAAATATTGAAACTTAAAACTGAGACATTTTGAGGATGGGACAGGATAGGAATTTAAATGTCAAAGTGATGAATAACATTTCTGATGAATTTGAGGAATAGTATGGAAATTAATTGATACAAAGAGAATATCAAAATAACAGTGTCACTTTTTAAAATTAGGTGCATCATTGTAGTAATTATTGCCTTATTAGAATATGGATTTTCTTTAATGGTTAATTTTGGTTGTATAACTTTTGTGGGGCAGTGATGTGATTATTATTTCTAGGCGGGGGGAGAGAGATGTTTGGTAGATCTGCACAAATCCAGATTGCAAACTGGATTTTTGTAGGTCTGAAGCTTTTTCTCTAGTCAGTGGAGCGCCCAGAAATATAGGTCCAAAGTACACACTGCACTCTCATGTGTCCAAATGCAGAGGCATCGTTATGCTTTAGTGGAGAGTGTGAATAATATAGAAGATTCTCAAGTAACTTTCAGCTTGTAATTAAATTGTGCAAAGCTTGGTTGAAAATTTCTTCAATTTTTAATGCAAGTTAAATATATATTGTCAGCTACTTAGAGGAGTAGTATTCCCATACACAAGCCTCAGAACAAATTGGATAATGGAGTGATGATTTCTAAATGAAACTGTAGCAGGAGCATGCATGTTTTAATGGTGTGGTGCCAGCTGGAGACATGCGCACATGTACAGTCATCAGCACTGACTTCCCCAGATTGCAGTCATTGTTTCACAAATGTTTTTGTGAATATTTTAGAAATCCACAGATGTGAATGATTGTATTGGCTGTCCTTTTGGCTTCTAGTAAACCGATACTGTCTGCATTGAAAGGAAAGAGCTGTTTTTTATTTTTACATGCAGTGATGGTAATATCATAGCTGTAAAATAAAATTTGGGTAACTAAATTGTGAAGCCATTTTGTTCAGTACATTACATTAATCTTTTTTCTCTCTACCAAAGATGTTATCTAAATGTTTGCAATAGCTTCATTATTTTAATTCTGTTGCGGTTGTTGTGGTTGTTATCTGGCTTGCAATGTGCTTGATGTCTTCTGTATGAAGCCCATGCTGAGCCTCAGATGTTTTTATTTAAATCAAGGGGGCAGTCATAGAGTTTTGTTAGTCAAGGATATTATGTGGTAAATAAAATGTTAGTCCTTCCTAGAGCAGACCGATTGAAATGAAAGGGACTTGTTAGTCACAGTTCCATTTACTTCAGGGGGACTCCTTTAGTTAGGATTTAAATTTGAATCTAACCCTTTGAGGTGTGCGTATACATGTGTTGAAATAGTTTACTTTTACATAAACCATCTTGGTCTATAATGACTGTTGGTTTACTGATGGGTCTATGGACCATAATAAATATTGTGGTTGTTATTATGTTGGTCAATGTGGCACTTTATTACTGGTGTGTTACTTTCTTAAATTTGATATAGGAAATTAGAGTGGGTGCTGGTATTATTATAAACAATGTCCATATCAGAATGTTGCCATTTACTTTAGTAAAGGCTGATTTAAGTTTATAGATGTTTTTGTGTTCGCATGTATATATAAACTAGTAGCTGATTTCTTTTTTCTGCCTTGAATGTGTGAATTGGTCCTAAAATTTTGAGGAGTGTGAGTGAAGTTTTAATATTTGTCATGCATTCAGTATGTGCATGTAAATATATCTGCACAATCCAATAAATCTGAGCCACTGGAAAAAAATTCTAAATATTTGCTTACATTGTTTACTGCTGAAAATAGTCTTCTGATGCATGGGTACTAAGTTCCTCTGATTACTATAGAATTAGTTTCCATGTAAAGTGTAAGCTATTTGAGATATAGGAAGTCATTAGTGAGTGACACATTTTTTTCAAATAATGTTCTGTTGTATTTTCCTTACCCCCCCCTCCCAACAAATATTTTATTAATTATTAATTGGCTGTATTAACAGCACAAATGTACATCTCTACTTACGGCATGATCTGCTTGTGTCAGTACATACAGCCATCCAGTCATGGCTCTCCGCTCACTGCATGGCAGAATCCGGCTGCTGGCACTCAGGCGATTAAAATATTATGCATCCATTCAGAAAAGAACTCCGCGAATTGGAGCCACTGAGCACAATGTGCCTTTGAAACGATAGGAAGTTCAAACCAGATTTTAGCAGCTTCGGTGTCTCTTTGGTTACATGTCAGAAAGTGCAGGTGATTTCAATTTCCTCAAACAGAGAAAAATGCAGAAGTCTGAAATTTGCATGCATGATCGGGACCTGTGTGTTTGGGAAAATGTAAACTCATCACAGTGGAAAATGTGTTGTTTGGAGTCTGGGGGTGAAAACAAAGCTGAGGATTTTGGAGAGACTGCCTGGGCCAGATGGCCTTAGTGCATTCCCAGTCTGGCATCCCAACTGCTCCCTCCTGTATAATATACAGCCATTTGTTCTTGGATATTTATGCTAGAGTTGTTTCCATGTGAATATTTGAGAAGCCTTCCAAATGAACATATTAAGGGGGAAAGATTTTTGTTTAATTCCTGTGAATCCATGTTGATAAGTAGACAGGCATGTCAAAGATAAGAGAATGGGAACCATATTTAGCACCTTTCAGGTTAGTGATGATGAGCAGGAATATACGCCACATCTTTTTGGGGCCAATTTGGGCACCCCTTATTTCTCTTCATATTGAAACCGTCACTGCCGTGAACAGGAGGCTGCTCTGTAGCGATCAGGAGGCATTTGTTGATAATTAAACATTGCTGGTAAAAATGATTTTAAGCCAGGGACTTGGAAGCTTCTCTTTGAGAGTACAGCGAAAGATGTCATGTTACGCACCAGGACACTTTTATTGATATTTTGTTATTACCTTTCTCTGTATGTTAGCTTACAGATGTGACCTTAGATGGGAAGTGCTCCCATGTATCCAAACACTCATTGATTCATATATGTTTAGATGCTCTAATAAGTGTATTTGTATATCCACATGGACATACATCTTGTCAACATTAAATGTAAAGTTAATTCATGCAAATAGTATGTAGTTATATAGAGTCCAGTCCAATTTATATTTATATGGAGTCCAGTCCAATTTATATTAACTGCTACTAGGGTTTATTGAGGAGACCCAGGTGGCAGCTCAGCAGGTGAAACAGCTGAGCTGCTGAACTTGCTGACCAAAAGGTCGATGGTTCAAATCCGGGGAGCGGTGTGAACCCTCACTGTTAGCCCTAGCTTCTGCCAACCTGGCAGTCTGAAAACATGCAAATGTGAGTAGATCAATAGGTACCACTTCGGTGGGAAGGTAATGGCAGTCCATGAAGTCATTCTGGCCACATGACCTTGGAGGCATCTGTGGACAACGGCGGCTCTTTGACTTAGAAATGGGGATGAGCACCACCCCCCAGAGTCGGACATGACTAGACTTAATGTCAGGGGGAAACCTTTATCTTTATTTTAGGGCTTATTGAAACCAACAGAACAAGTTGGCTGTGATTAGAGATTAACATTGGCCCCATCTACACTGACCATTTAATGCAGTTTCAAACTGGTATTAAATAAAATTATTTTACATTGCAGATGATTATATAGGAAATCCTGGAGCCAGTTTGAGGCCCAGATGGTGATTATACAGACCACAGAGCACTAATGTGCATTAAGTGCTTTCTTTCGTGTGCCTTTATGAAAGTTTTTTTTTATCTAGCCACCACCGTTTGAAGCTACTTTCGAATTGTATTAAATAGTAATTGTAGTTGGGACCAGAGATAGTTGTAGAACCCATCTCAGTGGAAAGCTGTACATTAAAAATCGGAATTAGATGATTGTCACAGTGTTGTCCATGATCATGAAGGAAAGGCATGAACTCGATATTGTACTTTGTAGCATTCTTGGGATGGATTCTAACATACGCTTTTAATATAGCTCTTTCTTTCCATGAGAGGATTTTAATCAAGCGGTGAATCTTGCTGGTGAAATGGGCAGTGGAATGCAGTTGTCAGGTTCACCCTTAGGTTGATCTCCATTAAAGGCACTTCCAGTAGATTTTTTGGAAAGTGGAATGCAGATGAATGCAGGAGGAAGAGGGAATTGGCAAAAGAAGCTTTTCCCATTTGGTTAGTGGAAGTGGAATAAAGTTTCAGTCTGAACTCCTCCTTATAAATCTATGATCTGCAAAGTAAGTAAACAAAAAGACCACATCACATGGTTGGTTATTTCTTTTCCCTATGTTGGCTATGTTTTAGATTTGCAAAATTATTTTTAGCTCTTCAGTTGTCTAACATATACTCAGAGACTTTCACTTCACTACTTTTTTTTCCCTTTTAAAATTATCTTTCTTTCCAGCAGAACTCACGATTCTGGTTAATTATCTCACCAAAAGACCGTGTTTCACAAACAGGGCATGGAAGATATTGAGAAAATCACATTAAATACATATTTTATTTAATATGTTCAAAATATGTTTTCAGAGAAGGAACAACTTTTCAGAGAAGAAACAGGGTTTTTTAAAGAGTTACCTTCCTGTAATACACACAAATTTGGGTTCTGGCAGCTGCAGAGACATGAGACTTAGACTGTTCCGGCTTCCTTTTTGAAACCTGTGTGTATGTGTGTGTATACATATATATATATATACACACATATCTAAATATATCTATATCTATATATGTGTATATAGATATAGGTATATAGATATATAGGTATTGAAATATGGCTTATGAGCATTGTCCGTGATTTTAACCATACAGTTATGCCAAATATTTATTATATTGTGCTATAGTGCTCAGTGATTTGACAGAAGAGATGAAGTCACGAAAGAGAATGACAGGGAGCCTAAGACTTTGTGTACCTTCCAATTTGGAAATACACAGACCAAGCCAATATTTACCTTGATTCTCTAGGTCCATAATGGTCCATAAGGTTATGTCTAGTTTATTATGATTTTGGTGTTGATAATGAGGAAAAGAACGTCGGCAAGCAACTTTTCTCTCCAGACTATTTTGAAGTGCAGGTACCTATCACAACAGTTGTCAGGCCACATGTTAAGAATACTCTGTACAGCTGCTTCAATTTATATCAATAAACCAATTCTAGCAGTTTTATCTCCACTGAGAACATGTCTTTGGGTCTTAATTTTCCCGTTCAAGATCAGGAATCCCAGTGATTGAATTTTGTGAGCCCTGATTCCACTACAGTACTGAAACAGATCCACATTGAGTTAAATTCATGTTTAATTTGTATTCTGAAGCATTGGCTTATATAAGTCCTCCTCCTGTCTGTTTTAAAAGGCAGGGCTAGCCAGCTTGATGGGTAGGTACTGAGGAACAATTCACAGGTTTGCTCTGTACAAGGCAAATCCTCATTTCTTTCTTGTTTGAATTTCACAGTGTATGAACTAGAGAATGTTAGCGATTTGCTCTCTGGACGTACAAACTCTGTGTCTTGCATGTTATTCCATTTGTATATGTTTGTCCATGTTCAATAGTTTGTGATTAAAATAATGCCTGGTTATAGATATTAAAATATTGTGTATATTATGTGTTGTGAAGCTAGGCTTCTTTCCTTAGGCTTTTGGAGGATGCTGTCACATTCAGTTTTCAATGTAGTTGGCTTTTCTTCATGAAGTGGGAGCAAGAGCTGCATAAATGCAACTGTGTGTGTTCATGTAGAGGACCCAGTCTTCCTTTTGGCCTTAGGCAACATCATATCTTGGGCCAGCTCTGGCGGCTTCTTTTGCCATATTATATTTAGAAGAGTAATCAGTTATATTTTTGAACTGTGTTAAAGATATAGGAAGCTACCTTGTAATGAGAGTAAACATTCATCTGCCTAGCTAAATGTCCTTTTTCTCTTCTGTGTCTGGAAGTGGCTCTCCAAGACGGAGAGAAGTCTTTCCCAGACGGTACTAGGTGATGCCAAGAACTATATCTGGGCCTTCTTTCATCCAAACCATGTGCTCTGCTCCTGAGCCATAGTCCTTTCTGACGCTTCCATACTTTTCATATTCACAAAATGCTTAATAATATATATGTGTGTATGTGGAGTCAGATAATGAATCTCCCTTTGTCCAAACATACTGTCAGAATTCTGTTCTGTAAAGTTTTCAGTAAACTTTACATACATGTGTATGTAAGGAGCAGCAGGTCTAAATTCTGTAAAATGCACCACATTCTGTCTAAACTAAGCAGGGTCAACCTTGGTTAGTACTTAGATGGGAGAAGCCAATGAATGCGGAAGGATGTATTCCAGAGGAAGGAACCCTTGCCTAAGAAAACCAGATGAAATTAATGGGGTTTCATATGTTGACAGTCAACTGCAACACACACACTCACTCACAAAAGGAGCAGAGTTACCAACTTTAACAAAAGTTGGAACTGTAGGGTAAGATGCTATTTATCTCTGTGCTATGAAAAGCTTTGCCTGCTGATTTCTGTGAGTCAAACCTTTGTTAAAAGGACAGGAGCAGTGAAGGCCAGACTTTTTCTCCTCCTCTTTCTGTCCAGCTGGCAGTCAGATAAGGAAGATTCAAAACACTTGACAACCTTTTCTGTGTGTGGCTAATGGGATGGGGTTCAAAAAGTTGCTAGCATGCAGAGTTGTGCCTAGATCACAAAGCTAAGGATGTTATGTACGTAAGCAAAAGGGCTGCTGATGTTAAACACAACAGACAGGTGATTAGATATCACACTGTTGACTCTGTTTGTTCATTATAGTTATTTAGCTGGGTGGTTGTGTTTTTTCTTAAGTAGCTACCTGGAGGTTAAGTAACCATAACAGATGGAAGAAGAGAAGGAGAGGAAGTCAAGAAAGAGAATTAAATCAGCTGGCTGTTGTTTATAGCTGCTAGTGAGCTAATGTTGCTGCAATTAAATGCACATTGACTTCAGTGCTGGCGAGTATGTGGCGTATAAGCATTTACAGTGGAGGGGCTTCAAAGTCTTAACTTCTGCTTTTAGGGAAATATTCCTTGTGTCTCCCTGTGATATATTAAATGAAAGCTCAATTATTCAGTGGGAAAAGGCCCTCACCCCAGCTTTACTGGTTCTTTTAAGGCAGTGTACTAACCAAATGCAATTTAGCCTTTGCTATTTTTTTCAGTCCTGTGGTCTAAACGTTCACTCTCAGTTGCATATTGCACAACATTAGTTGCTTGCAGTGCCTTCTGGTTCTAGGAAGCTATTGTAATGAGATTTTCTATATATTACCACCCCTACTTCCTGAAGAAATATAGTAATGAAATAAATGACCTTAAATCTGGTCATTTATTTGCATGGTTCAAGAGTTATTCTTTTCTAAATTTAAAGAACATCAAGTTATATTCTCTTTGCACATACAGATTTGTTCTACATAAATAGCTTTGTATGAAGGTAGAGGTTTTTTTTGACATAACAAATATGTGAAGTCACCCATGTATATTTGAGTAGGTAAATATATAATAAATTATATGTTGGAATAGGTCTAAAGTACCCTGAATGCACCAGATCCCATATAATCTTGGAAGCTAAGCAGGGTTTACCCTTGAATAAGAGATTGCCAAGGAATACCTGGCGTTGTTTGAGAGGACAAAACTGACAAAAAACTCTCAACCTCTCAGTGTGTGTGTGTGTGTTTACTAAAGAAAACCCTGTTAATGGGGTCACCACCAGCCTACAGGCAACCTGAAGGCAGAAACACACAGAAATGTATTATAACAACACTGAAAAGTTGAAATCAGCCCTTAGTTGTACTGGAAACAGTGGCATGTATATATGTATGTGGATGAATGGATGGATATATTTTGAACTGGAAACAATGCAAAGTATAGACATTTAGGTGTATAGATGCAAATATATTTAGAACTAGGATGTTAGATAGCATTGCAAAGATGTAGAATATATACAGGTAAGACCAGTGTGTTGGGTCACTTAGCCTGGTATGGTTTGAATGGTACACCAAACTAATATATACCCACAGGTACAACAGTATGCATAGGTCAATAATCAATAAACAGGTATGAAATATAAACTTATATTGAATAAACAAGTACACAATTGACAATTATAATGTTTATGCTTCGTACATCAAAATGAATATAAAGCTAAACATAGATTTGCCGCTTGTGAAGTCAGTCAGTTGAACTGAAGAGCCTGTAGAACACACGACTGGTTTCGACTTTTAGTCTTCTCCAGGAAACTATATCTGAGAATATTATAATAAATTACCAGGAGCATATAACATTTCCACATACACCCAGTTGTAAATCTTGTATAAGTACTCACAATTGTACATTCCAGTGACAGATACTTAAACCTTCCTCTTTCAAGTTTGTATTCTTATATCCTTTTTCAAAATATTTCAATGGTGGGTACTAAAAAGGAACAAACAGTGGCTATAACAAAATTAAAAAAATGACATTACAATTTCAAAAGTTTACATGCATATTCATATACTTACAATGTCTGTGAATTCATATATTTCTAAGATACCCTGCTGACACTCAAAAGTACTTATACAAGAAGTGGATAGCCCTCTGTTGGGGATGCTTTGATTGTGTTTTCCTGCATGGCAGGGGGTGGACTGGATAGCCCTTGTGGTCTCTTCCAGCTTTATGATTCTAACACTTTATTTTCTAGTTCCGAGGTCCTGTTAAATGTGGAAGCAGAAAGGGGATTAGAACCTAGGGATCCAGTGGCTAAGGATGACACTTAGTACAAGTTAAAAACCCAACAGAACAAGCCATTTTTTTTAAAAACCTCTTAAAACCAACATTGGGTTTGTGGGTGCTACTAGATGGGCATGATATTTCCCCCCCTCTTTGCTGCATCCATCTCCACAGACTGAAAATCTGCTTTGGAGGGTTTCCCAGCACTCTGGAGCAGGTTTTGTGTCTGTAGGGAAGAGGGGTTAGTAATTCCATTCAAATTCTGCTGATGGAAGGACTACATTACACCCCATCCCCTTAAATGTAAGTAATACACGCAAGTAATACGTAACACTGAAGTCCTTATGAAATGGAAGCTAAAGTCTCAGACTTATAGAAAAGGGAAGAGAGCTGGGCCCAGAAATGAAGTAATACATCTGCTGCTCTGCAGTAAATACTGGTGGAGAAACTCAGTCTGTACAAACTCTGTCAGAGCTTTTTCAAACAGTTCAGTTGGCAGGCAGCACCCTGGAAATGCAATGGTACAGCAACATCAGGGTTATTATTTATGGCATTGCTAAATCATATTAAGATATTGTGTACTGTGTTAGAGTGTGATAATACTATGTTTAAGCACTTTTGCTGCTGAACAAACAGCTTCTCACCCCTTCCATTGCTTTCAGTGGTAACATTTTCCAAAAGAAAGTGCAGCATTGCTAAATGACCTTAATTAATACCTTTTGTGTTGCTCTGCTGTTTAATTTTAGTTGGCATTTTCCTGCCCCTACTACTCAACTTCTCAAAACATTAGAAAAGTTTTACTGAGGGCCCTTCCATGCTGCCCCTATATCCCAGATTCTGATTCCAGACTATCTTTATTCCAGGCTATCTGGCAGTGTGGACTCATATATTCCAGTTTAAAGCCAATAATCTGGGGTCAGATCCTGGGATAAAGGTCAGCGTGGAAGGGCCCTGATATTTTTTTGTTACTATTGTAAAAAACCTTGTTTTGGTGTATTTTTTTTTTTTTAGTAAGGATGGACCAAACAATGCTGCAACTATGGCATCAAACATTTTCTACCTGTACTTTATCACACTTAAGCAACTAAGTACAGCACATATGACTAAGTTTTGAGTTTCTTCTGTTTGCCTAGATCATTAAGGTTTTCGTGCATATAATAGCAGCACCATTTAATGCATTTCACTAGTCTTATAGAAGGAATAGGTTGTTAGTAGCCATTACAGCTCTAATAAAGCCTCCAATTTCAGGTGCAATATACTTGATTTAAGAATATACTCTCCAATTTTCCTGATTTGTCAGGAAGAGTCCTGATCAATTCTTTGCTATTACACTTTCTGTTTCTAAAATACTCATTTCTCTTCCATACTCCCACTTTCTCTGTTTTATTTTAATTTCCATAAAGTCAAAGTGCAAAAATAGCTTGAACTCAGTTGACATCATGGAGGAAGGAACAGGAAGGAGCAGTAGATTCAGGCAAAACCAAACTGCTGGCTTGTGTGTTCTTCTTCATTAATAACCTTTGCTGTCTTGACTGCTGATTTTTCCACATGTGTAGTGGTATTAATCTGTGAAATGTTGGGGGATGTGTAAGAAGAAGGAATTGAATAATTTCAGGGGGGGGGGGGCACCCTGAGAAGACAAAGGCCCCTACCACACAGATTTATATCTCAGAATATCAAGGCAGAAAATCCCACATTATCTGAGTGTGGACTCAGATAACCCAGTTCAAAGCAGATAATGTGGGGGTTTCTGCCTTGATATTCTGAGATTTAGGGCTGTGTGGAAGGGCCCAAAATAAACTACAGGTGGTAGAACTTGGTTCAAACACCAGCAAGGCAAATATTCTCTTCTGACATTACGCAGAAGCTGGAAATGTAATATCACAAATGATTTCATAAGAAAAGGATGTGCAGATGTGATTTAGCTCATTGCTACTTCAAAACATCATTACATATAGGCAGATGTGTAGAAATTGCAACAGTAACAACAATAATTGTTGTTGAACAAAGAAAGGAAAATGTATAAGTCATTCTCATTTTTATTCTTTTTATGCTTCTATGTAATGGATGAGCTGCTGGTGAATTTGAAATAATTTTTAATGGTAATTTGAGATAAAATGACTATATACAAAGAATAAGATTTCAGTACTGCTAAGTGATATGTGTAGGAGGGAATTTGAGGTGGTGTAAAACTGTTTGTTTATCTTTAACTTTTTCGTGATAATCTGCCCCAGTGAGATTCCCGCTTCTGTGTAATTAGTAAAGAAGGATACAGGAGTTCTGCCCTCCTTTGCATCTGCTCACAGAACTTAAAGGACTTTACTAACAACTTACCTTTAACAAGATGGCAGCAAAGGTTAAGTGTTGCAAATGCAGAGCTCACTCTGGCAAAAACATATGCCCTTGCACAGCGGTGTTCCCTGTATGAGGCTGCTTGCCATTTTTATTGGACCTCAGTAAATTGTTTGTTGCAAATTTCAGCAGTAAAACTTTCCCTTTAGGATTGCCAGTGACTGAACTAGCTATGGTAGCTATTCCTTGAACAACAGTTTGATCTACAGCAGTTAGCAGCTGAACAGAGATTTGGGCTGATTTCTGTAACCCAACTCTGAAAAACAGAATGGAATCAGATCACACTGGTGCACTCTCGTCCATTGTTAATTCTCCTCAACTTTCATTTGTTGCACAATCCAATTTCCACAAATGTATGCATACAGTATATGTATTTTCGTCCACTTTTAGACTGCCTAAACACATCCTCTGTATATGGGGAAAAAGGAAATATTTCTTCTGGATCATTCATAGATTTCTGTTCTGGTTGCTATCTATATTTTCTCTTTCTATGTGGTATTGCAGTGGGAAGAGGAAGGGAAGGCTGCACCTGACTAAACGATCCCTTCCTGATATGTACTTACACATCTATAAGTTCTGCTGACTTGAAATTAGCAAATTATTTTAGCCTTCAAAATATGGGAACATTGAAAAAGAGTGTTCTATCATGTGAGAATTTAGAAATAAAGTCTTATTTCAGATGTTATGTGGTGACAAACTTAGATTTTGCCATGCAGAATACATTTGACATGGAAATAGTCCCTGGGAAGTTTACATGTGAAATTGTCATGTTTGGAATCATGTGACAGCCACATGTGCAGGTAATACTTTTAGGCATTCCTTTAAAATATTGTTAGGATGGCAAGCAAATGAAGGTTTCTAATATTAATGTGGGAAAACACGCAGGGAAGAAAATTATGTTTAATTCATTTATTCTGCTCTGCAGTCCTTCCCCAGGACCTGCCCTCAATTTCTATTTTTAGTTTGTCTAGAGCCATGGTTCCCAACCTGTGGTCCGTGGACCACCAGTGGTCCACAAGAATGAAAATATGGCCTGTGGCCTCATCATCACTACACCATTGCCTCAAAACCATGCGGCAATGAGAGCGACTAGTCTCACGAAACCCTCGTATAGTGCCGAGGCAACTGGGATGTTGGGAGGGGAGAGGCTGACTACCCACAAAAGATTACTACGACCACATCAGCTCTAGATTATTAAATATGTTTTTATGTGGGCGAGCAGATGGTGACTACTGGATGGCATATGTTCTGTATCATAAACTAGAGCTGATGTGGTCTATCCAATACAATTTTCTGAATCAGCATTCCAAATACCCAAACTTTTTTTTTTTGTCGTGTCAGGAGTGTCCTGTTGTGAGAGAATTGGCCGTCTGCAAGGACGTTGCCCAGGGGACGCCCGGATGATTTTGATGTTTTATCATCCTTGTGGGAGGCTTCTCTCATGTCCCCACATGAGGAGCTGGAGCTGATAGAGGGAGTTCATCCACCTCTCCCTGGATTCGAACCTGCGACCTGTTGGTCTTCAGTCCTGCCGGCACACGGCTTTAACCCACTGCGCCACCGGGGGCTCCAATAACCAAACTGAATGCAAAGTTGACCAAAAACTGATTTGTAACCCTTTTGGTACTAATGTTGGAGAGTGGTCCCTGGACCCTGGTCAAAGTGGTCCCTGGTCAAGTGGTGTCTGGCAAGTGATCCCTAGTCAAAAAAAAGGGAACCACTGTTCTAATGCAACTCATCAAAGTAACAGATTTAAACAATAAAGAGCACAAAGTACTTAAGAAAAATGCTGGTAAATAGGTAATTCAGAAAAATCACAGCTGTTTGGCTCATGTACCTGCCTGCAATGCTAGTTTTGGCATCAAGGGCCCCCTGGTATACCAAAAATCACCATCACCCTATAGAATGCAATACAGGTAGAGACAACACTCCCAACTCCCCCGTGCTTCTCCAGCCTTCAGGAGACGTCCATCCCTGGACTACAGCATTGCTATATTTATCCTTTACTTTATTCATTTCACTTAGGTGAAGTCATTTGTCACTCCAAGAATGTACTAGAGTTAAGCACTGTTTTGTGTTATAAGATGTGGGAATCACTTTCCGTATATATTCCTTTGAAAATTCATGTTGTCAAATGCAAATGTTATTCCTTTAAAGAAAGGTAGGATGGAGGGCAGAGGGGAGAGAAGTGAGGAATGAGTATATAAAGGTGGATGAGGAGGGAGATGTAAGTGACTGATGAGAAAGTTCTATTTCTGTCAAAGTGGTCCCTGGCCAAAAAAAGGCTGGGGACCACTGGTCTAGAGCCAGGTGTAACTGGTAGACTTGGGAAGAGGAAGGGGAAAAGAGTTGTAAGGGGTAACAGTTCCTTACACCTCCTAATTATCCTTCCAAATGCCACATTGTTTTCAGCTAGCAAACATATGTTTGACAGCTGAACACAGTCTTCCAGACTGATTGGGTTGCATCACTCCTAGCCCTGCGTGCAGAGTACACCAGAATGTACATGTATACCTAAAAGCATTGTCCTAAATTCAGAGTTTTGTTGCTGCTGTTATGTATCTTCTGGTAAACTCTGGTGACTCTATCATAGAGTTTTCTTTTATTCAGGTTTGCCATTGAACCTTCTAAGGCTGATAGAGTTTGTAACCTGCTTAACGTCACCTAGTGGTTTTCTTTGGTTGAGTATGGATTTGAACTCTAGTCTTCCAGACAGCTAATGACACTGGAGGGAAAGATATTAGAGGCAAAGATTAAGTACTTTGTCCACATCATGAGAAGGCAGGAAAGCTTGGAGAAGACAATGATGCTGAGGAAAATGGAAGGAAAAAGGAGGAGGGGCTGACCAAGGGCAAGATGGATGGATGTTATCCTTGAAGTGCTTGGCTTGACATTGAAGGAACTGGCCACAGCGAACAGGGAGCTCTGGCATGGGCTGGTCCATGAGGTCACAAAGAGTCGGAAGCGACCGAATGAATAAATAACAACAATATGACGCTGCATGCTGGCTATTAGATCCAATAGTTACTCTCATTAAACCAGTAGGGATGCAAAACAGATAATCTCCATTGATTCTGTGGGTATACTCAGGTTGGAACAGCAACTGGATTTAGGCCATACTGCATACAGCACACCAGTATCTTGCCAAAGAATATCAGACAGCGGGGTGTCTGCCTGTTTTATCATCTTGTTTTCTAGAACTTGTTTATTTACGTTTATAGGAATTTACCTTCCTTTAATTTGTTAGCACAGTTAACTAGGCTGGAGTTTTACAGAGCACGGTGTGAATCAGGTTCTGTACTCATGTGGTAGCTAGTTAAGTGCACAGCCATGCTTTTTGAATTAAAAATATATTAACTTTTTCATTTTATGAATAGGCCCCATAGTGTTCTGACTGAGCCTTCCTGTGTGTGTGTGTTTTTTAAAGTGCTATTAAGTTTATGTTTTATTCTGAATTGAAAAGAACATTGTGGTTGTCTTGACTACTAAAAAAGCCAATCCTACATACTGCTCAAAAGATGTGCATAATGCATTGGTTAAAACAGGAGAGAGAAGGAGAGAGAGAGATGAGCAAAGCTTTCTCTGCTTGGCTTCTGGGGCACTCCAATAACAAATCTTGAGCCACTTTTTGCAAGAATGCCGTCTGTTAAGCAAAGCTAACTGTCTTGCCACATAGTTATGCATTCATGTACTGTGGCGGTGATCATTTTTCTCCAGGCACATTCACTTTGCAGCTTTAAAAAAAGAAATAAAATAAAATCCCCTTGTCTTTTCTTTCCAGGCGATAGTATATGAAGGCCAAGACAAGAACCCAGAAATGTGCAGAGTTTTGCTCACCCATGAAATCATGTGCAGGTAAGAAAGATTCTGTCACCATTTAATTAGCTGAGAGAAAATGAATTTCTGCTTCGCAAACTAGGTTGAATCTGTAGCTATTTTGGGACTTAAAATATAGCTTTTGTTGCCTTCAACAAGCCCAAAATAACACAGATCTATGTGTCTAATTAGAAGCAAAGTCACAGTTGTCGTACCCATTTTCAATTATCTGTTAGAGCTCAATCCTGAATGGTATGCAAGAGGTTTTCATTTAGACACTGGGCCTTAATAGGCACAGAAAATATCTCTTTTTCCAGACACACACATACACACCATCTAAATTGCAGACTTCCAAGACCTAGTAATTATCCAGAAGTATCTCCAGCAGTAAAATCGCATTAAAACTTTGAGTTCACAGTGGACTTTCATTCAGCTGGACTGAAATATAGGCAAGATTGCCATCTTTACACTTTATATGTATTCTAAGCTCTGACATGCAATCTGGGCGGGTTGTGAAGGGAGCAAGCAGCCTAAAAGGGGAACATGGTCTGTGGTCAAGGCGATGATATCTTTAATGCAGACATAAAGCCTGGATGCCGCAAAGACTTATATGCACGGGTATAACATACTTTCTTTCTTTCAATGGTACCATTCATAATACAAATGTACACCCATTTTTGAAGCCTTGGATAAGAAGTATACATTGGCTCTGCACAAGGTTTGTTCTTGTTTGGAACCCTTTCTGTTTATCTTTTTAGTCAAAATGGGCTTCCTGAAAGTATAAAAACTGAAGAGCAACTACTACTCTAAGAGGGGCTATTTTGGAAACATTACTCTTTTTGTTCTGTCAAAGACTGCACCAGGGTTGTTAAATTTTGAATTGATCCTTTTTGTTTTCCCTTTGCAGCAGTTTAATCAGCAGCAAGTGAAAATGTTTACATCCATCCCCTCAAAAACTTCACCCACCGATAATTTCTGCAGGGATAGTATCTATTCAGAGGGTATTCTTGACCATTTGATAAATGGGTATTTCTTGACCATTCGATAAAGCTCAGTCAGCTTTCCCCAACACTGCTTGCTCCATATGTGTCAAATTACAGCTCCCATTATCCATTCTGGCTGGGAATTGTAATCCAATATAACCGAAGGGTAGAGGGTAAGGAAGGACTACCCAAGATCATATGAGAAACTCTCAGTAAAGTAATTGAAACAAAGACTAATAGTTGTTGCCTAAGCAACATGATAAAGTTCATAAGCATTTTTGTGTGTAACAGGGATATATGCATACATTGAAACTCCAGTGTAAAGGAAAACCTCCAGATGACTAGTGTGGGGAAAGTGTAACACCTGCCACCCTTCCAGAGAGAGAGACAGTAAGGCATGGACCTAATTTAGAATATATATATATATAGAGAGAGAGAGAGAGAGAGAGGGAGGTATAAGTATAGGTATAGGTAAAAGGTTTTCCCCTGACATTAAGTCCAGTTGTGTCTGAGTCTGGGGTTGGTGCTCATCTCCATTTCTAATCCGAAGAGTAGGCATTGTCCATAGACACTTTCAAGGTCATGTGGCAGGCATGACTGCATGGAGTCACACACATACGCACACACATACACACACATATTCTAAATCTAAATGAGGTCTATGTGAGAATTGGAGGTCCAACAGAAAAAAGTGGGCTTGTCAGTGCTGATTTATTAACTATACCTAAGAGTTCTTATAATTATTCACTTGGAAATAAGTGACACCTCTGTTTCTACCAGATTCTATCCTGAATCCAGTGTTTGTTTGTTTTTTTACATCTTAAGAATAACTTGGGCAGAGAAGGAGAAGCAGAGTTTATCTATATCTGCAGATAACTGAGGTGTCACCCATGTCTTCAAACTAAGAAGGGAATCCAGTTCTGTAGAAGACAGAAACGGGTTTCAGGATGATATTGGCAGAATGGGGAAAAAACTGAAAAGCAGCTAAATTGACTGATGATGATTATGTGGATCTGTTATGTTACTTCTTAAGATTTAGAACAGAGGAGGTAGACACCCTGCTCAAAATCCATGTAATGGATACACTTTAGAAAAAAAATCTGTTTCATGTAAGCTGTTGTGCATGAAATGGGATGGAATCCATAAAAGTTAATGCCAAATAAAACTTATTGGTCTTTAAGAGCCCACAAGAATTGTATTAAAACCAAAGGAACTTAAAATCTAAGTAGCACTGATTGGTGAGGTTATTTTGATGTTCTTAATTTTCTCTTATTAATTTTCTCTATATCAGAGAACCGTCTTTATTCCAGAGAAAGGGAGAAAGGGGAAGAGAAAGAAAAGTGGGGGAGGAAGGGAAGAGGAAGAGAAGGAAGGAAGGAAGGAGAGAATGAAAGAAAAAAGGGAAGGAAGGAGAGAAAGAAAGGAGGAGAGAAAGAAGGAGGGAAGTTTGGCCACAGCAACACGTGGCAGCTACAACTAGTTTAAAATATCCGTATATGTTTCAGTGGTAGCCTGTTCTTGTTGTTGTTAGCATTTATTTTATGCCTTCTAATTATACTGGACTTTGAAAGGAACAGGTGCCGAATCCCCAGGGGTTTACAATTTAAAAAGACAACAGAGAAAGGGAGTAGGAGTGATAGTTATGGGAAGACAGGGAAAGAATGCATAATTATTTCATTTACTTATATTTTCACAATATTAGTGCCAATATTTTTCTACCTGGAAACAACACTCAGAATGCATTTGGTACAATATACATAATTTCTTTTTATATCATCCTCAGTATTCAAAGGATATTTTAAAAATAATAATTCTCCTTTACCTATCTGTAAAGCCAAAAATGGGAGACTGCTCCCAGTTTTATCTTGAAAAAAGATATGAAAATATTTTGGGATTCAGCTGGGTATTTATCGATGATGTATCAAACTGCCTGATCTTATTACGCAAATCTGTGATCAACTGTACCAATGCAACAGACAATAGGAAAAAGCCTATTGTGTTCACAAGGATGGGAGGAATCGTTCCTGATTTCATTGCCACTTACTTTCCTGCCCATTGTAAGCACAAGTTGGGATGTGCTGAATCTGCACCAGGGGTTCAAATGCAGCCTCAATTATAAGCATAAAATTAGAGTCTGTTCCCCATTAATCAGCCCAGCTAATTGCTATTCACTACCATTAGCCATATGGTGTGAAAGACAGCTTGCTCTCTCTAAGATGGAATTTCTTCATTCCAGACATGAAATAGTGAAGGCTTGTGCTTCAAAATAGCTTGTTTTAGATATTTAATTCCCAAACAACTTCTAGCAATGCTTTCGATCAAGGATAACAGCACAATAAAACTTTGAGTTCATGTCACCAAATCAGAATATTTACAGGATGGAGGAAACTGTGGAGTGGAGGAGACAAAGAAATGAGATTTTAGAGGAGAAATCCTGGATGAGTAGGGATGAGAAATAGCAAAGATGAATTAGGGTTTTAGGCAGATGTTCGATTATTTCACAAATTTCAAAGTATGTTGAAGAGATCAATTTTTTTTGAGAGAGAGATAGAGGGAGTAGAAAGTGCCAAGGACAACCATCCATGCTGCTATGTTTTTTTTTGAGGGGATTATAATTCATATTATGAAAAAGTCTTCCAAAACCTTTTGTGGGTATCCATTCTACCAGCAAAAACAACAATCTCAGTTCTAAAAGAACAAGACTCCTTCTCATGACTGTCAAAAGAATGGAAACCAGTATTGAAAATCTGAGGGTTTTTTTTGAGGCGGGGTCAGTTTGAACCTTGACAGCAGAACCTTGACTTCAGGGCTTCTCACCTAAGGAATGAATGTGCTTTTGGTCACCCAAGTGGTAAGGGTAGTACTTTTTCCCAGGTCTGATTCACTGCGGTCACTATGTTCTTTTCCCGCTCTGTATTGCTAATCATTGCCACCTCAAGGCATGCATGGTCTTTCATCTTGTAGCCTAATAAATCTGCAGTTGCCCACAGAACCTCATTCTTAAAAGCTCTTTTAAACAATCATATGCTAATCACATCTAATTTATGCACTCATCTTGGAGAGCAGGTGAGGCCATGTATTTAATTGCACTGTTTATTTTTTGTAAGTGCTGTTTTTAGTTTTTGGATCTTAAAAAATCTGTTACATAGCGGCACACATATGAGTGAAAAAAGTAGGACAAGGGGATGTGAAATGTCTTACATGCTTGAAGGGCAGTCCCCAGATTCTGGTATCTCTTCAAATTATTTTTTACAGAGCAGAGAGAAATATATTACTGCTTCATATGCTAATTGGTGTTTATTGGAAGAAATGGAAACAATGACCAACTGGGCAGAGTTGTAGATTCCAGTCTTACCTCATCAGTGAAATGTTTCAAGACTTTGGTAGCTCTGAGTTTTTGCCCTTTAAAAGATGTATTTAAAAAAAATAGTTTTCATAAAACCAATTAATTGTTATGACTTAAAAAAATTATCCTGTGCTAAGTGTTATTTATTATTTTATTACCAGTGCTGATGGGTCAGTCTATTTTATTCACTGCTTTGTTGAACAGCATAAGAAAACTCACCCCAGCGTATGAAAAACTTTGTCACTCTCTCTGGAGTATTATTTGTGTGGTGTGCCACTTCTGGTGCTTCATGGTGTTGACTTTCTTCTACTCTTCTATTGTGTGTCCATAGAAATTTAGTGTGAAGTTAGTATAGAGGGAAGGGATGGATTTTCACAATATTGCTATCAAATCTTGGTAGTTTCCACAACTCTTCCCCATTTCAGTGGAAGCATGGAAGGGCACAAATATGCTGTCACCAACTTAGTTTTATGTGTATCTGCATTAGGACCAACTTGATATATTCAATATTTTACCATATGGAGCAGATGCTGTCATAATAACATTTGTGGAGTTGATGTATGTGCAGTGTTGATCCAAGTCACTTTTCTGCCCCAAGCAGAGTCCAGATTGTGGCCTCTTTGAGCTGAGTTTTAGAAGTCTCTACTGTTGTAGTTTGCTCACATTCATGATCACCTCAAGCAGGCTGTGTCATTCTGCTATATTGAAGGCAAATGAGCAGGAAACTAATGCATGGATGTTTTGGCGGGCGATGTGTATGGAATGGATAGGTAGACATCTCCACATGATTGGGTGCTGTTGTGAAGCATCTTATTCATACAATACTCTCTCCGTATGAACATGGGAATCAGATACACTCCTGGTGGGATAGATCTGAACATATAAGGCATTATTCTATTTATATATTAGGGTTATATATGTGGGGAAATACAAGTCACTCACAAGGTCATGTGGAAGCTATTGAGAATGGTTGAGTCTATGAATAACTTCTAATATCCCTCACCTCTGTCTTCAGTTAGTTACATAATCACTAAACAGAGTGACGAAGCTACCCAAAGCTTTTTTTTTGGGACTTTCTAAGTGTGTACAATGAATATGCCAGGAATATGGCAGGAAAAATTGGATTGACTCTTTCCTGATTTACATGTACTTTTTAGAATAGTGAGATTCTCATCAAAGCTAAAACTGTTCTATTAGATATATTCATGATTTAGTATTGAAGTCTGACCTCAACCCCCCCCCCCCCCCCCGCCCCAACGTGAGGAAGATGAACTACATAGAAGACCACAAAGGCTTCTATGTAGTTTATCTTCCTCAGGAATTATCAATGTGCTGAATGATCAAGCACTAAGAAATATTAAGACAGCTATCGTCATTGAGCTCTCCCAGGAATAATAAAGTCTGCCTGCAATGTATTCTATGCTTGGAAGTAAGCTCCACTGAACACACTGTAACAGAACATTGTACTTCTAAGGATGTTTCAGTGATAATGACAGGGAAAAAAATTGCCCTCCCCATGAAAGTACCTGTAGGTAGGCAAAATTACAATGTATATCTCCCTCACCTTGAAGAAACATTTGGTGCTCCAGATATTCTGGCTTTCATTACCGACCCTGTCCATCAATTTCTTGCCCTCATCCCCATTTTCTATACATATCTCCTTTCTGGTATAGGCCATTAAGTCAACTCTGACTTAGGATGACCACATTGTAGGACTTTCATGACAAATTTTATTCAGAGGAGGCTTGCCATTGCCTTATTGTAAGGAATTCCAGAATCATATTCAACATCCAAACAAAGTCATCACTCAGAGAGATTCAAGTAAGCATGTGTAATGTAGGTGCCCATACTACATGAAAAGTCTTTTAAGAGGAAGTTACTATCTCTTTTAAAGCACCATGTAGCTATAACAAAGATTGTCAAAACAGAGGACACATGTCATGAATTAATTGAAGAATCTGTATATAACATATTTACTTGAGTCTAATGCTCACCTTTTTGGCTGAATTATATTGTCAAAATTGAGGTGTACATTAGTTTTGATGGAACATTAGAATCATGCACATAATCCCAACTGCATGAAAAAGGCTGGAGGCCAGACAGGGAGATGGGGGTGATGTCAAGAGGCTGTTCTTGGTGACGGCAGCAGCCTCATGGCTCCATGGCACCTAGAGAAGGAGGAGGGGTGCCTTGCTAGTTACCCAGTCATTCCTGCCACTTAGTCATGGATCCTGCTTCCCGGTGTCCCTAGAGGTCTCTCGCCCCATGCCCCAGTCCCATGCGATTCCCAACTGGCCTCAATCATGAGACCCCATGAATAGGGCCAGTTGGGGATGGTGTGAGGCCTCTGTCTAATGGAAGGGTGTGGCTTACCAAATAGCCTCATTCATGCTACTTGTTTCCCTGACATGCTATGCCCACATTACATTAGAGAGAGATCCATTTTTTGTAACGCACACTTTCAAAACTTAGACACACATTACGTTTGATGGCACATTATATTCTAGTAAATCTGGTAGTTATATACCAGAAATTTCTGAAGGAAAAGGAGGATACTTTCTTCTTTTGGTTATTCATTCACATGCCACATTGGGTGCCATTTTAGCCTAGGATTTTCTTTTTGAGTGTGCGGGGAAATAGGGTATCAATGGGATAGGAAAAATGCTTTCGTCCATTCTTCATCTTAGCCAGAGTTTGACTGGGTAGAATGTTAACCTTCTCATGGAAGTGAACATGATCACCTGCTAATTGCTGCAGATCAAACAACTGTTGAAGGGGTTGGTTCAGAAGCAGGCAGCCCTGAAAGTGAAGGGAAAATTCCTCTTTTAAGATGACACTCATAGCACCTGTTTTTTTTCTTTTTAGAAGAACTTGTATTACAAATTGTTGTTTTAATCTGCTGCCCAAATTAACTGGGAACTTGGCTTAAATTGAGCCAAAGTTTTCTAAGTAATGTAACTGATCAGTTAGTTGCCAGTGATTTCCCTGGTCCCTACTGACTTCCGTGTAGATAGATATGTAGATTCTTAAATAAAGTTATATATCCAACTATAGAAATTATACATTTAAGAATTAGCAATGCATTAATTCTACATAGAGGAAGTAGTTGTACCTTTCTGGAAAAATGTGGTAGATCAAAAAGAGGCCAAGGGGTAAAAGTAGTTGCCCCATTTTACCTTTCTAAGTTAGCAACTAAAAGAAGGAGGTTTGACTTAAGGCCAACTTATCACTATTTTGTAGACATATAATTGTAATTTATGTTTACTCTGAAATCAATCTCACTATGTTGGTTCAAGCTGCTTCCTTGATAAATTTGGTTAAGATTGTAGGTCTACATCAAATTGTTATTCCCAACTAGATGGACCCATTGAGTCAATTGCAAAATGTTAAGCCGGTTCTTAAGAAAATCCCACAAATTCTGCAGGTCTACTCTCCTTTAGGCTAACAATTTCATTTATGCCCAAGAAAAATGAGCAGAAGCTATATTTTTTTTTAAAAAAAACCCTAATTTAATAAATAAAGACACTTGATGACAGCTGTAGGCATGGGTAGAGAAACGTTAAGCTTTGAATGGATAGTGATGCTATGGCACAAGAACTTTTATGAAGAAGTTAGATATGTTTGTTTGTGATGTGAATACAGTTTTAGCACTTGAAGTAAAGGTGGGGAGTACTTTTTGCTTGTCATGGTTTATAATCTGTAACAAATAAATAGGGTTATCAGATATCAGCATGAGGGTCCCCCGGTGGTGCAGTGGGTTAGAGCACTGAGATGCTGAACTTGGTGACCGAAAGGTCACTGGTTGGAATCCAGGGAGTAGTGTGAGCTCCTCCTGTTAGCCCCAGCTGCTGTCAACCTAGCAGTTTGAAAACATGCAAATGTGAGTAGATTAATAGGTACCACACCGGCGGGAAGGTAACGACACTCCATGCAGTCATGCTGGCTACATGACCTTGGAGGTGTCTATGGACAATGCCGGTTCTTCAGCTTAGAAATTGAGATGAGCACCAACCCCCAGAGTTGGTCACGACTAGACTTAATGTTAAGGGGAAACTCTTTACCTTTAATCTCAGCACCTGGCCTTGAGTCTCCAGTTTGTAGTAATCTCCCAGACAGGATCTGAGAGTGCAGATTATTTAGTTTGGTGGACTTATTTCTGGGCAAATGGAAAGGGCTATGTGCAAATCTCAAGTTTAACTAGCAAATTGCAAGGCTTCATTCATTTCTTGCTTCAACTTGCAAAGGCTCTTAAAGGGGTGTGTGTTTTTACTTAGCTTACAGCCTCCCTCCCAGTTGTTATGATGCCAGAACTAAACTTCCACTTTGTTCTGCATCGGGGGTTTTTGTGTGCTAGAAGTTAGTAGCTATATTAAATAATTTTTGTCTCATAAGTGTTAGAGAAGAAGTAATCGCTTAAATCTTGATCTAGGATTTCTATCTCAATTTCAGAACAGGAAAATATATATTTCTCTCTCTGTCTCTGAAACTATGTTTGCATGGCAAGTTGTGAATAACTGTGGTTAGTACTTAACGAAAAATATGTAGCGGCATCACCAGAGGTGATCTTTAGGGCCTAAAGAAACCCTAAACAGCCAGAGCTAAGTGTAAAAGTAAAAATCACCACTCAGGGCCATGCTGTAATTCGTCTGCAAGTGTATTATTTCAAATAGGCTTCAAGCAACAGAAAAATAATGGGACTGCTTTTAAATAATGCAATTTCTAATGCATTAGAAGTATGCATTTAAGATATCTATGTGTTTTGCTTACTTTCTGGATTTTGAGCTTTTCTTACACCTTGCAATCCCACCAAACAAACAGCATGCAATCATTAGGTTTAGAAATATGTATGTGTATTCATACACAACACAATCATTTTTTAAAAAGTACACTTGGATGTTCAGGATTTAAACAACATGATGGAGCTAGAGCACTGAAAGCATCTATTCTCCATAGGAGAATAGTATCTGATGTTACAAACTATTTGAAGGGTAATTGGCAAAAGTTGTCAAGAAATATAGCATTATTATCACTAACAGAAGGCTAACCTGTTTTTTACACATCTACAGTAGTTGCTGTTGCTTCCCAGCTGTACAAGAAGTTAAATCTAGTAATTAACCTGCATCTGACCTGCCATATTCAACTGATTTCCAGGCAGGAACAGAGTGGTAACTTTAGCCATCAATGTGAACCCCTCTGTCTTTGTAATTATGATTTTGGAGTATAACGGTTGCACTAAATCCTCTTCCTTTCACCCTGTAGCCGCTGTTGTGACAAGAAAAGCTGTGGCAACAGAAATGAGACTCCCTCAGATCCAGTGATAATTGACAGGTAAGGGCTGTTATCCTCTTTCCTTGAATTTATGTCATATTTATTTATTTATTTATTTATTTGGTGCCATTCATTATAGTCAAACACCTACCTTGTGTTGTTAATGGGCAAAAGAGCAATGTGCATCTGTGGGTGTAATTTTGTCGTTTGTATGAAATTAGTAATACTGTGCATTTTTTTATTATTATGGAAAGGCTGTATGGGACTGTAACAACTGCAAGAGGAGGCTCCATAGAGTCTCTGATTCATGTTCCTAAAGGGGATATATTTCTCTGCGCCTTTCTGTGCTTGATCTGCATGCTGTGCTGGAGAAGTGTCAAGAATATAAAATAATAGTTTGTGATTTATGAAATGTGGTTGGGTATTTATAAATATTTAACTTTTTGCTTTGAAAAATGTTTGAATCATTATCACTTTTTAGCTACAGTAGTTCCCATGAATGCAATTCATCTAAATTGTAAGCTTTGATTCATTTTATTGACGCTTTGAGAGATCAGCAAACTAAAGATTCCTCTTCCCTTAATGCTTTTCCCGGTTTCCAGACTGTTTTCTTTGGTTTGAGTGCAATTTTGATTGTATTGTCAGTTGATTAGTTCATTTTGCCTGTCTTAATTATTTTGGTTTCTAAACAGATCCAAATGATAGTATGTATCTGACATGCCTGAATAAATCACTATGAAACAATACATTCACGGGCATGACAATTTCTACTCAAGGCTTGCAAACTAGGTAACATTGTAGCCAAATAGTCATTTTTACATTTTAATTATTGAAACTCATCTGATGATGCTGTATTACTCTGTCCCCTTCCACACAGATGAATAAAATTCCACATTTTCTTCTTTGAACCTAAATATATGGCAGTGTGGACTCAGATAACCAAGTTCAAAGCAGATATTGTGGAATTTTCTGCCTTGATATTCTGGGTTATATGGCTGTGTGGAAGGGCCCTCAGTGAGAATTAAGTGACCACACAAGGTTGATGTCTATTCCCAGATAAAAGGAGTTCTATATTGGTATTGAACTGAAGTCACTCGCTTTCTTTCTTGTCTAAGTAAATGTTAACCAAATTAAGTTCAGAGCATTTTTCTTTGTGAGATTGTATAGAAATTAGAAAGTGTAAGATGTGGTGAAGGAATGAGGTAGCATTCAGTGATGTAGTGACTAGATAAAAGGAACTGATTCGCAATTGAATTTATCTCTAATTATAAAGGTAATTACTAGGGAGTAAGCCTCGTACTGATGAAATGGACTTAGTTTTTTTTAAAAAAAACAAAAAACTAAATACACATACTAATAGAGTGTCATATCTCTGGCATGATATTTAAAATAGTAGTGTATGTTGTAGCAGCTTCTAGCAGATGTGTCTGCAAAATATTAATGAACTGGCCGAAAATATATGCATTAGGGAATATTCCATACTTGATTAAAGGACAATGTTACATATATGTGAACAAGTCATTAGGAATATTACAAGAGTATATTCAAGTGTATCGTAAGTGATGGAGATTAAAGGTGTTATTTTCAGTTGCATTAAATGCAACCAATCCAGTGAACCCAAGATAACCTTAATATTATTATATTAATATAAAAGTATTAATATTAATATTATATTAATAATTAATAATTAATATTAATATTGTCCAGTGAAACCAAGATAACCTTAATACTAAGTGGATAGTCTCTTTCTCTTTTGGCTGAAACTTTGATCCAGCAACATAAAGCCATAAAGTCTTAGGCATGTTCACAAGGCAAGACATGAAGTCACTTTTTGTCCATTTGGCGGGATTGCCCCTTCTCTCCTCCTCCTCTGGTAGGTGCAGTCAAAGCAGGAAGTTACTAGTTCATCAGATTTTCAATTGTTTTAGTAAGTTATGATCAGCAGTTGCAAGCCAAACTAGGGGACCTTCCACACAGCCATGTATTCCAGAATATTAAGGCAGAACATCCCACAATATCCACTTTGAGCTGGCTTATCTGAGTCCACTCTCGGATAATGTGGGATTTTCTGCCTTGATATTATGGGATATAGGGCTGTGTGGAAGGGCCGTAGGATATCAAACCAACTTCAAAGTCAACTGGTAACCAACTTTTATACTTTGGATGAAGCAGTCAACTATCCTGAAGTAATTGTTTCCTGGATTTATTATTTTGTGTGGGAAGAATTTTTCCTCGCATTTTGTCTTATTAAACAAGATATAGTTCAATATAGTTAAACAAGATATAGTTCAATACATTCAAACTTAGGGCCCTTCCACAAGCCATATTGCCCAGAATATCAAGGCAGATAATCCGCAATATCTGCTTTGAACCGGATTATCTGAGTCCACACTGCCATATCATCCAGTTCAATGTGGATTTTATACAGCTAAATGTAAGGAGCCTAATTCATTTGAACCAGATTTGAAGCTCCCTGAATCCCATTTTTTCCAAAGAAAAAGCTCCTCTTTAGGAGAGATTACTGGTGATTATGGATAATGCTGGGCGTACTGTACTTCAGCTGATACTTTTCACTGGGACAGATTTGAGCTTGGTTTGTAAAATGGTGCTATAATCACTTGATCTGACCGCATAGTTTTAATGTGAACTGGCTAATCTTTTCAAAAAATATCCTTTGGTTTTAAGTTGTGACTTTGAAACAGGAGGTTGATATGACTGCTGTTTGAATAACATTTGATTTTGACCTGTTCTTGTGAGTTGCAGTGGCATAAGAAATTTGACTCAGCAGTGCTGTAATTAGCCTGGCCTGTGTTTTTGAAACAGGATTGGGTTACCTGGATCGCATTAGTGTGGCTTCTATTGTTGCCGCTTAGCATCTGTCCCAGTAGGGTACTTAAAACCTTTTTTCTTGGCCAGGGCTAGTTCAAACGATTTAGGCAAAATATAGTATCTGCTTTGTGCAGTTAGTGGCTCTGGTGATGTTACTAGTGACATTTACTGATTATTTTTTCTCTCGACTTGGCAAAGTATAAAGCGCACTATATGGGGCCTATGTCTTAAACAGAGTACTTTACAAATTTGTTTTAACATTAAAAAGCTGTCATGAGTTGGAACATATGTTGAGTTGCACTCTGCTGTCACTCCTGCATGCATAAAATTGTAAGCTATTATGCCAATTGATATGCAAAACCATATACTTTTAATGCAAGTGATCCTTCATGGGGCATGTTTTGGTGCCTGGGAGGAGGTTTGCAAAGATATTCTCTCATTATTTAACCATAAAATGGGCATGTAAAAATATATTTTAGCAGACTAGGAACACATTTAAATTACATGCATGATTCTATGTAAGGATGATTACCCTTTGCCTACATCTACAGTGTATGGTTTAGGGAACACTTAATAAGGAATTATCCTTATTTGTACCATTAGATGGATATATGACACATGCAGATATATATTATTATAATCTGTCTGAATGTTAGTGGATTGTAACAGTGCCCTTTGAATTGAGGGAATCTAAGACAGATGTTTCAGATGCCCAAAGATATACTGGTGAATGGTGATAGGTACCTTTGTTTGATTGCATTGATCATACAGAAGAATTAGGGGCATATATTACTATCATCACTACTACAGAGCTCTAAAATGTGGTTGTAATTTCTATATTCATTTACAACGTATATATAACATTATATATGATTACTGTATGTGCATATGTGTTGTGTGTGTGTATGAGAGAAGTAATTGCACTGGAGCCGCTATCCTAAATGTCAGATTTTGGCACAATTTAGTACTGCATATGTACTGGAGGGGAATCTAGAAAGTGACATTGAGGGACATTTTCCTTGGAATACAGTTTTGTTTCTGAAGTGGAGTATAAAATTATTATTTAGATAGGCAGTTGACTTTGCAGAATGCAAGATACTGTCTTGTGTCAAGTCCCATATTTGATCCATCTTCCCCATTTTTGTCTGGGCCAGGGCTTCTTAAACTTTTTCCATTTGTGACCCCTTTCTACCTCTGAATTTTTTTCATGATCCCTTATAAAATAAGTATAAAAACCAAACATTTACAAGTCTTGCTAAACAAGCTGATTTTCCTTTTTGTGAAGTAAACCTGAATCATTTTCTGCACATTGTTTGCAGTGGCTCTCTAGGATTCGAACAGCAGTCCTTCCTACTGCTTGAAGAATGTATTTGTCCAAATATAAATTCCAAAATCTTCTACCTAGCATCACTATTCTGGCTAGGGATTCTGGAAGTTGTACCCAATAACATTTCCAAGGTTACTATGAGTTTTCTGTGCTGTGTGGCCATGTTCCAGAAGCATTCTCTCCTGACATTTTGCCTACATCTATGGCAGGCATCCTCAGAGGTTGTGAGGTCTGTTGGAGACTAGTCAAGTAAGGTTTATATATCTGTGAAATGTCCAGAATGGGAGAAACAACTCTTGTCTATTTGAGACAATTGTGAATGTTGCAACTTGCCACTTCACAACAGACCTCACAACCTCTGAGGATACCTGCATAGATGTGGGTGAAATGTCAGGAGAGAATGCTTCTGGAACATGGCCATAAAGCCCGGAAAACTCACAGCAACCCAGTGATTCTGGCCATGAAAGCCTTTGACAACACATTGAACATTTCCAAGGTCTTTCCTAGCTCAAGCTAGAGCTGGCAGGGATGGCACTTTTTCCATGAAAATTGTGTGCTTCATCACTGATCCAAGTCAGTAGAAAAAACAAAGCAGTGTATGTTTGGCTTGTTGTAGGTTTTTTTGGAATATATGGCCATGTTGGGTTTGTCTTGTATGCATGCCCCCCTTAAATGAATGCTTGGGAATGTAAGCTTAGATATAAAAATATGATTGCACAACTAAAGTTTCAGAAGCAATTTTTAAAGGTTATGGCTGCTGCTGAGACACAAACATGCTAATAATAGGAAAGTGTTTCTTCATTTTCCATCCCCAACTGGTGTTTTGTGTATTTTCCCAGATCAGGTCACTTTTGTCTATGTATGACATGCCACATGTACCATCATATGTGACATGTCATAAAATCTGTTATAATTATTTTAAAGAAGCAGGACTTTAAGGAAAAAACGTACATCTCCTAAGACATTTGTGATTTTGTTAAGACGCAGAGGAAACACAATATCTGAGGAAGTGAATGTAATGCAAAATAATTCAGTGTGCAACAATATCTGTTTCCAGTGCACTGTGCACATTCAGCCTACTTATAGCAGGAAAATTTAAAAAATGAACCACTTTCTGTTATTGCATTTTACATAGATTTAACATTCAAACAGTAACTCATATTTGAATTTAAAAGGTTTGCAATAAAAATTTCTGGTTAGGAATTGAATAAATTGTACTTTTATTGCCATGCTGGATATTCCCATGTCCTAACCTTTTTTCCCATATAGTTATTCTAGTTCAATAAATAAAACCTCATTAGACTATTCCCATTTCAATGAGTTTATTAAATTTTACAGGAGTAATTAGCATAAGCTGTGCTAATTTTTCTGGAAGACTAATGAGAAAGCTTCCTAATTAGGTTTGCTTTGTAAGAATCTGAAAAGATGATAATGAAAAAAGTCACATAGGGTGCAATACAACAGGAAGGAAGGGTCTTATTATTTCTTGATTTGTGAAAGAGGCTTCCGTGTCTGACATGGCTGAATATTTAAACACCCACACCACATAGACATGCTCCAACAACTGACCACTATGGAAATAGACTGAGGTGTCTTTGCTTGATGTTTAGCTTCCATTCTCTGTTCTCATGTATGAATCAAGTGTGCAAAAATTCTTCTTCTACTTAAGATAAACATGGAAAGTAATGTACATTTTCAGCACATATGGCAGAATCTGCCCAGCATAACCAATTCTGCACAATAGGTTCCCTTAGTTACTATTTTAGCTTGTAACTATTCCATCCCTGGACAAAAAGAAATACAGCCATTCAGGGCCATACCAGGGGAGGGGAACGTTAGACTCTGTGGCTATTTTGAATGTCAGTTCTCACTCTGCTTTACCATTGACCATGCTGCCTCATGCATTGGGAAGCTGAAGTCCCAAACATTTGAAGAGGCAAAGGTTTCCCACCCTAGCTCTAAACCTTTAGTTCAACATCTGAAGGATAGAGCTTGTTTCCTCACTCCACCCCAGCACTTGAAAGTCATATGACAGCTACAGGTTTGCTCACAGTGTGCCCGCTCATACCAGGATTATTTCTGACAAATAGATTTTGCAGGCTTCTGAGATGCTTCAAAAAACTGCAATGTCTCTTTGAACAGAGATGACTGTGGAACAAAAGAAATGTCAGTGGGGCGCAATGCTGCTAGAGTACCTTTAGCTCTCTTAAAAATGATTGTCTGTTTCAGCCACAGTTGATATATGCCCCAGTCTTACTCAAGACTAGTGAAAGTGTTTTCCTAAACAATAAAATAAATTATTCCAGTGCCTAGGTGATGGATGTAACTGAGCTGTAGTGTACACAAACATGCAGAGGCTCTGAAACTTACTTATCTATTTAACTTTAGTATGTTCAGATAAAGACATTGTGCTTTAGGTACTGTCCTGTAGGTTTACTGTTCTGTAGCTTGGCTGGTTTTGGTTTTGACCACACTGGCTTATTGTTAGCTTTTTTTCTTGTCTGGAACCAATTCATTGTAATGAGTATAGGCATTTTAAAAGCAGCTCATTCTAAGGTAAGGTTAAGCAATACCTCCACCAATCCTTAAGCCAGATATTTTCAGATATTATTTCCATGGCCCCAGTATATACCAGATTCCAGTAGAAAACATTTGGTGTTACACTCTGTGCCAGGATTTCCAAGATTGTTTTATGAGGGCGTAGCCAGTGAGCTATTCCTCTGTGGAAGTACTGTTGTTTGACCACTACCTCCAAAGCCCTGAATTCTTTAGCAAAGTATTCCAGTTTTTCCTGTTGTGTTGCTCATATAGTGTCAGGAGTCCATGGATTGTTTGTATATTAAAGCCCATTCACACAAACATTTCCCAACCATTGTAGGAAAACCCTCTTCTATTATGCTTTCCACATGTAACTCATCCCCTGCTGAACCAGCTGGGTACATACCCTGCTTGGTGTGAATTGAACATAGATTCATTGTTTTTGGCACACTGCAGCTATCTCAAGTATTATCTGGTTGCAAATAATTTTAAGTACCCTTGGCATGGCTTAAGGGCATGACTTATGGATGTGACTGGAACCTGCTGCTTAATGCTGGCCAAACCATTTTTGCAGCCATCACTTCCTAAAATGGTTGTACCACCCAGTTTTCTGTTCATATACTCATGCATGAGTCAGAGATCGGAATCAGTTTATGCCACAAGCAGACATAAACCAGATAGAATGCCATTCCAAGTGATGGTATCTGTGGTACCTACATTAAGGTCTTTTAGGTGTCATGTTAAGAACTTCTTCTTACAAGCATATTAAGAACAGTTTTTAGTGCTTTTGGTTGTTAGTCTTCTTTTTCGCTGCTGGTTTTACTTTAGTGTTATATGCTGTAGTGATTTCTCTCTTCCTTTCTGGTTTTATCTTGATTTTAAAATGTGTTGTCTCTAGTAATTGGTTTCTAAGATCCATAGATACTGTTATCAAACACCTCTGCTTACTGAGTTGTCCTAAAATTGAAGTGAAATAGATAAATAATAGCCAGTATGACCAGTGGCAGCAAACAAAAGAGAATGAGTGCCAGTGGTGATTGGTGGGTGGGTGATGATTTGTAGGAAAAAAGTCAGAAGGCTTGATGCAATCTGGGGAAATTGTAAGGGAAAGCACAATAATGTAGCATTTTGGACCAGAACATTAACTAACATGAGGTATGTTTTCAACAAAATGTTAAACCATATATTTACAAATAAATTCAAGTAACAGAGGTATGCTCAAAGCTCTGCTATCTTCAGAAGTAGGAACCTTCACCATATATCTTTCTGTCTTTACACAAAGACAAGGTAAATTAGGCAGCATGCAACATGGGTGGAAAATGTATATCCCTCCAGACGTTTTATGACTCCTATCAGTCCTACCAAGAACAAAAGATTATGAGTAAAAATGGAAGTAACGGTACCATGCTATCAGGAAGGCCATATATTCCCCACTCCTGGCCTGAATGCAAAGGAGTCCCATTTCCCTAGTGAAAATGAGGGTGAGTTGCTTGATCATGACAAGGAAGAGGGAGCAGTATTGTTTTCTTCTGCCCTGGAGACTAGGACTTGGAGCAATGAGTTCAAATTACAGGAGAAGAGATTCCACCTGAACATTAGGAAGAACTTCCTGACCGTAACAGCTGTTCAACACTGGAACTCTCTGCTTTGGAGTGTGGTGGAAGCTCCTTCCTTTGGAGGCTTTTAAACAGAGGCTGGATGAGAAGGTTTCTTTGATTGTGTTTTTCCTCCATGGCAGGAGATTGGATTGGATGACCCATGCCATTTCTTCCAAATCTGTGATTCTATAAAATGAAGGACATGTTGGTAATAAAATGAAGGGCGTGTTGTGGGTTTTTTTTTTGTCATGTCAGGAGCAACCTGTGAAACTGCAAGTCACTCCTGTTGTGAGAGAATTGGCCGTCTGCAAGGACGTTGCCCAGGGGACGCCCGGATGATTTGATGTTTTATCATCCTTGTGGGAGGCTTCTCTCATGTCCCCGCATGAGGAGCTGAAGCTGATAGAGAGAGCTCATCCGCCTCTCCCCGGATTCAAACCTGCGACCTGTCGGTCTTCAGTCCTGCCAGCACAGGGGTTTAACCCACTGCGCCACCGAGGGCTCCATGTTGTGGTTGAGCTAAGCATTTTTGTGTGTCATGGATTTAAGTGGGAGAGTTAAATATGTGCTCCAGTTTCTCCCATTGAAACAAACAGGATTTGAATTTGCTTAATATTGTGAGTTACATACTTCTGTTAGGATCTGCTTTGAAAAGACAAGAATGCTTTACTGTATGCAGCCAGCAAGCTGAATTTCAGCAAAATATACTTCAATGAAAACTGGCAAAATCACTATTATCCTATTTTAATTCTGCTGCTCCATCCAGAACTCCTGTGCTTGATTGTGTCTTGGCCAGTGGCCTAGTGAATAATGCTAGCTATGTTTCTGATGGTGGGAAAAGCACTGCATTGTGTGATCAAATGATTACTGTGGCCTAAAAATGCAACTTATATACAAGCCTCTATATGCTCATATACAGCCCTAGCAATGTCTTCTCACAGTGAAGTCCACAGTTTAATGGAGCTGTGTTGCTGCTGAAAGCCAGTTTAGGTTGAAAATTCACAGACACTGTAGGGTATTTCTACAAAATGATCTTCCAAGCCAAAAGCCAGAGTCCTAAATGCAGTAGAGGAAGACATACTGGAGTAAATTGGTCTTGTGTCCAACTCCTGCCAAGTACTTAACATAGATATATTAACTCCTGCTTGGTCATCATACAAGGTTGATACGCATTGTCATTTGGTTTGGTGGGTCACTACCTTTTGAGATGTGTACTATAAAGTAAAATAAGGATATTTCATGTCTCTGTTTTCCCCCCTTTAAAAGGCCACCAGGAAAGGGCAAAATGACTCACAGATTTAGTCACATAACAATCCTGAAAATTGGGCTACACTTGGGGGGGGGGGGCAGTGTCATTTACTGAGGTTGTAGGTGACTGAGACTTTGAATTCATGAATCCAGTAAAACTCATTCTCTCTTTATTTCTCAAACACACACTGAAACCTCTTTCAGACTTTTCTCTTCTTCCTCTTCAATCCTCACTGGCCACCCTCACTTTTTCTCTCTGTACTTGTACTTGTATATTTATATTTTTCCACGAATTAGATGTATACTTTACATTGTATTTGTGTGTTTTGATAAGGCTTGGCTGATGAATAAGATTCATTTCTCGTTTCTTCAAACCTCACATTATTAACAAATAAGAAACCCAAACAAGCTAGAGTCCTGAATTACTGTAGAAGAAAGTAGACATGACAGAAATCAACACATTTTCTCCTCAGCCAATAATGCAGAGAGAGAGAGAGAGAGAGAGCTAAGCAGAAAATTCTGTGATCTTCTGTCATGCACTCTTTAAGATAAAATGGAGCCCTCATTTCTCTTTCTTTGCTTAATCAGAGATCAGAAGAAATGTAGCACTACAAGTAACAGCATAAACTGTCATACGTTACTTCTTAAGGCAATGGGAGTTCAACAAAATAATGTAATATCTGGTCATGTTATATGCATCTGCGCATGCAATGCACAATTAGTATTTACATATTACTTAAAAACGTTGGTTTTGGGGAAAATTGGACACATTTTGCATTGTTATCCACATTTTGTTTTGTAAAATAGGGATACTATTGCTACAAATGAAAAGCAATATGTTACTAATATGGTTCCGTTACAGTGACTGTAAACTTGAGTAACAGCCAATGTTTTTCACAAGAATATTCAAAGGTATGGAAGAAACCACACATAGCCAAATTCTCTGGTTGCACCAGATACAGTTTGGCCTTTGGATTTATAATGTGTGATTTCTGCCTCCTTCTCATTTTTTTGCTTCCTGTAAAGTGCATTGAAGATGAGAGTGGGTGAGCATTATTCTTTGTTTCAGGGACAAATTCTGTTGAGAATATGTACCATACTTTTCAGTGTAATAAAGGGCTTGAAATATGTGGCTGAAAGGTAGGGTCTGATTCTGGCAGGGTAGCCCATAAAGCACAGAGCACTCCCCAGCCAACCTTGCAGGGGTTAGTACCTTAAAGGACTGGGCTTTTCTTTTGTTTCTCTTCACAAAACTTCAAATGTCCTATTCATAGCTATTGATTTCTTAATGCTAGCTGCTACTTCAAAGTGAGCAAAGGGGCAAAGAGGACAGAGGCGGCCCATAGGATTACCTGGGTCAACAGAACTAAGAATCTTTTATTCCATTTCATGTATTATTAAAAAGAGAGGGTTTTGGGGTGTGTAGAAAGAGATTTTTTTCCCTCTCCCCCACTTTTTTTTATAAGAGTGCAGAAGAGGGGAGCAGAAAAGAGAAAATCCAGAAATATCTCAACTTTGAAATTATTGCTGTAGGGTAAATCAGCTTCCACAATTCCTTTGCTTAGTTTTTTAGTGCCACTGGAATGGAAATACTGGTTGTTACTGGATAAATGCATTCTAAATTTATTATTTCTGAGTATGTGTGTCTGAATCATGGGGGATTTTCTTTCTCTTGCTAGAGAAGGGTGGAGGAAACTGATGAATAAAGTAATATTTAACTGCAATAAGATGCCTTTTCAGATGGAGTTGTACAGCTATATTCTTAAGTATAGAAATTTAAATTCTAACTTTGAGATCTCAAACCTCTTTACATGTTATGAATGAAGAAAATAAAGTACCATGGGCCATGAAGTACTACATATCTGTTTTGCAGTATATGCTTTTGCTATGCTACATAGTTGATTCTTATGGATGCTCCTTGCCTTGTGTATTTATGGGAGACCTTCGTCTGTACTGGCCTTTCAGATGTGATGGTGGATACTCTGTGTACATTCTCATGATATATTGTTTTATAAATTAGCATGTGAAGAATCCCCATACAGCTTATGGTTCTGGCTAATAGACTCCTATAGTTCTGCCCCCCCCCTTCATTCTTTAATGCCCAAAAGACTTTTTTTTAAAAATGAGATCAGTATGTCTTTCCAGCATTACCATCTACTGTAAAGTGAATTTACAGCAGGTAGATGTATGTAGAGAGGAGAAGAACTGGCTACCTCATTCAACAGACACTGGAAACCACCAGCTACCTCTGGTTTGCTACCCTGCCTCCTTTGAAGCCACAGTTAGACAAGGCTTCTATTACACCATCTGCCCTCTTTCATTCCATGAACATTACACAACATGATTCTCCACTTGGAGCCAGAGCTTAGAATAGTAAATTTGAAAATGTATTTGGCAATGTCAACTGTTAGAAATTTGAGGAAGGTATTCACTAATGTAAACACTAATAATTCAAATTGTTTAATTTAGCTAGTTATTGTTAGGCAATTCATTGATTTAGACATCAGTATTGGGCATGGTGTTAACATGGCATGGAGGTTTTCATTATTATCCATATGGAGATTGCTTTGCTTTTTGAAGATTGTTCCTTCAGAATGTCTCTCTCTTTTGTCTCTCTAAATTTGCCTTCCTCTAGTTTAGATTTCTCTCTACAGGGACTACTATTTATTTATTTATTTGCTTCATTTATACACTGCTTTTCTCACCCCGGGGGCAGGGTGTGTGTGTGTGTGTGTTAAAGTGCTTTCAAACATATTTGTGGCAAAATGTATACATACATATGACACCTAACATAAAACAACAATAACACGTAACTGTCACTTAAATCATAAAAATGTAACAACATTTAAACATTAAAATGTGGCGTTAAAACATATTAATATAAACGTTAAAATCACATAATCCAAAAATCATGGTCTAAGGCTGTTCCAAATATTACATATTAATTGCACATAATCTTTGATCATTCCTTGTATTGCTTACTGCCCAAAAGCTTAGTCCCATAGGCAAGTTTTTACTTTTTTTCTGGTCAGGAGGGAGGGTGCTGATCTAATTTTGTTGGGGAGGGAGTTCCATAGTAGAGGAGCCACCACTGAGAAGGCCCTGTCTCTCATCCCCACCAGTCATACTTGCAGGGGGGGGGGGGGTGAGACCGAGAGCAGGGCCTCTCTGGATGGTCTTAACCTCCAAGATGGTTCATAGAGGGAGATACATTTGGACAGGTAAGCTGGACTTGAGCCATTTAGGGCTTTATAGGCTAAAGCCAGCACTTTAAATTGTGCTTGGTAGCACACTGGCAGCCAGTGGAACTGGCGTAATGGGGGTTGTATGCTCACTGTACCCCGGGAGTTTATAATAGGACTGTGGCCTGGGAATCGCACAAGTTCAACATTTGGCAAAGATTGTTCCAAAGCATGAGGCCACATCGAATAACTTTTAAAATTCAGTTTTAAAAATCCATCTTTTTCTTACCACACCACCCATACTTTCACTTTATTCACTCTCAAAATGCCTTGTTCATTAAAGGTTAATAGATAATGTATTATTACACTAAGAGGGCATTCATCTACAAGTATAGTAGCAAATGGATATCTATGAAGATGTGGTGATGAAGTACGTTTGAATTCTTAATTTGAAAATTTTGAGAATCTTTGAGCAGTTGCAAAATGTCTTTTCTGCTTTTTTGCCACTCACAGTTAAGAAATACAGTCTGCAAAGATCAGTAGAAAGCACAGGTTTTGTGTACAGGATGGATATGGGAATCTGAAATACAGTCTGTGGCATCTGCAGTTTCAATGATTAGGTATCTAACTAGGCCATTTTCCCTACCTGCATAATTCAAAGAATGTGGGTAAAATTTAAAAAGGGAAAGTTGGAGAGAGGTAAGGAGGGAGGGAGAAACCAAGAGAACAAGATTAGTGAGTTTGAGGAAAACCTTTGATCATCCAAGATCCTATCGTAGTGTTATACAATGAAGAACTGCAAAGTGGTTTATTGCATTTCATCTAAAAATACAGTATAACACACAATAATATAGAATAGAAATTGATCCAGAATATAAGGTTTTTGGGGGAGGGGTATTACTGCACTTCCAACCTTTCACTTTCCCTCCATACACACGCATAGGAGGCACATTCAGAAAGTGCTCGGGTCAGTTGGTTGCCCACAATGTAAACAAATCTCTCCCTTCCAAGACAGATTTTTTTCTTCTTTTCCATTTTTTCCCCTTTTCCCTAATCTTCACTGTTTGTTTGTTTTTTTTTGCTCCACACGCACTTGGAATTCAGAAAGTACTTTCCTTGTCTCTGCTGTCTTACAAAGATACCATACAGATTAGTCTGCTTAAGTAGAGCTAGATTATAAATTTCCTTCAAATTTAAGATTTCTTCTGAGCCAGCAGGCCTTTATATTTTGCTGGAAGTGACAAAGGGAGAGGCACACATTCTAATGATCTAATTATCTAAACCACATTTTAAACTTCAGCATTAACTAGGGAATCTCGAAAGCTGGATGAAATCACTTGTTTAAAAGTTATTATGAATAACTTAATGAGCAAATCAACTAGTTCATCTAAACTTGATTTTTCAAAACCACTTCTATCACATTTCCCTATTGAACAAAATCATTTATGTGAAAACAAAAAGAATATTTGCACCATGACTTCCACATGCTAGCATGGGAAGTCCTCTGTCTAGAAATGCTCTTGAGCTTGACGGCTTTCAGGCTTTCAACCCCTTCAAAGACAGGACTGTTATCTGAAATGTGGGACTCATAGCCACCTTTGAAGAGCCCATGAACTTAAAAGCCAACAGGTCAATTGGCAAACTGGGAGAGGAGATGATCAGGTCCATGATATTCAGATGCCTTTAAGAATGCTTGTAGCATAATTGCTTAGGACAAAAGAATGTCAATATATGGTGATTTTGTCTGTATACCATCTCCAAATGGGTTTTCCCTATTTTTGTTTCCTGTTGGTGTGGTTGGCAGCAGCAGGAGCAACAACAAAACAGCTGGCAGTTGCCAGTGAACACTGTACTTCAATTACTCCAGTTTACAGTGTTTACCTGCATTTTCATATAGCACAATAAAGCAATAAGCTATCACATATGGTTAATTTTGATGAGTCCAAGTAAACTGTGATCAATGGATCCTATATAGAAGGTGACCAAACCAGACTTTCAAAAGCTATTTAACACAACTTCAGAAAAAACAAGCGGCGTGTGTAAGGAGCAGCAATGGCATGTTATGCCCTGAATTTTCTGTTTCTCTTTTAACATTCCAGCTTATTTCCTGTCAGAGTTATGGAAAAATACATACAGGCCATATAGAGTTATCAGTGTGTCACTTCAGGAACTTTGCATTGGCAGTTATGACATTACTTACTACGGTATATGGATGAGAAGTTTACTTTAAACATTTTTAAGGAGAATAATTTTTCAAAGAAAGTAATTTAAAAATGTCTTGAATAATTTGCGCCACTACTTTAAAACACTTGTTACATTACTTTATTATATGAAAATCTATATTCAAAATGAATGTGACATGCTTGGTGCTGTTAATCTGCTCTTGGTATGAAGTAGATCGTTAAAATGTGTTATTTCATTACCTTGAAATTATATCCTGGACATTATTAAAGTGACCTAGATATAGACTTTCACAGCAACTGTTGAAATGCTGTGAACAGTACCGTTTTGTCTTCAGTTCCAAGCTCTTGGAAAGGTGTAGGCAGATGAAGATAAATCTAGTGCAGGCTTTTTCTCCAGTTACAAACCTTTGTCCCAGTACAGATAAAGGTTTTTAAAATACAGGGTTCATTATAACAGAATTGCAATTGTCTTAATCTGGCAAAACTCCTACTCAGACAGGAATGTTTTCCCACTCCTGTATGTTTTCCCATACAGTAGAAAATGTCCCTTTTTGAATTTTAAAAGTCATGCATTGTCCTCTTGATTTTTCTGAGAGCAGAAAAAGCATAAAGATTATATTAGCAAGAATATATATATATATATATATATATATATATATATATATATTCAAGGGCCAAATAATGCTGTGCTTTGTTAGCATAGTCAAAGTTTCACGTTCTGAAAGTGCTACTTCTAAATACACTTTGGAAGTTGAAGGTGAAGTACTTGGGAAGGCTGCAGGGGAGAGAGGGAAGGAAAGGGAACGGAGAATAGTGTCATTGTGATTTGAACTGACTATCTGGCAAATCTATACATCTTTATAGCAACACAAAGGTTCTCCAACATGGAATTCTCCAACTATGCCATTTAGCTAACTCTTGGAGGCACAATAAATTTATAATATGTGGTATGTGTGTATGTATGTGTATATATATGTGTGTGTGTGTGCGCATGTGTGTGTGTGTGTGTATATATATATATATATATATATATATATATATATATATAGTGTTAGCTAACACATCTTTAATAAGATATTGTCTCCTGCCCTGCCATATGCTACTGAGCAGCCTCCTGCTCAGTGGGGCTTTTGATTCCTCTCAATAAGATTATTTCAAATACTCTAATCCTGAATCATTGACATGAATACAAAAGCCTAGTGACATCTAATAGATGCCTCTTAGCTTTGCTTTTCTCTCTCTTGTTCCTTGCCTTTTTCTTCTTTTTTTTACCTGACAAAAAGCTTACAGACACTTGGGCTCTGTGCCTCTCAGTAGCAGCATGGGGGGGCTGCTCATGAAATATAAAGGAGGAAAAAGGACTGACATCGGGCTGATAAGCCACAGAGCAAAGGACCATAGATTAAAAGTAAATGCCAGTAAATCCTATCCTGTACACTCACTTGTTCTTTTATTGTTTTCTTTAACTCCTCCAGTGCTGGAGGGAAATGGAGACAAGTAAGGGGGAGGTAAGAAGGCCCACAAAACTGAGATTAATTACCCCTTTCCCCACCCACATGTCAGTTTTGACACGTTTTTATGTGGGATCTGGCTGGCACAAATTCAGGCAGACTTTCCTTGCTAAAGACACCCTCAACAGAGATTTCAGTCAGCTTGCAAATTGACAGATTGTTCAGGATACTCTGCCGTAATACATTATACATTGAACATGACATAGACAATATGTTCCCCATCAAACACTTTTTAAAAATGTGACCATTTATTTTATTTGAGCCAATTTATATGACATTTTCCTAAAATATCATCTTATAGTTTATAGATTCCAACAAAGATATGAAGTTGTTAATGAAAATATAGCAAAACATCTTATACACACAATGAGATAAACTAAAGGTCACAGAGGTTTTTACAGCCTTTCTTACAAGCACTGAAATCTTCTCAAATCTAAAGGAAGATAACATTTCTAACTTGGGGCTACAACAGTTAAGACCTTGTGTTTAGAGACAGATATCTGTTTGTAGTATACGCTGATGATATCTGAAACAGGGTCTCATTCCTACTAGCAGAGATTGAAATGTGTTGTAAGTCTGAAAAAGCATCTTGAATTAGGAATGCAGGAAAGAGAGCTACAACCTAACAGAAACTCTGTTATCATATGAAATATGAAATGTCTTTATACAGAACCAGACCACTGGCCTATTTAGTAGTGTCTCTTCCAATGTTAATAGCAGACATCTCCTAGTGGAGATTCTAGAGATATTTCTGTATACAAAACATTTGTATTTGTTTATTTCTATTTATTGGATTAAAAAAGCGAGACTCAAACTCCTTTATTTATTTATTTACTCTATTTATATCCTGCCTTTCTCTGCCCCAAAGGAGACTCAAGGTGGCATTAAATATGGCAACAATTTGAGGCCTTTGGACTACAAACAATTAAAATACATTTACATTAGAATTTAAAAATTAAAATTAAATGCATGTTAAAACATATATAACATTGCAATCACTATAAAAATCACTCCAAAAACTATCGTAATCTGAGGCTGTTCCAAAAATCATTGCACATATTTCAGAGTTATTATTGCACTGTAGTTAATCTCCAAAGGCTTGATCCCAGAGCCAGGTTTTCACTTTCCTTCTGAAGGTCAGGAGGGAGGGAACTTCTCTAATATCATCTTTGAAACAGTCTTCAAGGGCAGCCTCACAGGAAGTGGGTTGCAATAGTCCAACCCAAAAGATTTTCCTTTTTAATGCCACAGCTCAGCAATGTTGGAACCTTGATTCTCTAAGAAAGTGCACTATGGAGCAAATGTAATTAATAGGATAAATTCCTATAACTTGCTTATCAAAGTGGTTACATCTACCTATGGATCTGCTTTGATAGGCATGACAGGATGGAATCCTATCATGTATCAGTGTGACTAACTCCTCTGAGGTTAAGAAGTCCAGATATATTTTCAGTCTGTGCGTGCTTATTTGTTTATCCTGAGTTAGCATGAGGAGAACAGTAGCCCTTGGATTGTTGCTAATTGCTGCTTAGTCGGCTGTAACTTATGGTGATCCTGTCCTCCAAGTCACTCTGTCATCAACAGCACTTTTTAGGTCTTGAAGGCTCAGGGCGGTGGTTTCCTTCACTGACTTTATCTCTTTGCAGTGTGGTCCTCCTCTTTTCCCACTTCCTTCTTCCTTACCTAAGCATTATTGTTTTTTCTAGTGAGTCATGTCTTCACACAATATGTACAATATGTACAATATGTACACCATATGTACAATAGTCTATGTTTAGCTATTCTCAATTCTAGCGAGATACTTGATGTGTTCAGGCTTGATTTGTTATATAACCAATTTTATTGTCTTTTTAGTAGTCCACAATATCCACAAAACATTTTGTATGATCTTCCTGTCAGCATTCTTCACTGTCCACCTTTCATAGCTACACACAGAAATACAATGGCATGGGTGATTTTGACATTAAAATTGTGGAAATCATCTGTGGCCATTATTTTTGTTCTCTTAAAGTTCAATTGTAAACGTGCCTTTTCACTTTCTTCCTTGGTTTCAGTAATGGGTACAAGTGTTTGCTATTTTTTAATAGTGATATTGTGTCATCTGCATATTTAAAATTGCTGCTGTTCATTCCATCAATTTTCATGCTTCCTTCCTCTGGGTCTATTTCTGTTTTGTGTATGATATGTTCAGTGTACAAGTTTAACAGATAGGGTGATAAAATGCAGCCTTGGCTGTGATCCTTTTGTCAATTGGAAGCCATTTCTTTTCTCCATATTCTGTCCTGACTTTTGCCCTGGGTACAAGTCACACATTAAGATAATAAATGTTGTGTTGCACCAATTTTTTAAAAAGAGTGATTGTTTTTTATGATATAAACAGTCAATGGCTTAACTGTAATCTATGGAGTCATAAACACAAATTACCTCTTACTGCAAACCCTTGGACAATCTCTCACAATGACTGGGGAAATTGCAACCTGTGAGTTCCATGGACCTCTCCACTCTTATTATCCTAGCTCTGCTTCAGCATGCCCAATTTTTAAATTTACTTTAAAAGTGATGCTTTGGCTTCTGTTAGATTTAGATTTTTTTCAAAATAACAGGGGGCAGGGAAATCTTGGGAGATTGCTTCCCGGTATCTCTATGGAGGTGTGGAAGATATTCAGAGACTAAGGACCTCATCACATGGACTTTAAGACCCAGAATAGGATGCTATTGAGATGCAGCCAGGACAGAGCCCACCAGTGCCTATCATATGATGCAGGACTCCTTCTGGCAAGGGTCAGTGTATGCCGTGTCTCAGCAGTGTGCTAAGTAGCAGCCCTTAGAACATAGGTGACTACCCGTGTTCTGAAAGAGTAAACCGGCAAAAGTGTGAGATCAAGCCAGGGCCAGATGGATTTCAGTGTGGGATGATAATGGGGCAATGCGGGGCATTGCCCAACATTTGCCCCTAGGGATGCCCCCGCTGTCCCCCAGCTTAAGGACCTCCATGTGATGAGGTCCAAAGCTTGTAGGAGCAGCATGCGGTATCAGGGCTGCACTTGGGCCACTTTTGGGCTAAAAGGATAGTATATTGTCAAAAACCTGTGAGATGCCGAACAACAGAAAAGTTTTCTTCTGCAAATTGCCAGTACACTTATGTGTGCAGTCTCCAATGCCAAGCCATATTGATCCGACAGAGAAGCTATAACTCATACAAAGTGCTTTACAGCATTTACCATCTTTACTTTCCTTGTGTTTCTGAGGGACAGGCACTATTATTCTCCTTTTACCAATTAGAGAAACTGAGGCTGGGATTATAGGGTTTGTTCATATCCTACAATGCATATTTTGTAAAAGCAGGATGATTCCAATTCAGTACATGAGCTCACTGGAGATAGCATATAAACAAAAGCACTATTTTTTCTATACAAAGTGTGCAACAAATGAAATACTCCCAAACTAAAGAAAAGGCAGGTATGAACAATAGTTTTTTTAAAAAAAAAATGCAACCATGCTGCCCACTTAAGTACTAAGAAGGAAACCTCTTTGAATACAGTGGAATGTTTTCCTGAGTAAAGATGGATACCTTTTGATAATAACTATAATTAACAGTTTTTCCAAATGCTCTGGAACCTATTCTAAAATATCACAAGCTGTTGCTAAAAAGATTTTGTAATGCATATTTATATTAGTCCTATGTGTGGGGAGGGCTGTAAGGACTTTAAAATGACCACCTGTATTGAGATGAGCACTGTTTTTCCAGTTTCAAAAAGGGACTGAGTCAAAGCTTTAGCTTTCTCTGTGATCTCTAGGAAATTAACCTTTCAGTTAGATTTTTGGCATCTGTCTACCATTGGCTGACATCCCAGATGTTAAGTCTCTCTAAGTGGCTGTTAAAGAACATTTTACCTTGCTCAGATTTTGTAGAAGAATGACAAGAGCAAGGAATAAATGTTTTCCATAATCACTGGATAGAGTTCTTTCCAAGAAGTGGATTAGCAAATTTCACTGTTGTACAGGGATTTGTTTCAGTCTAACTGCTCTTCATCAGTGTACTCTCTTTGGTTGTTTGAGACTTATACTTAGGCACTTGTTAATATAAGTGTTTATGCTCAGGGATATGGATATTCATTCTGCTTGTGAAGCATTTTCATGCCAGGTGATTGACTTAATATATTGAGTTTGTCAGCTGTCATTTTACAGATTACTTTTTGAGTTTCAATATGGGTCCATCTTAATATCAGGCTGATAGAAATTTCATTATTTATCTACCAAAAAGAATCTGGATTTGGTTATTTTTCTTTAGTACAAAATACAAACTTTGCTGAGGCTTATACATGAAAAATAAATAACAGATTGATTTATCCTTCAAGGTAGTAATTTTGGTTCAAATATGTATTTTTATGTCCCCAAGAAACCTAGAGGCTAAACTGGTTTTACACTCCTCCTCAGCTCAATACTTTTTATCCAATCTAGGTGGGACCCCCCCCCCCCCACTCAAGCAAATTGAAAGGTATAAAGGTCGTGATCTTTGACCTTTGTTTGTTACACCCTCTTTTGCTATAACCCTCCAGAGTGAGAACACTGGGGTTCTTCTAATGTGTAACACCACAGACTTTGCTTGTTTATCAATGAAGTTGCTTAAGGTTTGAAGGGAGGGGATGAATGAATGACTGTGTTTTCTGTGGCTTCCTAATTAATGGAGCATTATTGTTGCTCTGCATGTGTACACATGGTTGTGTGTGTGCATATGTCTAGGAGAGTGGTGGGAGAGCAAGAAATAAATACCTGTCTATTTTCATTTCACATGCTCCCCAGTTCTCACACCTGAAATGGAAATGCCAACCTTTTTTGCCTTCCAGGGCTCTTGTGTCTTAAATGTGATCAGCAAGAACTGGCTGGCAAGTTTCCCATCTTCTCCCAGCATATAGTAAGAAGGAAAGCCTTACCTGCTGATTTCATCCTGTTAAGCAACTCTCTTGAAACACTTGCCAAAAAACAAGTTGACAAATCTATATTGGGTTAGAATTTATGGAATTGCATAAACTAGAGATAGGAAAGTGGCCCATGTGTTAAATATGGCAATTTCTTGTGGCCTTTGGGTTCCTAGTTTCCCATATGGCCTCCTCTCCACCCAGTCCTCCCAAATTCTAGTGGAAAAAAAATCCTTTAAGCCAGGTAGCACAGCTCTCACAAAGCTATTTTGGGGGCCTCATTGTGAAACCCACAGAGATCATTAAAAAGAGGTTGGGAGGAGCTGAAAACATCCCTTTGGTTTGAGAATTGGGCAGGATTTGAGTCCTTGTTTGACCACGGAAACCCACTGGATAACCATGGGCAAGTCACTCTCTCAAGTCTCAGAGCAAGGCAAAGCCAAACTACCTTGTAACAAACTTTTACAGGAACACAAGCTGGGTGGCCATCTGTTGGGGTCCTTTGATTGTGCATTTCCTGCATGGCAGTTGGAAATCCGTCATTCCACCAAATATGTTTTGGGTGGAGCAGTTAATGAAACAGCCCTTCATTTCTGTTTTTAGATGACAGAATTCTTTCTGTAAGTATCAGGGTGAGTCTCTTTGCTGTTGGAAACTGGGTAGCTTGCTCCTTGCCTCCACTCATCCACTCCATTGCAGTTGAATCTCAGTTTATAAGTTTGTGTATAAAGGCACCTTCCCCTGTACCTGAGGCAGTAGACTAAGGCAGGAGACCTTGATTGGGATGGGCTAATTGCATGGCCTAATTGCAACTATACATGTTGCAATTAGGCCATGCAACATGTATAGTTCTGTCTCTAATAGAATTGGAGATCATTAGGGTTCTTGTTAATCCCAGTATTTGATGCCAGAGATGGTTACCGCATTCTGTCATATGGCTTTGGATTCATCTTTGCTACTAAATACCTGCCTTTTTATTTTTTCCAAATTTCCATGTTGTGTAGGCGAACTGTGAGTGTATAACTGATAAATGGATAAGTACTTGAAACACATTGTACTTGAAAGAGTATCTGATAAAATAGTCTACAAAAGCTTATTTTCCAAAAAATATTATCTCAGTCTCAAAGGTGCTACAGTATGCCATTGTGTATTGATCCAGACTAACATGGCTATGTCTTTGAATTCTGTCATAGATATGATCTGACTCCTCACATAGCACAAATTTACCTTTGGCTGTGTAAATAGGGTCTATGATCCAGCACTCCATTAAATTCTGATGGATCTCTTTCAACAGGCAATAAGCTGGACAGCTGGAAAAATCACAGATTTTTTTTCTATATGAAAAATCATGCCCCCTTCTACAGTTTGCTGATGAAATGCTAAACTAAGAATGGGAGACCCTTTGAATTCTTGGATCTCTTCTACCCTACACAATTATAGCACAATTATGATTCCATTTTAACTGTCATGTCTCCATACTGTAATATCTTGGCATTGGCATTTTGACAGATATTTCAATCCTTTGTGCTAATGCCTCTCCACACAACAAAGTCCCAGATTCAACATATATAGTGGTATGAAAATGCTATAACTATCTCGTGTGAATGATATCCAGATTTTTCAATTTCAGATCCCATAAGGAGCAAATCAGCAGAACATATGATGTGTGACTGGAAGTTATAGCCCAAACACCTGAATGGCCAACTATCCCCAATTTTGCATTAAGCCTCAAAGGGCATGGAAAGGCATTAAGGTATCTAACTGGCCAAACAATGTCAGCAGATCCTTTCTACCATGACTTCAGCTCCAAGGCATATATTTCCCTGACTAACCCTCTACAATACGTTTTATGCCAGATTAGTGACACAGGTGAGGCAGTAAGGGGAAATAACAGGAAGGGAAGAACTGCTTTTACAAACTGAAAACCTTCCACAGTCAAAAAAGGAGTGTATATATACTGATTGGAGAAATCAGTAATGTTAAAAGTCAGAAAATGATATAACATGTATGGTAAGAAGGATAGGCTTGTAATATAGGCAGATATGTGGAAAATGATTCAGCTCTGGTATAATGAAATAATGAGTAAAATGTGTTGAGGGGAAAATCTACACCAAAATATGTAACAAATCTATGAATTGTTTTCTGTCATTCACTGTACAATAGAATTTAAGAAAACCTTTAGTTCTAAAACATGTCATTGTTGTGTTGGTAATGAACACAAGATCATTTTGGCTCATATAGTACCAGTGTATTATTGCTAATACCCGTAGATTTAAGCTTCACAGTTTTATAAAGATAAACACTCCAAGGATCATTTGCACTTGATCCAATTAGCTTTTTATATTAGGCAGCCTAATGCTCTATGTGTGTAGCTGGAAATGAATCCTAATAATTTCAAGTAGATGTACATAGGTAGAGTTGCAGCCTTAGCTGCAACTTACTGATGCATTTTTTCCTCTAGTATTGGCTGTAGAGTCATATAAGTTATGTGGAGAAGAGTGTGCTGCCTTTATCCTTTATGTCTGCCTTTCTCTCTAAAATAATGCAATGAATAGTATATCAGAAATTAGGTAAGTTTCCTATTTTCTTTCCCCAGCCCAAACAGCATTGCAGTAATGTCTCATCAATCTGTCAAGAATGAGACAGGTTCCAAAATAGTAACACATGTGAATAAGAAAAAGCTGTTGTTTTATAGGACAAGAAGCCCCCTTTTGTCCTCTGCCTCTTTGCTTCCGTCCTTCCAGGCAGGTTTTATTTGCGCATCCTGCTGCCTTGGTTATTGAGGGGTTAATGAATTGTCGCCTGCTCCCGGCAATCCCATCATGTGCCTGGTTGACTCTGAAAGAAGGGCTTGCAGTCGCCTACAGGGCATCCTTTCCCAGCTTTCTCCCAGGCCACCTGGGCAGATGAGATCCCGCGCAACTTGTCCTTAGGACACAAAATCTAATCAGGCATTGCCTCTTCTAGCCTAAGTGACCTGCCTGCTTAAGAAAAGATGAAGAAACAAGGGAGGGAGGTGGGGGAGCTAATCACAGATAGGACAAGGCATCTTTCTGGCTTGAGGGCACTAGTGTATCCCCATAAGGGAGGAAGTCTCTCCTCCCCCCCCCCTTATTTTCAAGATAAGGTGTCATTCATGAGAGCATTGTGCTGAACTAATCAGGTTAATTGAGGAGCCCTGAATACTACTCACTGAGTTGATCTCTTTTCCTGCTATAGACCGATAGTGTTGTAAGAAATTGCATATTTTTTTAAAAAAACATATTACAGTTTGTCTTCCTTCTGTGCTGACTCTAGGATGGAGAATGTGATCTAATAAATATGCAGACTTTGGTGAGGGAATGAATAAGGCATGTGTGCACATATTCTGAGTGTTGTAGGAGTGGTGTTCTATGTCTCTCTCCAACACACACACACACACACACACACACACACTCAGAAAGAGAAAGAGATGGACAGATAGGCACACCTGTACAGTGCTTTTCCGACAACAGTAATCTGGAGAATACATTAGATGTAGCAAGTTACCAGGATTATTGATTGCTGCATACAAAGGCTCTGAAACTGCTCAGCAAATTCACTCTAACAAATGTTTGAAAGCCATAGTGCACAGGGCATAGTAACATGGTTATTTGTTTTTGTTTTAACATGCTGTTCAGGGATTTAGAGCTTGAAGAGTGATGTTTTTTGGTCCTCAACAGCAGTAGCTAGGTGCTCTGGGGGAATGTGGGAGTTGTAGTTCAAAAGAAACATTTTTCATAGCTCTGCCTATATTTCTTCATAGAAATGTGTAATCTGTTAATGGTCATGGTAGGGACATGCAGTTCCATTTGTTACCTGCAAAGGATGACCATTGGTAGGCTTTTTGCCTATGTAGGGCAACTGTGACCACAAAGCAAATTGGCCAAAAAGATATGAAGAAAGTATTCATGGAAAAATAAAAAAACCTGTAATAAGATCACATACACATATATCACAAATTAATATCACATACACGTATCACAAATTAATAGTTTAAAGATGTTAGAACCAAGGAAGCTGACTTCTGGTTTCATCCACGATATTATTAATTGCTAACCGTTCATTCTATTTGTTTATTTTTGTGGGAGGATCCTCACTGTGTTGTGGTCTGAACTTTTAAATCCCTATCCAAAGTGCTGATCCTGTTGAGGAAATAAGATTTAAGAGAAAACCTTTAACATTTGGACTAAAATCCAAAGCAGTCTTACTACCCTACTGACATGGTAGCTATCAGCTGCTTCTGCTGCTAATCTACCAGGACAGAAAATTAAATTAAAGGAAAAAAAACTGCTTTGCCTTAGATGGGCCATGTCAAAATAATTACATAGGCCAATTCAAATATCTAGTTGCAATAGATCGTTCATGGGATACAATTGTATGTCTTATCTGCTAATATAGAATGAAATATATGCACTGTGGGCAATGTCTTCTGCTGATTTTGGATTGATGGAAGGAAGGAAGGAAATAGGTAGCTGGTAGACAGAGAAAGCAGAGTTGAAGTTATTTGGAAGATACATTCTATAAATGCTAGCTACATGAGGACAGGCCAAAGACAAGGCTTTGTGTATTCTGCACATGCTCAAGGGCCTCTTTAAGTCATGTAGTAGTACATGCTTGAATCCTGCTGCAAAGACTCACATTGTGGCTTGAGAGTACTGACTGCCATTTTGGGAAACCAAGATTCAGATTGGTGCTCCACTGTGAAACTTTGGTTGGGTACCTTTGGGCAAATTAATTCAGTCTTCCTCCCAATTGAATTGCTGTGGGCTGTGTAGAGAAACAAACAAAGCGTGTGTGTATGCCAGAGCCCGTCCACAAATTACACTCCTTTATTTCATCAGTAAAAGATATAAAATAAGGAGATTTAGGTCAGCAGTGGCTTGATATGAGTGGCACAAAGTGATCTGTATTAGAAAATTTACCCCTCTGTGATTTCCCCAGAACTTGAATTGGCCACTAGTTTAAAAATACACGCTCTTCTGTCTCCGGCACACACGCGCACAATGAAATCGCTTTTACAGAGTTGTTTTCCTTCAAGCCCAACCTATAGGGGTTTTTCCTTAGTCTATCAACATGCTAAACCATTTCCCTGAAGATACTCTGCCTAAATTAGGTACAGCCAACCCACAGCCTCTGTTATAATCTTCCTACTAGCTCTGCTGCAATCCACAGTTTTTGCTTTGCAAATGTTATACCCATTAGAGTAAAGGTGAAAAGAGTTCAGGGCGGAAAAATGAATTCTCCAGAACCAGAAGGGATGGGGGTTTTGTTCTTTCTCAAAATCTGAATATTTAATGTGTTTTTAAAATATTTCCCCGATGGGGTTTGGTACATTGTCTCCCCAACTTTCTTTCTATAACTTCATTCTTCAGAGATTTTAGGAATGACTTGGTTATGGTTATGGTCTGATACATCCTCACTACCTTTATGGGCATGTAGTCATTGATTCTCCAAATTATTATGTTTTAAAAACACATTTGGTGATGGGGAGGAGGGGGGTTGGGAAACATCCCCAGCTTGCTTCTAAATGAGAACCAGCTGGGATCTCATAGCTGTCATTTCAGGGAGAGCCGCTTTGCACACAAAAACCGAAGCCCACGTTAGTCATTAACTAAAACCCTAAATAAGCAGTATTTGGTTTACCACACACCAGAATACAATGCCAGGAACCATTCTGTCAATCTAATTAATGTACATCGTTAATGCTGCTGCTGTTGCCAGACTTTCATTCAAGACCAACCGCTATGTAGACTTTGTTGTTATGAGAAACTCTTCCACCAGGAGGTGTTTCACTTTTTTAAACCCCCCACCACACTATATAAACATTGAAATTAAACAAATATTATGGATGCTTTACCTGTCCTGCAGTGGGCAAAGCAGAGGTACAAAGCTGAAGCAGGTAATCCCATGCACAGGGAGGGAGGGGGGCTTTAATTCTCAGATCTAGTCATTTATTGCCCACTAAAGCAAGATGCAGCTCTTCTCTATTGGGAACATAGTCTTCCTGTCTTTCTGCATTAGACCAACTAGCTGTTTGTCACATCTTATTAATCAACGGAAGTGCCAAGTTTAATTTGGAATTAGGATCACACCTTTAGTCTGAAATTATGTAAAATGGTCTCTTTCTTTAATATGTTTGTGCTCTTTCTGGTCGGAGTCATGACTGAATCCAGTTATTTGGCCATTTAATTTAGGCAAAATAGACCCCAGTGGGAAAGGAGGGGGGAAGATATTTTTTTTGATATTCATATTTTTAAAAAACAATATATAAATGTTTTATGTATTGTACTTAAAACAAAAATGACTGTATCTTGAATTGGCCCATATGTGAGTGTTTAAAAGAAAATGTTTTTGTTTTGTATGTTTAAATTGATAGGGGAAAGAGATATTTTAAAAAGAGACCTTCTGTGGGTCTTTTTTGTAGGAGGTTTCACTGCAGCAAAATGATGAATTGCCCAGCTTTGCACAACTAATTTGAAAAGCCTTAATGTATTTTTTTAAAATGCTTCCACTGATGTCTGGAATATAACATGTTTCTGACACTATTAATAATGTGCTCAAGCACCAATGAAGTATTTTTAAACAAGGTTGAAACCGTTTAGCACTGTACATATTCCAATCATTATCTGACCTGAATACTTTGACATACAAGCCTTTCAGAAAATTGCAAGTTGAAACAAATAATTTTAAAATCCGAATGAGTCTGATTTGCAGGACTCTTTTGTCTCTCCTTGTGATCCATTTACTTAATAATTCCATTTGTTACCATGCTCTATTATATGCATGTACTTGTTTTGTTTTAAAAAGGATGCATTTCCTTCCACCTCATTTTTAAAAAAAAATCTGGTATATTTCTAGACATTCAAATTTGGACAGAATTTTACTTCCTGTTTCAAAGGTCAAGGAAAGCTGACCTCAACAGCAGTGCAGAGACTGCTGAATAATTCATATCATTGACTTTATGTCAGCTTCCACATTTGTGCAGAGGGATGTTTTATTCATTTATCTCATTTAGGGTCCTTCTCTGCACCTGTTTCTACCATTAAGTACCCTGTAATTTGCATTTGATGCTAATTTAGTTTCATATCAGCCTGGTCCCCCCTTGTTAATTTAATTTTCTAAGACCCTTTTCATTATACCAGAAATGTTTCCCTCTTTAAAGCAAACATCTATACAAGTAATTGTATAAACTGCCTTTTAAATAATATCTTTCAGAAGATTCCATCGTTTAATTCCTTAATTCCTATAATTAGCCATGGTTTGATTAATGTTTCAAAGGGTTAAATTAAAATGCAAAGTTACTTGAATGCACACTTGAATAATTTTATCTGCAGTCTATAACAGTTTCTGCACTGCTGCCTTTTATTCCACTTGTGGTTTTGAAAATTATATGTGTTAACAAGTTCTAATTTCCTTTATTTAGTGACTTTATTTTTGTCAGCCCTTCTAAAAGTGTAAGCACAGGAAAGGACATACTGGTAATCCAATGCTTAGATTGGCTTTTTGTCTTCTTTTTGTTCAAATGGAAACGGAGAAAGAAAAATAATATGTAGGGAAGAGAGATCTTTCTTTCATTCTGTCTTTATTTTATAATAATTTAGAATAGTCATGCTTATGTATTTCTCACAAAACAAGAATTAAACAGCATTAGTAAATATTATTACTGTGCTTTCTCAACAATGTGGCATATATTCCTCAAAACTGTTGTTATTGTTTGACTGTTGCAGGCATTGTGGTCTGTGTTTTCTACTCCCTTTGCCTATCAATTAGTGAAAATTAATGTCAGATACATGCTTCTGTCTTTTTAAAAAAGTTTAAAAGATCTTTTGCTTCCTAAGTAGCTTATATAGGATTCCTAATTCATTTATTGCTTTACAGCACTTCTGAACAAAGTCTGAAACTACAAGAGGAAAGTTGATTAATTCTGGTTCTTTCCTAGTTTTCTTTTTTTCAGAAAACATGATATTGTTGTAACGGGAATAGGCATAATATTATGTTAATCTCGCTGTAATATAATTATTCAGTGCTGGGTTTTGATCCACTACTCCCTCCTTCTATTAGTGTAAGATTAAATGCAACAGAGAGAACCTCTTGTTTCATATACATGTAACTCTCTGTGCTCTCCCATTAGCAGAATAGCCCCGAAGACACTGTAAAAGGAGCAGTGTGAGAAAGCAAGGGAAGCGAAGGGGGAGGGAAATGAGCCATTAGCAATTGGACTTCACTTGGGCAGTGGAAGTGCTATGTCAGTATTTCTATGGAGAATTGTTTCTCCACACTTGCCCCAAAAAATTACAAATCAGTAAAACGTGTCTTTTGTCTTCTCATTGATCTCCAATCTCTTTTCCTTTGCACAAATCTTTAGAAAAACAATAGTACTTGGGCATAATTTTAAACAAGGGTATAGTATTTACTAGGGTTAGGTTAAGGCCACTGTTTTGATATATTTTGTTTATTTATATCCTGTCTTTCTCCCAATATGGAAGCCAAGGAAATGTACTACAGATTGAAACAAAATACAGCTAAAAAGTAATAATAAAAGACAGGATATAAATAATAAAAGACAGGATATACGTCATTTTCTGAGGCTGCGAGAATGTGACTTGCCCAAGGTCACCAAGTAGGTTTCTATGGACAAGTGGGCATTTAAAGTTTGGTCTCATACCACTATATCACACTGTTTCTAGTCCTGTCTACCTACCCAAAATGCAATCCCATTGAACACAGTGGGTCTAAGGTTCCTTCTACACGGCCCTATATCCCAGGATCTGATCTCAAATTATCTGCTTGAACTGAATTATATGAGTCTACACTTCCAGATAATCCGGGATAAGCTTACTTACTTACTTAGGCGATCCCTCGTTGGATGAGTAAGATGGTCTTCCTTGATTACTATTTTTGTGGGTTTGTAGGTGGCTGTGGAGCCCTATTCTTGACCCGCATCTTCTCCCACAGTGAAGGCATTGGTTTTCAGGTGGAAGGCGGTCCTTCCTCCTGGCACGTTTCTCTCTTTCACCCTCCACTCGTGCCTCCTCGAATTCTGCAGCACTGCTGGTCACAGCTGACCTCCAGTTGGAGTGCTCAAGGGCCAGGGCTTCCCAGTTCTCAGTGTCTATGCCAGAGTTTTTAAGGTTGGCTTTGAGGCCATCTTTAAATCTCTTTTCCTGTCCACCAACATTCCGTTTTCCATTCTTAAGTTCAGAGTAGAGCAACTGCTTTGGGAGACGGTGGTCAGGCATCCGGACAACGTGGCCGGTCCAGCGGAGTTGATGGCAGAGGACCATCGCTTCAATGCTGGTGGTCTTTGCTTCTTCCAGCACGCTGACGTTTGTCCGCTTGTCTTCCCAAGATATTTTCCGGATTTTCCGGATGCAGCGCTGATGGAATCGTTCCAGGAGTTGCATGTGACGTCTGTAGACAGTCCACGTTTTGCAGGCATAGAGCAGGGTTGGGAGGACAATAGCTTTATAGACAAGCACCTTGGTATCCCTATGGATGTCCCGGTCCTCAAACACTCTCTGCTTCATTCGGGAGAATGCTGCACTCGCAGAGCTCAGGCGGTGTTTTATTTCGGTGTCGATGTTGACTTTGGTGGAGAGGTGGCTGCCAAGGCAGCGGAAATGGTCAACATTTTCTAATGTTACACCATTAAGTTGTATCTCTGGCATTGGGGAGGGGATGGCTGGTGACTGCTGGAACAGCAATTTGGTTTTCTCGATGTTCAGTGACAGGCCAAGCTTTGTGTATGCTTCTGCGAAGGTGTTTAGAGTGGCTTGTAGATCTTCTTCTGAATGCGCACAGACGACATTGTCATCAGCATACTGGAGTTCTATAACAGATGTTGTAACCTTGGTTTTGGCTTTCAGTCTGCTGAGGTTAAACAGCTTGCCATCTGTCCAATAGATGATTTCCACTCTGGTGGGAAGCTTCCTGTCAACAAGGTGAAGTATTGTTGGCTGATGGCATTCCTGACTTCTTCCAAACTAGGCGGTGCTGCAAGCTCATCCCTGGTTTGTTGTTGTGGGATTTGTGAGCGGACCTCTTCGACCACATTGGAGCTGCAGTTCAGAGATTTGGTAGTGTTCTTTCCAACGTAGTGCAATTGATTTTTGGTCCTTCAGGAGTGTGGTTCCATCTGATGAGCGTAGAGGCTGTATGCCATGGTTTCTTGGTCCATAGATGACCTTTGTGGCTTTGAAAAATCCCTGAGCATCATGGGTATCTGCCAGGTGTTGGATTTCTTCAGCCTTCTTTGTCCACCAGATGTTCTTGAGTTCTCTTGTCCTTCTTTGGACCTCAGCTTTTGCACTGGCATAGATCTTTTTCTTAGCAGCACAGTTGATGTCTCTCTGCCAAGTTTGGAAGGCTTTCCTTTTCTTGTCAATTAGCTGTTGGATCTCGATGGCATTTTCATCAAACCAGTCTTGATGTTTCTTGGTTTGATATCCAATAGTTTCTTCGCAGGCTTGGATGATGGAGGTCTTCAGTTTGTTCCAATGTTCCTCAACATTTTCGGGGTGTATTGTGGGTAGATGGTCCTTGAGTGCTGTTTGGAGATGGGTTTGTCTGGAGGGCTCCTGAAGGGCTTGGGTGTTCATTTTGCGCCTTGTCTTTCTTCCTTGGAGTCTGCGCTTGGGAGCGATCTTGATAGCCATCGTGGATTGGATTAGCCTGTGGTCAGTCCAGCAGTCATCAGCACCTGTCATGGCTCTTGTGAGGAGTACGTCACGGCGGTCTCTGGCACGTGTGATTACATAGTCTAAGAGGTGCCAATGCTTTGACCGGGGTGCTTCCATGATGTCTTGAACTTGTTTTTCTGGCGGAGGAGCATGTTGGTGATGACAAGGTTGTGTTCCGCACATTTGGTGAGAAGTAGAATGCCGTTTGAGTTGCTATTTCCAACCCTGTCTTTTCCGATGGTCCCTGGCCACAGGTCGAAGTCTTGCCCAACTCGCCCAAAGTCCCGACCTACCCAAAATGCAATCCCATTGAACACAGTGGGTCTAAGGTTCCTTCTACATGGCCCTATATCCCAGGATCTGATCTCAGATTATCTGCTTGAACTGAATTATATGCGTCTATACTTCCAGATAATCCGGGATAAGCAGATAATCTGTGATCAAATCCTGGGATACAGGGCGTTATAGATTCAGTTTAAGTTACACAAAAACAGGGGCCAGATATTAGAAAAGTAATAGGAAAAGCTGGCTGCCATGCATTATTTAGAAAAAAGTGAAAACTTTGCAAAAGAAAGTTCCTTCCCTCAAAGTGTTTGTGTAGAAATTAATCAGACCTAATAATCAATAAAATCCTATGTATGTTTGCTTGGAAGCTCTTCTCACTTTTTTCCATGTAGTTTGCTTCCCAATGTACCTGCTCAGGATTGCTGTTTGAGCAAATAAGAAAGCCGAACTTTCAAGAAGATGTTATTATCACAAATCCTTATTTATTTTGTGCATTTCTCTGTCATGTATTTTTTGTGCAAAGTATTTCTTCAGAGTTTACTCTGGAATGCATCATTTGTGAATATTATTAATGTGTTATACATAATGGAAATGAGAGGCATATTTAAATCAATGGTCTAATCCTAGTAAGGAATGATAAAATGAGATTGATTCTCATTCATGTTTGCATCCTGTCGGATCTTCATTATTGCTAATAGGAGATAATTTGTGTCTTGTTTTCATCCAATGAAATCACATCAGACTGTTTTCAGTTTACATTTCTTGTCATGCCTCACTTCAATATTTCTGAGTAAGTAGTTGATTTCTTGGTGAAGGAATTGAAGCAGGGAAGAAGGTACAACGAAAGGGCTTGACTTGCCTTCCTTTGAGTGTATGGGAATGAAAGTTTTGTTTACAGAAAGATGATTTTCAAAAAATCATAGTAAAATGCAGCCTTCATTGTGGGGTGGAACAAGTTGGGTGAAGAGAATGGCTGTGATGTTATTGATGGATGGGAAGTACAGTGCGAAAAGATACAGAAATCAACTCTCCTGTAATTCCTGAGGGCTGACAGAGAGTATGTTCACAAAGGAAAGAAAAATGATATTGTCATTGTCAGCTACACCCTGCACAGGGTGGCAGGTTTCCATCATCTGTCAGGATGGTGGATTTTCATCAGCTTGATAGAAGGATGGAAGATTCAGTGGGGTCCAAGACCCACTGACGTGTGCTATTGCTAACAGATCTTTACACTTTAGGAATCCACATCCAAGAACAGTATTTTGTTTTTCTCTGTGATGAACTCCCACCATTGAGTAATTATTCAACAAGGCCGTAATTCAGATGACAGTCAGGGCAAGTCTAATTGAAAATAACGGCAGGCTAAAAACTTTTATTCAGATCAGTTTTTAAAGAGGAAGGTTTTTAAGATTGTGTCAGGGGCTGCAGTGGTTTTATATGTTTTTATGGAATTGTTTTTAACTCTAGTGATGTTTAATACTGTTTTAATATTTGTATATGTTAAATTATAATGCTTTTAATGTTAACCGGTTTGAGTCTCCTTATGGAGAGAAAAAGTGGGGTATAAATAAGAGTAATAATAATAGTAATAATAATAATAATAATAATAATATGAAATCCAGCATATATATCTCATTTGCTGTGACATACTGTGTTTTGTGTCAGTAAAATAATAATAATAATAATAATAATAATAATAATAATAATAATTGCAAAGACTCTGGCACAAGCCAGTAAAGGTGGTCCCAGTGGTGATTGGCACATTGGGTGCAGTGCCTAAAGACATTGGCCTGCACTTAAAAACAATTGGCACTGACAAAATTACCATCTGTCTACTACAAAAGACCACCCTATTGGATCTGCATGCATTGGAAAGTATCTGACATGTGATCAAATACAAAAGCTAGCATAGTGATCTTGTTTACTGTGTACTAATCTTGTTATTATTATCTAAATAATAATAATAATAATAATAATAATAATAATGTTTCAGGATTTTGCTGTTGTTTTAATGAAATTTAATAATTGTTTTCTTATTGAGAGATATCTTTATTTGCTACATCAGACAAATCTTTGCATTATCATTTTGTTATTTAGTATATCTATTAGGAATTTTCTGCAGTACTTAAATGGGCACTAAAACAAAAGATGGGCTTTCCAGGAAGCCATTTCAGTTTCAAAATATGGACTAAAATGTACAGGTATGCAGCAGTGTTTCTCAAACTGTGCTTCTCCAGATGTTTTGGACTTCAGCTGGCTGGGATTTCTGGGAGCTGAAGTCCAAAACACTCGGAGGAGCGTGGTTTGAGAAACACTGGTATACAGAATAGACTGACTATATGATTATTGATAATATTTCAGCATCCCGTATGTGACATTTCTTTTGGAAGTGGCTATAGAGCTTGGCCCTCCCTGTCTTAGTAAATATCTTGAAAAATGAGCTCATTTTTGAGAGACAGTTCAAGCAGTTGATTGGGATAATGTAGACAGAATTCAGTGCCAAGTGCAATCTGAAGGACATCTTATCACCCTTCAACATTGTCAACAAAAATCCATAGGTCTATTGCTTTTCTTTCATTTTTGTCTTATGCTCACAATGATGACCTCAGCATAGGGCATTTCCTGAGTATTAATGACCATTTGGAGTTAATGGCCCTCGGTTTTGCCTGGAGACATCAGCTCCTCATAACTGGTCATTAATTCCCAGGAAATGCCCCATGCCGAGGTCATTATTGCTTAATTATCTCCATACACTTTAATGCCAGTTTTGACAATGTACAGTCTTCCACCATGAGTTATGTGTGTTTTACAGTTCGTTTAATAGCTCATCATTAAACCTGCAGATGATCTTGATTATTATTTATTAATGTTTTCCCTTTAATTTTCCTGGTGTGTCCATATACATCTTATGCAAGGGGCAAAGGGGGCATTTGTTGGTTCTAAGGGGTGCCTGAAGCAACATTTTAGGTACTAGCATTAGATATCATAACCAGATAGAAGATGATTTGGAAAGGATTTTGGAGAAGAAAAATAAAGCATCCCCATGCATTTGTCTCATCAGACTCATGGTACAGATTTCAGTGTTCCAATAACATTGCAAAGTGATTTAACTCCTGAGAACCTCAAAACGTCAGTAGGGACTGTCAAAAGAGAAATGATGATCTGTCTAGAAAGCTATATACGTAGTTGTTTCAAAGTCTCTTGAGGTAGGAAGTGGTACTAAGGTGCTGTTGACAATTTCATTCTCAAGTGCTTGTGAGACTAAGTAGGTGAGAACAATAGGTAAGAGGGCATTTCATATAGAGGATTGATTCAAACAAGATCATTCCCAACATGAAAATGTATTCATAGCTCTCTGAATACAGTTCCATGAATCCTGCATATAATTTAATCTGTGTCACGTGCACACATTTGCCCAACCTTGACTACATATGACAAACAACAAGATGCTAATTGTGGGGTTTTTTTTTCCTATGTGTCAGTGAGGTGAAAGAAACATGTGGGGCTACTGCACAGAAATGAGCTCCATGATAACTTTGTTTTGAATGACTCAAAACTTTTAGTTGTGACAAAGGCGTTTCATGCTAAGGCTTTGTCACTGAATAACAGCATGTCTTTCAACATTTCACAGATGGAAACCATGATATGTGTGGCCAAGCAACATTAAAGTGTGGCCAAGATGGCAAAAGTTATTAATGGCATAAAACACCCAAGCTTGGAAAGGTTTCAACAGTTTGCTTCCCTTTGAGCCCAATGGGAAGAGCAATAATTCTGAATTTTTAAACCAGTTCTCCCAGAATCCTCTAGCCTAGGAACTGTAGTCCAACAACTAACTTTTCCAAGATTGCGGAAACTATCCTGAGCACAAGGCCCACAAGTGCACTATTATTATTATTATTATTATTATTATTATTATTATTATTATTTTGCCATGGGTTGCATTATAGATGTTGGTGATGTTGTGTCCAATCTTACAGGAGCCTTTTTTGTTATAAGAATCCAAGAAATTGTAATAAGTGCCTGTAGAAAGGGTGCAGCCATTAAAAAAAAAAGAAGAAATGTAGGCCCACTTTCTTAACTCAAAGCTGGGAACTGATAAATATTTCTAAAATGAGCTAGGGAATCAAATGGCGAAAGTAGAGCATTGCTTTAAGAGGCAAGTTATAGAGTCGTGGGCACATTTCATAATATTTCATGATCACAGTGACGGATAAAACATCTCAGAATTTCAGCAATCATTTCCCAAAATCAACAACTCTTGCCAGAAAGTTAGACACCAACAACTCTGAACAACGAATGTATTTCCAAACTACATTAACCTCTTATCTCCTTTCAATGGTCTTTCTTTCTGATCTCCCTCTCACTTTTCTGTTTCCCTTTTTAAAGGCAAGCCTGCTTTTCTTTCAAAGAAAGTCATGTTGGCTCATTCTCATTTATGTGTAAGCCAATTTGCACCACTCTGGCAGTGTGAAGGGCCCTTGAAGTGGGAGTAAACATTATTTGCACCAACCTAGAGAGGTCTTTAGGCAACTTACTGAAGCGATATAAAGTGCTCCTAGCAGAGAATCAGTGTTGTACTGTTGTTCAAAAAGAAACAAATTAAAAAGCTTAAGGAAACCTCAAGGTAGAATGTTTCTAAACAGATAAATTATTTGTAGCCGCATTAGTCATCTGTAGGGTGGAGAATTTCTGAAAAACTGAAATAATAAAAAGCTGATTTATTTAAAAAAGCATGTGTGTGTGTGTGTGCATTTCCTCCTTTTGCTTGTTAAGACTAAAATCCAGAACAAGTTTAATGAAATGTGACTTGCAGAAGCAGGTACAGGGTGGAGTATCGAACTGAGGGCTTGATTTAGTCAGAGGCACCGAAGAGCTGGGAACTCTCCGGCAGGCTTTCCCCCACACCTTCTGTGAGTAGTGGCATTGTAGCTTGCTATGAATCAGTTCTTAGATTAGTGTCTCCTCGCTATAAATCCTGACCATAGAGCTGTGCTCTTGGTGGCCAGTGAGGCTCGGACAAGAAGGGGGTAGGCTCTGTTTGTGTTGTTGTTAGCGACATGTAGCAGAGTTCGCTCTGAACGGAAAAGCTCTGGCTCCAGAGTGTCGCCAGTGAAAGTAGAAACATAAGTTGCACATGGGGTGAGAAGCAAAGAGCATTGCTTCAGCCATTGGGATTCACTCTGGAGATTGGGGTAGGAGGGCTTGGGACACTGGGTGTTTTTGTTTGGAGATTTAAAGGGAAAGGGGAAAAGAAGCCAGGAAATACTTTTTTTCCCAATAGCTGAGCAAATCGTTACAGTCTTGTGATTTGAAAACCACAGCAATCCATGCAATGACTGGATTTTCTTTTCAGCCCAAATACAGGATTTGATGATTATGACATTTGTGATTTTATCCTACTGCTATTACACTTCTTCATTTTATTCTGTTCTTTTTTTTAAAGTGATGGCTCCTTTAAGAGGCAAAAGCATGTCACTAGGTGTAAAGAACTTTTAACACTTTTTCATCTTTTCAGCATTTCTTTAATTACTGTTAAGCCACATTGGAAAGCCTGGAGCCTAGTGATCGCTAAGGTAGTGTTGTGTTTCATAGGCAATATGGGGGAATTGATGGGTGGGGGGAGGAATCTTGAACATTTCAGAAAAATGGCTACCAATGTTATTTCTTTTGCTACTAGATCAATTAAATAGTAAGAAAAACAGAGACATAAAGGCAATATATTTTGATCATAGGAATGATTACGTCTTCCTTTTTTTAAACAAATGTATTTTGCTTCAGAGCAAGTAAATCATGTTAATATGTAGTGCCTTTGAACATAAGCATGCATGCACATAATTTTCTTTTCTTTTTCAAGGAATCACGACTTCTTGTGCTAGCTGGTTCTCCCCTGCTTTTAAAATTGAAAAGTGGGAGGCATAAAAGTCAGAAGCGCATGAGAAATATATTCATGTCATGAAAGTCTGTTTTTGAAGACAGCTTTTTTTGTTTACATTTCCTGTGAAACCAAAATGACACAGCTGGACATGTTCAAAGTAGCATTAGAAATAGGGATAAATAAACAGTAGTGAAGAATAGTACCAAATAAAAATCAATTGGAAAAAGTACTCTTTATGACAGGGGATAGTTCTTTCTGTATGACCAAATGGCCTGTGTGTCCTGGGAATGCAGAAAAAGAAATTTCTAAAATGGATTCTAGTTTTATTTGCCCATTGGAAATTGGAGTGTCTCAAGCTTGAATGTAATAATTACATAAATATTCCTTCATTTCAGTATATTATGAATGGTGCCTCACTTTTTTGTGAATGCAGAATTGCATTGGTCAAATCTCTCAAGTTTAATTTTCTATTTCTCCATAATTATTTTTTTCTAATTTCATTCCATATTGGACTGAGTTTTTTTTAGACTACATGCAAATACATATGCATTATGTATAAAAGTAGAGGTAAAGGTTTTCCCTTGACATCAAGTCTAGTTGAGTCCAACTCTAGGGGGTAGTGCTCATCTCCATTTCTAAGCTGAAGAGCCGGCATTCTCCGTAGACACCTCGTAGATCACGTGGCAGGCATGACTGCATGGGAGCATCGTTACCTTCCCGCCAAAGCAGAACCTATTGATCTACTCATTTGCATGTTTTCAAACTGCTAGATTGGCAGAAGCTGGGGCTAACAATGTCCCACGGATTTGAACTGCCGACCTTCTGGTCAGCAAGTTTTGCAGCTTAGTGGTTTAATCCACTGCGCTACAGTGCATTATGTGTACATTTTTCAAATATGCATATTTGTGCTTTTCTGCAGTTATATATTTCTAATGAATAAAGTATTTCTGTATCCGTTTTCCCAGAAATGCATTTTTGTCCATAAAGTTTGAAATCTTCATGATTTTAATGCACATTTTTAATTTATAAACTATATCATACTTGGGAAAGTATGGATTTCAACATTTGACAATGTTTTGGTTCATGTTCACGACATTAACATAGTGAGCTTGAATAGAAATGTAGATAAAACAAATTTCTGACCCACTTCTAATTTAGAGAAGCCTCAGTGGCTGAAATAGTGATGTTTTAAGATGAGTTGCTCAGATATTGTATTATAAAATAATATGTTAGTTACGCTTGTAAGTAATATAAAGCTGTCAATGAAATGAATTTGGGAACCTACAGTAGATATAGTACAATGATGTTAAATTATTGGTCTGAACCAAGAAGCCATTATGTTTTCATGTTAACAAGAGAATGCCAAGTAACATCTCTTTCATCTGATGAGACAGGATTTGCTCAATTATCACCTGGACTCAGGAAAGCAAGCAGAAGGTAAATAGAAGCCTTTTTGTACAGTGAGAAAGCTCCTGCTGTATTTCAAGAGGTCCCATACTATTTTGGCAGCGAGGAAAGTGCTCACACCCACAGCATAGGCTCATGAATGAGCAGGTCTAGCACGAATATCACTCAGGCTTTGAGGCCTGGAAGTGGCAGTCAGACAGCTTAGGAGATAGATAGCAATTAGGATTTAGAAGCAACCTGGGAGATAAGGAGCCACAGAGGATTTATTGTATATATATGGACAGAAAGTAGAAGTCTGTGCACAGGGAGGAGACAAGGGAGGGTGGAATACAGTAAATCTCCAGTGACTCTTATGTTGCTGGGTGTTCTCCATCATCTCTTTCTGTTCCCGTTGCAGAGGTCTATTGCTTTTTTGGTTTTGAGTCCAGCATGTCTTTTTCTAGTGTCTGTCCAGCCGTCTTTGCATCCTACAGACTTTTCTCCTTTAGCCCCATTCCACACCAGCCATTACTACCTGCTATTCTCCTAACTGCTCATTGGAAGTATTATTAACATACGCTTCTTGCCACATTGACCAAGAGTTGTTTTTTCTACACTGAAATACACATCTTTTTTTAACTGTGTCTGATAAGAAAGGGTTAAAATATACGGAGCTCTGGAAACAGAAGTGCATCCTCACTATTGAATGTGCCATCTGGATAATTCAATGTAGTTATTTCTCATCTTGTTTTTTTTTTTTTGGCCTCAACAGTAGCCTTTTTAAAAATATGAGATTATTTTATTACACTCTACATACGAGCAATTCGTTTTTGATTTGCTCCAATTCATACTGGTGTATTACTGATGCTTAATTGGAGTAGGTTAAGATGAACTAAATATTTTTCTTAAATGTATAATTGATTGTGTAGGGAAGGAAGAGCTGAAAGAATGGAAATCATACATCATTTCATTATTAATGGCAATGTCTAAATAAAATGCAGACCTTGTCATATTTAATGGATGGCTGAGTACATTCTGCTCCAAAACACAAAATGCTCTTTTTAAAAAAGTGCCTGAATAATTTTAACTGGCTTCAGTAGGATTTAACATTGCTCTCATATGAGTTGAAGGGAACTTGAGAAAGAGTAGAAAAAAGATGGGAGCGGGGGTGGAGGAGAAAATTAGAGGAAACAATGGTCTGGCAATTTTTCAAATACATTCTCTCTTGGGAAAAACCAACATCATTTATATAGCAGCACCAGTTTTTAGATTATTCTAATCCTAATTTTATAATCCATTAGTTAAACATAATTTGAGTAATATTTACAATTACTTTTATTAAACTACATGAAGATACATACATTGTGACTGTAAATCCTGGTCCAGTGACAACAAGGTACAGAGCCTTCTCAGTGTCAGTTCTCATCTTCTGAAGTTCCCATTCTTGGGTGACAAGGCTGGCCTTGCTTCTTGCTCTTCCTTGTTATTGAGTATTTGTGCTCTATTTTAAACACTGTTGTTTTTAAAATGCCTTTCTATTTTTATTTTTAATGGTTTAAAAGTTTCCAACATTCCACAACATTGGGTATGTGAGTTAAGGCTGGTGAGAGGCAAATCACACAAGAGCGCCTTCTCCCTTCCATTTCTGCAGTAATATAACAGGCAGGTGACTGCTGTGCCATGTTTACAATTGTTGTCTGCCTTCCTAGAAATGTAGAATATTATTCTTCCAGAATGGATTTATTTCCAGTGAGTATCGTGAAAGGTCAGTCTTATGAATTGTCCTCTCATCCATGTTAATGAATGTATTTTAAATAACAGCATGCCTTACATTGCTTTCCTGTTCCCGTCCACAAGGTAACTGTAGCAAGAAATCAAGTGATAAAATATATGTCATGGTCTTCCCATTCAAATTCTTGAATACACTTAGCAAAAAGGGAGAATTGGTAAATAGGAAGTATATAGGTTTGTTACTGGTGGCTACTCCATCAGTGGTGGTATTGAATTCACTCTGGGTTTTAGGAGCCTCTTCACACAGCTCATGGAGTTTGTGCTTTTGTACTGGCAGTCAACGGTGAAAGGGAAGCTGTGCGGGGTGCCTCGTGGTGGCCCACATGCCCCCTCCTTTTCCTATCACATGGTGGGGACAGGATATGCTCCCTGTCCCCATTGGATGAGTGAAAAGGCAATACATAGCAGTTCATGTTGCCCCACCACATTTTCCCCATCATATAGGGAAAAGGGGAGGAAAGTGCAAGTAGCTCTGATGGAGCTACCTTAAAACACCCCCCCCCCCCGTGGTGGTGGAGGAAGCACATTTTGATGCTTCCCCTTTACTTTGGGAGGAATGTGGGTGAGGCCTGTCATACGTCATCTGATGGCGCTCGGCGGGCCCTGTCCAATCCAGGGCTACAAGCATCAAAAACGGGGCTATTTTGCCCCTTGTGAAGAGATCCTTACTCTAAACTTCAAGAAAGCCATCCTTAATGTCCTGAAACCTGGCCTAGAAATAGGCTCAGCACTTTGGATAGCTCCTGTAACGTTCACTCCCCCACTGACACCACTGACACCAGTTCCCACTGAATCCATGCTCGGCCACTGTACTTCAGGGTAAAAAGGCAAAGGCTTTTTCAGACTGGAAATTTCCCAGAATCTGGATATTTTCTAAATATTTCTAAATATGGGCAAATTTCTAAACATGAACAAAAATTATGATGTCCCTTAGGCTGGAGTGCTGTGGCTTTTTATCTGGGACTAAAATCAATTGAATTCAGTGGGGTTTCCCAGTGAATTGTTCCTCAATATAACTAAATACAGTTATTAAAGAATTATTCTGTAAATGTCCTGGGACCCAAAGAGCAGGATGAGAGCACAAAATTGTAACTGTTCAGGTTTGTGAAAAAGACATAAAAGAGCAGACAAACCTAATGATCTGGTTTAACAGTTTCCTCCCAAAAAGTGTCTTTTGTGTGCTCTATTAGTCCATTTTGACCTCCCATCCAGGTTGCCAACGAAGGCCACTTATCTTCAGTAGAATCTCCAGCATCAGTTCTCAAGCCACCCACTGCCCCCTAAACTGCCCCATTTGTGTAGGATTTGTAAGAATGCTGTGTCCTTTATTAGTGCTCAGAATAATCGCTGTATTATTACAATGTATAACACCAAAGTAGTCATCTGCTCTCGTCTCCATGAGGTTTTAGATCTTAAATCTAGAGAATAACATTTCATCTCATCATAAAATCTTTAATGTATGGCAAATATGCTAGTCTTTTCAATGCTTTGAACTTAAGACTTTGATGTGGCTTTTAGGAAGTTAACTAATATGCCACAGTGTTCCCCTCAAATGAGTGCTCCTGAAAGAGAAATGTTACTTTACAATGTAAAGAAGGAAAACATAAATAAATGATACTCAAATATTTGTAGAAGCTTTCAGTAGATCAAAATGGTTCATTATGCTTTTAGATGGTTTTCTTCATAACAGAGGAGTTTCCCAGCCTGGCTGGGCCCTGTAGATGAGGCTTTCCCTTTGTTTCTTTAATTTACATCTAATTAATGACTTTATTACATTTGTGTGGATTCACTGGAAGAGACTCAGTGTTCAGAATGGGATGCTTCAGGGAACATAAAGTTTGATATGGCCTTGAGTCTGAATGTCTGTTCAGCTTGGGATTTACTAGGTTGCCTTGGCATTTTATGGTGAAAGCTTTTAAATCTGAAATAGTTGCCTTATTGTCATCCATTAAAGAAGGACCATTGTTCAGTGAGATTTTTTTTTTCTCCTTCTTAACACCTAGAGTTGTTTCTCTGTTTTCCCCTCCGGTGGCTTCTTTGTCATCTTCTTCCTCTCATTTATATCCTACTTTTCCCCCAATAGAGGCGGCTCACAACATTTTTAAAAAGTGCAATGGAGTGAAAATAGATCTATAAAATTATTTAAAAGTGATTAAATATTTTTAAAGGTGAAATGTTAAAAATGTTTAAAATACAAAACACTAAAAACATTAAAATTAATTGAAAGACTGCATACGAGTCCTCATACTGCTGAGAATTAAAAGCCCACCCCTGTCATTTTTATGCCCTTTCAGCTGCAGTTCACCATTTTTAGGACATGAAATGTATGTAAACCTGTTTTACGTGGTTGGTAATGAAAATAATTAGATATTTTATTTCTGCATACTGCTGTATCTTATGCGTAGGCAATGCAGAATGGGAAAACATTAGCATTTCAGCTGCTTTGGCATATGACTCTCATCTAGTATGATCAATGGCAAAGCACTGTGGGGGCTAAATTAGTCTAAGATGACAGCAGGAGCAAAAATATAAGTGGGACACCTTTATGTGTCCCAGGTAAACACCCTGCCTCTCAGGTACCAGCCACTAACCAGGTTTTCATGGGACCATTTTAAGGGTTGATAAAGAAGCAGAAGTTAGTTCTTAGGAATTCAGCAATCCTTAAAATAAAACTTTCGGTATTCATTAAGATGTCTTAAATGGGAGTTGAACACTTCAGGAAATCTGACCTCCAGTGACCGTATCACATTGCTCTCAGTACTGTCCTTCTGCATGAAATTGGTCTGTGTGCTGTTTTTCCCCCCCTGAAAAGTTTCTCCCTGAAAACTGGAAATGTGAAATGCGGTTTGACACCTGTCATTTCCCCCCCTGAAAGAATGCAGTTTTGTGCCATACTGTGGGTGCTGTTTTGGCAGGGAGTGAGCTGCTGTGACTAGCTGCATACAGGAAGGTCAGACATGGAAGAGGCCCATCGTAATTACTAGCTGACCAGCATAATTCAGACCCCATGCCAACCAGGGAGCAAAGGGAGCCATGGAATCATGGAGAGACACCCCACTTTCCTTATTCCGTAAGTGAGGGCCCAGTTGGTATGCTATTTCTAAGCACTAGGGAATTGCGTAGGCATGATACACATCTGTATTCATAATAAGGTGTCTAAGCCAAAAAGGCCACAGTAATCCATCAAAAGCCAACATTTAGGAAACACTATGCTAATAGCAGACCAGGGAATCAGGATTCAGTCTATGCTGCAGGACACTACACTCTTCCTGAAATCTCAGTTTGCAGTTTAGGCATACTCTTGGACTCAAATATGAACTTGGATGTCTATTTTGGCAGCAGCCAGGAGTGCATTTGCATGGTTAAAACTAGCAAACCAGCTGCACCAGTTCTTAGATATCTTGGATCCTTGATTCCATCTCATTTGAGTTACGTTACCACCCTCTATGTGGGACTGCCTTTGGAAAGTGTTTGGAGACTTCAGCAGATTCAAAATTCTGCAGCCAGGCTGTTTACAGGGAAGGCATACTTTCCTCTGTTGAAACAGCTTCACTAGCTATTGGTCCATTTGGTGAAAGCAGGAGAAAAATCATTCTCCACGGCTTCTTTTAGGCTATAGAACTTCCTTACGTGAGCTCTCATTCCACCAGTGGTGCTTAAATTCCACTTTGGTGCTTAAATGATGAGGCAAAGGAGTATTTTTTAATGTGGTGTCAATCTTTTAATCTTTCATCAATCTTTTAACTATATTTTAAATGTATTTAAAACTGTTTAAACTGTATACTGTTTAATGTAATTGCTCCCCCCCCCCCCCACAGCCATTTTTGTGACATAAGATTTTAACTGTTTTTAATTTTTGAAAGTGGTTTAGAGTCTCTTGCTGGCTGAAAGATGGCGATGGTGGATATTAAGTAATTTATTAAATAAATAAAACAAATGAATAGAATGAATGCTGGGATTAAAATTGTGCACCATTGCTTGTTTTATAGATGCCTTGATCCCTGTTAGCTGTCTCCAGGCATTCTTACCCTTCCCTTCTGAGAATTGCATGGGATAGGAAGGGATGTGCTAGATGTTCTCCTTCATCATTACTCCCAGACCTATCACTCTGCGGTATAAGGTGAATGGCTTCCGAAGGGATAATGCTCTGATCTTTTTAGTTTTCCGTGTGATATATAACCTTGTGTCTCTTGTCTGGGAGGTCAGTGCTCATGCTGGCTGGGAGCTGTAGTCACAAATGTAAATTTTCTGAGTATTGGTTTACATATGTGTATAGAGCTAAAGTTGCTCAAATTGCCTTGTGTAGCAGGCTCTCTGGAGAAAATGAAGGCTGGGTCTTGGCATCAGGTATGGTTCTGTGCAGCATATGCCCATCTGACTAAATGTTATCAAAAAGAAGAAAGATATTGCCATCTGGAAGATGCCTGATATGGGAAAGATAAGCATAGCAACCATGGTGATGGAGGCTAGAGAGAACGCAGTGAAGAGAAGGTGAGGCAGCAGGATAGCAGACAGAATGATATGGGGACTGGAATGACCAGTGTCTCTCCTTCTAAGACAGTGGTTCTCAACTTGTGGGTCCCCAGATGTTTTGGCCTAAAACTCCAGAAATCCCAGCCAGTTTACCAGCTGTCAGGATTTCTGGGAGTTGAAGGGAAAAACATCTGGGGACCCAAAGGTTGAGAACCACTGTTCTAAGGGAGCACCTTTGGTTCAGACAGACCTGCTGGAATCTGCCAAGATCAACACTATTTTAATCTTCAACTTCTGTGGGATTTTTAAGAGACTTATGAAAGGGTTTGGGTTCCTGAAGACTCAGTTACATAGTCCAGCTCAGCCACTGAAAGAGAGGTAGTCATAGCCTACTTTTTATTTGGCATCTGCAAAATAAATTTAAGCAATGTCATTGACTTGGATTTCTTTACATAAGAAGGGAAATTGTTTTATAAAGCACTTTATACTTTGGAGCAGTTGTGTAGATGACCAGCCGTTTCCACCATTGTACCTGGGATTGTTGTTGAAGGCTGTCATGGCCATAATGATTGGGCTGTTGTGTGGCTTTCGGGCTGTATGGCCATGTTCTAGCAGCATTTTCTCCTGATGTTTCACCTGCATCTGTGGCTAGCATCTTCAGAGGTTTTGATGGTAGTAAAAAAAAGTGGAGTTCCTGGGATTGCTGCACGCCAGTTCACATGGGCCATTGTTGAAAGAAACTTGCATTGTACATTTTCCCTTTAAGAGCCCTTTTGCTGGCTTGGAGTGGAACTCTTGGTGTTAATCCAAAAGGAACAATTGTACAAGAGTATTCAAAGCCACATGACTCCTCATGATAATAAACATTCATGCATTCTTTAGCTTTAAATAGCCACACTGGTGGGTATACATGTTTATTCTGACTTTTGTTCAAAGAGGACTCCTTTTCTGCTCAAGGTTTTCTATTTTTCTGTCAATAGGGTACTTTTGCATGCATTTTCATCACCTAGTCAAGAATAAGATCTATTTCTAAATAACTCGGAGAGAGAGAGAGAAAAGCAATGCTACTAGTTCAGAAAAGCTTGTCTCTTATTGTTTGGCAGTTTGACTATATCTTTAGTACATGGGAAAAATCTCTTCCAATTACACAGCAGTTCTGTGGTGGCAGAGTGCTATAATGGGAATGCTTTTGCAGCCAAAGATATCTCATTCATAAAACCTGCTGTTACACTCTATAATTTTGATCCTCTTTTGGACAGATCAGTGTTCTATGGTCATATCAGTAACAATCATGCAAGCAAAAATGAGTAGTTAAATGCTGTGACAGTCCTATAAGTCTCCTTAAGCTTTTGCTCATAAGAACGACAGTTACTCAAAATTGTCACTTGGTATGCAGACGAGAATTGACCCTTCACTAATATTTTCCAGTAGAGCTCATCATAAAAAGGACTGCTAGGTGAGTTAGGCTTTCCATTTATTAATTTTGTAGTAAATTCAAACTGCTTGATCCTGTTTAAAGGCAACTGGATGCAGACTCATAAAAATGCATGTGGACTGCCTGCCCTCCTGCATTATCCTTAGAGGCATACTTGCTTCGTAGGCTATGTTTATGTACTTCATGTTAATCCCTCTCTGTCTGTGAGAGCAATGCTAGCAACACAAATAACATTTATCTCTGAGATTGTTTAAACCATGAAATAAGTAATATCCAGGTTTATTCAGGGTGTGCTCCTTAAATGCATCAAATCTTTTACACTTTGATTTAGACAGAGCTTATGTTGCTATCCTGCAGCTGAAAGACTTAACCCAACAATACATGGTAGTTGTTGGGCAGCCCAGACAGCACAGCATGTTACGCGTTTAGGTCACTGAAGAGCACTACAAGTCAATTATCTATTGAATGGCTGAATACCCGAATGGCTGACTAAATGGATGAATGTGTTTGTTGTATAGCCAATACACCATCACAGTCCAGACAATGCTGTGCACACTAGTTCAATTAACAGAACAAACTAATTATAAAGATGCGATACCATTGTATTAAAAGGCAATTTAAAGAATGATTATAAACATGTACTTCCAAAAAAATGTGAATTTTTGCCTTTTGTGTTGTTGAAGGCTTTCATGGTTGGAATCACTGGGTTGCTGTGAGTTTTCTGGGCTATATGGCCATGTTCCAGAAGCATTCTCTTTGCCTTTTGCTACTGTGGGCAAATTATTATTATTATTATTATTATTATTATTAAACTTTATTTATACCCCGCTACCATCTCCCAAGGGACTCAGTGCAGCTTACATGAGGCTGAGCCCACAATACATCAATACAAGCAATAACAACCACATTATGAAGCAAAATACAACTACCAATACAAAGCAATTAGAATAAATATCACACACAAATAGCATAAACATTGAACAAGCACAAAACACATTTAAAACTATGGCTGGGCCAAATGTAAGTAAGTTAAAAAATAATGCTGGGCATGAACAAGATAGAGGAGGTGAGGCGTTGGTGGAAACGAACAAGCAGTCCTAAATCAGTATAAAGTGCTTTTAGAGGACATAATGCTAAGGGCTTTCTATTCTGGGAAGGCACACTGGAACAACCACATTTTCAAGCTCCTCCTGAAGACTGCTAGAGTTCGAGCATGCCTGATGTCCTCAGTAAGTGAGTTCCAGAGTTGGGGGCCACCATCGAGAAGGCCCTCTCTCGTCCCCACCAATCATGTTTGCGATGCAGGTGGGAGCGCGGGTAGGGCCTCTTCAGATGATCGAAGAGATCGTGTGGGTTCATACACAGAAATGCAGTTACGCAGGTAGGCAGGTCCCAAACCATTCAGAGCTTTGTAGGTAAGAACCTGCACATTGAATTGGGTCCGGAAAATGAATAGCAGCCAGTGGAGCTCCTTAAACAGGAGGGTTGACCGCTCCCTGTAAGGAGCGCCAGTTAACAACCTGGTCGCCCCCCGTTGGACCAACTGAAATAGGATTAAATCACTAGAGCTGGAAAAATGGTAGGGATGGCTTTGTTATTGTTTTATTTTAAGATTTCATAAGTGATCCACTTTACTCTTCACTAAAGATTTACTGCATCATTTTGCTCCATGCCAGTTTATAAGTTTCTCAATACCTTTCCTCTGTACTGTATTTTTGTTTCAGACAGTTAACTCTGCACACACTGCATCACATGTTGTGCAAAGTGATCCTCTTCATGTTTATTTGGAAGGAGCAAGCAAGTTACTCTTTGTTCAGTAGGACTTACTTTTAGTAAGTGTTCAAAGATTGAAGCCCAAATCTGTGTGGAGGAGGGTGTGTGAAAAGTATAGAATTGATAATAGTGAGATTGCTTTTGAGCAGGCTTGGCCTTGATGACATTGAGCTCAAAATACCGTAGTGTTATGGCAGAACATGCATCTTTTCAAGGAATCACTTCTTGTTTTTAAAACTTTCTATTTTCTCCTCTTACAATGTGATTTGCATTTAATAAATAAACACTGTGCAACAGTGGTTGAGGAAATATGCAAACATATGCCATCAATGTTTGCATACATAGTGCATACCAAATGAAGAATATTAGCTTGCATACTTCAAAAATATGTTTGCAGTTCTTCTGTGAGAGTTTTAAACTTGTTTCACACTTACATCAACTTAACATCAATTTAATGGAATTAAGCTGGAGCAAAAGAAGAAGAAACATATCACTTTTTGGCATCTATATAGGGGGGCACAATAGAAGTTGTATAAGGGCTAATTCATAGCCCTCTGAATGAAGGAGTAGATCTTTTTCTGTTTTGGATACAGAATAGTGGAGTAGAAATATGAATACATTTGTATGTTTTTATGTAGAGCTTGGCTATCCATAAATTTAAACAGCAAAGCTCTAGTTATCAATAAGTAGCACGTGTAAGTCCCATTAGTGTCAATGAAAGCTGTACAAACATATCAAAGACAAGAACAGATTCGTGTACTGTGAGCAGGGTCCAAAAGCGTGATTTATGGTCCAAATTGCATTTAATGAATGGCACTTTGGCATAATGCTTAAAGATGCTGTGATGTTTAAAGCTCTTCATGCTCCTTACATTGTTAATCAAGATCTAAAATCATGAACACGCTGCCTTTCTAGTATCGTATAGTTCTGTTAATTTTTCAGAAATGTATCTCCCGCCTTCAATTGTTTGTTAAAAAGAAAGAAACCTTCTCACAACTAGGAATTTTAAGATATGCAGAGAGGTGGGCTCACTATGTGGCCAGAGAATGAATGAGTCAACAACTACAACAACACGAGAAACAATAACAATGATTAAAAAAATTCTGAAAGATTTCCCGGCAAGTCTCTTGCCAAAGCTTCCTCAGAAGGGGAGAAAGTCCCCTTGTAATTTGGATCAGAGCCATTTTCAGTCTCTTTCCATGAATGCTTTCAGAGCTTGAGCTCAGTGCTTTTGCAGATCTGTTGATTAAATATTTAAGCTTCCCCCTGCCTCTAATTCAGCTGTCTGAGGATGAGAGCAGCCGTTTCTCAGCACCATGTAAAACTGTCTCTTGCATTAGTGTCGTGTAGTGCCTGAGAGCACCCAATTTTGGAGAACAGGAATTAGCCCTTGCCATGTGATCAGCTTTATAAGAGAGATGCTCCAATATTTATAGCCCCCACTAGATGACAAAGCAGAGGCAAAAACATGTGGAATTGACATGACAAATGAGCTTGTGATCTTCTGGCTCAGTATAGCTGTATCCTTTCTTTGGCTTCACTTAGGTCAGATTTCCATTTTGTGACAATATCTAAGTGGCTTGAAATACGATCTTTCGAATCTTGCCCTTTAGCCACATCGTTGATTTCCCTCTGAGCCTTTGTGTTTTCCATTCTTTTAAATGAAAAAAAAAATCTAAATGCCTTCTGTTATCCTAACAGAGATCACCATGGCAGAAATTTAAACTTTCCCAAGATCTGGGGGAAGGGAGGGAGATTTCTCTATTCCCAGTTGATGCTGGAAGAAATGAATTGGTTATGTGATTCTGTCCCCCTTCTCCTCCCAGGCTACCGTTTTATCCACAGGCTGTTAGGGCTGCTGGAGGTTTACAATTGAGCCTCTTTTCCTTGAAATGAATGGGACAAGAACCTGCATGGGCACTGTGTCAAACTAGAGCTTTTATACCTGTAGAAAATGACTGGACTAAGGGTGCATCTATACTGTAGAATTAATGCAGCCCTTGTTGCACAGTGGGTTAAACCGCTGAACTACTGAACTTGTTGACTGAAAGGTCAGCAGTTCGAATGTGGGGAGCAGGGTGAGCTCCCACTGTTAGCCCCATCTTCTGCCAACCTAGCAGTTCGAAAACATGCAAATGTGAGTAGATCAATAGGTACCGCTTTGGTGGTAAGGTAACGGTGCTCCATGCAATCATGCCAACCACATGACCTTGGAAGTGTCTGTGGATAACACTGGCTCTTGGGCTTAGAAATGGAGATGAGCACCAACCCCCAGAGTCAGACATTACTAGATTTAATGTCAGGGGAAACCTTTACCTTTTCTTAACACAACTTTAACTGCCATGGCTCAATGCTGTAGCATCCTGGGATTTGTAATTAGGAGCAGCACCAGCACTCTTTGACAGAGAAGGCTGAAGATATTGTAATACCATAACCCATGATTCTATAGTGTTGAACCATGGCAGTTAAGTTGGTATCAAATTGCATTTATTCAACAGTGTAGATGTACCATGAGATGAAGATCTGAACTTTGTAGCTGTTATTGGAGAGGCTAGTTAATGAAAGAAATTCACCTTGGATATTTGGTGTATTGTTTTGGTAGTTAGATTTCCTCAGGAGAAGTGTGCTCTGTAGCTAAGTGTGTTTGTGTGCATGTGCAATTGACCTCTGCTTGAACAAGCTTGGCTGTGTGGGGAGGGCTTTAAAATGGCAATAACTCACTTGAAGCATGATAAACAACAGAACAAACAAAATAGATCCGGTTAATATTTAAAATGAGTTTTAAAGGAAAAAAAGTAGCTCCTTTTACTACATGAAGGCAGTTTTATAGTTGAATTACTTTGGTAACTGAATTTACTGCTTTCAAAAATCAGCACCAGTCTTGATAAAGAATGATGCTGAGATTTAGAATAAAATATACAAAGCTCGAAACATCTTGCTTCCCATGGCATTGTGTGTTGGGGGATGTAAATGTATGCAGAAGCCCACAGCAGTTTTATTTTAACTAGTACAATATAACAACATGACATACTGTGCAAAATAAATAACTTCTGAAAATGCATTTCCTGGGAATGGAAGTAATATTGAAAAATGACTGAAGTAATCGCTTTTGTACAGGTCTTGAGAATGAAAGAGACAAATATAATAATTCATGGCTTAATGCATGGAACATGTGAAAGGGGTTTCCAGAATAAAATGATCAAGTCCTCTGGTTGTAATGTTAGAACTAGTCTCTGACAATTTTCCATTTGTGAGTGCTTTATTTCTCGGGTGCAATCAGTTAGTCCCCTAGATATTGCAAAGATTATTGAGCCAGAAACCTTTTCTATTGAAAAAGAATAATTGTAGCAACAGAGTACACATTTTCATGGAGTAGTACATTGCTTTTAAATACTGGCAGATACAATAGGTCCATGCTAGGACATATTTCATGAAGGGAACCTGAAATATCACATATCAGGGAGTCCTAAAGAAAACTCCAGTACCAAACCCTCATATTTGCATGTATTATAAATATCTTGCTCTCCACCCTGAAAGCATTGGATCCTGTGTTTTATAGGTGCACCTGTTTTTACAGACTGCTTTAATGCCTGACTATGCATTATATGTTTAATTAGGGAGTTCATCTTCACCATGGAATAACACACAAGTTGTACAAGGTAACTAATGTCTGTGGTTCCACTAGATTTTCAAGGGAGGCATTATAACACAAGGTATGGCCTCCAAAGGCCTTTCTCTCTCTCTCCAAAGAAATGGTTGTGCAGGTGGAGGCAAGGCATGGCTGTCTGTCAGTCTTTGTCTCTCTGGAGCCGGCCTTTGTGTCTGGAATATTGCATGGAAATTAGAACAAAGGAGGACGGGACACTCCTGCTAGGCTACCCTGGAAGGAGTCGTGTCATATTGATCTTTGTGCTTGCCTTGTGCTCTGGTGGCTGCCCCCCAATCCCCAGCTGCAGAATGGCTAATTTTGCTTAGGGAATCACACCTTCAAGGAGGCTATATGTATAGTTTCTCAAGCCTTGTTTGATGGATTTTAAAAATTGAAGCCTTGTAAATTTTCAGGTAACCAAAAGTTGCAAAGCAGCAAATGACATGTTGTGCTACGGATATCATTAGGCATATTGGATGCCACAACTTCTTTAGCATTGTACAAAGTGTTTTGTATGGTTTATGGTGATTGTAATTTCTCGGTGGAAAGTGTTATTGAACCCTAGCAGACTTCTCTACACAACTAAGACAGCAATACTCAGTATATTTTCTAGGAAGAAAGTTTCACTGAACCAAGTAAATCTGATAGAAATCAAAAAGCATTACTCAATGCATGAATTCACTTGCTTGCAAAAACTGGTAGCAGCTCTGTTGTGTCATGGGAGATGTAGTTGAAAATGCCCTCTTTGCTGCAATCTAGAATTGTTGCTCCTACCTGAAGCCACATTACATATCCCTAAACTTAAGGTAATCTTTCTCCTGTGTGAAATTAACCACTCCTTTCTTGGGCAAGGTTTAGCTATATAGCATCTTTTTTTCCAAATGTAAGGCCTGAGAAATTCAATGTACTCTGCCTAAGAAAAGGCAGCTAAGTTCACACAGGGCAGGGGCAGTTGGATCTCAACGGAAGTCACTTTTCTGTTGCTAATGGGGCCGAAATTCTATTACCTGTCTTTTACTGCCTTTTTTCCCTAGTCCGCATTTGGCCAAGAAGGAGAGTGGCCCCTGCCTACATTGGGATCCCTCCAGGCCAGCGTTTCTCAATGTGGGGGTCGGGACCCCTGAAGGGAGTCGGGTGGGGGGTGTCAGAGGGATCACCAAAGCATTTTCTGTTGGCCATGGGGGTTCTGTATGGGAAGATCGGCCCAATTGCATTTTTGGTGGGGTTCAGAATGCTCTTTGATTGTAGGTGAACTTTGAATCCCAGGAATTACAACTCCCAAATGTCAAGATCTATTTTACCCAAACTCCATCGGTGCTCACATTTGGGTATATTGAGTATCTGTGTCAAGTTTGGTCCAGATCCATCATTACTTGAGTTCACAGTGCTCTCTGGATGTAGGTGAATTACAACTCCAAAGCTCAAGGTCAACACCCACCAAAGCATTCCAATATTTTCTGTTGGTCATGGGAGTTCTGTGTTCCAAATTTGGTTCAATTTCATAGTTGGTGGAGTTCAGAATGCTCTGATTGTAGGTTAATTATAAATTCCAGCAACTACAACTCCCAAATGGCAAAATCACCCCCCCCCCCTCAATTCCACCAGTATTCAAATTTGGGCATATCGGGTATTTCTGCCAAATTTAGTCCTGTGAATGAAATCTTGCATATCAGATATTTACATTACAATTCATAACAGTAGCAAAATTGCAGTTATGAAGTAGCAATAAAAATCATTTTATGGTTGGGGGTCACCACAACATGAGGAACTGTGTTAAAGGATCGTGGTATTAGGAAGGTTGAGAACCACTGCTCCAGACCATCTTAATTCACAGTAGAAGTAGCATTTCAGACAAAATATAGGTCTGCAACTAAGACATCCTCATCTTCCTTCTGCTCTATGATTTTGAAATCTTTGCCTGATGAAGAAGCCAGTGAAACTTCAACAGACTGCATAATGCTTTTCATGCTTTGGAGTTGGTCCAATAAGGGTATTTCTGCCTTGTGAATTCTGAATTTTGTTGTGTTTTGCACAGGAATGTGTTTCCTTAAACTAACATCCTGTAGTCTTCTTGTTCCATCAGTGGTATATGTCCATCTTGCCATGCAGGCAAGATGGAGTTAATTCAATAAAATAAATATAAAATGCTCTCTTGGCTGTCAGATGGAGCTGGAAGCAGGTCATAGGTCACAGAGCTCCTTCACAAGCGCACTAATCGATTTGCTGTCAAGGTAGTGGTGCCGGGGTTTCAAGTAACAGGAGAATTGAGTGCCACTCGGGCCCAATTTCCATAATTGCTCACTGCCTTTAGTGTACAACCTTTTATGAAACACAAAAAATATATCACTGAATTGTATTGATTAGCCATTGGGTTGAATAATTCACTTAGTATTTATTACCTGACCCTCAGAGGTTAAATAAATCCACTATCTAGCTTCAGCTTGTGAAAAATATTACTTATTCATTGAAATGTGGACTGATTATTACACAACGGGACCCCATTCCTGTTGTTCTTTTACTTGTTTTTTTTTCTTTTTAAAAATAAAGCTACCTTTCATCTCTGTCACTTTTTAATGGCAAAGTTAAAAAGAAATATTTATTGATAGCCAGAGGCATTTTCCAAAAGATATAGTCAGTTCTACAATGATACTATGTTTTGCCTTCCTTTTGAAGGTTTGTGTGTGTGTTTTCTTGCTTCCATTTTCCCTATTTATTCTCAAGTTTATAAATAGATGCTGAGCATCTGTTATTTGGAATTCTGAAATCCCAAATACTCTAAATCTGAAATTGTCCATACGTGAGGCTAGGGTAGTGACACCTTTGCTTGGATATACACAAACTTTGTTTCATGTACAAAATTATTTAAAGTATTGTGTATAAGATTACATTTAGGCTACATGAATGTGAAACTTTAATGGATTTCATTTTTAGATTTGATTCCCATCTCCAAGATATCTTATTATGTACATATATACAAATATATATACAAATACAGGTCTTCCAAAATAATAATAGCAAAATCCAGAACACATATGGTCTCAAGCATTTTGGATAAAGGATATTCAGCCTATAATTAGGAAAACTCAGAAAGACTGCATCTGAAAATATAAAGCAGCAGTACAAACAGTTAGAAAAACAGGGCTTTGTAGTCATGCTTGGGAGGCCCCGGTGGCACAGCGGGTTAAGCTGCTGAGCTTGCTGACCAAATGATATCCAAGATACCTATCTGACCGCATCTCGGCCTATGAGCCCACGAGGACTTTGAGATCGTCCGGGGAGGCCCAGCTCTCGATCCCGCCTGCCTCACAGGCACGCCTGGCGGGGATGAGAGACAGGGCCTTCTCGGTGGTGGCTCCTCGGCTGTGGAACACCCTTCCCGTGGACATCAGACTGGCGCCCTCCCTTATGACATTCCGCAAGAAACTAAAGACGTGGCTGTTCGAGAAGGCGTTCTAACAAGAAGTGCAATAATTGGCAATGATGATAGGAATGGAACAACGGAAAACGATATTGGATTGTGGCTTAACGATGAGACGACGCGAATGACTTTTTTGTATTTTGTATTATTGATATTGAGATTGTTGATGTTGTTGATGACGATGTTTTGATATTGCTAGTTTGTTGTTAGATTATGTCTTGTAATTTGCCCCTTATTCTCTACATGTTGTACACCACTGTGAGTCGCCCCTGGGCTGAGAACAGCGGTCTATAAGCACAGTAAATAAATAAATAAATGGTATATGGTTCAAAGCAGGGAGCAGGGTGAGCTCTTACTGTTAGCCCCAGCTTATGCCAATCTAGCAATTTGGAAACATGCAAACATGAGTAGATCAATAGTTACCACTCTGGTGGGAAGGTAACAGCGCTCCGTGCAGTCATGCTGGCCACACAACCTTGGAGGCGTCTATGGACAATGCTGGCATTTTGGCTTAGAAATGGAAATGAGAACCACCTCCAGAGTTGGACACGACTAGACTTAATGTCAAAGGAAACCTTTCCCTTTTTATAGTCATGCTCTTATTGTCCCCTTTGTTGGGGCACTATTCTTTCTGGGTAGCTCCTGAAAGACATGAATCATCCCATCATATTAAACACCCTCTGATAATTAAATTCCAAAAGAAAACAGAAACCTTTTCTAACGCGAGTAGATAAAACTTAAACCAGTCAACCATGGACAGCTCACTGTCATTACAATAAAAATGATTTCCCATCACCTTAAAATGTTTTGGATGCAATCTGTAGGGCACTTTACAGCTTTAAACATTAAAGTAATGATCAATTATTTATCTGTGGATATTATTTACATAATGCTTTTAGTATTTCTAATACTAGTCTTTTTTTTCTGCTGAGTGATACATCATTCACAACTGTGCACCCTCTTCGAATCTAATTATTTATCCAATTACTCCTCAGTCACATCATCTGGATGCAACTGTGAGGCAGTTTCTGTCCAAAAAAGATTTCCCAACTTTGTAAAAAGTCTTTCCTCAATTTCCGGACTGCATTCTCCAGTCCCTCCAAGTATTGTTTTTGAAGTTTGATGGAATTTACGCCAGGTCAAGTGGAGGAAACTCTGTGAAGCTTTCTTTCCCTTCCAGTGTAAAGGAAAAACCGTATGTCTCACTTGGTATTTGTTGATACTTGCGTGTGTCTGTATCCAGGATCTTGAGTTACACTTAGCAGAAGTAAGAAACTTGCCGTCTTCATGTTGTAATAAAAGAGCTCTCTTTTCCTGTATCACATAATGGAAGGAAAAGTCTGCCAGAAAAAAAAGTGGCATGTAATGTGCACCAAATTGCCTCAGGTTTGTTCAGGTGTCCAACTTCCTGTTTTCTGGGTCTGTAAGAGCTATAGTATTTAACATTGTTTATCATTTCTATAGAATATCTTAGTGTGCAAGCTGGTCCCGAGCCAAAAAAGGGGCAGGAATTATTTTTAAAAATCCCAGCAACAACCAAAAGTCCACTTCTGTGGCCAAAACAGCCTCTTCAATACCTTCCCAAACATCCTTTGATTACAATATCCTATCACTATTCTCTATCTCCCTTTCTACCTTTTCAAATCTCACTGATTTTCTAGTTGACCCTTGTGTCCCCTCTCATTTTAATCTGGTCTCTTTCTTGTATAACTAATGAGATGATTATGAGATTGGTCATTTGGTTTTACTATGACATTAAACAGTTTACTCCAGATGGCATCCTATTACTGATATATACATGGATAAATTAATCCTGTGTCACCTGATATCTATTTCTGATTGCAGTGCAGGTGTTTCCATTAGACCTTCTAACAGAATCATTGAAGCCACCTTCTTACTGGCATTTGTGCCTAGATAAGAGAGGTGAAATTGCTGAAGTATCTGGTTATGTCCTCATACCCAATAGCAAAATGATCATGCCAATTGTTGAGATTTCTGGAAGATCCTAGTGGATCTCAACAGATCATATAATTGTGTAATTGCTTTGCGTCTAGCAGTGGAAGCACATCCAGGTGTTTCTGTAATCTCTCCTCTCATCTTTTCTCCTCTCCTCCAGGATGGATGGTTGTAGGGAGAGGGATTTAGCAGTTAGTGGTAAGCCTGAGAGAGGTGATTAATGTCTCAGTGCAGTATAGTTTTGCATGCAGAACTATTATGTTGTACAGGATTGTGATCTCTGTTGGGCTTCAGTGGTGTCATGACATATATAAATATGACTGGCTATGTGACTACAACAACAACTTTATTACGGTCCGTAGACCCATCCATAAAACCAACAGTCATTATACATTCTCCCATCTCAGGAGAATGGCTATGTGACTAATTATAAAATGTGAAGTGACACAATTCTGGTTGAATTGTGGGAATGTCATTGTTTCTGCAAGGCCATTTTTTTGTTTTTAAATGGGAAGATGAGCAGAAGGAGCCCTCTTGGGGGGGGGGGGGGCATTTTCTCCTGTTCCTCACACTACTTTTGTTGTATAGAGCTGAATTCATTGCATCACTCCGAGAACCTGCTTTTCAGGTCTGCTTTCATATATCACTGTGTGAAAGCATGCACAAGGCTGTCAAGTGCAGCTCTGTTGGCTGCACCAAAATTTAAACCTCAATCCTTCTTGGTTAAATGGAGGAAAAAACTTTGTGCACTGACTACAGTCTAGCTCTATATTATAAGAACTGTGTGATGGACCGGTGCACATACCACCAAGAGGGAGCTGAAAAGCCCTACTGTGTGAGCGGAAGATTGTGCGTGGTTCTCTGGATCCTGGCCATAGTACCATGTGGAAAGGAAATGGTATTTCCATGAAGCATAGAAGTCAGATTATCTGCCCTTATGTGGGGTCAATGATGGCGTTGAGAGACTTTAAACTGAAAGATCTCAAGTATGTCAGTGTGCTGTATTTCTCCAGAAAATGAACAGCTCCATTGATATCACAAACACTAAAGCAAATAACAGTTCATAGTACTAAACTTGGCAGAGAAGTATAGGTGAACCTCCTCATTTCTAAAGAATTTTTCAAGTACTGATGTTTTTAGAATGAGATCACATGGCAAGGTATCTTACAGAGGAGGGACAAAATACATCTGTTGATGGAGATATGTCAATGCATCTCTATTCTATTTCTTCCCATTCACATTAGCTTTTGTAAGTGGTAAAATTGTTGAAGTCATATTGTGGGAATAAATTTATTAGATTAATAATAATAATAACAACAATAAATAAATATATATGAGCAATCTTTTGATCAAATCATCAGGTGAGGAGAACATGCAAGAGAGAACTCATCCAGCGAGTGAAATCTTAACAAGTCAACTGTTACACATAAGAACTGCTTCAGTTTTCTTTGCTTGAGTTCAGGGAAGAAGTAGAAAATCTTTTTCTGCTGCTCTGAAGGACAATGAAGAAAGTTAAAAAGCAGCTTTCATTCTTTTGGGATCTGTTAGCAGAGAATGTCTCTTAAAGAATACATGACCATAATGAGTTTCTGATAGCATTTCCACCTAATTTGTGGCATGAACTGAGAGAAATATGTTAACTTGAATGGTCCCTTTTAAAAGGCCAGCCTGGCAAATAACATCATAAAGGAAACTAATGTCATAATCAAGCGCACTGTGTCACGTAAACAATTCATATGAAGAATCGAGTTTTCAAAAAGGAACACTAATATCTCAATGTAGAAAATATGCTCTCTCGTAACTAAAATAATATATATTACCATAGTGATGCTTCCTTTATCATAGCACGATACATTTTAATTCCAAAGTATTTTATTATTATTTTATTTATTATGGCTCATTATCTTTTTATTTTGTCTAATCACAGACACCATAGCTCTCCCAGGCTCACCCCTTAAGCTTCATAGCTAGAGATTTGAGCTTCATTCTAGTCCAACACTCGATGGCTTTCCTAATTCTAGCCCTTCTGCTTTCTGTCACACTGGGTACATTGTGGACAACAGATGGGCAAGAAAGAGAAGATTTTGTAATGCAATTTTGGGAAGGAGAGATTTATTACAGGTACATCTATGAAGAGTAGTATGTGTTGCATATTTAATTTCCTTTGTTTAACATAGAAGGATTTTTCTACTTTCCACAAAAAATTCCATGAGGCAGGGTGATAGTTCATGCAACCTATAGCTGAATCCTGTGAATGTTTTCTCAGAATGAAGGCTGTCTATATTCAGTTGATGTTTTAATGGATGCCCAGTCCATAGAAATAGAATGAGCTCTGAAAAACAAATCAATGTAAATAAAAGTTTATAAATAAGTGCAGAATAAACAAATATTTCCAACCTATTCAACTTGCATGCAGAACACATCATACAATGTGCGGGGCTTGACGAATGCAAGGCTGGGGTGAAAATTGCTGGAAGAAACATTAACAACCTTAGATATGCAGATGACACCACTTTGATGGCCGAAAGCAAGGAGGAGCCTTCTAATCAAGGTGAAAGAAGAAAGTGCAAAAGCTGGGTTGCAGTTAAACACAAAAACCCCAAGATTATGGCAACAAGAATGATTGACAACTGGGAAATAGAGGGAGAAAACATGAAGGCTGTGACAGACTTTGTATTTCTAGGTCCAAAGATTACTGCAGACGCAGAATGCAGCCAGGAAATCAGGAGATGCTTCCTTCTTGGGAGGAGAGCAAGGACCAATCTTGATAAAATAATGAAGAGTAGAGACATCACACTGGCAAGAAAGATCCACATAGTTAAAGCAATGGTATTCCCCGTAGTCACCTATGGATGTGAGAGCTGGACCTTAGGGAAGGCTGAGCGAAGGAAGATAGATGCTTTTGAACTGTGGTGTTGGAGGAAAGTTCTGAGAGTGCCTTGGACAGCGAGAAGATCCAACCTGTCCATACTTCAAGAAATAAAGCCTGACTGCTCATTGGAGGGAAGAATAGTAGAGGCCAAGATGAAGTACTTTGGCCACATCATGAGAAGAAAGGAAAGCTTAGAGAAGACGATGATGCTGGGGAAAATGGAAGGAAAAAGGAACAGGGGTCGACCAAGGGCAAGATTGATGGATGATATCCTTGAAGTGACTGGATTGACCTTGAAGGAGCTGGGGGTGGTGACGGCCGGCAGGGAGCTCTGGCGTGGACTGGTCCATGAAGTCACAAAGAGTCAGAAACGACTGAACGAATGAACAACAAAAAACAAATATTTCAAACTTCCATAGTATACTTGTACTTAAACAGCCACACATGTAATACTGTCCTTTCCTGCTTCTTTTCCCACCTCTGGAGTTGTCCAGGGGTATAGCTATTGTGGGGTAGTGGGGGAAAATAGCATTGTCCCCTCAGTAAGAATTCTGCCTCTTCAAATGAATTTTTCCTCCAGTCCCCTAATTTTTACTATTTCAGAGTGTGACATTGAAAATTATTCACATCTAGAATTTGGATTTGCATTCTCTTGGTATTTGTGTCCGGGCTTTTTCTTTGCATGCCTCAACTGTATTCTTAAATACTTGACTGATGTCTTATGACCATGTTAGGAATTTGGACACTGAAGGAAACATTTGTTGGTGGAGAGTATTTTTACTATGGGACAAAGCCCTAGAATCATAGAAGCCTAGAGTTTGAAGAGAGCACAAGAGCCATCCCGTCCAGCCCCCTGCCATGCAGGAGCACACAATCAAAGCTGTCCTAACACCTTAATTGTGGAGGTATCCCTTTAATAAACACAAAACCCTAAATCTACACACTCACACAATTAGATGGTTTTCTCACTTCTTCTGCTATCAGGAGGTAATTTTTGTTAATTATAAAATTTTCCTTTACTAACTTTGTTGCTTTTTGTACTATCTATGATGTCCTTAACTGCCTTTTCTCTTGAAATCATAAATAATGCTTAAACAGAGGCTAGATGGCCATCTGTCACAGGTGCTTTGAATACAGTTTTCCTGCTGCTTGGCAGAGGGTTAGTCTGGATGGCCCATGAGGTCTCTTCTAACTATGATTCTATCATTTTGTGATTCTATGAATTTTACTCTACTTTCTTTGCAGCCTTGTCTCAGTACAGTGGTTCACCTGTTCCACACACAAAATTGCCAAATTCTTTTTTTCATTGCACTCATACCATGCTCCCCTTTAAACTTTTTGTTTCTGACTATTCTGAATATTTTGTTGTTTTAAGGTTTCATCTTCTTTGGCTAACCCTTTCCCACGATGCCCTTTTTGGTAATTTTCCAAACTTCAGAGCTTTCTTTATCTACTGACACTTTTTTTGGTCTGGCTTATGGATGGTTTCAGCTACAGAAAGATCCATATTGAAATAATAAGTTCAGAATGGTGAGAAATAGTGGCCTTCATGTTTTTGATATGCAACTCCTATCAAATTCAGATGACATAGCCAGTGATGCTGGGAGTTTCAGTTGAGAAATATCCAGAGGACCATCGTTGCACTGCCCTCCCAATACAGAATGCATAGCAGGTGCGAAAGGACAACAACTCAGGACTAGCCCCCCTACCCCCTCCATTGTACATATCCTTACACTTTCAGAAATGGGCCTTCAGCATCTGATGCTACTCAGCTAGGCAACTGTGTCAGATAGGAACCAGCATCCTTATTTTCTTTAAGTAAAGGAAAAGGGGGGGGGGGGAGGATGATGAGATTAACATCATTGCCTTGATGTTAAGGGGGAGGGGGTAGAATTTTCCACTTAATGCATCTTGGAACTTGCATTTCCTTTCCCTTTTAGGTTGCATTTTACATAACATTTGAAAAGTCCTGTCAAAACAACTCATAAAGAAGAAAAAATGAAATTGTCTTGACATGCAGTGATTATCAAGAACTTAAAACTGCAGAGAAAGGATTGTTGTGTTGTTTGTGATTTTCTTTTTCTTTCTTAAACCTAGAAATATCCATGATTTCCCAACTGTTCTATTTTTATTAATGCAAAAGTTTTGCGGAGGGGCCAGATTTGGACTTTTGTGTGGGTAACAGGAGATAATGCTGGCAATGGGATATAATGCTGTCTGGCATTATTGAAAATGGAAGAAGGAATGGTTCTGAGATTATTGAGTGATATTGGACTCTACCAGAGAATATCATAGAATGTTCTGATGGGTAATCTTTTTAAAAAATCAATCATGTGATCAATGAGCTGGATTTTTGAGATAGAACTGTACTTTGCATATAGTTGACTGATATCCTTTTGAAATATGGTGCTTACGGAAACCTAATGGTTTGAAGCATCAGCTGTGAGCGAATGCAACAAGACACCACGCTTCCGCTTCAACTCACTATCAAAAGGTTTTAGAGCAGAAGACCAAAATTGTGGTTCATTTTCATGCTGCTGACTCAGATTAGAGCTGTTACTGAAACAAATTCACTTGTAAATTTTATGCAGATATGGTAGTTGTACACTGTTTAATCCTGATGACTGAATAAACAATCATTATCAATTGAACTTGAATGTGTTTATAGTCTGACTGTGAGGAAAATATTTCTTCCAAGGTGGTCAGAGTCTGACCCAAAGCATTCCTGGCTGTTTTTTCTTTCTGCATATTTATCTTGCTGAGAACTGTGTTGATTTAATGCCCAATTTAGTTGGAAGGTCTGAACCTATCAGTCATGTGAAATAAATAACTATTTTGGTTGTATGATACATTATGATGGGTATCATGTGTAATTACTGACCTGAATTCATCGTATTTAGGCTACCCATGCATGCTGAACAACTGAGCCGAGGACATCAACCTATTGTGCCAATGCTTTAATGCCCTATTTAAGCGCAGCATCCAAGTTCAAGAGAATAGTCATGGCAATTTCATTTTCACTTAAACTGAGCAAAATCAAAGATACTTTGAAGTTGAAGTTCTATGACATTCTTTCCCATTTTTTCCTATCCAGAAATGGGCTGTAATGCTTGAAAAGAATATCACAAAAGTTGTTTCATATTATATTAATAGAGGGTTTTACTGAAAGGGAAAAGTTACTCCTCATATTCCAAAGGGTACATTATCAGTAACTAAAAGTTAGCAGGAATCTGATTCAATTTTTAACAGCTGGACAAACCTGTAGAGACACATTAAGTCGAAAACCCAGAGAAAAAGAGAAAATGCCTATAGGAAATCTTGCAGGGTTCAGAAAAGGGCAGTTTCATGTGACCTCGCAGATTGGAAATAAAAAGGCTGCTATTAGTTCCATGTCAGTTCTTATAGTGAATGTTGCAGAGTAATCGGGGGTGTTAAGCTGTCAAATAGTATCAAGGGTTAATAAGGTTAAGGAAGAAGTAAAAGCAGGCCAACAATAAAGAATCGCGGATAAATATGTCGCAATAAATAAGAGGTGTCAGTTCATGTGGGGAAAACTTAAATCATAACTGAAAAGCATAACAGTGGCCGAAACTCTCAACAGGAGATTGTTGCTGGTTAACAAGATAAGTAGAGTCCCGCTGGATGAGAGTAAAGGCCCTGCTTGTCTACTATCCTGATTCCCATAGTGGACTTTAGCTAAGAAGTACATAAGCGGGACATGAACGAAAGAGCTCTCTTCTGTTATTGTTCTCCAGCTACTGGCCTTCAGAGGCATGCAGCACACAATCAGGGGATTTTTGTATAACTATCAGGACTAGTAGTCATTGATAGTACGCTCCATGAATCTGACCTCCTTTTCAAGAGATCTAATCACAATTTCCACATCTCTTGTAGTACTCATTTCTACATTGCTGCCATCATGCATATTAGTTTTTAGAATATCATCTGTTGCCAATGTGAGAGGAACAGAGCAGTTTGACATTGAATATCCAGTTAGTCTAACTATTTTAAACTGATCCAATTAGGTCACTGTTAGGGTCGTCCAGAACAGAATGATTCTGTCTATGTCCATAATCCATTATAGGAGGGAACAAACATTTCCTTCCCCAAGTTTTGTATATCCTTTTTGAAATGGCAGCCAGTATGGCCAATACAAAAAGGTGATGAGATTTGTAATGAAAATATTTGGGCAGGCAAAGGTTCCACAGTCCTGATTTCCTGAGAAGGTGCCATTTGCAAACCTTTTTGAAATTATTTTCTTTTTAGCAGGACTTGCATTGAAAAAGCCCGTACCTTAACTTAATAACGCCAGAACCTGCTTCTAAACCCTTGTAATTCAACAAAATTATTATTATTATTATTAAACTTTATTTATACCCCGCTAGCATCTCCCGAAGGACTCGATGCGGCTTACAAAGGCCAAGGCCTCAACACAACAACAGCAAACAATAACAACACGATACAAAGCAAATTAAAAAATATAAGTAATAACAAAACATTACACTATTACGCAATAAAACCAGAGCCGGGCCATTGATGGGTACAGGTTAAAAAGTGCTGGGTGTGACAGATGGTATGTTGGAATTCTGGGCAAGTGCAATGTGCAGAGAGTCGTTAAACTCAAATAAGGTGCTTCTGGGGACATAGTGCTGGGGGTTGTCCTATTCTGGAAAGGAACAACGGAATAGCCAGGTCTTCAAGTTCTTCCTAAAGACTGCCAACGTGGGTGCTAGTCTAATATCTTTGGGGAGGGTGTTCCAAAGTCGGGGGGCAAACACAGAGAAGGCTCTGTCCCTCATCCCGACTAAACGCGCCTGTGACGCAGGTGGGATCGCGGGCAGGGCCTCTCCGGATGAACGTAGGGAACGCGTGGGTTCATAAACGGAGACGCGGTCACGCAGGTAGGCAGGTCCCAAACCGTTTAGGTGATTGCATTTCTGAAAACTGTTCAAGAACAATGCCAAAATATCTTGCCTAAGTATGGAAATAGTGAGTTCCAACCTAGTAGCTGTTAGTCCTGGCCTTTAGCTGCCTTTGTAAAACTTACAGGACCAGCTGATCATAAGAGTTGGCACTTTGGTGAAATAACATAAACCATGACAGGGTTGTCAGAGTGAAAACTCTTCTCAGCTCCTGTACCTTTATTATATTTTTTCAACAAGTTCCTGTACCTTTAATGGCTATGTAGAAAAGGGAATTTTAGCAGTTGTTGCTTGTTCCCTGGTTGGGTGAAAAGCAACCTGCTGGAATTTTCTCTTCTACACAAACATACAGAAGCTGCCTCTCGTTTTTCCTATGGTAACCCTAGATATCTCCTGCCCCCCTGGTGGTGCAGCAGGTTAAACCACTGAGCTACAGAACTTGCTAACTGAAAGGTTGGCCGTTCGAATCCGGGAAGCAGATTATCCCCAGTTTCTGCCAACCTAGCAGTTCAAAAACATGCAAATGTGAGTAGATCAATATGTACCGCTTCTGCAGGAAGGTAATGGCGCTCTATGCAGTCATGCCGGCCACATGTCCTTGGAGGTGTCTATGGACAACACTGACCCTTCAGCTTAGAAATGGAGATGAGCACCACGCCCCAGAGTTGGACACAAATAGGCTTAATGTCAGGGGAAACCTTTACCTTTACCTAACCCTAGATATGATTTGTTGAGAAGAGTGTTAAGATTTTTTCAGATACATTATTGTGCATACAGATAAGTGATTATTAGTTCATGTCACTTTCTGTAGGGATTTTTTAAATTTTTACCAACAGTTGTTTCTCTATTGCTAAAGGAATATGGAAGATCCTAAACCATAGTGTGCTTTCTCAAGATAATTAAAACATCCATGGTATGATTCTGTTATTGTGAATTAAGAATGATAGGTACAGGTACAATTTCACTTACCCACACTCCAAAAATATCTCAAAGTGTTTGTGGGGCTCTCTGGGTTCTTCAGTGCAATGGTATGGCATAGTCAAACTGTAGGGTTCATGATTATCCATGGTTTCAGGACAGTAGTGACCCATAAGGGGTCTTGGAACATATTTCTCCATAGACACAGGGGATGTATAACTCAAAATATGTTGCATGTTGTGTTTTGTTTTAAAAATCAAGAATCTACTTTTTTCTTGGCTTGGAGGATTTTTGGCTGGGGTTCAACGCAGATTCCCAACCTGTTAGAGTTGAACTGCAACAACTGTAAGATTCTACAGAATTATGTCTGGGACTCAGGTCCTAATTTATTTCCACAGGATTATTCCAGGAATCTAGTTTCTTGATTGTAATGATTTTTCTGTACCCTTGTTTCAGTTCCAATTGTTGTTTTCTACCTGAAATGAATGGGTGGTACCTTTCTTTTTTTCACACTGGTGCTCCCTGCCCATCACCTGCTCAACTGTTTATCTCCATGATTTGTGATTAGTATAAAAACTTTCAAATCTGGTTACTTGAGGTGATATAAATAAGGTTTCTTTCAGTGTATTGAAAGACTCCTGCCTCTACCCATCCATAAATATAGAGAAAAACAATAAACATTCAAAGATACATAACACATTGACTCCATCATTCATTCCAGTGCAGGGTTATCTATTTTGGGGGGGGGGGGGAGGTGGGGGTGGTGGAGTACAAGGTTAAACTATACTATTTTTCCAGGTACTCTTTCTTTTATCTAGAGATGGGCAATTTATTACCTTCTCAGATGTTTTTGGATTGCAACTTTGTCTATTTTAGTAATCCTAGCCAAAAGATGTTGCAGTCAATCAACATTTGGTAGACCACAAGTTACCTACCCTGCATCTCCACCAGTGTACTTGTGACCAGCTTGCCATTTGCAAAACACTCCTCTGTGCACTTAGCTACTGCATGGTGTAAATCCATGAATTTATATGGCATTCTGTGGTAAAGAGTTGTGACCCACAGTCGCTTGTGCTGGCTAGCCATAGCATATGAAAGGAAACACAACAGCAAGTATAAAAAGGAAGAACGGGGAATCCATTTGGCCAAAAACTCCCATTTGTTGGCTATCCAAAAGGAAAGCTTTGAGATTTTGGCAAGGCCTTGGCAGTGTCCATGGCCATTAACTCTGCAGCCCCTTTTTAATTAGCATTCTTTATGGCTAATCATTGCACTACAGATTTATAGAGTTTTCACTGGCTCGGGCTTCCCACAAGCTTTATTACATTCAAAATACTTAGCAGCAGTGTGCTGGCAATGTGTTATGGTGGGAAATAGATGCTTTCCTCTGTGAAGGAGGAGAATGGCTGTTTCTTCTAATTGATTGCTCAATGGAGCTCGCCCTTGTTCTTCACCCCCAAGGCTTGACTTTATGCCATCTGCCTGGTGTCAGTGTTTGAAAACCAGCTGGTCAGTTGAAGTACATCCTGTGGGAAGCTGGCAGTTTAGAGCAGGCAGCAGTGTAGCCGTCAGCATGCTCGAGAGTGCCATTCACTTGTGTTTTGATAATAGTTCTGTAGGCCTTAATTATGCTGTACGACAACACCATTCAAGAACTATCAAAATAAACCATTTCAAGAGATTCACTGTTAGCAAGTTTGGAAGAAAGGGTATGGCTGCCTCCGTTCCTTTTCAAAAGTAGTATTTAAATCAGCTCCGTGTGTCTCTCACCCCCTCTATTTTTTTCTCTTCTAAAGGTATTTTTAAAATTGACAAATCTGTAGCATTGGTAGGTTGATATAATCCACTCTTTTGCAACTTCATGAAGAGACAGTTTTGTATTGCCAGTTTACTCATTTAGCTGAAGCAGTGTCTGTGAGACCTCCTCCAATATCTGTAATTGGAAAAGAAAGCAGTATAGGGTCCATTAAGGCCATTTAAAGTTGAAACTTACTCTAATGGCATTAAATTGTTATAGTGACTGCAAATGGGGTATTATAACTTAATGCTCATAAACTGTAAGTAGAGTTCATGCATATTCTTTGTCAACACAGCAGTACTGTAGTAGCCTCTGTTGTGTGTGGAGTGTTTAGGTCTAATTGGGCTGGGATTTTTGTCTGCTTTGTAATTTATATTTGGACTTTGAGAATTTGTGTTTGATTGTCATGAATTTGTTGATTTTGAATGTGGTAGGGATGCTATGATTTCTTTTGAGTCATGCATCACTGGATGCAGAGAATGAGAAGAAACTTGTTTCTACCTCTTAGCCAGGAAAAATTAATCGTTTTTGCAAAACTTGACACAGTTTGGTTAGTAAACAATACAAATGTAAATAGTCACAGATGAAAAGGAGTATTTAGTTTAATCTTAATTGGAGCGAGTCTTCTGCTGAAACCAAAGCCATGCCAGCATTTGTCACACAGGTGTGGAATTGTGGAGGCCTCACTAAATTTTCCAGCCCATCATTCCTGTTAGAATTGCCACTCCACTGGCAGGAGTTTGAAGGGCATGTATGCCAGTTGGTTATAACAATACTCTGCTTTAGTTAGTTTGACCTCTGCCATCAGGCAAATGGTATTTGGAGTCCTCATTGACCAAATGTTAGCAGCTCTCAATGACAAAGAAAGGGTTAGTAACTTTATTAGATACTCTTTACATTTATTAGTAAAAAGTATCTGACAAAGAGAATATTAGGGCTAGAGACAGTTCAAGATGGGAAAAAGATTTTCCTGCTTCTTGGCAGGGGCTTGGACTGCATGTCCCACAAGGTCTCTTCCAATTCAGTGATTCTATAAAAGCTGAAAATGGACTGGAGAAGTGTTTTTTCTCTGTTCCTAATTAGCTTCCACAGTTTTCATTGCTATGGTGTGTATGTGTGTGTTTGGGGGGGGGGGGGGGAGATATATGTCGCACTTGCACACTTTGCTTGCTTCTGCATGATGTAAACACTGGCAGTCTATCTTTCTTTGCCCTGACCCAACGATATACCCAAGCCCGAGGTTCTCTGTAGTCAGCTAAGGGGAATTGGATGTCTGGTTATACATAGAGGTGTGCACTCCCTTCATTGGGGCAACTCTCTTCACCAGAGAAGAGTCAACAACATTCATCTCTCTTCAGCCATCCACCTCATGGAGCAAAGCTTTTGTGTGCATTAATGTTTCTTTCTCCTTAGCTTTCCCCCTTTTGAACTGATTTATTTTGTATTTCGAATACATAGATGGTCCTGCTAGATAGCTAGATAAATGGGGGAGGGGGGGAATTTGGAGGAGAAACAGGTTGAAGCTATAAGGGCTAATGTTGGATTAAACAATGCCATTGGCCAGAACACAAGAGACAGAAATACAAAAAGGAAGTCTGATATTCATCTCTAAACCAGTAAGGATGACGAGTTGCAGCGATTCAGAGCCAACATAATAATTGTTGAAGACCAAGTTACCTTTCTTTCTTTTCATTTTTATTTTCTTTTCATTTTTTATCAGTTCAAAGCACTGGTCCCATTCTACACTCTTTGTCCAGTAGTGTTAGATGAATGCAGCTGTCATTTCTGCATAGTCTGTCTATGTGGTATTCCACGATGAATCTATTTGACACATTGCAGAACAAAAATATTTTTTTGAAATTTTTAAAATACTGACTTTGGGAACCCCTATACAACCAAGGAGAAATGCAAATATTAATGAGCTTGATATAAAAACATTTTCTCTCTCTATCATTTTTATCGTTGCTATAGAAACACCTTGGCCTTCACTCTCGCTAATTAGTTGGATTTTGCACATTTTATATTTGGAAATGCAAATCAGTTTTCATAAATTATTACTTATTTTTCATTTATATTTACAGTACTGATATGCATATATACACAGGAAGCCTGAGATATTAATTAGCTGCATAACACAAATAAGTGCGACATTTATGGTCACAAGAGAAACTTGACTTTCTCTTTACTAATGTTTAGAGGAAGTGTGTAACAGATTTTATTTTAAAAAGGGAAAGAAACTGAACTTTAATGTTGGTAAAATTCTGCTCCTTGAAAGATTGCCTATAATTTTAGGAATATAATTTTAACAAAGAAGTTCTGTTCTATCCCAAAGTTTTGTTTTGTTTTGTTTTGCTTTTCACAAATTGAGTGTGAGCTGTCTCCTCATTTTTGCCATTGTAAATGTCTTTCGGTTTTGACTTGGAATTATGAGCAGAGGAAATTGTGTGTTCTTGTCTTGAACTATGGTGTTATCAGAGACTTGCTGGACACTTTGGACACCATTCAGGTTCAGAATAGCAAAGATATAAAGATCTCTGGGTTTTCCTTTGAGGGGATTTTTGGCAGGTAGGGGAGAAGATTCCTGATAGTCTTTATAACCATTCAAAAATCACAGAGAATATTTTTTGGAATATATAACATAGGTTTTTGTTACAGGAACCAGATACACACATATGCACACAAACCTCGTGTATCCTGCTTTGAGCTTTATTCCCACAGATACTCTGATTTGTTGTTGCTGTGTGCCTTCAAGTCATTTATGGCAACTCTAAAACAAACCTTTCACAGGTCTGGACAAGATTTGTTCAGAGGCTGTCTGCCTTTGCCTTCCTTTGAGGCTGAGAGAGTGTGACTTGCCTAAGGACACCCAGTGGGTTTCCATGGCCAGCAAAGATTCAAACCCTTTCGTATTTTCTTGTGCAGGCCATTTTCTTGGTTTCTAAAGTTTGAGGCCACTGACCATTATATTAGAGGTTTTTGAAAATTCTGCTTCCCATCCATTTTTATCTATTCTATCTTAATGCAAAGACATTTTTAACCTACCTACTTACAGTTGCAGATGCTCTCACTATATGGGCTGGAGTATTCAGGACACTGTGTGACCTAGTCTCCCAATGAATATTTTTGTTTGAAAAACTGCTGTGTATAAATGTCATACATATAAATGACCTCTTCTTGTTTATTCTATTCTATTTATAACAATCAAAGCTGCCAGATACAATTTCCCAAAGAGCTTGGGAGATACAGAATAAGCTCCAAACACCAGCCATTTGTTTAATAAAAAAGGTTAAAATGCTGGTTCCAAATTAGTACTTTTGATGTGACAAATAAAAACAATACGAAACGTTTTCAATTTTAAAAATGTGATACTCGTCCCACCTTCCTGACCTCTTATTCAGTTTGTTCTGTATACACTCTGACTGGTCTTCAAATAGCATCTATCATCTGTCTGTCCGCCTGTTTTCCTATAATAATTTCCCACTTTTCTATAGAAATATCCAGAGTGACTGGTAACATTAAACATTATTGACAGTCTAGAGGTGGAGTCAATGTGTTGGAACGGCTTTTGCAATCTTTGTGATCTGTACAGTAATCATAATGCCTTCAGTGTGGAGTCAGCTTATAGTAGTAGTCCTAATAAATACAGAGTACACATACTATACAAGGTTGAAAGATGCAGTGGAAAAATTGATGCTGCAGAGTGTCCGGGAAGTTATTTCATTTTCTTGTGTTCATCCCAGGGATGTAAATCCTCACTTACCTCATTCTTATGTGTGAGAGCGACACAATTTTTATTCTCTAAATGAGGTGGTGAGAAGGGGTTTTGTGTGTTTTTGAAAATATTCCCTACACTTGAAAGACCTTGGCTTTCCCAGATTGCATACGAATTTTATGCAACCTGCAGTCATACAGCCTGTGAGAGTTAAATGGACTTTTAAGAAACATTGGATGGGATATTGGTAATGTTTTGATCACTAAACCTGTCTTTCTGTTTGGTGTGCATACTGGATTTCATAAGGGAAAAAGAAACTAGTTTTGTGCAGAAGTGTCTTTCACAAATCACAGAAACATTGGCAGAAAGAAAAACACTTAATAATTGATTTGTGAAAGATGCAAAAAATCCTTATGCAGTTGTGTATTTATTGACAGTGTGTCCCAACTTGTTGAGATATCATTTATTCTCCATCTTGGCATCTTTATCTGAATGATTCCTAGAATAATCCCTTTTAAGTAGGACACTTGATGGACAGGTAGTTTTTTGGACTCCGTTCCCGAAGACCTTGGACCAGAACTTGTAATTTTCTGAAGCGAAGTTGACTGAGGGTTAGATGCCAGTCTGGACAAGAAGGAGGAAATAACTTTATAGGATGGTGTTACAAATACTCAGAATAAGTCTCCCAACAGATAGTATCCTGGTGAGGTCACATCTGTCACCTGGCCAGATCTAGATTCTAGATCTAATTTATTTATTTCAAGAGCTGGCTCCTTTTTATCTCTAGTAACTCTTATACAGCAAAGGGATAAGGTGGATAAAGTGGATTTAGGATTGCAAAGAACACTTGGGATGAATCAACACTGTAGATTCAATGCAGTTTGACACCACTTTAACAGCCAAGGCTCAATGCTATGGGATCATGGAAGTTGTAGTTTTACAAGGCCTTTGGCCTTCTCTTGTAAAAGGAATGCTGGTGCCTCATCAACTCACAAATGCCAGGATTCCCTATGTAACATTGAGCCATGGCAGCTAAAGAGGTGTCAAGCTGTGTTATGTAAATACACTTTTAAAGTAAAAGCCACATTTTGTTTCTTCTTTCTCTACAACGTAGCGTTTTGTAGAGAAAGAAACACATCTGAAATTTCCTGATTTCAGAAGCTGAGCAGGATTTGGCCTGGTTAGATCTTGGCTACTGGAACACCAAATAATGGTAAATCTTTGTGTTGAACTAAGAAATATTTTTTCTTGAAACCCTGGAGAGTCATTGCTGGCAGTTAGTGCAAACAGTAATGATGGAGTCAATGGTCTCAGGAAGCTTCCTGTCTTCTTACGGCAGGTATATTGCTTTAAATATGTGAAAATGTCCCAATGCAGTACTTTTATTTATTATTTATTTATTTAGAATATTTATACCCCGCCCTTCTCAACCCCTGGAGGGGGACTCAGGGCAGCTTACAGCCGGCAACAATTTGATGCCTCCCATATACAAACAAATAAAACAGCAGTTACATAATCAGTAAAACATTAAATTAAATTAAAATCCATTTAAAATAGTACTAAATTGGTTGGCCATATCTAAATCTGAATTTTATGACTAATGACTTAGTCCAAAGCCTGTCCATAGTCCATTTTCCATAGCATTGTCATCATTTTTATTATCAGCCTGCTACCCGAATGCCTGGTCCCACGACCACATTTTCAACTTTTTCCTAAAGGAAAGGAGGGAACCAGTTGACCTTGTGTTTAAAATATCAGTAAACAAAGCAATATGAAGGGGGTAAAAGAGTTTTAGTAACAAAAGACATTTATAACCAATGTTATGTAAAGCTGTGAATATATTATGCCTGTGTTCTGCCTTCCTGGCAAAGAAGTGTATGTAAGAAGAAAGATTTTGCTTTTTTCAAGCCCAGCAAAGCAAACAAGCTCTTGAATTCTATGTTGTCATCAGACCTAGGAAGGTCCTTGCAGGATCACAAAACAAATCAAGGAGTTGAGGGCTTCCGGGCAGCTAGCTAACAAAAATATACTATCAGAGGATGCAGCCCAGCAAGGTCTGCGGCTGTCACAGCAGTAGGGCTCAATTGTGGGCATCCGTTCAAGAGCTTCACTCCCACATCTGGTGAAGCTGTGACAATCGGTGTCTGACCATTTTAGAAATCAGATACTCCGGGTATCAGGAAGTTGATTTGCCTTCCACTTCCTTAACAAAACACACATTAATATTTAAGCTTTGCCTTTATAAAGCAACATTGTGTTTTGGTCTCAAGCAAAAGTTATGTGCTGAGAAAGTTCACTTGGATGCAGTCAACCGTATATACATTTCAAATATTCCTTAAGACTTTAAAAAGCAAGCCAATTGAATCCTGCTGGCTTATTATTGCTGTTTGACAGATTTATATATGTAGCATTAAATCTTGATTTTTTTCTTTTAAAAAATTATCTCAACCCCAAAGCAGGGAATGAAATATTTCCCTGTTAAGTAAAATAAATACATTAAATGCCTATTATATTATTCCTGGTATTATTTTTTTTTGCATCTTTCTTCAATTAGAGGGCCAGATGACATAAGGTTATCATATTATTTTCATTAGTGTGGACAATGTCTCAGCTATCAAGGACCTTCTAGCTTTTTTCCTTTTCCCTTAAAGATAATTCCTTTAAAGAAAAAATACATTTTGTTTTCAATGTAGTGTTATAAAAATGATAACATATTGAATGTAGTGCAGCAATCCAGATCAACCAAATGGTCAACAAACGAACTTTTCTTGTTTTGCTAGGAGTTTTTTCAGTAGTAAATTACTAATCTGCCTCTCCCCCACCCCCAACTTACCAATGCACCCCCTTTTCCTAAAAGTATGAATAGACAACAGCTAATTCTTTAATGCTTATACTGCATTCTGAATAGAATTATTTCTCCCCCCCCACCCCAAACTAATGTTTTGTTTATGTAAATCTTTTTCTGAAGTTTTAGTCTAACAGATGTTCACTGAAGTAAAAGTCAAAGGCTTAAATTCAGGTATTGAATATTTCTCTTATGGAAAGTTAATTTTCTGTGCAAACTTTTTTTAAAAAAAGAATATGCAATAATTCTTTGGTATTTATTTGGCTCTGTATTAACATTTGAGTTGACCTATATAATTTGTTCGGAAATGTCAAACTAAAAAATGCTCAGATTTGTGTCAATCAGAATACGTTTTGGTCCAGTTTACAAATCAAGCAAATAAAAACTGGTAGTTTCTCTATATTTTATTCTTTAATATTCTATAACAACTTGGGGGAAGGGGAGAGCAAATATAAGAGATATCTGTAACTTTCATATATAGTGATACATTTATGGGAAACAACACTTTGTATTTTTCTTAAAGTTTAATCAATTTTGTTAAGACTGCATTGTCGAAGGCTTTCATGGCCGGAATCACTGGGTTGCTGTGAGTTTTCCAGGCTGCATGACCATGTTCCAGAAGCATTCTCTCCTGACATTTTGCACACATTTATGGCAGGCATCCTCAGATGTTGAGGGGTCTGTTGGAAAGTAGGCAAGTGAGGTTTATATATCTGTGCAATGTCCAGGGTGGAAGAAATAACTTTTGTCTGGTTAAGGCAAGTGTGACTGTTGCAAATGGCCACCTTGATTAGCATTTAATGACCTTGCAGCTTCAAAGCCTGGCTGGTTGCTGCCTGGAGGAATCCTTTATTGGGTGGTGTTACCTGGCCCTGATTGATTCTTGTCTGGAATTCCCTTGCTTTTTGAGTGTTGCTCTTTATTTACTGTCCTGATTTTAAAGAGTTTTTCAAATACTGATGAGAGTACTGATGCACCATGAGGACTGTCTTGAATCATGAAGAGAGATAATTGACATAATGCAGGTGGACTGTTTGTGTCTTCAGATTCTGATGTTTAATTGACAAACCCTTTTTGAAATTGTGGTCATAAAGCAAAGCCCATATTAGTAACCATTGGATTATCACTTACAGAAACACATCAATGCAAGCACACACACACCTTTAATTTATGTGGCTAACTAATATTATTTTAGGAAAAAAAAACAAATTCCCTGCAAAGTGTCGCTTTGTTGAAATGTTATTTCCCTCTTTAAAGTATAAATGTTTCTTTTATGCTCTAAATGCTTCTTGGCTTGTCTATTCCCTGAGGTGCCAGAGCAGTAGCCATTGGGCTATTTCAAGAGCAAAAATACACTTAACAGATGGTCTTTCAACCTTTCCTTTCTTGGGGGTGATTCTGGTACATCTCTTGCTATTCCTGAAGTATCATTGACTGGTTTTTAGGCATACAGAGCATGCCTCTATGCTTGAAAAGTTACTTTCATCAGTGTCTAGGGAGAATTTGTGAAAGCATAACATGGTGTTTTGTACGACAGCCTAAAATGTCTATTTAAAATATAAATACTCTTCCCTCAGAATTGCATAACCACAGCCACAGGTTTCTAAAAATAGCCCTGTGCTGGGAAATTATTCTCAAGATATATTTGTTACTTTGTTTTTTTTATTCCAGACTATACTTATTTAATCCATTCCTATCATAAGCCTTTTGGTGTTTCATTTGTCTGAAGAATGGAGTAGAATTTTTCAATGAGAGAAAAATCAATTATGATAAAAAGAATGGCTAATGGTGAATGCATGCACACAATAATTCAGCAATAGACCATGGCTGGTCCTACTGAAAATGCTCCTTTGCAGAACACACTCAGACATACTTTATCAGGGTGAACTGTAGGATTTGGGAGCTGTTGCAGGAGACAAATGGTTTGGGGCAGTGTTTACAACATAGTAGAGGACCAATCCACTTGTCCTACACAAAATTGCTGCTCACATATGCAACCAAAGATGGTGCCATCACCATCATTGAATTAAGATTTACCAGCCAGTATGATCAGTTTCTGCATTTAAAATAGGCAAAAGTACTAATTCTGCTGTTTGCCCCAGGCACCAAAATGCATCTTGCCATTGGATAAAAGAGGGCACCTTGTTTTGCTTCCCCTCATTTATTATCACATTATGCCATTCATTTTCCATTCATTGATTCTTACTTTGTTTGTAATATATCCATGACTAAGAACATTCCGATTTCTTCTGATTTGGTTGACACAGCCCAAAAGTCATGTGCAGAGGACCAGTAAAGCTTACTGCTATGGATGTTCTTTCTAAATGCGATTAGAATTAACTAATTCATTAGCAACTGCCCTTGACAGTATTTTTAAAGCCATGTTTAGATTCCCAGATTGTGGAGGAAACACCTCTAGATTGTGTGTTTTGCCCATAGTTGGCTTTCTCTAGATGACGACTGACCACTGTAATTATATGATTGCATTTTGCTATTTTAATGTTTTAGTGTGATTTAGAATATGATGTTTTAATGACTGTCTGTAATATTGATGTTGGAAACCGGCCTGAGTCCGTCGAACGGAGGTGAGAAGACCGGTATACAAAACGGCTAAATAAATAAATAAATAAATAAACCACCTCCTGCTTGAAATCCTGGTAAGCCAAAACAAATTGGTATAGATCAGGTGTGGACAAACTTGGGGCCACCATGTGTTTTGGACTTCAACTCCTAACAGCCTAACAATTGTGGGAGTTGAAGTCCAAAACACCTGGAGGGCCAGAGTTTGCCCATGCCTGGTGTAGATTGACAGTTAACATAAGTAGATGCTTGTTGATCTAATGCCATATAAAGCAGCTTCCTATGCACTTAAAAGTAAACTAAAGTACTTATTTTCTTTGGACTGGGGGTAGATTCATCTTTGGAAGGGTGCAAGTGGCAGAATAGGCCAGGTAAGTTTCGAAATGAGAATAATAGGAGAATTTGGTTGTACATTTCCTATTATACCAGACTTCAATCTATACATTTTTAGAATTCAGTGTCAACTGAGCTGATTCTAGGGCACTTGAAGTCTTGTTGGATCCACCCCACCCCACCCCTAGCTTACAGATGGAGGAAAGTGGCAAATTACTATGGACTCCCCTTATTTTGTCATAATTTTGTCCTGGCATTGTGACAGTGTCTTGGAGCTTGCATAGCTTTGTATCTGGAAGAATTCAGCTTCTTCTTTTCTAATACCCTTTCTTTGACCTACCCCTTCAATGGCAAAAATGAGCAATCCTGCAGGCATTCTATCACCAGATTTTTGCAAACAGCCAGCAGCGGAGCATGTTATGACTAACACCTTGTAACCAACCAATGCATCTTTGAGTTTTGGGTTTCAGTGTTATTTGATAGAAAAACACAGATAACTTAGTGTCAGGTTAAGGAAAGCACTGTAACTGATAACCATAAACTAATTTCAGTGTATTTGAAAATTCTGTTTCCTTTTAAAAAGTATTCTATCTACCCACATCTTAAATACATACATTTTCTGGAAAATGTTGTAATTGAGTTCATGGAAATAATTTACTGGTATGCATATGTTAATTTCATCTGTATTAGGGGTGTGAAATATGTGACCCTTAACTGTTGTACTGCAACTCTCATCAGTTCTAACCATCACATTCAATGCCGGGAGATGGAAATTGCACTCCAATGGCATACATTCCGGACACCTAAGCCATTAAAGTCAGTTTTTTAAAAAAAAAAAAAAAAACTTCCTCGCTCATTTCCAATGTTATCTGTTGATCAATGTATGTGCCTATTTTTCCTTTTGGCACGCTGCAGGTCCTCAAGAGGTTTTGCTATAGTAGCTGTCTTTCCTCAGGAAAGTGTGTGTTTGTGTAAAATCAAGGCCCAAATCCAACTATTAATCTCACCTAGAATATCCTCAGTCACTCAGTGTTGATTTTGTAAGTCAACACTTATGTAAGTTTTGTTGATCGACTTGATCTATCCTACTTGTGGCTAACAACTGGATTTAGGTCAGAGTTTGTACATTGCTGTTGTTATCTTAAATGCTTTTAATTGGAAGTGAACTCTATTGTTTTAAATGGCATAGTTCTTCCTGTTTAATGTTCCTTTGTAAACATATAACGTTTTTGTTTTCACACATTAAGATATTAGAAAATGATATTTGTTATTTTGTAGCTATGTGAAAGCAGTTGGTCATATACTAATGAAATTAATGACATTCTTGCCATTCACTTTAAAAAGTCAAAGCTAAAATCATACCATAACTGAAGAAAAGGAATATGTTCAAAAGAAGTGCACAATTAGACTTCTAAAACATTTCTATGTAGGAAATTTTAACTTCCTAATTGTATTCAGTACAGTTTGCTATTATTTTATTACATCCTAAAATCTTGCATTCATCAGAACTATAGTAGATCCATGAAATCATACAGAAACTTGATAAGCAAATGCTGATGTAAATTCAGTTGTATTGTTGAAGGCTTTCATGGCCGGAATCACTGGGTTGTTGTAAGTTTTTTGGGCTGTATTGCTATGTTCCTGAAGCATTCTCTCCTGATGTTTTGCCTGCATCTATGGCAGGCATCCTCAGAGGTTGTGAGGTCTAAATTCAGTTGATTCAAAGGGTTTGCTCAAGATCTAGGAACTGGAAGTTATACCTAAGTATCCAATCCACAAGAGATCTTGCACAGTGACTGTGGTTGCAGGACTGTCTATTGCTTTATGTATTTTAAAATATATGGTTTCCCTGCTTTAAGCCTTATTTATGCACATTATTACATTCTTCTAGTATGAGCTTTATTTGTTCTCTCAATGTGGATTATCTCAAAGTAGTGACTTTATTGGGTGCTTATTTGGTGATTATCTTACTTGACATTTTTCAGTGGTGGAGGGAGGAGTGGAGACTTCCTCTGCGTGTATTCTGCTGTGACAATCAGGCCCATTGTGTATAGCAAGCAAATTTTACTATCTACTGAGATCCTTTTGATGGTTAATCTATTGTAAAATTAGATTGTAAAAATGGACACAGTTCCCACATTTACATACCATTGCTTAAAGAGTCCATGAAATGATGCAAATGCTATAAGATTCTCAATGCTGCTGAAATTGCAGCACAATTCATGTGTAAGTGATATGTAAACCATGCAAATGAGCATGGGCCCTTTCTCCTTTCAGTTCATCTTTCAGAGGTTGTTACCCTCCCACTTTGATTGCCTTAAGAACACAGATTGTCTTCTCTTGATGGTGAAACTGCTTTAATCCCCTTTTCCAAAGGTCAACTAATCTCCAGTCTTAAGTGCAATAGATGCAAATACACTTCTCTTGCAATGTCCCTCCTAATTTAATTCCCTTCTAAGCTTTCATGTATAAACCTAGTAATGGATCCAGTTTGGAATGGGGTCAAAAGGTTTCTGTTCCAGTAAAATTTAAATTGACATCATACACTGATAATGGTAGGCACTGCTCCACTCTAAACATTTGCTGCCACTCTTTCAGCATATCATTTTGTATAGTACCAGCAATGCACTGAACAAAGGTTCTGCATCATAACTAATCTTATAGCCCTTGGCTTTCCTGTAAAGACCCAATTCTGCAGAGCTGAATTAATAAAAATGAATGGATCCCTTCACTACTTTTTTGACTGTCTTCAGATGAACTCAGAAGTATCCATTCCAGATGTACCTTTTTCATAGCTAGAGTACTTACTTTCTTTGGACATACTTTTTTGGGTAGAGATCCATACTGAATGGGTATTTTCATTATTCCATATCCACTATAAATAATACAAAACTAACTATCATTCTGGAATATGGCCTCTATGGAATTTTGAGGCACAGTAAATATTACAAAAATTATGTGGCAGGACATCAAGTCACTTGATTGCTCAGTGCTCTCCTTTTTGGCAAGCTTAGTTATTGTGGATCTGTGGTTCACTCACAATAGGAAATGAACCCATGTAACAAACGGGTCCATAGTTAAGAATCACTCGCAATTAGAGCAGTATTTGCAAGGAGGTTTCTGTGAGTTTGGATCTGAATGCTATGGAGTGAAAAGTCATTAAACTTTCCTGAAAGAACCCCAAATTTCTTTGGTCACATTCATAAGGGTAAAGGTAAAGGTTTTCCCCTGACATTAAGTCCAGTTGTGTCCGACTCTGGGGGTTGGTGCTCATCTCTATTTCTAAGCCGAAGAGCCGGCGTTAAGGTTATAGAACACAGTTTCCAGTGTAACTCTCAGTGGTGGCTTGTGACTTTCATGTCAATGTGATAGTGAAAACGTATTTGGATTTTAGTCTGAAGTTTAAAGGAGCTATCCAATGTCATTAACCCAAGCTTGGTTCAGAAACCTTGGATAGTTTATTTCAACTTCAGATTAGAATTCAGAAGAAAGTAACTGCCCCATGGGATGGGAGAAACCAGATCCCCTTGTTAAAGGTGTTTGGAACAGTATTTACCAAGGCCTTTAGGGCAAGCAGTTTGGAAAGGATTTGGGTATCTATTTAATTATTAGCGAAGTTTTATAATCTATTGAAAACCAGGGTGTAGCCTCTCTCTTTGTACATATCATTTCTGCTGGAAGATACCGTTTTGCAGAAAAGCATTGAGGTGTTAATTAAACATCCAGGGAACAATACAGAATGGGCCAGATTCACTTCCCGCAACTCCCTTATAAGAGGAGTTAATTGAAGAAGGAAAAGTTTATCTTCTCTATGTAAAAGTGGTCTATGATAATATTCACTCGACAGCTGTAATGCTAAGTCTACATATTTCTCTTCCCCCTTTGCTAAACATCCGGTTTCTATTTCCTTCAGTCTCTAAGCCCTCTGTCCTTTTATAAGGAATAACTATTTTCCCATTGATACAACACAAGAAAATAGTTAATCCTACTGTGCTATGCTGACTGCTGTAAAGCCCGCTCCCCCCCAACTTGATTCTGATAATAGTAAAAACCGCTAATGCAGCACACTGAAAGTGTTTAGAGTGCTCCATGTGCAAATAAATGGTGGCCCATATAGCTAGAGGAGACTTTATTGTTCAGCTCAAGATAAAGCTAATGTTATCAGTAAGTGACATTTTATCCAGACCTGCCTGATAAACCTACTGTTCTTATGGATTATTTCTTCGCTTATACAGGAACTTTGGCTTTGTGTCAAAGCTTGATCCTGACAGAATCCAGAGCATACAGCTCTTCTAATTTATTATTTAAGGGAATGGGGAGCCAGTAGCATGCTAGACAAGCTGTAGTGACAGAGAGACCAGACCTGGATTATGTCAGATGGCACTTTTCCCTCTTTGAAACACATGGATGATTTCTTTTACGTTAACTTCCAGAAAGTGTTACAATAACCATTTCAAAAAGGGGAGACATTGTCTTCTGTTACCTATTTAGAACAGCCTTTTAATATAGGGATAGGTGGACTTTCAGATTGTAACATCTACAGTGTTTTTGTCCTTGTTGTTGTCTACATTGCCTGTGCTCTTGATGTTGTTCCTGCTGTTGTCACTGTTGCTAGAAGTCAAATATCCACTGGCTCGAATTAATCTTACTGATTCAGAAAATGTACACTTAGAATTAAAGTAACACTCTGCCAAAAAAATGCTTTGAGCACCAGATGTGAATGGAGTGTAAAGTCTTTCCAGACAAATATCCTAGTATTCCTTTTTTCTTCTTGTTTATTTCAGCATTGTTATGTAAAAAAGGGAGGGGCCGTTTTTTTGCTATTGAGAAGGAACTGATAGTCAGAAATCCTTGCAAATCACCAAAGCTACCTACTGTCTATTGCATTTAAAATATATAATAAGTCATATACAAGTATTACATCTCATATAATATATCAGAAATATTGGGTCATAATAGAATAACAAAAGAGATATTATTACTTTCACTTTTTAATGACAGCATTAAGATATCTCATAATTAGCATGAAAATCATGAGAGTGAAAACATTTCATTTGAAATAAGTTCTCAGGGAGCTCCAGTCACAAATCAGATCCTTTTTATATCATTAACTCTATTTATTTATTTTGTAAATTAACTCTGTGAAAAACATATCAGCACTTTTTCTTCTACAAGAAACATGTTACTGATTTTGTTCTGAATGCACAGGACACTTTGCCATTTCATTTAGACATGGTACCATGGTGATCACAAAGGTCAGGCACACATTTTGAAACTAAAAAAGGAGTGGTTTCTAAATATGCACATGCTAAAGAACTATTAGAGAGAGAAAAATAAGATAATATGTTAGCCAATAGCCTTGCAGTCTGTAACCAAAGATTTGAGGGGAGAAGCATTCCACATTTCCACCAAACTTTTTAAAAGCACCATTTCCTACCATAGCCAGTAAACATTCTGTAAAGCTGTTCCCAAAATGCTAGGAAACCTTTATGGGACCTTTCTATACAGTATTAAAAATCTGAAAAAAGTCATGAATGAGAGTTTGTTGAGAACTACAGTATAATTGGGACACATCTCCCCTCCCCAGAGGGTTACATCTTGCACTGGAAAGGCTAGGGAAGCAGAAATTGGGACTATGAATAATTCCTGAACAACTGAACATAACTCCTCAGGGATTATTGGTTTGCAAACAGAGTCTGAGACAAAAGCTCTAAAAAAAAGGAAGGGCAGAGGTGCTGCTCAAGCTTTTCAGCCTACTGTAGAATTGGCAAATGCAGCAGAAGTCTGGACATTTGTAATCCAGCTTTCAGTGCCAACCCCTAGATGTTTGCAACTTTCCTTATTCACCTGTCCCAGGGAAAAAAATCACCACTCAGAGTCCTTTTACACTGTCTACTAATGAAGGCCCAATCTAATGTTTAGGATGCTGAATTGGGTTCACATGGCAGCCAGATAGGAACTCCCTGAACCACTCTGGCTGATGTCAGAGCACGGTAGATGGGGTGGAAGGAAGGGGTCCACCTGAGCCCAAGGAATGTTCGATGATAGTCAAGACATCTGAGGCTGGTTCTGGTTAGACCTCAAAGCCAAATGAAAGCCTGAATCCTGGGGTCTGCTTCTCATTTTGTAGGAGTCGAGTGATTAGCATAATGATACCTGGGAAACTTTTGCTTCTGTCAGACCTGTTCCAACAATTCTTGTTTCCAGTAGGGATGTACTTCTTCACTCATTTTCTCCTTGAAGGAAGTAATATGTAACATTAGTCATTTTCTTCATTATGCAAGAAAGTGTTTGAATATGGTGCAGCATTTGAAGACTGTTCAGGAATTATTTTGTGCAAAATTAACATGTGGTTGTTTTGCACAGAAAACAAACCTGTTGTCTGTGCCAAAAATGCTATTTTTCTTCAAAAGCTTATGCTAAATAAAATTCCAACTATAGTAATTTTATGCAGGAAATCATATTTTTGTGAAAAATAGTATTTTCTGATGTCTCATCCACAGAAAATGATGTTTTCTATGCAAAAGAACTATATGCAAAATTTGTGCACATTAAGTGTTGAACTGGATTGCTTGTCACTTGTGAAAAATACTTTTATCATTTTGTGAATATCTGTTTTTTAGCCTCAGTATCTATTATTTATTTATTTATTTATTCTATTTCTATCCCGCCTTTCTCAAACCCGAAGGTGACTCAAGGCGGCCATAACAATATACAAAATATAATTTAAAACATTTTAAATGAATTTATGAAATCATACAATAAAACCATTTAAAACATATAAACATATAAGACCAATGCCTTCACTGTTCATCCTGTTGTCCAAAAACATTGTCTAAGCTGTTCCACAATTCAGTTAGACAGAGATCCATGTTAGTCTATTGCACTGTGTTCAAAGAGCCAGGTTTTTACATTCCTTCGGAGGGCCAGGCGGGAGGGAGTTCCACAGCCAAGAGGCCACCACTGAGAAGGCCCTGTCCCCACCAGGCACACCTGTGAAGAAAGCGGGACTGAGAGCAGGGTCTCCCCAGCTGATCTTAAGCTCCTAGATGGTTCATATGGACCATCTATGGTTCATATTCTATTTCATGAATAATGTAAATATTTCATCTCTTTTCTTATGTGTTGTTTTGTGCTGTATATTTCATTATTTTTTGTATTCCATATCGACAGTTTCACATAGAAACAGTCTTTAAATGTTTGTAAGCCATGTTCAAGATATGTATAATTATCATGTAGAAGTGATCTTTGTGGGTCAGTTTCAAAGATATCACATATTTTTGTTTGCCTGTTTTTCTTTTCCTTTTTATTGCTTCTTTATTACTATTTCTATTGCTGTATTGCTACTAGAGCTACTTCTGCCCTACAATGTTTTTAATATCAACCTTTTACAGTAAAATCTTTGGAACAAGCCCCAGTTCTCATGCCTAGTTCAGCCTATTCTATTTCTGTATAGCTCAAAGAATGGTATTTTTCTTCCCTTTTGATTCCTGGCGCTTCTCTCTCTCTTTTCTGTGTTGCTGTCTGTTTGCATTTTAGGTGGTAAGCTCTTTAAAGGAGGGACCTGTCCACTTGAACAACTTTAATCAATATTTATAATGCTGTTGAGAGCTGATATGGGAGTTTAAATAATAAAAGGCTATGGCAAAAATAGAACAAATAACGATGGTTTATAATTGTGCAAATTTGGCCAAAGCCAAACCTGTGTCTTCCTGCCTCATGTACCAAATTCCCAAAGACACGTGTTAGTAGGTCAGTAGAAGGGACTTTGATAATAAAAACTCTTAGCGATCCAATAGGTTAGAATTTGAAACATTGGGTTTTGAATGTTCAAGAGAGGAAAAACTCCCACACATCCCTGTCCCTCCCTCACCTCTCCTTCCTCAGTGTCCTCAACAGATCAGTGCTAATAAAGTAGGAAAAATTTCAATAAGTGATCTAGATTTGGGTTGTTGTAGGTTTTTCGGGCTGTATGGTCAGACCTCACAACTTATGCACAGATGCAGGCAAAACATCAGGAGAGAATGTTTCTGGAATATGACCATACAGCCCGAAAAATTTACAACAACTCAGTGATTCTGGCCATGAAAGCCTTCGACAATACATTGATCTAGAAGTTGCAAAAAGTATGCCACCATTTGAAACTTTCACCAAAACCCTTGTGTGTGTGTTTCTCTCTTCCTGCGCTCAGTACTGTTCATCTGTAATTCTAATGACTGTTTTTGACAAATTTGCCAGTGACTTTTAATCAGAGTTTTGACTAGGTTAAGATTGCAAGGCCATTTTCCTTTGCTGCTACCTTTGGGGAATGGCAAAATTTAGCAGACATAGCGTTCATTAGATTATCTGCCACTAAACCCCTCTTCAGGACCCCCATCAACCTGGAATCCTTCTCACTGCTCTAAAATCCATTTTCCACAACTTTACGAATTAAGCCGCAAAGACTGACCTGTATGTTTGTGCTGTAGAAGGACTGCTGAGATGCAGTATAGCTGTCATTTTAACAGGAAACCATCCATCATCTGCCTGCTAGTCCTCAATAATCACCTTCTATTACAGTCAGATTGAATCTTCAATTGGTGGCATTGTGCCAGGTTTCCTACAGTTCTTGATTTCCTGTACTTTACTGAGGTATTCAAAATAATTTACCGTTTAGTTCAGAAGATGTATTCCTCCTGGAAAATATTATTGTCATTAACCTGTTGCTGCCAAAAAGACTTGAGAAATGTAAACCTTGCTTATTCCCTCCAGGGTTCCTTTCCTCTGATTGTATGTTTTAATATTGGATTGTTTGTTGTTGTTGCTTTTGCCTTACACATGGGTGCTATGTAAAAATGGGAATATGATGGGCAATGAACCTTTCCCTAACATTGTCAGCAATGACCTGATTATAAAGATTACATCAGGCAGAAAGGTAAGGGTGCCAGTGCAGGGAATAAATAGCAAACAGTGAAAATAGCAACCAATAAGAAATATTGGAAGGTTGTCTTTATTTTGGATACCTGAGCTAGAGTAAGAGACAGATGAAGACTACTAAACGTATTTGGTCAGTTTCATTACATTGCTAGAATTCACCCTGTAGTACAATTACTACTGTTAAAACATATTGATGTTCTCCTTCTATAAAAGAAATGTAGACATGGAAAAACAGGGGGGAAAACATTTGCCCATGTTTAAAGCCATTCTTTTAATCAAGTTGCGAGTGAACATATATTCCATATTTTGTCTGTTCCAACTACAGTTCCATCCTCGTGATGCACTTTCCCCCCATCTTTAATGAACGTCTAACCCCATTGTTCGTTCCTTTTGAGCTCCTCCCTCAGAAACACATTCTCCCACCACTTATCTCATCCAGGGTTTTATTAATTTTATCCTAGTGCATTTGACCTGCCCACTGTGTTCTATTTCTCTATCATGTTATTTTGTAATAGTTTATTTTATTTTGTTATTTCATGTATTTATTTTGATGGTATTTTCTGCTTCTTTGTTTTTTATTTTGCTTTACTGTAATTTTGGGCTTGGCCTCATGCTAGCCGCCCCGAGTCCCCTTAGGGGAGATGGTGGCAGGGTACAAATAAAGATTATTATTATTATTATTATTATTATTATTATTATTATTATTATTATTATTGCACCCCCTGCCACACATTGCTGTGGCCCAGTCTGTGTATATGTGTTTTGTGTGTGTATATATTTGTGTATATGTGTATATATGTGGTTTTGTGCATGTGTTGTAATGTATTTTTTATATTTTTTTGTTTTTTAAGTCTTTCTTCTGTGTTTTTCAGTGTTTTTATGAGTGATGGACACTCATTTGCCTGATGGTTGTAATGTGTCCAAATTTGGTGTCAATTCACCCATTGGTTTTTGAGTTATGTTAATCCCACAAACAAACATTACATTTTTATTAATACATATATTTAATAGGTTTTAAACTTGGGAAATAAAAAAAATCACAGTCCTTCATCTCATCAAATTTTTCACTTGCTGTTAATGGCTTTTAAGCCCAAAGTCCATATATAGTCTTTATTTATGCAAATCCCTTGGTAGATTTAATTGTGCCCACCTCTGAAGTACACCGTGAAGCCCTAGCAGTGGGTGCCTGGCCCAAGTATGGTATTCGATTGAACAGTAATTATTTTGTAATTACTTTAAAAGAGTGACACACTGTATTTCAAGTGTAGAAAGAATATCACCACACCCCCAATACAAAATGCAAGCATATGTAGAGTTGGGATGGGGTGGTGGAAATCAGTGGAGGAAAACAGAGTGGGAAATGGAATGTGCAAAAAAGGAGGAAATCCACAACCAGTCTTTTGATCTGGAAGACTGAAGACTTGTTTGTCTCTCACTTTTTTGCACCCTCCATTACGGTCTTAATTTTGGATGACATCTCCCATAATCTCTAAATTTTTGCCATGTTATCAGGGAGTTGACATCTGACATCAGCTGAGTTCCCAGATTTTGGGACATGATAAATGGAATGCTTCAGGCTTCCTTATTGTTCTCCATAATTGTGAATGAAGCAAAAGACATGCTAATATTGAGGCTTAAGTGATAGTTTAAAATATTAGTGTGGATTCAGTCTTGTAATGATTTCTTTTGCTCCTTTGGTCAAACTTAAACTGGCTATGAAATGAATATTTGGGAGGCCGGAAGGAAAGGGCTTCTTTATTAGTTAGGTCTTCAGCCCAACTAGATTATTCAATAAGCCATGCAAGCTTATTGAACTGAGACCAAAATGATTTTTTGAGAGTAGCAAAAGATTGAAGAGGGTTACAGTGGCAGAACAGGCAGCTAGGTAGTGTCACACCAAGAACTCCAGGCCTGTAAAGGAAGGAGTCAGATAATGAGTGAATGCCACCTAAGATTTCCAGACAAGGTGACGATGGGCACTCTATTCTGCTTTGGTTAAATTTCCTGGAGTACTTTATCTAGTTGTGGACATCACAGTTTAAGGACATTGGCAAGCTGGAATATGTCTGCAGTGGAGTGTAGGGTCAGGAAACTAAGTTCTGTCAATGACAGTTTTGAAAAATGAATACATTAACCTCGGAAAAGAGGAGTGGTATGATAGTCACCTTCAGTTTTGGAGCACTGTGAGGTCAAAGATGGAGCAAGATAGTTTCTTGCCACTGCCAACCCATACCTTAGACTGAAATTACAAGAAAAGAGTCTTTGGCTAATAATTAGGATAATTTTGTGATGGGAATAGCTGTTCAACAGTGAAGCAAACTACCTCAGCAGGTCACAGAATCTCATTCACTAGAGATTTTTAAGCAGACTTGAGCCATATAGTAGCTGAGTGTTTCCCATAAAGTGTGGTTGGTTTATATTAGTGCTAGATAACCCACTAGTACCAGGTTTTGAACCAATTGCTGCCAGTTTCTTACAAGTTTACAGGAAAAATGAACAATTATATCCAGTTAGTGAAATTTTAATACTGATGCCTGAAATACTAGAAAATAATAGTATCTAGGGTTCCATATCAGATACTCTGAGAATACTGCAGACTAGATAATTTTTGGATTCATTTTGACTACTTCAAGAAAAGCTACCTTTTTATTTACAAGTATGAGTTCTCTATTCTATATAGTCTCTGATTTTATTTTGCTGCTCTTACACAGTCTCTTCACTCATTTTCATATGTCTAAGCTTCTGGTTTTGGCACTCCTCCCCTCTCTGTCTTTGTCATTTTTGTTTCTCTTTCTCCTCTGCTAACCTCTGTTCAGTATGCAAACCTTCAACAGAGAGTGTTGCAACTTGTGTTTGGCTTTACCATTTTTTTAAAAAAAAAGCATTACACATTTGAAGGCAAATATTTGATTTAGCTCTACTATTGAGGCATTGTAGAAAGTGCATTTAATATTGCATCTATATAAGCTTCTGGCAGGGCAATGGTAATTATTGTATTGTATAACAAGAGTACAGTACAACCACAGTCTCTGTAGGACTGGTGTCTACAGTTTCATTTTTCCATGCTTGATTAAATGTATCCTCTCAGATATTTTCTAGGTCTTCCAACATGGCTCTGAGGTATTCCTGGACCTTCAATTCAATAGGACTCACTGTTGTTAACCTCCACCTCTACCAGAGAACATAGCTTTGATGACTACAGAGGTCATATCGTACATCATATTTATATGTGGTAGTTCTTTTTTGGTGGAGCTGATTTTTTTTTAGTGTACCTCAGGGGGTGTAGTTCATGCAGACCATTTTAGAGAGGAAAATATGAAGCTGAATGTGGTAGGGCAGTGGTTCTCAACCTGGTGGCCCCCAGATGTTTTGACCTTCAACTCGCAGAAATCCTAACAGCTGGTAAACTGGCTGAGATTTCTGGGAGTTGTAGGCCAAAACACCTGGGGACCTACAGGCTGAGAACCACTGTGGTAGGATGATTGTTGGGAGGAGAGATAACATAAAACCTATTTCCAGGCAAGTTATGCAGAAGATTGCACAATTATGAATGGTACTACCTCCTTGAACTGTTACCTTTAGGGAAAATTCATTGACATTGTGAATGTGCCTTTCCATTTAGCATTTTTATATGAAACTTTCATATTGTGGGGGCCACATTTAGAGTATTATAGTATGAGACCTTATTCCCATTTATTAACTCCAGCAAGAGTAGACCTTTTGAGTCTCCTTTGCCTAATGAATCTACATGTAGGTATTTCCTGTTGATTCCCGTTAACAATAACAATGAGTTTCAGTTCAGAGTTTGCCGTAACCACATATGATTGACTAGGCATTTCTCATGAAAATTGGCATGAGAGTCAGTACCGTAAGCCTCTAAAATGTGGATAATAACTTTGTCTGGATGGCTTCCAGTGCATTTTGATATGCTCATAAAATGTTAGAAATGTTGTTCCAACTTAGGGTGCTATCCAGAGGGAAAAGAAAATAGTATTTGTAAACTATTGTTTTTCTTCTTCAATGCCTATTGTAAAACCAAAGAGTATTATGTTATTTGTTTTTGTTTTAAATACGCTATCCAGTTTTTATATACTCTTCATTATAAAAAATGGTATCATGGTCTTGTGGGAGAGTGGGTGTAACGTTTTGCATGCCTCGTATGTTGCAGAAGAAAAGAGGAAATATTTCACCCTGGCTCAAAAGGGTGGGGATTTCTTTGTTTCTTTTTATATTTATCCAGGAAAAGCTGACAATCGTCCCACATTAATGAACAACACCATCAATCACAGCACTGACAATGAGCGGAAAAGCGAGGTATATGTCAGACTGACGACATATTGCTTTTTTCAGCTAGGGCATGGCTGTTTATAGCACTTTCTTTTGGTCTGGAAAATGGCTTACTGCTTTGGGATGGAACTACAAAGAAGACTGTAATAAATCTTATAGAAATATACTTTGTTGCTCCTAGGTTTTTAGAACCCATTTGTTTGCTTGAAATATCTTGAAGTAAAAACATAAAATACATGCAAGTATTTTCCCTATCCCCAAAGTTGATGCAAATTCTAAAGCAGCCAAAGAGGAACCTCACAGTCCTTCTCATACGTGTTAGTGCACAGTTTGCTTTCTATTTACATTTATATCTTGTTTTTTGGGCAAATATTTTGACTCTAGAGTGGCATCCAACATTTTGCTGCCAAGTATAAAACCAATTTGATGGCAGGGATGCTTTTGGAGGAGCACAACAGGGAAAAGCCTTGTCCTTTCCCCAGTGAATATCTATGACATATGCAGCGCTTTAATATGGGGAAGCATTTGACAAAATCATATCCCACCTGCAATCTTAATTGGAACAGTCTACAATTCGAACATGTTATTCTGTGTAGTATGAGGAACAGTAATACTGTAAACAAGAAACTTTATAACCAGAACATCCTGAATGGTCTGATTAATATTTTATCCACAGAGAATTCAGGGAACAAATTAAACAAGAAAACAACTTTTATTGACTCTTTCCTTTTTCTTTGGTTGGTGAGTAAACTAATGCTGGTCAGACTATAGATATCTCCTTAACTTTTGCCACTTTTCTAAGAATGGTGTTTAGAAATAGAAATAATTTGGCTGAATAGCTTCATAGTATTTGCTGTATGAAGAGAAAACCAAAGGGATGTTGTGTCTGAGAATGAAGGGAGTTCATAGCATTTTATCACTTGTAGGGTTGTTTCATTTCAGTGCAGATGGAAGGCAGGTCTTTCTTGTTCTCTTTTGTTGTCCTCTTTCTTCTCACAGTGATACATGCAAGGCACATACCTACTAGGTTTTCTCTGTGGCATATCTTTGGGTTCACTGAAATACATTCGGCACACAGATGCAGGCTCTCAGACCTTACTGCGGTTGTGTCAGAAGTAACCCCCTGATGACACTGTGCAAGGTTTGTGAAAGGAATCTACATGTAAAATAGATGATAGCTGGCCCTTTGTAAAGACATGTGAGCTGCTGGCCAGGGGACTTTGACTTGGGAGCATGAAAAAGTCTGCTTCCATTATTTTTCTTCCAGATGCTAACTTAATTTGATATTTGGAAATCTTCATTATAGCAATTTAAAAATTGTTGTGAAAGGAAAATTTTTTGATATGACAAATTGAACACAAATTGCTTCTAGAAGAACAGTGCTTTTTGCTGCCAATCAAAAGACAGATTTTTTTTCTAGAAAGAAAGATGGCAGAAGAAGCAGTAGGAAACCATAGGAAGATTACAAGTCGAAGGCTTAACACACAATTTTATGGAAGCATCAAAATAGAATTGGGATAACTGTCCACATAGAGAGAAAAATATATAAACATTCATTAATTCAGCAATAAACATATGGAGGACTAACAACAGAATCTTACAAATGTTTGCTCAGGTGTAACTCTCACTGTGCTTGATGGATGTCCCTCTTTAGTAAGTCAGTTTATGATTAAAATCTAAGGTTCCATACACTCGCGGTGTTAATGGTATTATCAGTTGATTAATATTCAATAAATTAGCATTGCTACTTTGTTTTACCCTTGCATAATTGTAGTATACTTCATGTAACAAACAGTATTAATTCTTTCTCTAGTTTTTCTTAGTCTTGTTATGTTAATTTCTCTCTCACTAGTATCATTAAGGTAGGCATAGAGAGCTACTTCCACCATTAATTAGCAATAATGAGATAATATCCATATAACTTAGAATGATGCATACAAATGAATGCCTCCCACATCCAACGGGATCAAACTTTACATATTGCTACATAGAGTAAGTAGTTCTCCCATCTCCATTTTCATATACATGTTGTAAAAGGAATTAGTCAAGGGCTGCTCCCAGACCATTGTGTTGTTGAAGGCTTTCATGGCCAGAATCACTGGGTTGCTATAAGTTTTTCACCTGCATCTATGACAGGCATCCTCAGAGGTTGTGAGGTCTGTTGGATGTTGGATCTGAGGATGCCTGCCATAGATACAGGTGAAACGGCAGGAGGGAATGGTTATGGAACAGGGCCATACAGCCTGAAAAACATACAACAACCCCAGACCATTGTTTCCTAGTGTTGCTAATTATTTTTTCTTGTTAGTCACAAGTGGAATTTCAATTAATTTTCCAAAACATGTCGCATTTTCTCTGTGTGTATCTCAATAGATTTCATCAGTTGGGGCTACTAATGAAATATGTTTTCATATGTGCATTTTATATGTTTATGATGACTATGTGTTTTAGCTATGTTGTTACCCACCTCAAGCCACGAGGAGAGGCGAGTAATAAATAACATTATTATTTTTATTATTAGGCAATTTTAAAGGTATTAGCGATACTGTACTGTTATACAAGTGAGTGGCATGGTGTGTTGAAACCCCACTTCATTCAAAAGACAGAAAAGAATGTCTATGGCGTGTGTGGGATCTGTAGCGATCCAGAGATTATTGGGCCACCATTAACCTAAGTCAGCATATTTAATTTGTAAGCTGCATTGAGTCCCATTTTAGGAGAGAGGAGGGTATAAATCAAATCAATTGATCTAGTTGCAAAATGATAGGCATTGTCCTCTAGCAACCTCTCTAGCAAGGCTCTAGCAAGCCTTTCAGAGCTTTAAAAAGTATCTTTTTGGCATACAGATCTACCAGTCAGCTGCGGGATAATGGGGATTGCAGTACAAAAAAGTAACTTTTTCAAGCTCCAGCCAGATGTTGTCCAGTCAGTATGGTCCAATGGTTTGAGTGCTTGACTGGAAGACTAAAAGTTTGAATCACCACCAAGCCATGGAAACCCACAGGGTGACCTGTGGTAGGTCATACTCTCTCATCCTAACAAATCTTGCCAAGAGAATAGGGTCACTTTAGGGTTGCCATAGGTTGGAAATGATGACAGCACACAGCAATAACAACCATTGTCCTGCATGGATAGTATTACTCCTCTATTCTTCTTTTAAGGGATCGTATTCTGAGCAAAAATGGAAAAAACTCCAACTCAGAAAGACTTGCTTACTTACTTAGGCTATCCCTTGTAGCTTGAGGATGCTGTTCTTAAGGTTGTGGTGTCTTGGTGGTGGGTCCGTAGATGACTGTGCAGTGAGGACATCAGTTTCCAGATGGAAGGCTTGATGCACTTTCCTCTTGGCCCGTTTCTCCCTTTGCCCTCAATTAATGCCTCTTTGAATTCTGAGGCACTGCCCATCACAGTTAGAGTGCTCAAGGGCCAGGGCTTCCAAGTTCTCTGTGTCTATGCCATAGTTTTTGACATTGGCTTTAAGCCCATCTTTAAATCTCTTTTCCTGTCCACCAACATTCTGTTTCCCGTTCCTGAGTTCGGAGTAGAGTAACTGCTTTGGGAGACAGTGATCGGGCATTCGGACAGTCCAGTGGAGTTGATGGCGGATGAGCATCACTTCAATGCTGGTGGTCTTTGCTTCTTCCAGCACACTAGAATGACAGAGTAGGTGCTCTGTAAAACAGTAATTAAAGTTTGTCAATTTTTCACTAATTGCAAAGAGGTCCTTAGGAAACAGCAAAGTTCTATCTGTTAAAAGACAATGGTTGTGTAAAAGCCTGCTACTCTGTCTATATTAACTAGATGTTATGTGGAATAATTTTAGCATAAAGCAATGCAAAGAGAGCATCTGATTTTTAAAGTCAGCATACTGTGCTTGGGAGGCACCATAGTGAGATGGAAATAATGACTGTATTGAATCCAGAGAATCAGCCACCCCCAAATCTCTTCCATCATCTGAGCACAAATGAAAGTTGAACTGATTCATTTCATGATGTTGTTCCCAGATGTTTTGTTTATAGGGAAGTTTCCTTATGTGCAAACTAACTGAAAACAAGAAATGTTAGAGCTCTCTGAAACATTTTTAAAGCTGAACAACCTATCTGGGGGAAAAATCCAGCTACTTGATGAGAAAGATATTTTCACGGCATCAACACAAAAGACAGCAATTCTCATTCAGAAAGGATATGTAAATAAATAAACTCTAATTGGGTTGACAGTGCCCCCTTTCCTGGCAGTGCCAAGAATCCTAGCATTGTAATTACACAGTTCTGGGCAGACATGTGGTATCCATTAAGAAGGACCTGTGACTGACGGAACTCATGAGGCATGTCAGAAAAAAACACATCAATGTCTTTATAAAAGTAAGAAGGGGGAGGCAGAAGAGATCCAAACTCACTTTGGAGGAAATGGGCTTTTGTAAATGGTTCAAAATGGGTAGAATAATGCAATAAGCAGAAAGGGTCAAAATGCAAGACGGCATGATTGTGCATAAATTTGGAAGGCTGTGATCCTATTAACATTTCTTTAAGGAAAAGAAACTTTCTATCTTTTATTTCTCTTCCTTGTTGGACTTCCACTCTCCCATTTGGCATATTTCAAAATGTTTTCAATTTAAATAATAAATAAATTCAAAAGATTTATTTGAGAATCTGACATTATAGAAAAATACACCATCTCCATCTTTGAAGACACACTTTTTTCATAAGGAAAAAGGGTATGTAACATCTTTTTAAAAGAAAGGAAATTTCCTTGAAAAAATATTTTAAACTCCACTTTTTTCAAAAGAAGGAGACAACCCTGACAATTTGTCTTAATCACCTAAAGTGACTGAAATGTTGGAAGGTTTATTTCTGTGCATTAGCATAAATACTTTTGAAATGACAAACATCTGAAGATGCTGCCAAATAGTATCATCTCTTGGCAACCTTGCCATTTTATACTAGATGTGTTTTCTTGACAACAGAACAATTTCATTTGCCCCCCTCTTCCCCCAGCCCAAGACTGTTTTGTTTTTAAAAAGAAAGAAAAAAAAGTAAGCAACACATGCAATAGTTCTTAAGGGGGTTCTATTTTGAGCTCTTTTCTATGTAATGTTTTAAAATGAACTGTGAAACAAGAGATTTAAAAGGTTTTTAAACTGTCACAATGATATAAATTTGGGGAGCTTGTTTTTTAGTAATTGTCACATCAATATATTTGCATTTGTAGTTCCCATTCAGCGACTATCTTCTGCTTTGCTAGTGAAATAACCATGTTTGAAATTACAGTAGAGTCTCACTTATCCAACATAAACAGGCTGACAGAACGATAAGCAAAAATGTTGGATAATAAGGAGGGATTAAGGAAATGTATTATTATTTATTTTATTTACAGCATTTTTACCCTGCCCTTCTCAATCCCCCCCCGGGGGGGGGGGACTCAAAGCGGCTAACAAAGGCAGCAATTTGATGCCACAAATCAATAACACAGTATAAAACCATAAATACATACAGAGTTAAAACAATAGCAATTAATTATAACCAAATTATCATAACACTCATTAAACTAAAAACAATGTCAAATTACATTATGATTTTACAAATTAAACACCAAAACATCATGTTTTACAACAAATTAACAGAAAAAGCAGTTCAGTACACGGTAACTTTATGTAGTAATTACTATATTTACGAATTTAGCACCAAAAGATTGCAATATTTTTTTTGTTTTTTTTTTGTTAAAACTGTTTATTTTGATTATGGTACATAACAGAAAAGCAAACCATGGCAAATCAAATATAATCAGGTACCAATATTTTTGACGTGTACATGCCTATCTACCTTATTCAATCAATCAGTTAATTTTGACGTTATGTACAAATTATTATCAATTACATATCTTAATACACATAAACTTGCTTTCAGTCAGAGCTTAATATTAAAAAAAATTCATAACATTTTTAAGGAAATCAGCACATGGCATTTACACACATACCCCAGCCCTTACACTCAACCCAAAACCCCTATCCTGAACGAACTAAACCCTCATCCCCACACCCATGCACCCTTTACCATGACTTCCCGCACCGAAACACTATGAAGCCTTTAAGCCTATTTATCTATCCTTATTCATGGTAAACCTAAATTCCTAATGGAGCTCATCTATATTACTGACTCTCTATTCAGATATGCCATGGCCAACTTCCATTTTTCTAGAAAGTCCTCATTACTCTTATTCCTCCTGTTATAAGTTAGTCTGGCCATTAGCATATATTCTCACATTCTTTCCCTCCAATCCTTTTTGGTTAGACCTTTTTCCCCTTTCCAATCTTTGGCTATGGTCAATCTTGCCGCTGCAAAGCTATATTGATATATTTCTTGGTCCTTTTGATTATTGTTTTCTCTCTGTAGACCTAGCAGACACAGTCCTGGGCTTTTTTTTAATCTTGTTATGTAACATTTTATTTGTCTCCTTAATTACCTTATCCCAAAATTCCTGTATGATCACACAGGTCCACCACATGTGGAGAAATGTCCCTTTCTGTTTCCTGCACCTCCAGCAAATACCTTGTTGTGATTTGTCTATTTTAGCCAATGTAGCTGGAGTGATATAGCATCTGTAAAACATTTTGTATTGATTCTCCCTAATTGAACCCGATAAAGTAAATTTGAATTCTTTGTTCCATAGGTATTCCCATTTGTCCAATTCTATTGGTCTGCCTAGGTCCTTGGCCCAGGATATCATTACTGTCTTGACTCTGTTGTCCTCCAAGTTATAACTTAGTATGTATTTATATAATCTAGAGATTAACCCTTTATCCCCCTTTTTCCATATTCTTTCCAATTCTGATTCTTTGGTTGCAAATCCAATCCTCAAGTCTTTTTTGTATCTTTCATGCTGTTGGTGATATCGAAACCAATCATTAATCTCCAATTCTTCCCGCCCTTTTAATTTCCACTTTTCATTTTCTCTAATAAGGTATTCTTTATATGTTCTTATTTCTACCCTTAAGGTTGGTCTTGTGACTGCTTCTAGTGGCCTCAGCCAAAGGGGAGTTTTGGGTTCCATACCTTTTCTGTATTTTTTCCAAATATCCAATAGTCCCCCTCTAATTATATGTTTATTAAAATCTTTATTTAATTTATCTCCATTATACCACACGTATGCATGCCAGCCGAATCGTAATCCAAATCCTTCCAAATCTAGTAGGGTCTTGTTTTCTAATTTTATCCATTCTTTCAGGGTAAGCTTAGCCCCCCTCTTCCTTTATCGTCAATTAAATTTTGGTATGCTATCCTCGCTCTTTTTCCAGCCCAAATAAAATTAGTAATCTCTCTTTTCCATTTCTCAAATATTTTTGTTCCTTTAATAATAAGTATATTTTGAAACAGGAATAACATTTTGGGGAGTACCATCATTTTTATTACTGCAATTCTGCCCATCCAAGTTAGAGGGATTGTTTGCCATCTAGTGAGATCTTTTTTTATGTCTTCCCACGTTCTAACATAATTATCCTGGAATAGATTGATATTTTTGTTTGAAAGCCATATTCCTAGATATTTTACTTTCGTTATCACCTCATAGTCTGCTGCGGCCTCCAATTTCTTGCGACTTTTAACATTTTAACATTTAACAAGATTGCAATATATTGAAACAGCTGTGGATCTGGGCGGAAGGCAGACTGCGTTGGCTAATATAGAATTTTGGATGAGTGAAGGTTGGATAAGCGAGACTCTACCATACTGGTATTCAGTACAGTTGAAACACCACTCGCTCCAAGGCTTTCCTTAGTGTAACTCTTTTGGGCATGGGATGATTTGAAGTTGCCTTGTTTCTGACATATCATAGTAAAGGTACCCTTGACATTAAGTCTAGTTGTGTCTGACTCTTGGGGATGATGCTCATCTCCATTTCTAAGCCAAAGAGCCAGTGTTGTCTGTAGACACCTCCAAGGTCATGTAGCCAGCATGACTGCATGGAGCGCCGTTACCTTTCTGTGGAAGCGGTACCTATTGATCTACTCATATTTGCATGTTTTCAAACTGCTAGGTTGGCAGAAGCTGGGGCTTTTGTGCCACAGTCCTTTCATTATCAGTGACTTCAAGTAACACGCACAGTATTCTAAACATATGGATTCAGAAGGCAGTGAGAGTGGGCAGCTCTAAATTACAGTGGGGTAGTAGATTATCTTTCTCTTTACAACTAAAATTTATAGTATCTTTTCAAAATACTCAATTCTTTCTTCAAATTACATTCATCATCCTTTACATTTGTTACAAGTTTGATGTCCTTCACTGACATCAGAGTCACTAGCAAATATTGTGAGAAGAAAGTGACACTTAGTTCAACAGAATATATTTCCAGCTAAGGGATGTATAGGATTGTAGCACTCACATACTTTAAGACCACATTTCATCACGTAATAGTTGCCATTGCATAATAGTCATGCCTCCATTTTTGGATCCTGGTTTTGGTATTTAATGATTCTCCACATCATAGTTTTACCCTTGATTTGGGCAGCTTCTCTGCCCAAAGAGCCACCATCCCACTTCACTCATTTGCTTATCTATTTGCCCACCCAAAAACCCACTGACCCATGCACTCACTTGGATGCCCAGCCATTCACTCCCCATCCCCTCCCAGGAATGTTGCTTGTACCGACTATTAAGTGTGACTATCATGAAATGAAATATCGTATTATTCCATCTTACCGTTTAATTAATGCAGCTTTATCCCAGAGCTTCCCATTCTTATGGAATCAATAGTAGTAGTAGTAGTAGTAGTAGTAATACTTTATTTATTGTACTCTTGGCTCTTGGGAACATTCCCGTAAGATTGAAGCTGGGTACCTCTATTTCTGAGATATGGCTTCAAGCGTAGTTCAGGTTATGATCTGAAATAGCTTTGGACCAAAGTATTGAGTCAATTAGGCATTCAGGAAGGCCAATAAATGAATGTACCTTTTGGAAAATCATGTAGCTTGCGTACACAAAAATGATTTCTTATGTTGCTTCTGGTTCTTTAGCCCAGCATTCCATGAAACATGACCAAATATGAAACAAAGTTTTTCAGTGCAACTGCCAAGTTGAGTGTTTGTTTTATTTATGCACAGTGTATTACTTTAGTACTTGACTTACTTTGGGGCAAGCTCACTTTGTTTGGAAGGCGTGGTCAATAAAATGTACCCATAGTCTTTTCATTACCATATGTGGCAAGTGGTTGCCAAGTTTCCACTGTTGGATCATAAAAGTACACAGAACATGAAGTAGAATTTTTTACCTTTCCTTAAAATCATTAGTTTCAAATGTACTATTTTTTTTTTAAAAAAATATGTATTACATCTTTCTCCCTCAGTACCAACCAATTTTCACACTGCCTGCTTTCCTGAGTGTTGTCATCATGATCTATAATTTCAACTAAAAACATGGGAGTAGTCTTAGTGACTACTCCCATTTTAGTTTAGATATGTGTAGAGTCTAGTGTTTCATTGTGGGCTACATCTGTTTATCATTCAGCTGATTTATAAATCACCCCAAAGTGAGTAATGGGTCCTAAAATGTTGCCTTTTTCTGAAGCTCAGAGAATGTGATTTGCCCAGGGTCACTCCAAGCATTTCCATGGCTGAGAGGAGGATTTGAACCCTGCTTTCCCAGAGTTCTAGATCAACAGTAAAACTGCTGTACATTATAGATATACACGGAGAAATTTACATTCATTTCAAACTATTGCAGAGTTCACCTTTGGACCAGGTCTGTAAAAAGCTGACTTTTGCATAAATCAAATGCAAAAGACTTCCTTCTTCAGATCAGAATAAATATTGCAAGTTATTTAAAGAAGATGGAGCCAGCATGGTATAAAAGTTTGAGTGTTAGATTGTGATGGAGGAGAATAGGGTTCGCATCCATTCAGCATGGACACACTGTTTGATACAAGTCACACTTCTTCAGTCTCAAATCTTGCCAAGAGAACCCCATGCTAAATTCACATAAGTTGTAAATGACAACAACAACAATAACAATCATGTTAAGACAAATACCATTTTGTTTCATCAAGTGGTATCATAGAGCTATATGAAGGAGATATGCAAGTGAGATAGACACCCCAATTTCTGGGTGAAATGGTTCAAATATAGTTCCTAGCATGGGATTTACTTCCTAGAAGGATAAGTCATGTTTGACAACTCAAAGTCAAGTAATGGGTTAAGTAAAGCTCGTCAGGATATCTCAAGCCCTTGAACAAATCTTTCTTACAATCCGCTTCTGAGGAAATTTCTGTGCCTTAGAAGTACCATTGACCAATACTGGCCTGATTCCTATTGGTTAGTCCCAACACATCATATTAGTTAGTCCCAATTCTGTCCCCACACCACAGCAGTGACTTTCAATGAGAGTAGAACCACTCCATCAACAGCTGAATGATGAGTCAATACAATACATAAACCCAATTTATTTAATGGGTCTACTTTAGATGGGACTAACAAATAGGACTCAGACCACTGGCTGCTTTTGTATCATAAGATGCTATATCAGGAATTAGCAAATGCTATGATTGCTATGGCTTGGAAGATGCCAGATTAGCAGACAATGGCTCACCTGGGCTCACTCACTTTCCTGAGACAAAGGGAGAGACTGAAGCCAGGGAACATTTTTATCACCTTCTACATAGGGAGTATGACTCTTTACAGAGGACAACATCCTGGAAAATCATGATGGTAAAATCTCAAAGAAAATCTCTGTGAATAAAGGATATTCACTTCTGCAGACTCATGTACTCAGCGGAATTTGGTGAGAATTTTGAGCTTAGAGAATAGATTTAGTGCATTTGTCCCCACTCCCATCTGTGTAAGTAGAGATTCCCAAATAGGGCTCTGTCTTGATCAGTTTTGCAACAGTGATGAAAAGTGAGTTATTGTTGGACAAATTGTAATGAACTAATAGATAACAACTTAGTAACTGGATGTGCCTGGAGATTCACTGATTTTTTTTAAAAAACAAGAAGCTTAATATCTGCTCCTGTTGTACCACAGTAAATATTATATTACAGCATACCTAGTAATGAAATACAAAAGTATACATTTTGAAATGCTGGGTGAAATATTTTGGTTTTTCAAATTAAGTTTTAATGAGTTATTATACAATATTTTACCATCATCCAGGATTTTAAGCACAGGCTGCATTTTCTCTTTTTCTGTATTAGACAATACTTACAATATCTTTTCATGGGACAACATTTAATTAAAATACACTAATTTATGTATTTGCTTATTATTTGTCTCCCTAAAGCAGTGGAAATTCACAGTGTGATTTTATGAAAAATGTAAATGAGAATGTTAGTGTTGCTAATAATGAAGTAAATTAGCATAGCTTTCTTTTAAACAAAAATAAATGTATTTTTGTTTTTTACACAGTAACAAAAATAAGTGGAAAACAAACACTTGGATGCCTTCTCCAGTTTTATAAGGAGATACTAAGAATGAGTCTTGAGTGTAGGATACTGGTTTTGGAATCCAGATACACATTATAAACTTATAGATGGTTTCAGAGAAGACAGTTAATTTGAAGAAAGATATTACTGCAGGATTTATTAATTATTTTAAGGCATATGAACCATAGCTGCAGGATTAGATTACTATGGAAAAAGATTTTCTGAATTTCCTTTGTGCTTTTAATTAGGTTTTATCTGATTCACTGCTGTTTAAAATTATTTGTTGTTGCATTGTAGTAACACAAGTAGTTATCCTCTCATTGTGGCTATAAAATAACCAGTCTTCCAGTGTTTGCAAACACATTGACTGTATCGACAGCTGAGCTGTTAATATCCACTGAGTGTGTTCAGAACCATTTCTACCCTGAGCCCCTTTTTGCTTCGTGGTGCAGTAATCTTTAAACAAAGTTTTCTGGATATCAGTTTTGGAGTAAGCCAAGCATTTAACTAACTACAGTATGGCATTAGTTTAACAATTTGGCTTTTAAAATCTGATAACATAGTTTTCCAGTTTGGACAAAACAGGAAACCTATGCTTAAACATGTGACTGCCCATGGTGACCTCCCCAATCATTTGCCTTCTGGTGGAATTGCTTTACTTTGCCAAATGGTATTGCCAGCCCTGTGGCTGAAATAAGAGGATATTACTATAACCATGAAATAGGATGGGAATTTTAAATTAAAATATACAATTACCCAATTTAGCTGAAACAAACCAATGTCAGATATTTGTGGTAAACTATAAACATCAACATGTGCCCCATTACTTTTTTTTACATGTTCTTGGTTTGTTAGTTGTTTACATTCACACCTTTTCACTTGACTACAGTTCTTGAGTAAACGGCTTGTGGGCCTCTGCTGTTTTGTTAATGAACTGTTTTGTTCATCAACTGTCAATAAAACCCATAGCTCTATCTTTTATTTATGTATCTACTTTAAAATTATTGGCCAAAGGCTATTCTAAGCCCATTGACTTGGGATGACTGTCCTATGAGATCACAGTTTCAAGCAAAAGCACCTGAAAGACTGCCTGAGCAACTAAGGAGATGGCACTTGTTTGCAGGCCAAGTGCCAATAGTCATTAGGAAGGATCTGTGAAGTGTTTCGAAATATGGGTGTTGCTAGCACTCAGAACAGAAAGCCAGTGCAGTAGCTGAACAGAAAAGAGGAAATACATATGTTCTGATGCTGTGTTTCCCTTATTGATTTCAGGAGGTAGAAATAAAGACTAAAGTTATTTGCTGTCACTGAAAATATTGGCAATGTGGAGCAATTGTTGTCCCTTCTCTTATGCCTTTAATTTTATTTTCAAATTTCCCACCTTGCCCAAGAGTGTTGATGAAGAATCATTACTATTAGAAAGGAAAGAAAGAAGACATGGTCAGCAAAACCCCTCATAAAAACAAATGTGGTATTTCCTCTTAATGCTTTTTAGATGACAGAAAGAGAGGGCCTTTAAGGGGGTTATGTAATAAAAGATCATTTAGAAAGCTCTTTAACTTTTTCATGGTTTAAAGCAGTAGCATATATGTTGGGAAAAATAGAAAATTCTTGGGGCAGGGTGTACTAAGGGCAAGAGAGCTAAGCTATTAAGATGGCGTATACTTTTTCTTAGGACTTTTTTTAAAGCTAATGAAAACTGAGCATGATGCAACACCACGTGATTGTGCGTGGATTTTGGCTATTGGTCTGAAATTAGATCTGCCAGAACTCTAATGTTATGGCAGAGCACAATATTTCACTATGTACAGGGGAACCAGTGCAAAAGATGTAATTCATTTGGCCAAAGAACTCATCTTATGGGATGGGATTCCACCCTAATTACATTGCTGGGTTTCTGCAGTAACTTGCTAACTAAAATAAAATTCAGAAAACCATTCTTCTTGGAAGGTAAATACCTCCTTCTCTGTACTTTTTGTGTTGATAAAAGAGAAACCTGGAATGTGCTCATAAATCTTGTAAACTTTTAATTGTTGGCTTTACAAATCTTTTCATTTGTATCTGGTTATGCTCAAGACTAGGTGACTGCACCTTGTATGACTAGAGCTTTCTAGCAAATATGGTGTTCAGTAAGATAAAGAGTACCATGGAACACATAAAATTGTAGTAGCATGCTGAGCAAGTCTAATTGTAGTATTGTATAGAGAGCTGCCATCTTCCATCCTGTGTTGTTTATTATTTGTCAAGTAGTGCTGGATATTATCAAAAGCTACAACTGAAATTAAATAATAATTTAAACAATTTGCTTGGTTTTATATATAAAATTTAAAATGGGTATAGAGGATTTTTGTCATGTATTTTAATCGCACTTCAATTTTTAATAGCTTTCTATGACAGCCAGGATTGGACTCCGCCCCTTTTTGGATTCAGCCAGGAAAATTAAATGAAAATGATGTGAGAGATTTGACCAATGAGGTAGGATTTTCAGCAAAATGGAAGGCACTTAGAAAGACTGGAAAGCTAGGTGGTAATTAATTAGATCTTTAGCTTTCTGAGAGGAGGATAGTATCATTAGCTATGGTTTTATTCACCTGGGAAGAGGGAAACTAAAGAGAGAATTTAGGAAAAATTATGAAAAAATGAAATGGAAAAAAATACAACCAAAGTTGCCTCCACATGGAGAAAGTACTGTATCTAGCAGTATTGAGAAATTGTATTATTTTATTTTATTGTGCTGGTAGAAATTATACTTTATAAATTAAATAACCAAACATAGAAATGCCTCCTTTAAATTCTGCCTTGATATATCCCAGGTTACTTTTCCTCCCTGTTCCTTGTGTCCTTCCCCTGATCATGTGTCACATCCACTTTCATGCAACATTTCAGAAATTGATTTTCATCTGTTTTCACTGAGCCCTTAAAATATTATGCAGGAGTTATAGTCAAAGTGCCAAAGTGTTTTAGCAATACTACACGAGTTAAGCATCAGGATCACTTTGTTTTCGTGTGAACACTCCCCTTTTCTTCCCTTGATATTTGTTGAATCAGTGTCCTGAAAACAACATCTGATTTTACTGATGGCATCCATCCTACCTAGTTCTAAGAATGTAGAAACATACAAAGAAGAACATAATAGTAAGCTAAAGTTTCAATTCTTAATTTCTTTGGGTGGATGACACCTGCGCATTGGATATTGCATCCTAAGTACAAATCTAACAAATTTGGTCCGACTTACGAGGAGTTACAAAAATTTTGCATAGCTGTAATAGCTTCAGCCTCACATATAGTGCATTACAGCACTCTAATCAAGAGGTATCCATTAAGGTAGGAGCCACTGTGGCCAGGCCTGTTTCTCCCGAGAAGTGGCATATCTAGCACATCATCTGAAATTGGACAAAGGCACTCTTGGCTGCTGCAGCAAACTGGCTTTCCAGGAGCACCACTGGGTCCTAGAGTATCCCGAGGCTACAAACAACTTGTATTGGTCAGCTAAAATGGCTACTGGGTGTTGTAATAATTTTTTTCCAGGTGCTGGCCAGTGGGTATAGCTAAGGTGCATGTTGGTGTCTACTCAAGGCAACTGATATTCTAAATTATAGGCAATCTGGTTAAGAATCTGGATTAGGACCATTGAGGCTGAATCCCTCCCTTTCCATTTTGCTTAACCTTCTCAGCAATTGTGTGTCTTCTTGTGTGCCTTCAAGTCATTTCCAATTTATGACAATACTATCACAGGGGTTTCTTGCCGCTAGTTAAACATAAAAAAGGACTCTTTTTGGTTGCATGGGTTGCAATTTGAAAGAAAATATATGCAGGAAAGGATTAATCTTTCACGGAGAACATTCATGATCATAATCAGTCTCCTTGTGTTTCCTTTGCACAAAAAGAAGAATTGAGCCATACAATGTATTTTGCTTAATATACAGTTTGTCTCTAAGCTTAGTGCATTTCTGCCATTTTTATATGCATTAGGTCTGAAATCCTGACCATGATTAGGTTGCTTAAATCCCATTGTATGGCAGATTGCAATAGTAATGATGTGTACATTGATTGTTATAAATCTGCTAGTCTCTATACCTTTCTGTATACAGTAGGCTCTTAGTATCCACTGGGGTTTGGTTCCAGGACCCCCTGTGGATGCTCAAGTCTCATTATATACAATGGCATAGTAAATATTACACAGAAAAACCCAGGTTCACTTTTTGGACATTTTTTGTTGTTATATGAATGGCTGAATCTGTGGATGCAGAATCTGTGTATACAGATGGCTGTATACTGATCTTTTCATTTATGCATGTATATGGTCATGTCTGATATATTATTGGCTTCAAATATGATGTTAAGCTTTTTTCTTCTTTCAGTGTTCTATAAAAATATGTGAAATTTACTGGTGTTTGGAGTCCTACAGCAATATTATTGAAGACCTCTCAGTATTTCTGCACTTTTTTCCTTTAAGAAAATAAAAAAAATTATTAAAGGAAAAGTCAAGTCTAACTCACAAATGCATCTTTTTTCTCATGTATATTTGATATGAGGCTCCAGCCTAATCTGATAAAGTGCACTTTGCCTGTGGTGTCTTACAATAAGCTGGCTGCATTAGTGCCGGGAAAAATCAATACCGATTTATAATTTACCATCGCAAAAACCTATCACTTTTTATGACCCTCCATCCTGGCTCATTAATATTACATTAAAACACACCCACACCCTCTGCAACAGGATGGAATTGTGGGCTTGTCAAGCTCACAGTAGTAAAGAAACCTTTAATTGGTTCTAGCCTGAAAACCCAAGACCTGGAGTTGCTCAGTTGCTCCATAAAAAAAAGAGAGAAAACCAATACCAAACCTAACCCTTCTTGAATTTTTTTTTTAAAAAATACTCCTTGGTAATACATCTCTTATTTGGGCTGCTAGACATTTCTTTTGACATTTCATACATTCCAAGAATGATGCATTCCAAGAATCTGCTTTCATAGAAACAGATATCATCTTATCTAATTCATACTGCTGGTCAGAGGATGATACAATGCCAGGATGGATAGGTTATCTGACACATAAATTGCAACGTTTTGTGTTGCATCTTTACACAACTTCATTTTTATATATTCAACTTTTTTAATTGAATGGTTGCAAAGCTGCATCTGGAAACATGTTCTTTGTTTTAGTTTTATTTAGAATAATACCAATATGGTGAAAGCCATTGTGATGCTATGGTCTGACTGGAGACCAAGGTTTGAATCTCCACCTAGCCATGGAAACCCATGGGGTGACTTTAGACAGGTCACACTTTCTCTGCATCAGATGAAGGCAAAGACAACATTCCTCTGATCAAATATCACTAAGGAAACTTCATGATAGATTCACTTTAGGATCACCATAAGTTGAAATGACTTGAATGCACAACAACAACAACAACCAATAGTCCTATGATGGTTACGCAGCAATAGTGGCCTATAAACTCAAGCATTGGAACACTACAGTTAGTGCCTCTGGTCAAATGGACAATATCCTTACACCACATGTCACCAGTATTCACAGCTATGTGAAGGATACTACCAACTTCTGGCAGAAATTACAGTTCATCCACAACCTTCCAGGAAACACCATCTTAGCTGCTATGGATTTGAAATCCCTGTACACCAACATCCTACACAAGGATGGACCTCACTACCGCTGAAGATGCTTGCCATAGATGCAGGCGAAACATCAGGAGAGAATGCCTCTAGAACATGGCCATATAGCCCGAAAAAACATACAACAACCCAGTGATTCTGTCCATGAAAGCCTTCGACAATACAAATCCATAGTTCATAACCGACTCTTCAATACAAATGTGTCTGCTCAGACCCACAAGACAGAGATGCCAAACTTGTGGAATTACAAGAAGCAAATAAACAAGGCAAGAATAGTACCTAGGACTAATTTAGTACAGAACAGTCTTGAAGACAGGAAATATCAGTTTCCCATTAGAGGTCACACGTTTGGAACAACTTAGATATATCATCTTTGAACTACAACCTATTCTGGGCAATAATGTTGTCTTTTCAAAGGCCCTTGGTGGCTGACCTTTCCTTGATTGCAGACAGTCTCCCATTCTCACACACTTACTTACAGGAGAACACACAACATGGATGAGGAAATGAGTACACGATGCACTGTCATAAATCCTCAGATACCAATTATGCCAATATATATAATCAGAAACTACACCTAATCACATTTCCTACAATATTTAAGATACTTTAACCTTCACTCTAATGTGGTATAAGCCATTCTCTGTCAACAGTACCCTTCAGCTCTCTATGTTGGACAAACCAGCCAGTTTCTGTGCCAGAAGATAAATGGAGATAAACTAGACATTAGGAAGGATAATATACAAAAAAACCAGTTGCAGGCATCTCAGTCTTCCTGAGTGTGCCATTCCTGATCTCAGAACAGCTTCTTACAAAGGAAGATTGGAAAGAGAAACAGCAGAATTAGCATATATCCACAAAACCAGTCCATATATTGTAACACTAATTAACACCCGAGGTTTGTGGGGGCCCTCTTGGCCATTTTACCACATCAGCTTTCTGCTTCCCAGCCAGTTTCGGACTACTGTCTGAAACATGCACCTTCGAGCTGCCTGTTCATTTATAGTGACCCATGACTTGCATAGGGTTTTCTTAGGCAAGAAATACTCAGCGGTGGTTTTCCCAGTTGCTTCTTCTGAAACATAGCCTACAGCAAACTATATTCCAATATCTTCATTTCATTTCAAGTCCACCTCATGTCTTTTGATTGTAAGAACAGCACATGCTTGAGAAGAGAGGACTGGGTGAGTCTCATTACCTCTCTAGTCTGCACTGTGCTCTGGGTTTCAGGCACACAGCATGGTCTGGAAGCCCTATGATTTCCTATCTTTTCTAGCTCATACTGTGCTGAAGTAGGTGACTTCCTGTGCTGCATCTCTGAAGGATCACAGCACAGCAGGGAAAGAAGATTGCCTAGACAACTGTGTCCCCCCTGCTCTATGCTACAACTTTTTCTTCTTCTGTAGTGGCAAAACAGCCTCAGAAGAGGAATATTGAAAGAACTGGTTTCAAGAGGAGGTTTGAGGTGGAAGCATCCCATGTCCTTCATCCTCATCACCTACTTTAGCTTCGAATAACTTCAGACCAAAACATGTGTAAATGCTACCTCTTGGAAAAAGAAATGCTATGCTAAAACAAACCAGGCCATAAACTCTTTTTGTTGGCTTTTGCTATGCTGTTTGAATGGGATATTTTGTATGCAGATTGTATATGAACTTCCACATGCAGTCTATGAACATGACAGAGAAAGACTGCATATACTCCAGCATTTTGCTGATGAAAACCATCACACATATAGCTAAGCAACTTCAATGGTCAAGAAGTAAAATGTTATTAATTGGAAGAACACATAAGATAGAAGATGCCATAGCATATTGCTTTTGCCTGAACTTACTGGGATGGCAAAGATCTCCATCCTCTTATCTTCCTTCATCTGAGTTAATGGAGTAAAAACTACTTTTGTACTTTGAACTCAACTTTTACCAATGAAAGTAAGCTTGGGACAAAAGGGGTGTTTGAGAGAATAAGGAAAAGTGGGATAACCGAGGATTAATTTTGGAATGTACCTGCTAAATTGGAATAGTTGAATGCATGAACTTGCTCATCATAATATGAGACATGGAGCAAAGAAAAACACTGGTTTTTATTTCTTCCTCTTTTAAAAAAACTTTTGTTTTTCATAGATGTTTAAACTACACAAAAGCAAACACTTCTAAAATCCAGAGTCATTGACTATATAAGTAGGGAAAAAAGGACAGAAAGTATGTGTATTATAGATTCACCATTCTGTTCTTCAAGTCACCAAAATCTCATGTCAGGAAATGCTAAAGCAAAAAGACAATGGAGCGCAGCCGTTTGCCATACTTTTTTGAAAAGAAAATGAAAACAATACTTGCCTCCTCATAAAGTGAATTAAAACAGTTCCATACTCATATGTTTTCAAACTCCCAAACTCCTTCATCTCTCAATTCATTCCAGATAATGTCTAAAATAACAATGACAATGTTTATTTTGGCATGTGAAATGTGTCTTTAATCCATTTTCAGAAAATATCCCCTCTACTTGTTAATATCACCCAAGGATTTCAATGTTAACAAGATTATTTGTTCTTTTCTCATAGCTATATTACATGGGAAGGAGTAAATAGATAAGTGGAGAAGTCTTTAAAAAAGGAGGGGAGAGAAACAGAAATTGAGAGAGGGAAAGAAAGGGAACACAGATTAAATAAAACCCGGAAATTCAGTGTGTTCTCAAGTGTGCAGTAGATGCACACCATGGAGCAAGTACATGTCGTGATTGGGTTTTTAAAAGACGTTTGCCTCCCCACTGACTGACAGGGCCTATTGATTTTTTAGGTTTCTGCCGTCATCAGTTTTCAGCCTCACAGCGGCCATATGTCGAGGTCAGGGCGCGCAGGGGCTCAGCCAGGCAGCCTTCGCCACATCCAAAAGTGAAGGGCCGCTGAAAGAAAATCAATCATGTCATAAGTGGGAAGCATCAAAATTTTTCCCCCTGTATGGCCAAGGCCCATCAGGCTGTCTCCGCTCAGTAGCTAAGGTTAGGCATCTGTCAAGTCAACCTAGGTGAAAAGTATTAGAAATGCCAGTTAACCCATGGAAAGGCTGAGCCATGTAGAGCTTTCTTTTCCCTTTGTTTGGCTGCCAGATATGACAAGGTTAGCATTTCCACTTAATTTTTGAGACAGCAATTTCCCCCACTGTTCCTTCAGTCAGTCTATAAAACACATTGTGAGAGATTTGGCAAAGAATTCTAAAAACCAATATCAATGAATGTTTTACATCAGTATGAAATGTGTATTCAAGGCATTTAGATGATGCCATATGCTTGTAAGACAATACAATTTTAAAATGATGTGTTTGTTCTCAAGACTGGTACACTATTCCTATTTTACTGCTGGAATGACTGAGGCTGCTATATAGTGATTTGTCCTAGTATGTACACAGAACTGCTGCCTGCATGTGTATACTTACTGTTTATTATAATATCAGAAGTAGTTCCCCTTATGCAATAGGACATGCTTGTGTCCATCTTCATGATAAATTCCAATAGAGAAAAAGTTGTGTATTTGGGAACACTATGTGTATCTAAGTTCATCTGTGTTCAGGGACCCTCTGGAAAACAGGTGGGGATGGGGGGTGGGCTTCAGAAAAACTGAACTGTTATTTGAACTTTGGTCAAATTAATTATGACCTCTAAGCAAGTTTATGAATACACAACCAGGAGTTTGGCTTCAATTGTGACCTCAAGAATGTTGTATATTTCTGTATCCCATTAAAGGCTTAAGGACGGAATCATATGCTGTTGTCCTTTAGAGGGAAGTAGCTTCTGTTATTAGTACCAGTAGGGTTGTGTTATTTATGCTTTCCCATGAGTTTCTCCACCTTACCTTAAAATGTGCTTCTGATTGTGCATTCACAACTGGAAAATCTGCTTTGAAGCCTGGATAGTATAGAAAGCTGCAGAGGCAAGAATGGCCCTTTTGCACTAGTGAAATGCTGGATTAAAGCTTGCATAATTCATTTTATGAATATACTTTTTAGATTTGATAAATCTGATTTCATTGGTTTGTGTTTCTTGTTACAGAGGATTTCAGTTTTACTGAATTGACATTTTTCACTTTCCTCTCACAGAGGATTTCAGTTTTCACTGTTTGTTACATACTTAGAATCATTCTCCAATACAGTGGTTTCCAAACTGTGGTCCGTGGACCACCAGTGGTCTGCAAGAACTAAAATATAGTCCACAACGTCACCGTTACTACTACAGATAATAACACAGCCTAATCAAAAATTATTTTTTTCTTGGTGTCTTTGTTTTTAGGCCTGTTCCTGGGGTTATTTTGGGCGCTGATTCAGAAAATTGCATTGGATAGACCACATCTGCTCTAGATTATTAAATTTGGCTTTCTGTGAGCAAGCAGATGGCAACTACTGGATGACATTTGTTCTGTATGAGAAACTAGAGCGATGTGGTCTATCCAATTCAGTTTTCTGAATCAGCATCCCAAATAACCAAACCGAATCCAAAAATTGATTTGTAACCCTCTTAGTACTAATGTTGGAAAGTGGTCCCTCGTCAAGTGGTCACTGGTCAAAAAAAGGTTGGGAACCACTGCTTTAATGCTTCCATTTAAAATCTGTAAAATTTGAATATGGAATTATGCCAAATAATCATTGTTATGTCTTTGCTGCATATATCCAACTTCTTGACGAGAGAAGGAACATATTGGTGCATGTCCTGTGTTACAAACATCTGACTTACAAATGATTCATAGTTATGAACAACAGGAAGTGTGAGAAGGGAAAGGAAAGATCACTCCTGAAAGAGTTATCAAGGGGAAAAGGCGTCTCCACTGAAGCTGTATCACCAGTTCTTGTTTCCATAACAAGCCCAATTTTTGAAAAGCTAATTATCACAGGGACATAAAGTGAGGTGAAACCTTCTTCTGTGTGGCCGTCTAGATACTGCTGAATTGTAACTCCCATTATTACTCTGCAGTTCAAAATCTTATGCTTAATACAGTTCCCTGCTGCAAATTCTTTTCAATCATAATCATAACCCTAATATCTTCCCTTGTTTTTGTAACATCACATCATAAATTCCATAATCCCAATAACCACAATTTGAGAGTCCTTTATACAAGGAGGATTAATGGTTTATAATCTGAAATGACTACAGAAGGTTGCACAGTTGAGGTGGTAGTCACTTCCCTGTTCCATCCACCGAATCCAGCAGGACCTATATACATTGCATAATAAAAGCAGTGCTGACCAATATAAGTAAACTTAGAAAGGAGTCACACTGACTTATTGGGGACTACATCCATGTAGATGTGTATAGGATTGTTGCCATCACTATTTTTATAGTAATGTCAATATCATACTCAGAAATACTTTAAAGGGTTAAAACTAACAAGAAAGAAAGAAAGAAAGAAATTTCTTTAATCTTTATTATTATTATTATTATTATTAAGATGCTGAACATTTTAAATACATTTAAATACTCAAAATCTCAACATTTTCAGTTCAAGAGTATTCATAGCATGTTAACTCCCGTCTTGACTACATGTTACATCCCGTCTTGACTACTGCAACGCTCTCTACGTGGGGTTGCCTTTGAAGACGGCTCGGAAGCTCCAATTAGTCCAACGGGCGGCAGCCATGTTACTAACAGGAGCGGGGCGCAGGGAGCATACAACTCCTCTGCTGTACCAGCTCCATTGGCTGCCGATTTGCTACCGGGCCCAATTCAAAGTGCTGGCGTTGGCCTTTAAAGCCCTAAACGGTTCTGGCCTAACTTATCTATCCGAACGTATCTCGGCCTATCAGCCCACCAGGACCCTAAGATCTTCTGGGGAGGCCCTGCTCTCTATCCCGCCTGCTTCACAGGTGCGGCTGGCGGGGACGAGAGACAGGGCCTTTTCTGTGGTGGCCCCTCGGCTTTGGAACGCCCTCCCCATAGAGGTAAGATCAGCCCCCTCGCTGATGGTATTTTGAAAAAGACTGAAGACATGGATGTTCAAACAAGCATTCGGTTAATCCGGTGCAATGAATCTGATGATCAAGGATTGGTAATCACAGACGAGGAAATTGGATTGCGATTTTAGTTAAGAGATGCATTGGTTTGTTATTGGTGGCCCAATATTGTGTATTATGTATGTGTTTTTATGCTTTTTAAACTGAATATTGTTGATTATTGTAGTGTTGTAAACCGCGTTGAGTCGCCAATGTAGGCTGAGAAACAGCGGTATACAAGCGCAGTAATAATAATAATAATAATAATAATAATAATAACTATCTCAATTATAATGAAATAACCTTCACACATTTTTCTGACCTAAGCAAAAAGAAAATATCTGTAACTACAAATTATAAAAGTAAATCTGCCTTTGAATAAATAATTCATACTTAAAATAAAATTTAAAAATAAGTTAAACATGGCACAATCAAGCAAAGTTAAGCTCTTCCAATTCTTGATTTTAGATTTCCAAATCTTGATTTTAGCACTACTGAATTCAATTTCTCAGGAAAACCTTAATGCAGTGGTTCTCAACCTGGGTTCTCCAGATGTTTTGGTCTTCAACTCCCAGAAATCCTAACAGCTGGTAAACTGGCTGGGATTTGTGGGAGTTGTAGGCCAGAAACATCTGGGGACCCCAGGTTGAGAACCACTGTCTTAATGCCTTTCCAGGAAACGGACTCCAACAGTGTCTGCCTTGGTACAGGACTCTACATGTAAAACACAACATGTAACATTTCATGTTTTATTTACGGCTACCATAAAACAAATACGGATAAATCTATTATTAATGGAAAAAAACAAACTGATATATCATTCCATAGAAGTACTAGAACAAAAAAAAAATGCCACATCTGATGTTTCTCATAATTACAGGTCTCAGACATTACTTCTTAACATTTATCTTAATTTTAAAACATTAATTTCTACTTTTCCTGAGAAATACAGAAATATGTATACTATGGAAAAGAAAGTCACATCAAATAATCCCCAAAGGGTTCAACATCATGTTTCTTCAAGAAGAAATTGAACAATATTTTGGAAATTTACATTTTATAATAGTAAAAATTTCCATTTTAAACATGAAATCCCAATGTTAACATTGTCTTTCCTGGAAGAAAGAAATTTATATGTGTGAAAATAGAATGAACAGATTTTCCTATGGATGAAAATTAATGATTACTTTTATTCAGTTAACAATAAGATCCTACACATATTTATGTAGTAGAAAGATCTACTAGAGCTTGCCCCCAGGAAGCTGAGTGCAGGATTAGAGCCCTTTCACCTCATCACATTGAGATGGGAAAGCATGGGTGATCATCCTTTTAGTGTAGAGAATCGCCCCTCTTATATCATCTGCAGTCCCATTTTGAGTTCCGCCTCCCCATCACACTCACATATGGAAACCTAAGACCTGGCAATGCATTCATCTTACATTCATCACACAGCCAGTATTACTTTTTTTTAAAACAGGAGAAACAACAATATGAAAAAGCCAAGAGGTCTCTTGCTCTACCGAAAGCCCCTTACATTAAAGGAGGCTGACACCAGTTTAAAACAACTTATTTCCATGGGATAAAATTGTTCTGCCCCAAACCCCATATGATAGAAGGGACAGTGCACCAGGTTACAACCATTTCTTTGAATGGGATAATATTATTCTGCACAAAACCCCACAGGGTACAAGAGATAGTGTTCCAGGATACAAGAGACTGCTGATGTTTGGGCAATGAAAGAGCATGGGAAATTTTGATGGTTCCTCCTATCCCACCTGTTTTTCAGTTGTAAACATGGGAGTGAAGCGTGATAAGAGGTAGAAACTTTGAGCATGGTTGGTGGCCTGTGTTCAGAGTTCCCTCCTTTCAGGACATTTCTGCTGCTTTTCAACCCTGGAGCATATTACTCTCAATGCTTGAAAAGAGTCTGAAGTGTCATATGAAGGGGGAATTTCTCAATGTGATGAGGTCGATTGCCAGAGTTCCCTCCTTTCAGGATACTTCTGCTTCTTTTCAACCAAGGAGGGTTGTGCATGATGGCTGAAAGTAGTTTAACTCATGTGATGGGCTCAGTGCCTCTCCATGCTTGAAAAGAGGCTGAAGTGTCCTACAATAAGGAAATGTTTCAATGTGATAAGGTGGTTATATTTTAACAATATTACTTCAGCTTTCATTAACTTAGAGGTTCAAATTGATATTATATTTATCTAAGAGAAAACCCAGCTGCTGTATTCCTGTGAAGCAGGGATGAACAAATCCAATCAGTCCAAGCTAGCCAAACCAATGATGGATTATGAGAGTTGCCATTTAAAAAGTTCAGAATGGTTAGAGTTTTATAACCTCCACTCTGAAATAGATCTGAATGGGGTATTTTGCATTAGGAACTCAATGGGTAGTGTTATTAGTGAATGGATGCATTTATATGCTGACTTTCTTTCAGCATTTGACCCGAGGTGACTCACAACCCACCCACAGTTGAAAACCTAGCAATAGAAATGTAAAGACAATTAACAATCATCACAATATAAAATAATGTATCACAATATAAAATAATGTAACAGGTCTACAAAATACAATAAAGCATACAAAAATTAAACAATGTTTATTATTCCACTTGTTTCTTCAGCCTTCACACCTTGTGTAATTGGGCAATATTTTGCATAATGTATAAGGGAGACTGCCTATATTTAGGAAACTGGAATATGACAACTATAATTATATATACAGTTAATTCAATGACAGAGAAACCTAGGATATGACCTAGCAAGTCAAATACAAACTCAAAACCATACACTATGAACAGATACTTTACTAGATCAATTGTTTTTACAGTTTAGTTTTACTAATCATATTTTTGGCCTTGACATGAAGAAGTTTAATAGACACAAATTGTTTTGAAGTTCTTAATATAAGAACTATTGTTATTTTCTTTTTATGGAAATAACCATATCTTGCAATGTATCATGGAGTCTACAATACAATTTAACCAGTTTCAGACATTTCGAAAGAATAAATCTAATGTAAACAAACTAAAAGCAGA